>NC_052020.1:59523887-60123887 GCF_015832195.1 Motacilla alba alba
CACTGGAAAGAAGTTTTAGCATCTGTGACTGTAGGCAGTGTGTGGAATTCAGCCAAAAGGCTCTTTTTAAATATCAAAAAAGTATCCCTAAAATTGCAAGCCTTAGGAGACCACGGCACTGCACAAAGTGCCAAGAAAAACAGCACGTAGTGCATAAATCTGGAACAATCACTTACTCCAGCCAGGAAGGGACCCAACGACAAAACACTTACCTAAATGCTTTTTATTTGTATTAACATTTATTCAGGAATGATCCGAAAGCCTCAGTCACTTTGTATTTATGTGAAGGGTTCCTGCACGGCTCCTGGATGGAAATTCCCATCTCTGGGATGGTGGGGTCAGTCAGACTCATCACTTATGGGGACACAAAAAAGGGGACAAGAAAGGGGACATTAAACCACCCCTTTAGTTTCTCTGCTACTTCCCTTCCCACCAGGGCTGGCAATTTGCATGTGGCTGAATCCATTCCCTGGCCTTTAAACCTGAACATCTGAATGCAGAGGGGACCCCTCCTGGTTTTTAATTCATAATGATTAAAATTCACACGTGTTTGAGTTGGAAATCACCCCAGTTCTAATTCCAGCCTCTGCTTATTTGGTACCATCCTCCTCTGTACTGACCTGGCCAGAAAGGTGATCCTGGTCCTGTTCCTGGTCCTGGTGAATGCCCCCTGCTCTGTGTTTTCCTCACTGGAAGCATGGGATGGTGATATGTTCTCAAGCTCCTCTGTAAATCAGCGAATCTCTCTCCCAAGGATTTGCTCACGAGTTGAAAATCTGACTTGAAACAATCCCCTTTCCCCCAGGGCACCATATGCAACTTCAATATATTGGTGGCGAAGGAAAATATGCTGTGCTTGGCGTTTACAATTCCCACTCTAATTTACCAGACAGGTGTTTCTGAGGAACAGCTCATCTGGCAAGGAGAAGGAGGGTCACTGGGTTGGGGATTATTTTTTCCTCCCTCATATTTTCATTAAGGGGGCAGGCTTGCAAACAGTTGGTGGAAGGAATTGCTCTGGGGAATGCTGTCCCCCCACATGAATGGAAGGTCAGGAGAAGATGGCAGTGCTTGCTCAGAAAGGGCCCAGCCAAAATCCCTGATTTTGTATGAAACAGCTCCCTCATTACCAGAGGTGACCAGTGAACCAGACTGGCTCCAGTGAGCACTAGGATCTTGCCCTTCCCCTGAGAAGCAGCCATTTCTTGAGACTTTCTCCAGGATGAGCAACAACTTTACTGGTCCTGGAACTTGTGACTTGAATTCCCTGTCAGCCAGCCAGCAGTTTCTTCCTTAGAGAGAGAAAAAAAAAAAAAAAAAAAAAAAAAAAAAAAAAAAAAAAAAAAGAAAAAAAAAAAAAAGAAGAAGACGAAGAAAAAAATTCAGCTAAACTAAATGAATCCTGTTCTGAGAGCTAAATATGGTCAGGACATCTGTGACCTCCCCCGACTTCACCCTGGCTGAGCGAGGACAATAGCTGCCATGTGCCACCCTTTGTTGTTGAGCCTGGAAAAGATTCCTAATCCCAGAATAACACGCGCGTGCACCCATGCACGTAGGCACACACACAAACACACACACCAGTGCTGCTAGAGCTTGGATTTCTCATCCAACAGGGAAGAGCTGGCAGCAGGGCAGCGCTGGAGGGATGAAAGAGCCCCCCCTTTGCTCCATAAAACCCGTGTGTACACCAGGGGTTTCCTTTCGTCTACAGATGTCCATTCCTAGTGTTACAAGGTGCAAATTCCGAGGTTGGGCAGGCGCTGGGAGCTGTGTTCTCGTGTTGAAATGCCGGTATGTGGTCCGCGTGCCTCTGATCTCCAGAGTTTCCTAGCATGACATCTTTCATCATCATCATCAAGCCGGAGGACGCAGATACATGTGGCCACCAGATTCCCTTCCAGTGGGAAGACGGGTCGCATCCTTCACCTCCCTTCTTTCCCCCATCCTTTAAAGCTGCTCTTTCCCGACTTTGCGGGATACCTGGGCTCACAGCACCGAGCCAAAAGCTCTTCTGTTAAGGGCTGGAAGGAGGTGGTTGGGGCCAGCACAGCTCTAACCTCTCCCTGCTCCTTTGAAGGGGACGGGTGAGGGTCTCCCCACCATCCCCCGCTGCTCGGCTCGGCTTGCCCCATGTCAGGAAACGGTGGTGGCCTTTTCCTTGGTTTCTTTGGAAGGAAGTGGTTAACTCTTCCTTTACCGCCCCACGATGGGATTCATTTGCAAATGCCCTCTTCAATCAAGAGCAAGACACCACAGAGATGGTTTGTGTGGGAGGGAACCAGGCTGGCTGGGAAGCCTGTGGAGAGCAGCCGTGACCGCCCGCAGCGAGGGCCCCCTACCATGGGCACTCCCTGTTAAAGCCATCTCGGCCACCCCACTGCTCCTGGTCCCACAGGTGCAGGGTTCCCTGTGTGGGAGATCTCCCTCCAGGGCTATCACTTGCGTTTGGGGGATGTTTCTCATTCACATCAAAGTGAAAGCTGCAGCAAGCGTGTGTCAAGTCAGCTTTGGCAGGACTTGTGGCCCTCCCTTTATTTTTTTTTCCCCCTTCCTTTTTCTTGTTGCTGCTCAGCCCTGCAGAATGTAATTAGAAAATGAGCCATTTATAAAACAAATGTTTCCGGGAGAAACTCCCCTGAACACCCGTGTCATAAAATTATTGAACACAGTGTCTGAGAGCATTCAGGATCCAAAATTTCCTCAGGGCTCACCCTTATCCATTATTCTGTCACTGCTTCAGCTGGGCGGTGACATTTTACTGGCGGCACCCTGTTCCCCTCTGAAAGAATTTGGTCTTTTAGCTGTTCTGCTCAACCCTTGGTGTCCTCCATCTGCTAAAACCATGGTGGGGATGCAGTGAGCCTGGGACTACCTGGTTTATCTCTCCCTCCCCTTCCCAGCACATCCAAAGGGACAGAGGGGGATGATGTTCCCCCCCATCCCACATAATGGTGGCATTTCAAGGGCTGAGCAAAGCAGTGTGACTTTCCCAGCTGGGATGTCCTCTGCTTTTAAAAATGCTCATAGCTTTTGCTCAAGGAAAACACTCTGGGCTTGAACGTCCCATATTTCACCCCCCACTGGGACCGGTTTTGCCCAACGCCTCAGTTCCCACCGGAGCACCATATAACTCGCCAGAATTTCCAACACATTCTACATAGTGCTTTGAGATCCCTGCCAGCTCCCTCTCTGGTCCTCTGGCACAGTCCAAGAGGCAGATATTAATCTTAACAGCTATATGCTGGCCGGGCCCTGGTTGCCTAAGAGATTCTCCCAGAATTTATTTATTTGGATTTATTCAAAAGAGCATAAAAAGGAACACTCCTCCCAGACTCCAGGCTCACCAGCCATAAATTACAAAAACAACTACAATGAAACCACCCACAGCACCTCCCGCCCCTGACACGACTGTTTTCCTCCAACACCCGTCTCTGCAGCGGCAGCATCCAGCTTCCCTGCAAGCCTCAGCATTCCTGCCTGGAGATGTTGACTGCAGGTGGCCCAAGGATTGGTGCTTTGGGAAGCCCTGTCCTCACTCCTTCTTCAGAGCTGCTGGGATAGCACTTATGTGAGAAGTGGAAGAAGCTGTGGATGTGATTTCCAGAGGACAGGATGATTCCCCGGCACTTTTAGAAGTCCCCATGGACAAAGCAAGAGGGAATTCACATGGGACAGGGCTGTCAGAGAGATTTCAAGAGATCCACTCCCTGCAGGTCTTCTCATCCACCAGCCTGTCCAGACACATGGCTAAATAACTTGTTCTTGAAAACCTCCAGTGATGGAGTTTCCACCTCCTCCCACACCAGGAATCCTGGTTCTCGCCCTTGGAAAATGTTTTCCGAAGTCTGACCTTGGTCATCCTTGCCCTTAGCCTAATCACTTTATCTCCTGGCCCCAGAAGACACAGAGAACTGCTTCCTATCTCCCATCCAGTGGGGAAATCCAAAATACTTGAAGGGTGTTATCATATTTTCCCTCCGTTTTCTCCTCTCTAGACTAAACAACCCCAAATTTCTCAGTGTCTCCTCACAGGTCATGTTTTCTAGAGCTCTGTTCCCCTTTGTTCTTCCCCTCTGGATCCTCTCCAAGGATTCCGCATCTTTTCTCAAGTGTGGTGCCAAAAGCTGGATTCAATATCCAGCCGAGGTCTTCCTGGAGCTGTGTGGAGCAGATGGATAACTTTGCATGTCTTCCTGCAAGCCTGATGTGTGTTTTGCTCACAAAAGGCAGAGCACTGCTGGCTCCTCTTCAGCCCTTGATACCCTACGCCCTCCTCCAGTGCACCCCAGCCCCAGACAGGGTCTGTTCCTATCAGCAGGGTCCCCTCTGATTGAACGGTTTTTGGCTGTTTTTGCTGCTTGTGCTGAGCTTTGGCACTTTCAGCAATGTGGGAGCAGTCCCTGGAGGTTTGAGTGTTCCAGGGCCATGCTGCTGCTGAGGGAGGGAAGACAGCCTTTAAGTGTAATGTCATGGATTCTCATCAAACATTCCTTGGAGCAACCTGGTTCAGTGGAAGGTGTCCCTGCCCATGGCAGAGGGTTGGAACAAGATAGTCTTAAGGTCCTGTCCAACTCAAACCAGTTTTTTTACTTCAAAACCCAAAAAGATTTGGCCCAAGAGGATAAGAATTCTCCCAGGTCTTGTTTCCTTCCCTGGTGCAGTTGTACCCAAATCCCAGAGAGACGCTATGGATGCTGTGCTGGCTTGATTTTTGAGGCTGTGCTCATCCAATCCATGTTTTCCATGCCATGCCAACACATCTTAAGGACTACCTGCAGCCCTGGGATGTGGAGACCCCCTGGATTCTGTCTGTTCTCCCCTTCAGGCCTGTCCTAGCCTGAGACAGCTGTGAAGGAGGAGGGATGGGATGGCCACCATTGGGTGGGAGCCCTGATCTCCAGATCCAGATGCCCAGAGAAGTTCCCAGCTGGGACCAGGGCACAAGATGAAGATCATGCACTTGCTATGCTGGACTCCACCACATTTAGGGACCAAACTGAAGGTGTCACAGGGCACATCAACACAGGGCCACAGGGTCTGGAAAGGTGTCACAGGGTCTGAAGCTGTCACAGGGCCACATGGTCTGGAAAATTGGGGAACTGCAAAATCTTTTAGGCTGGGAAATACCTGAAGATCACCAAGTCAAACCCATTATCTGATAAAAACAAGTCCACTTGGGCTGAAAGGAGCATCAGGAGGCCCCTAATCTGACCTCTGAGCTCAACATAGACTTTTATCCAGTCAGTCTTAAAAACTTCCAAGGATGGAGATTGCACAGCCTCCTTGGGTCACTTGTTCTGATGGTTGACTCTCCTCATTATTAGAAAGGTTCTTCTATGAATCCAAAAATTATATTTGTGGATCACAGTGTATTCTCTGTGTGACTTGTTCAGTCCTCAAACCTAAACCCAGGCCTAAATGAATCCTAAGACCTCAGTTTTAGCTCCACTGACCCTTCTGCTGCCACTTTTATCCAGACCAGAGGCATAAAGTGGGATTTAGTGACAGTGGGGGATGTGCATGGTGCAGTAGGATGCAAGTCACTAGGACAGCAGAAGGATGAGCAAAGACAGGGCACTGAAGGGAGCAGGCGTGCCCATTCTTCCACAGTGAGGTCTGGTCCTGGAGGGGGTCTTTGGAATCTGGGGCCGTGACCAACTTTGTCAAGTCCATGGCACCTTTAATCGTGGTCGGGGGATTGTAATGAGATGATCTTTATGGTTCCTTCCAAGCCAAACCATTCTGTGATTCCATAATTTTGTTGCAATTTTGAAAAATAAGCAGTCTCAAACAGAGATCCAGGCTGAAGTGGAAGCTGCAGGTGGAGTAACACCATTACTGAGATGTTGGACTCATCCCAAGCCCCAGGAGCTAGGGTCAGAGAAATCAGAATTAAATTGCAATGGGAAAGAAATCCAAACCAGTCCAGGGTGTGTTCATTCAGGATATTCTTTCTTTAACTCTGCCCTACAGTCAAGAAATAATGATGCAGTTATAATTCGAACATGGTTGTGTTTGTAGCCCTTGATTAGATTCAACTAATTAGATTCAACAAGGATTTTTCTTTCTCTCTTCTGTTTTCCTTTATGCTCTTCTAAGTTACAGTGTCATTTTGGGCAGATGAAGGCTGCCAAACAGTTAACAAACCAACCAGCAAATTCTCATGAAGATCAGCTTATTCTGCCATGCGCTGTTCCCAGAGCTCTGGGAAGGTGGAGCAGGGTAGGAACAAACTCCACAACCTCCACCTTGCTGACAGCACTGTCTAAATCCCCTGGATTTGTGTCTGGGTTTAATGATAGACCCAGGAAGTGAATTGCCTTTTTTTTTTTTGGGTTTTTTGTTTTGTTTTGTTTTTTTTGTTTTGTTTTGTTTTTTGTGCTGCTGTGTGATGTTATGATCCATTTTTGGTACCAGAGTCCAAGGAGTTTAGAGCTGTAAATCCCAGCCCCACCAGACCCAAATGCAGAACTCACCTGACCCTGTCCAGCCAAGGTGTCACCTTGGTGAAATTAAAAGGCAAAACATGGTCCATAAGATAGGAAGGAAGGTGGTACTGTCTCAAGAAAGCCTCTTAAGCAAGCCTGGCTGCACTTTTTATTTCAGAGAAAAGCAAAGTTCAGGAGAAAATAAAAAGTGTTTTGCATGGCTGATCAAAGACATCTGGAAGATTTAGAAGAAAGCCCAGCAAGCTGCTGCAATTGATAAAAAAAGATTAGTGCAGAGCAATTTTCTTGGAGATAGCCAGGAAACAGCAGAATACCAGAGAGCAGAGAAAGGGATCCACCCTGAGGTGTCCTGTCCATATCCATGACTGACTCCAACAAATCCGAGAATATCCTGAGCTGGAAGGGACTCACAGGGATCATGAGTCTGACTCATGGCCCTGCACAGGACATCCCACCACATGTCTGAGAGCCTTGTCCAGACACTCCTTGAATTCTGTGACGATTCCCTGGGGAGTCTGTTCCAGTGTCCAGCACCCTCTGGTCCAAATCTAGTGAAAACTGAACCAGGACAGAGTCCAAACCCAAACACCATGTAAAGTCAGGAGTTCTCATGGTACTCAGAGTGTAGCTTAATGCACTGAATGTCACAGCAACAGATCTGTGGTTTAGAATGGGCAGTCATCAATGCAAGATAAACTAATTATGGGCATCAGAAATAAGTGGAAGTGGTATAAATTGAGGGTTTTTGTCTCACTGAAAGGTGCAATGCCATAAGGTTTCAACTGAGGACTCAGGGGAAGAAATGTTAGATTTCCTAAAAGGCCAGTTGAGGTTTTGGAGGATGGAGTCCACCAAGACCTCCAGAAGTAGGAGAGGGGCTGAAAGGATGAAGTCAGCAGGGACAGAAATGGGAGAAAAGCCACACTTGCCAAGGAAACTCCAGAAGCAGTGATGGCAACACCAGCACTGGCTCCAGCTTCCTCAGCTACTTCTTTAAGATGGGAAAGGAGGAAAAGGGGGGAAGATGTTCTTAGAAGAAGGGAAGGCTTGGCACTGATGGGGCTGTGGACTCCTCGACTGAAACTCCCTGAAACTGTGACACTCGCTCAAACTACAGCATTTGTAAAAGCTAATTTTCTGGTCTTGATAGCAAAATTTTGAGTCTTGAAAGTGATCTCAGGCTTCACACCTTATTTGAGAAATATACACTGAAACACTGAAATTCTCAGTCACGTGACTCCAAGAACTGAGATATAAGGGTAGGCATTGAGAACTCCTTGATTCCCCTGGATCATAATGCATCTTAGGATCAGATTTATAAAGGAGGAATGGATTTAGGTGCTGGCTCAAGGCCAAAACTCATTAATATTTGTGGATGCGGATGTTGTGGCTGCCCCATCCCTGGAAGTGTTCCATGCCAGGCTGGATGGGTTTGGAGCAATCTGGGATAGTGGAAGGTGTCCCTGCCTGTGGCAGGGGGTGGCACTGGATGAGCTTTAAGATCCCTTCCAACCTGAACCATTCTGGGATTCTGTGATTCCATGAACATGCCCACACCCAGCCTTACTCCAAACGTGTCAAGCAGGGACAGGGGGTTGGCAGTCCCCGAACAACAGCGCGCAGGAAGAGACGAAGCTGGCACAGATTACCTGAGCTGCTTTCCCCAGAAAGAGCAGCAGGAGGGTTCTCAGCCAGGACCAGCCACAGAGGGACACGGGGTCCTCCCTGGATGTGAGGGTGAATGCAAACAAGAGGCGTCACACATTCCTCTGTGCATCCCTCACCTACAGCTGGGCCTGAGGAGGTGGCCAGCTCACCGCCGAAGGGAAGGGCGTGTTTGTGCAGCATCCCAGCTTCCATGTGGGCCAAACCAGAGCCAAACTACCGTTTGATTAATCAGCCCTTCGATCCAGCTCCCTGCCTCCCTCCGCGTGCAAGGAGCACGATCCGAACAGCACGCACTGCTGGCCTTCAAGGGCTGGCTGAGGCAGCTCCTGATAGCGCTGTTTATACAGCTTCCCGAAGGAAACAATGTGGATTTTATTAAATGATCCCATTAGTGTTTCTCCATGCTGTCATTGCAGACTTCAAACGATGATTTATGTTGGCTCGTAGGTCTTTGTCCTCGCACCGAGAGCGGCATCCAAGGACAAAGTGTTCTGGGACGGGGCGGTGGGAGCCCTGCTGCTCCGGCTGCGCGGCCGTGCCGGGGTCTGAGCCCCCTGTGCCACACGCCAGGCCACAAAGAGGACCGCTGGCCAGCCAAGGACAGTGACACGAGGCACACAAACACCTGTGACCGTCCTTTGTGGTGTCAGACTCTCACATGGACAGCTTAAAGGGAGAGAGGCACAGCCCATGGAGACCCAGCCACAGGCAAGCTTTTTATGCTATTTGAAGTGGGACAGATCCTTTTATCCAGAAAAACTGCACCTGTTTGTCACCTGCTGGTTCTTAGCCCTAGGAATTACATTTATACTGCTAGGCTGGTTTTCTGCCTATTTTTGCCATTTTTCCACCCCATCATTCCCTGATTTTATCCCCCAAACCAACTTTGCCTGTTCTGCATGCATGCCAGTTTTCACCTCAGAAATGAAGCAAATAATCCACTCAGTGAAAAAAACACAGTGATAGAGTGAAGGACTGTCCCCTTTGGGACACAAAAGCCACAGACATCCACACTTGGACAAAGCAAGCTGTGGCAATGCCAGGAGTGACTGTGCAGTCAGTTATGGATGGAGCCAGGAGTACATTCCCCAGGGAATCCTTCTCATGAGCTTTGAGAGGCGTCAAAAATGCAAAGCCCATTCTTTTTAGAGTACTCTCCTGTGTTGCTCTGAGTTTGTGCTGAGGTTGTGGGAATGAGGCAATCCTGAGATGCATCTTCCCATACCAAAAAAGTCCAAGGTTTTTGCTGGCAGGCACCACTTTTGTGCGTGTGTGTCAAAGGCTTTGCTCTCAAAGCTCACCCTGAAGATCCACCAGATACCTTGGTCACTCGCTCTCTCTGCCAAATGGGCAGAGGGCTCATGCTCTGGGTGAGGGGGGGTCACAAAAACACATCCAGCAACTCCATGGCCCCGTGAGCTGCTGAAAAATCAGGCAAGAAGGTCTGAAGCTGCTTTTCATGCACATGAGATGGCTGAGTGAGCCTGCTCCTCACCCTCCTGTTTAAACACAACCTCTGCCCTCAGCTGCAGCGAGAGTATTTCACCCTGTGGGAGTCTCCCAGGGAACATCTTCCTCTTTGGGAAACTGTGGATATTTTGAAGAGGTTCAAAACTCCTCTCTCTCACCCATGTAAGGTCACTGTGATCACTGTAAAACAGAGCTTTCAAGTTTTTGGAGCCTAGCCTGTGACTTTCCCACTGTTTTTGTCAGCACCTGCACACACCAAATGTTTCTGTGCCTAAAACAGCACCACTGAGAGCTGCAGAGTGATGCTGTAGAGAGGATCTGGGGGGAGCCTGTGCAGGATAGCAAAAGTGCAACTCAGTTTCTTAGCATATTTTTGGTTTAAAAATCATCACATGCTAAAAGCAAAAGTCAGAATTAAACCAAACAAAAATGCATCTTATCAGCAAGTCTAGGATCCTACAGAATCAAGAAGTTTTCCTTGCCCAGCTTTGGAAAGATCACGTCTCTGGGCTAAAACCCTTCTTCTGCTTCTTGTTTCTTCTTTATTTCTTCATTTCTTTTTTTACAATTCTTCTTAGGTCTTCAGTTTATTAAGCCATCATCTAGCCAGGCATGATTTGACATCCATAGCACTGCAACAAACCTTGGACCAAACTCCAGGAGCTTGTGGCAATGCCCAGAGCAGCTCTCCAGGGACTGGCTCACAAGGACTGGGGCAGGGCTGTCACCCTGGACAGTGTGTCACCTTGCAGAGGAGAGGCACCAGCACACAGCTGCCCTGCTTCCCTCCGTGCTGGCCACTCAGTGGGTGAAGTGTTTCTTCTTCTGGCTGCAGAGAATGAGGGTCCAAAATCTGGCAGCAGTAACAAGAAAATGGAACAGCCTTGCCTTTCTTCAGGGTGAGGGCTGCTGTGTCTGGATTTCAGCAGCACTTAAAAGACCACCAAGCCAGCCCATTTCCTGCCACTCCCACGGGAAAGGGTGGAATGAAAGCCCAAGTCTCAGGTGTCCACATGGGCATGCCCAAGCAGGGACAAATCACAGAATCCCGGAATGGTTTAAGTGGGAGGGGAGCTAAAGATCATCTCATTCCACCACCTTCCACTATCCTATAGCTCCAAGCTCCTTCCAGCCTGGCCTTGGGCACTTCCAGGGATCCAGGGGCAGCCACAGCTTCTCTGGGCAACCTCTTCCAAGAGCTGCACCCAAAAAAAGTCACAGAGTTGCCTGCATGCACTTTGCAGGTGAATCCCTCATTTGGGCAAGGAGATGAGCTCAAGCTCTGAGTCTGGCAGGGAAATGCTTCCCCTAAGACAGCATAAAGACTGCCTGTGTTACTGCAGGCTAGAGAAACCTCTAAAATAGTGACATACAGCTGAAGGGAAGAATATACTGGGAAGGGAATCATATGGCTGGCTGGGAAACGCAGGGCTTTGAAAGGGGATGGGGCGGGACAGGAAGAACATTCCTTTCTCACTACAAACGCCTCGAGCCGCTTGGGAAACATCCGCCGAGGCCGCCCGCTCGCAGCCCGGGGCCGGCAGCGCTGCTCCTGTGCGGGCAGATGCTGCGCTGGGCGGCCGCAGGCTCATCCCAGACCACCACCATGGCTGGAGAGCGATGAGGTGCCCGGAAAGAGGCAGCCTGAGCCCCAGATGCTCCGGCTGGAGATGGCCATCTGTGTCGGGTACAGGTGGCCGCAGGCAGCAGGGTCACATTGCCCTGTGGCCACCGCTGGGCTGCGCGCATGGAGAGGGAGGGAGAGGGGAGTGTGGTGCTGCAAGGGTGCGTTTTGCAATGCCATGCAGTGCTCACTTCCCTTTTCCCTAGGAAGCTGCTTCGTGCTTTCAGCTCAAATAGGGCTTTACAGTCCCTTCCCCACCTTGCCGATGGGCACAGAGGATTGGATCAGCCTCAGAGCAGGGCTCCTTTCCACCACCCTGCTGCTCATTGCCCTGTCTCTGCATCTGCTTTGCCACACTGTTTAATTAATTTGTCTGTTCTTCCCCAAATTTCTGAATTATTGTCAAAACCAGGGCTTGTGGATACATGGAAGTGAAGAATTAAACCCTTCTTCTGCATCTCAGGCTGACAAAGCCATACTTGGGATGTCAAGGCCAACACAAATGACCAGATAAGAATAGGAGCTGCTGAGCCAGCCTCTGGCTCCCCCTAAGCAGCACAACCCCCTACACTGACTTCTGCAGACACCCAAAAGAGGGGACCAGCCCTGCTCCCCCGTTGCTGCATGCAATGCCACCAAAGTTGGCATTAGGATAGACCCCATCCTGCAGTGGGTTGTCTTATTATTTACAAAGAGCTGGCTCTTCCTTTTGATAATTATCAGCCACCCTTTGAAGTCGTTTGTCTCCACAGATGTTTGGTGCTGCCTGGAGACATGTCACTGTCCCAAATTGCTGAGGACACCCATGAAGAGTCATGGGAGGGAAGCAAGCCCACTGTCTCCTCCCTGGCACTAAACCACATGGGAAAGGTCTCTGCTGCCTCCTAAATTGGGACAAAACTCCCAAGTGCCAACAGAGTTTGTGTCCTGCAGGAACAATACTGAGTGAGTTCTTCTTGTTGAGCAAGCATTAACATCCTGAGCCCTAGGAGACCCTGAGGGGGCAAAAGAGCCTGGCTGCAGCAGGGATGGGAGCAGGGTTTCATGGATCAACACCACCTGGGGCTGAGCTGGGTCCAGCATCCCCAGATCTCAGTCTTTCCCACATCTGGAAAAAGGCACTGCAGAAGACGCAACAGTCACCAATGGGGATGCAGGCAGAGCACATCTCACTCTTGGCAGGCAACAGGTAGGGAGCAGAATTTCTCCTCTTATTTTCTCATCCCGATCAGAAAGGAAGATTTTTGGAGCTGGTGGGAGAGGAGTGATAGTTTAAATCAACAGTTTGCTGTTAGCACTGCAGAAGCCTACTCTGCACGTTACCTGGTAAACAAACCGTGCTCTGAGAAAGAAAGGCCTGTTTATAAAAGCTCCTCTTGACATTTGCCTCCCCAAACATAGCAAAACATGTGCTAGGAATAGATGCATGAATGATCGAGTCTGTTTTGAGTCTCCTCTCTTCAACAACCAAGGAAATCCCTATGTACAAACATTTAAACTGGAACATCTGGAGCACAGTAATTTTATCTTGAAGATCCACATCAAACAAACCTGCAACTCAGCCCAAGATCTACAAATACTTCCCCAAGGAGACCCCAGTCTTACAACTCGGGTACCAGGAGACCTCAGATTTGAAAGAAAGGTAATTCAGCATCTCTTTATCCACACCTGACAAATATTCCTTAAGAGGGCATTAGCATGAAATTATCACTTTTAGTCAAACCCAAAGAGAAAGAGATTTGTCCCAATTATCTGGCACAGGCCTTGAAATACCTGCTTTTAAATTTACAACCCAGAAAACCCCATGCATCATTTGCAGGCAGAACTTTACCCGAGAAATCTCACTTTGGTTGCACTTTTTCTGTGCAGCTGAACTGCTAAAATAAGCACCCAGCCATATATAGCACAGTACGTTGGCACTCACAGCGGTGGGGAACGACTGGATTCAATTTTCCATGGAAGATGACAATTAAAATTGCTTTCTTTGGTATATCCCATCCTTTCTGTTGTTTTTTCTGTTCCCTCCAAGCGCAGAGTAAATTTAGGACTCCGAGCTCCTTTTTCTTCAAAATCTCACTTCCAGTTTCCATCTTATTAAAGACATGACTTAACTTTAATGTGTGTAACATAAACGGTATCGTAAAGAGGAAGAATTAAAACAGCATGGGAACATTGGTGGTTTCAAGAGGGGGGAAATGGCACAGCTTCTTTCCTTTTGTGTTGTTGTTTATCCAGTGGATAAACCTCGGCATTCTCGCTTCTACCGAATACCTCGCCTTGCCTTGCAATAATTGGGAATTCCACGTTTTGCAAAGTTGTTACATTATATCCACAAATAATCCATCTTGTCAAGTCCATCTCGTCCGTCGAAGATAAAGTTGGAGCTGAGTCGCTGCAGACATCTGGAGAAGGTTCATTACTTGTAATTGCGAGCCCCTCTGTTAATGCACCCCATGAGAAAGGAGCTGACAGGCTGCATATTTCTGCAAACTGTTCCCAGAAAGAACCAATTTCCTGACTTCCATGTGGTGTCAATAATATAGGCATGAGATGGAGCAGTGCTTATGAAATATTAAATCTGCTTACAGGACCCAGCTATAAGCAAATTCAGACCACCTGGGAGATGGAGGTTTGCAGTGGGTATGTGGAGTTTGGCACTCACCTGGTACATGAGATGGGCTCTAATCTACACATTTTGGCTTATTTACCACAAAACTTCCTGACAGTAGTGCAGGGGGAAGGGAGAAAAAAGGTAGAGGGTGGAGGGGGTAAAACACATTTCTTCACGTTTAGGACTCAAACCTTTCAAATCACTGACATTATTAAATTTACTATCACATGCAGCCAGAGATCTTATTATTCATCAGCAAAAAAAAGACTGATATTTCATGGCTTTTGAGTTAGATCATTTTGCTTCATGCCAATGAAAACAAAGCATTAGTGTTTTGATGTTTTAATATAATGATTTAATTCTCTCATTGATATTAGAATCCAGAAACACAACAAACACGAAGACCCCTTCAAAATCCTTGAGTCAGAGCAAAGGCTCTTAAATCACTTCAGCACTCTGACCTCCTGTTTCACAGAGCGTATTTTATGCCAGGGACTTGGAGAAGAAGGGGTCCTTCCCAAACGTGCAGCATGACAGTGCTAACCTGCCTTCGGCGAGCTCGCCTGTGTAAATTGAAAAACATCTGGGCTCTTTTTGCTGGCAAAAGCAACAGGTCCTTGACCTCAGAGCAGAGCCGTTAACTTGAGCTGCAAACGGAGCCTTTTCAACGATTCATCCCCAATTTTCCACCCTCTGGGCACTGCTACCCAGGAGGAAACCCAGCACCCCTGGGCTGGGAGCAGACATGGAGATATTAGCATGGGGACAAAGAAATTTTAATGGCATTAGTCCACCACCTATGTTTCAATCCCCAGTTTACAGGGCTGGGGATGAAAAGTGCTCTCCATTTTCTCCAGCAGGAAATAAAAGACAGTTTTCCTCCAAGGAAGATGAAGTGAAGAGGCAGAGCAGGAACAGGCTTTCAGCACAGCAACAGGAAGATGCCAGCAAGCCTAATGGGGACATTTTGCTCTGTGCTACAATAGAAAATTATAAAACCTTAAGATTATAATCACAGAATTTTTTGGGTTGGAAAGATCATCTCATTCCAACCCCTTACCATGGGCAGGGACACCTTCCACTAGACCAGGGTGCTCCAAGCCCCATCCAACCTGGCCTGAAACACTTCCAGGGATGGGCCAGCCACAGCTTCTCTGGGCACCCTGTGCCAGGGCCTCACCACCCTCACAGGGAAGAATTTCTTCCTAAACTCTAATCTAACCCTGGCCCCTGTCAGTGTGACGCCAAAAATATGGGTAAAACATCACACAGGACTTACTAAAAACGCCTTCCAGGAAGAGATTCATTGGGACAGGCCCCAGAGGTGGTGGAAGATGGGAGATGCATGTGGTGGTGCAGGCCAAGAGCTGGGACATACAGTGGGTAAATGCAGGACCAGGCCAGGATGGCATCTTTGCACCAGCCTTGCCACATCCACCCCATTCCTGAGAGGCCACAGGGCCCTTTCCTGATGCTCCTCTGCTGGGGCACCGCACAGGACACCACAGAGGTGTCGGTGCACGTAGGCCTTCCCATCTATTCATTTAATGTGTGAGGGAAGGGGCTATTTTTGGGTTGCAGCCTCTTTGCTGCAGCCAGGATCTGTCAGCGGGACGTGACGTACGGCGCTGTGGGACAGCTCTGCTCCCTGTGCTCCCCTCACACAGCAGGAATGTCTCTTGTTTTCTCTCCTCCAGACCATGTCAGAGCTGAGAGCATCCAGCCGGGACGGCTCAAGGCACAGGGAAATCAGGCAGCTGCCCAAAGCAGCCAGGGCCTCCCTGCCTGTGCTGGAGTGCTGCAACACCGCTGGGCTCCTGCCACTGAGGGAGGGCTGGGAATGAACATCCATCACTTCCTGCACCAGCAGCCACCAGGGCAGCACACGAAGATCTTCTCCCACTCCCCTTCCTCACCCTGACTCTCCTTCTGAAGACCAACAGGCATAGATTGAGAAACTCTGAGCTGGATTTGTCCCTTGTCGCACTGCTTAGACCTAAAGGTCTTGTGTGCATGGTGGATTTTTTGGGTGTTCTCCTGTGTCCGTGTCCTTCATCCTCCATCCATAGGTCATTTCTGGATGTAAAGCATAGGGTGTGTTTGTGATGATCAAGCTTAAATCCCTCCCACATCCCAGGCTGAGCCTGGGGTTTGACCCTATTCCTGGCCAGGGTTAGACAGAGGTGGGCTGAGCTGCTGCAAGACCTTGTCCAGCCCCTGCCTCTGGCTGTGCACAGGAGCAGGGACCTGTGAGGCTTTGCTGGTCCCCTGGGCTCAAGGTGATACTGGGGTGAGCACCTGCAGCTTTGTAGTCCCTGGGATGCTCTTCTTGCTTGCCTCATCCCTGGGTTTCCACGGAAATTCCGCTGACATCATCCAAGACCTGCAGAGGATGGCACTTGCTGGGGTTTGTTCACTGAGGTCTCCAGTTTTTCTATATTGATCATCTCAATCCAAATAACCAAAGTGTTCCCCAAAACTGGATTTGTTTCCATACTTGCCTTCCACTCCCTCTTGCCACCACACTTTCCCAGAAGGACACAGATGATTCTCCCAGCCCTGCGCGGCCCAGCAGGGCTGTCTCTGCCCAGGCCTCAAAACCAAACACTTCTGCTCCACATTCCATTCGAGGTGGTGATGCCTCCTACAAAGCAGAGTTTTATCTGCTGAGGACCAGCACTGGTGCCTGAAGTCTGGAATGGGTGCAACATACTCATGGAAACTGTCTGTCCCAGCCTGTATCAAGCCAAAGGTAGAGAACACAGGAGCATGGCTTTGCCTCATTTTGTGTTTTTAAAATCAAAACATGTACAAGCAGCGTTCCTTTTACCCAACAGGGAAACTCTGGCCATGATGTCTGTTGTCTTCTGTGTCTGTGCACTACCTGTCTCTCATCTCCTGCTGATCACTAAAGAACCTGAGCCTGTGACTCCCACATCTCCAAAAGGAGATTCAGCTTTTACATCTCATTGCAGGTGCCACACTTTGGTAACATCTAATGTTTCGTGCTTCTCATGCAATGGGTGACAAGATGATTTTAAATGCTAATAAAATAAACAAGAAAGGTCCTTTATGTTCCTCAAAATAATAATAAGAACAAGAATAAGAATAAAGTTCTGGTTTAATGAAAGATGGAATCTGTTGCTCTTAAGAGCAAAGATTCATAGCTGGAATAAACCGTGTTCAGCCCAGCTGTTTCTACTGTGAGGCCGCATTTCATTCCCTGTGAAGGTCCTTCATGTTTCCACAGACAACTTTCCTTGCACAGCCCAACAAATCCACCACTTGAGCTGGCCAAACAACCACCATGGTCAGGTGGGGTCTGACCAGCTTCCAGGATACCAACCAGTTTCAGGAGCTTCATTTTACACCTCCTCTTCTCCCAGTGAATACCCAGCAGCACCATAACTATGGATCCATAACTATGGATCACTGGCCTGACCAGCACAGGGCTAATGTTTGTATCAGCCAGGAGGAGCTGCTCTGCCTGGCTGTCTCTCTCAGCCTCAGCACTGAGACCCCAAATGCCTCCATTCTGGCCCAATCCTTCCTGGTGCTCAGCATAAAAAGTTGTGCAGACAAAAGCAGGGAGGGAATCTCGCCAGCCGTTCATCCCCTCAGCAACAAGACCTTGGTAACAGGCTGTTATCTTCAGCAGAAAGCAGCAGCAGAAAGGAGACACCAGATCACCAGCCCCAGGTCATGCCCCTGGCGGGTGTCCTAACCAGTTATCAGTGTCTGCAGCTCTCCAGGAGCTCAGGCAGTAGGGATGTTCCTCACCACCTGCAGATGATCTTACCCATCCAGCCAAAACCACAGCCAGCTGTGTGCTCCTGCCCACCAGCACATGCCAAGGCACAGGATGGGATTCTTGGGGAGGTGTCCTCTGCAGGGCCAGGAGTTGGACTTGGTGATCCTTGTGGGTCCTTTCCAACCCAAGATATTTTGTGATTCTCGGGTTTTGGCCAGCCCAGGTTTCACCGCCTCCCTGATCCATGCTGATTTTCCCCAAAAACAGATCTTCCCTCTGTCCACCCTCCCACTGCAAGGAACATGTTGCATCTACCCCAGCCCCCCTGCTTGTGTCTGATGGATCATGATGACCTTTTCAACATATTTCTTGGAGTATTATAAAACATTATCTGACAAAAAAAAGGAAAAAAAACCAAACCCAAAAAACAACAATCCAGCCCAAACTAAAGCAAGTTGGGTAATGATGGCCTTTTGTTCCAGTTTATCCTGCACCAAACTCCATAGATGGCAACTCTTAACATTTCCCAGACCTTCAGAGTAGAGCTTGGAACTGTCTCTCTGATTTATTGGTTGTTTCATGACACATGCATTTCTCCTATATAATCCCAGTGTTTTGCTTATAAGCCATATTATAACTGTGAATCAATCTTCTTTATTTGAACATCTAGGACAGATTCACACATCATTTCACCATTAACTAGGATAGACTCAGCCTTGCAGATCTTTCAGGTTTCAAGCCTGGCTGTGTTGTTTCAGTTCTTTGCTGCTGCCTGTGTTTTGTGAAAAAAAAAAATTAAATTGCCAGACTTTGGGACTTTCTGTTGCGGCTTGAAGAAGAACACAGGTTGTTTCATCACTGGTTGTGAGACATGTGTTACCCGGCTCATTAATTCACAACAGTTCTTGTTTTCTCTGCCTTTTTCATGCTGATGTGATACATTTGTGAAGTCCAGGGTTGTACTGCAAGTGATTAATGCTGCAGTAAAGTCTAATAAACTGAGATTCCAACAAAAAAAGTGTGAAAAATGTAATCTCTAAAGTTCTGAAAGCTCACATATGACAAAACCCATAAATCACCCCAGAAGCAGTCATTATGGTGAGTTACTAACTAGATTATACAGCTGCATTTGTCATAATTTCCCATTACGTAGAGAATAAACCTATCAGGCTGATTTATGGCAGAGGGCTCCACAATATGGGAACTGGGACCTGTGCTGTTCTGTGGAAAACGATGAGAAATGTTGTGTCTACTCAAGTGCTGAATGGAAAAGGAAGGAGGGGAGATAACTGTTATTTGAAGGCACTGATTCAGGGACAAAGACTTCAGAGAGGAGTCATGCTTACACCCATGGGATGGCAGGAAGAGTATCCACCAACCTGTCCCAACACCACCAGCAGCATCAGAATGTGCTCCCTACATGTTGGGGGAAGAGAGGAGATAGGAGGGGAGAGAGAGGAGTCGTTTGAGGGGAAAAAAGTCAGTCATGGGGAAATCATAGAATCCTGGAATGGTTTGGGTCAGAAGGAACCTTAAAAACCATCTCGTTCCAATCCCTGACATGGGCCGAGACAAACTGAACAGCTGAATGGCTGGCTACTCAGGGGATACTCAAGGTTTTGGATTCCATGTCTGTGCATCTACCAAGGAGCAGCTGGGTCTTTTGGGAGCAGATGGCATCCCCCTGACCTCAGACCAAGGCAAAAAGATGGGCAGAAGTGGGACTCAGCAAGGCAAGGGACATCCCTGCACAGCAGCGCTCTGACAAGAGCAGCAGTGGCCTCCTCTCAGAGGCATTCCCGGTGCAGCAGCCGCTGAGGACCATGGTGGCGACACAGATGCTTTTTGCTCTGCAATCCCTTTGTACCCAAAGGCCATGCTGGGCATTTCCCCTGGGCTGGAAGGTCTGGCTGGGCAGGGAACAGGCAAGAGGCACTTCTGTTGGGACCTCCATGTGTTCACTAGAGACGCAATGAAGAATCAGTTCATCCAAAGAACAACACAACCAGCCAGCCCATGCTAACACAGCATAGCAACTCTAGTCCAAAGCAGCTCAAATACTCTGCCACACACATCCCCCTGCATTTTGTTGATCTGAAGGGTACTGGAAGTTGTTTCACTACAGTTCTTTATTTCTGATGTCTGATAATGGGAGGCTTTCACAGAGGTCTTGGAGGGACTAGATCCGGGAATACACAAAAAGGAAAAATTGAGCCACCTTCACCCAACCCCACTCATAGAAGAACAAGTCCCTTGAAGAAACCACCTTGAGTGTTTTCATAATTTATAATATGTACCATACTTAACATTGATGATTAAAATCTTTACTCTGTGAAAAGTCATCAGTGGGGGCTTCTGCCTGCTTTGTGAAGGGAGCCCCTGGGGCCCATTGCCTCCCAGAGGGGCTGCACTTGCTGGGTGCCGGGGCTTTCATTGCTGGGCCCCCTCAGAGCCCCTGAGCTGGGCTGGGCACCAAGGGCGGGGCTGGCGCGGCTGTGACGCCTCTGGCACGTGTGACATCAGGGGGAGTGTGTCACAATGGGGGCAGCTAGAAAAGGCCCCCACAGGTCACGCTGGCCCAGCACAGCCTGGGCAAGCGGTGAGTGCACACGTGGCGGGGCTGGGCTGGGCCAGGGCCGGGGCACAAGCGCCGCACGCGGGCCTGCATTGTCCCCCTGCATCCAGGGCCAGCCCCTGGGGCCAGCGCCTTGGCCAGGGCACGGGGCTGCTGCTGGCCCACTGGGACAGGCCCTGCTGCCTGCCAGCTGCCTGGGGCCCTCTGCTTGCTGCCCTCACATCCCTGCGCCTCCGAGCCTCATTTCAGCCCCCACAAGCTCCCTTGGTAGCCCCAGTGAAACCCTCGTCTCTCTCCTCCTGCAGACCATGGCGAACAGTTTAGTCCTGGCTGTGATGGTGCTGCTCATCCTCCCATTCCCACATTCTGTTGTGAATCGGTTTCATGAGGATGGGCAACACCATTTGGAGGAGCTGAAACAGGCCCCCCCAGAGCCACCCAAGCCTGGCTGGGGACCCTGGCTCCTGGCTGCCTTGCAACACCTGCAGTCCTTCTGGGGAATTGCTCAGCTGCTCTTCCTGCCTTTGGGCTGGTGGCTCAGGCGCAGAAGAGCAGCCATGAGGCAGAGAGCAGCGGCCCAGCGAGCTGCAGAACAGGCCAGAAGGAGGGAGATGAAAATCGAGCGGAGAAGGCGGCTCCTTGTCAAGAGAGTCAAAGACATGGAGCAAATGCGCCGTTCCATGATAGAGATGGAAAATCAAATGGCCAGGCTGGTTCGACTGAACAGGGATATGAACAGGATGCTGAAGGTAGGCTGGGCAAGCTTTTGGAGGAGCACAGACAGTGGCCTGTGTGAAGAAAAGCTTCCTGCTGGAGATGCTCTCTGGGCTGGCCAAGGAGAGCCGCACATCTTTGTGAGCAGCCAGCGCACAGAGCCTGACCCTGCCCCTCTTCTCTCTATCTCTTCACTGTGTCTATAGTTACTGTATCTATATTCATGTCTCCATTTCCATTTTTCCATGCAGAAGCTCTACACTTCCTCGAGGACAGAGACATTTAGAGGAGGATCCAGATGAATGCCTCCAGATTGATTTAAATCTTTCAACGCTTTAGAAATATTTTGAAAAATTTTAAATATTTTTACAATACTTTTATATTTTAAAATACTTTATACTTTAAAATATTTTATATTATAAATATTTATATAATTATATCAAGATTTTAGTACTTTTTAATATAATAATACTATAGTTAGATATCAAGATTGTAATATTAATTATTAATTAAGTAATAAATAACTTTTTAGTATATAATTACTATCATTCATACAATTGAGCAGGAATTATAATATTTAAACAAAATTTAATAAGCTATATTTTTATCTTAAGCAGGGAATTTTACATAATCTTCATTTTTAAAATACTTAAGTATTTTATTAATAATCATAAAATATATACAGGAAAAAATACTAAGATAGTTGCTTTGGTAAGATAGTTGCTTAGATAAGATTGGCAATAATCACCATTTGTTAATTTTAATGACACTGACTGCCCTCCTGCCTTGAGACAGTGACTTCCCTCTGGAAGCTGCAGTCAGTGCAAAGATCCAATAAAGCCAATGCTTGAACAAATGCTGTGTCTGTGCGTGTCCTCGTGGGACCCAGGTGTCAGCTGTGGGAAATTCCTGACAGAGGGGCACCGCAGCACCCCTTGGCCATGCAGAGGCTCCTTTGCTCCCCTCTAGCAGCTGCTCCTTTGCTCCTGGGATCCAGCCTCTGCTCTGTCTGGGATGCCCAATGCAAGACAAGAAGGAGTGCCACCACTCAGACTGTCACTCAGGTCCCTGCAGAGCTCAGGAGCCACCATGGCTGCGCAGGGTGTGGAACGCTGCAGTAGGCCATGACAGCAGGGCCAGCAGGGACAGAGGGACAGAGGGACACAGGACAGGAATTACAGGCCGGCTGCCCTGGGACAGGCAGAAGGACATGGGGCAGGCAGGAATCCCCATCCTCTCTGGGCCCACCTGAACACAGGGACATAAGGGACGGGGGAATGGGGACACAGCAGGCCCCTCTCCTCTGGGAATATCCCAGGGCCCCTGACACAGCACAGGGGCTGAGGCTCTGCAAGGGGAACCCAAGAAGGAGGAGGACGATGCCGAGGTAATATCGGCCCACACTCTGCATGAAAACTGCTCCATGGAGCAGAAAACCAGAGGGCTCCTTGCCACAGCAGATCCCTTCTGAGGCAAGTTTTCCGTGTTCCGGCACTCAGGTGTTCCATGCAACATGGATGCACATGAATGCACTTGGACACCAGATTCATATCCCTGCTCGAGCGTTCTGGCACTACAGGAGCGGGCATTCCCTAATAACACACGGGTGCAACTCTTGTGCAAAATCTACGCAAATTGTCTCTCTCCTCCTGAAGACCATGGTGTCCCAATCAGTCCTTGCCCTGGTGGTGCTGCTCCTCCTCCACTCCCCATGGCCCGTAGTGATGGCTTTGCATGAGGATGCAGAGCTGAGCCAAGACGACCTGGAGCAGGCTACCCCAGCGCCACCCGAGCCTGGCTGGGGACCCCTGCTCTCGGCAGCCGTGCAGCAGGGGCCCCAGTGGGCTGCTGCTGAGCTGCTCTTCCTGCCTTTGTGCCTCTGGTTGAGGCGCAGAAGGGCGGCCATGAAGCAGAGAGCAGCGGCCCGGAGAGCTGAAGAAGAGGCCAGAAGGCGCAGGATGGACATCGAGCAGAGAAGGCTTTGGGTCAAGGGGACATGCAAAGACTTGAAGGAAATGTGGAGGACCAAGAAAATGTTAAAGAAGAAAATGGCCAGGCTGATTGGAATGAACAGCAAGGGGAGCGGGAGATGCTCTTTGGGCTGGCCAAGGCAAGCCGCACATCTTTGTGAGCAGCCAGCGCACAGAGCTGCGCTTGCTGCCCAGCACAGCCCTGCAAAGCCGGGGCAGAGGCTCAGGGCTCCTGCCAGACCCTGCCCCTCTTCCCTCCATCTCTTCACTGTATCTATTTAGGAGTAACTGTATCTATTTTAACCCTTTTCCATGCAGAGGCCTTGCACTTCCTTGAGGATGGAGCCATTTGAAGGAGGATTGGTCCGGATGGATGGACATGGATTTAACTTCATGATTTGTTTAAAAATCATCTAGATATTTGGTTTTTTATCAAAAAATCATCTCGTTGTACAGTAATATATGTGTACAATTTAGTAGTAATTATTATGCAAACAAATAGCAATTCTATTTGAACAATTACACATTCCACTCTATAGTAATTATCACTCATCCTAAATATTTCCGTGAATTTTTTGAATGAACCACAATTGAAGTATGGTAAATTTTTGTCCTATGTAGTAATTATTGACAATCTTCAGTGTGGAAATAACTTTGTCATTGTAGTAATTTATGTATCATTTATAACAATATAAAAAAGATTTCTTATCATAACGATATTTATAATTGTCATTTGATCTTGAAAATGTATAAAATGCATGATAGATTTTCAAAATGACACTGCCTGCCCTCCCCTCTTTGGGAAATCCATTCCCTCTGGCAGCTGCAGCCACTGCAAAGTTCCCATAAAGGTGGTGCTTGAAGAAACGCTGTGTCTGTGAGCGTCCAGAGTGACCTCCAAGGCCATCCAGTTCTCCCCCTCTGCCATGGGCTGGGACACCTCTGGCTAGGCCAGGTTGCTCCAAGGCCCATCCAGCCTGGACTGGAACACTTGCAGGGACGGGGCAGCCGCAGCTGCTCTGAGCAACCTGCGCCAGGGCCTCACGGCCCTCCCAGCCAAGCCTTCCTTCCCCATAGCCCATCTCAGCCTGCCCTGTGGCACTGGGAAGCCACTGGCCCTGGCGCTGGCCCTCCAGGCCCTTGCCAACAGCCCCTCTGCAGGTCTCTGCTGGGCCTCGGGCAGGGACTGAAAGGCCGCAGGAAGGTGCCCCTGGAGAAGCCCTTGGAGGGCGCTGGGGCCAGGAGTGCCGCCATCAGGGCAGCAAGCAGGGCCTGGCCTGTCTGTCCATGCGGGAGGGCACAGGGCGGGCGCTGAGGCCCTGCCAGCTGGAGCACATTAATGCGCTCTGACATGAGATTCCTGCACCCTGCTCAGGTGTTCCGCTGCAGCACAAGTGGTCAACTTGTGCCAATCTTGTACAAAACAGCGGATAATCTCTGCCAAAACCGGCTGTGTGCTGCTTCTTCATCTAGAGAAGCCGGGATGCAGTCCGGCTACTGTTCCTTCTGAATGACGTCTGATAATGGGAAGGTTTCACAGAGGTTTTGGAGGGGCCTGATCTGGGAAGACTCAAGCAGGAAAAACCGAGCCACCCTCACCTACTGCACTCAGAGAAAAACCAGCGTCATAAAAAAAGCATCTCTGGTGCTCTCACAGTTGATATTATGTATCATATTCAACATTATCAGTTGTATTCGTTTCCCTTCGACAAAACGTCCAGAGACCCCTGCCTGCTTTGTGAAGGGAGCCCCTGGGGCCCATTGCCTCCCAGAGGGGCTGCACTTGCTGGGTGCCGGGGCTTTCATTGCTGGGGCCCCTCAGAGCCCCTGAGGTGGGCTGGGCACCAAGGGCGGGGCTGGCGCGGCTGTGACGCCTCTGGCACGTGTGACATCAGGGGGAGTGTGTCACAATGGGGGCAGCTAGAAAAGGCCCCCGCAGGTCACGCTGGCCCAGCACAGCCTGGGCAAGCGGTGAGTGCACACGTGGCGGGGCTGGGCTGGGCCAGGGCCGGGGCACAAGCGCCGCACGCGGGCCTGCATTGTCCCCCTGCATCCAGGGCCAGCCCCTGGGGCCAGCGCCTTGGCCAGGGCACGGGGCTGCTGCTGGCCCACTGGGACAGGCCCTGCTGCCTGCCAGCTGCCTGGGGCCCTCTGCTTGCTGCCCTCACATCCCTGCGCCTCCCGGCCTCAATTTAGCCCCCACAAGCTCCCCTTGTAGCCCCAGTGATACCCTCATCTCTCTCCCCCTGCAGACCACGGCGGACAGATCAGTCCTGGCTGTGATGGTGCTGCTCATCTTCTCACTGCAACATCCCGTTGTGAATCGGTTTCATGAGGATGGGCAGCACCATGTGGAGGAGGTGAAACAGGCCCCCCCAGAGCCACCCAAGCCTGGCTGGGGACCCTGGCTCCTGGCTGCCTTGCAACACCTGCAGTCGTTCTGGGGAATTGCTCAGGTGCTCTTCCTGCCTTTGGGCTGGTGGCTCAGGCGCAGAAGAGCAGCCATGAGGCAGAGAGCAGCGGCCCAGCGAGCTGCAGAACAGGCCAGAAGGAGGGAGATCAAAATCGAGCGGAGAAGGCGGCTCCTTATCAGAAGATACAAAGACATGGAGCAAATGCGCCGTTCCATGAAAGAGATGGAAAAGCAAATGGCCAGGCTCATTCGAGTGAATAGGGACATGAACAGGATGCTGAAGGTAGGCTGGGCAGGCTTTTGGAGGAGCACAGGCAGTGGCCTGTGTGAAGAAAAGCTTCCTGCTGGAGATGCTCTCTGGGCTGGCCAAGGCGAGCCGCACATCTTTGTGAGCAGCCAGCGCACAGAGCCAGACCCTGCCCCTCTTCCCTCTATCTCTTCACTGTGTCTATAGTAACTGTATCTATATTCATGTCTCTATTTCCGTTTTTCCATGCAGAAGCTTTACATTTGCTCGAGGACAGAGCCATTTGAAGGAGCATCCAACTGAATGCCTCCAGATTGATTTAAATTGATCAACGGTTTTGAAATATTTTGAAAAATTTTAAATATCTTTTAAAATAGTTTTATATTTTAAAATACTTTTAAACAATTTTGAAATATTTTATACTTTAAAATATTTTATATTTTAAGTATATATATAGATATCAAGATTTAGTACTTTTTAATATAATAATACTATAGTTAGATATCAATATTGTAATATTAATTAATAATTAATTATTAAATCACTTTATAGTATATAAGTACTATCGTTCATTAAAATGAGTAGGAATTATAATATGTGAACAAAATTTAATATGTTATATTTTTATCTTAAGCAGGGAATTTTAAAAAATCTTCATTGTTAAAATACTTAGGTATTTTATTAATAATCATATCTAATATATAAAGGGAAGAAATACTATGATAGTGTCTTAGGTAAGATAGTTGCTTAGACAAGATTGGCTATAATCACCATTTGTTAATTTTAATGACACTGACTGCCCACCTGTCTTGAGGCAGTGACTTCCCTCTGGAAGCTGCAGTCAGTGCAAAGATCCAATAAAGCCAATGCTTGAACAAACGCTGTGTCTGTGCGTGTCCACGTGGGACCCAGGTGTCAGCTGTGGGAAATTCCTGACAGAGGGGCACCGCAGCACCCCTTGGCCATGCAGAGGCTCCTTTGCTCCCCTCTAGCTGCTGCTCCTTTGCTCCTGGGATCCAGCCTCTGCTCTGTGGGATGCCAAATGCAAGACAAGAAGGAGTGCCACCACTCAGACTGTCACTCAGGTCCCTGCAGAGCTCAGGAGCCACCATGGCTGTGCAGGGTGTGGAACGCTGCAGTAGGCCATGACAGCAGGGCCAGCAGGGCCAGGGGGACACAGGACAGGAATTACAGCCCGGCTGCCCTGGGACAGGCAGACAGGACATGGGGCAGGCAGGAATCCCCATCCTCTCTGGGCCCACCTGAACACAGGGACATAAGGGACAGGGGGAATGGGGACACAGCAGGCCCCTCTCCTCTGGGAATATCCCAGGGGCCCTGACACAGCGCAGGGCCTGAGGCTCTGCAAGGGGAGCCCAAGAAGGAGGAGGACGATGCCGAGGTAATATCGGCCCACTCTCTGCATGCAAACTGCTCCATGGAGGAGAAAACCAGAGGGGCCTTGCCACAGCAGATCCCTCATGTGTTTTCTGTCTGCCTGAGCAGAGGTGTCTCATGCAACATGGATGCACATGAATGCACTTGGACACCAGATTCATATTCCTGCTCGAGCGTTCTGGCACTACAGGAGTGGGCATTCCATAATAACACATGGGTCCAACTCTTGTGCAAAATTCACGCAAATTGTCTCTCTCCTCCTGCAGGCCATGGTGTCCCAATCAGTCCTTGCCCTGGTGGTGCTGCTCCTCCTCCACTCCCCACGGCCCGTAGTGATGGCTTTGCATGAGGATGCAGAGCTGAGCCAAGACGACCTGGAGCAGGCTACCCCAGCGCCACCCGAGCCTGGCTGGGGACCCCTGCTCTCGGCAGCCGTGCAGCAGGGGCCCCACTGGGCTGCTGCTGAGCTGCTCTTCCTGCCTTTGTGCCTCTGGTTGAGGCGCAGAAGGGCGGCCATGAAGCAGAGAGCAGCGGCCCGGAGAGCTGAAGAAGAGGCCAGAAGGCGCAGGATGGACATCGAGCAGAGAAGGCTTTGGGTCAAGAGGACATGCAAAGACTTGAAGGCAATGTGGAGGACCAAGAAAATGTTAAAGAAGAAAATGGCCAGGCTGGTTGGAATGAACGGTAAGGGGAGCGGGAGATGCTCTTTGGGCTGGCCAAGGTGAGCCGCACATCTTTGTGAGCAGCCAGCGCACAGAGCTGCGCTTGCTGCCCAGCACAGCCCTGCAAAGCCGGGGCAGAGGCTCAGGGCTCCTGCCAGGCCCTGCCCCTCTTCCCTCCATCTCTTCACTGGATCTGGAGTATCTGTATCTATTTTAACCCTTTTCCATGCAGAGGCCTTGCACTTCCTTGAGGACGGAGGATTTTGAAGCAGGATTGATCTGGATGGATGGACATGGATTTAACTTCATGATTTGTTTAAAAATCATATAGATATTTGTTATTTTATCAAAAAATCATCTCGTTGTACAGTAATACATGTGTATAATTTAGTAGTAGTATTATGTAAACAAATTGCAATTCTATTTGAACAATTACACATTCCACTCTATAGTAATTATCACTCATCCTAAATATTTCCATGAATTTTTTGAATGAACCACAATTGAAGTATGGTAAATTTTTGTCCTATGTAGTAATTATTGACAATCTTCAGTGTGGAAATAACTTTGTCATTGTAGTAATTTATGTATCATTTATAACAATGTAAAAATAATTTCTTATCATAACAATATTTATAATTGTCATTTGATCTTGAAAATGTATAAAATTCATGATTGATTTTCAAAATGACACTGCCCGCCCTCCCCTGTTTGGGAAATCCATTCCCTCTGGCAGCTGCAGCCACTGCAAAGTTCCCATAAAGGTGGTGCTTGAAGAAACGCTGTGTCTGTGAGCGTCCAGAGTGACCTCCAAGGCCATCCAGTTCTCCCCCTCTGCCATGGGTTGGGACACCTCTGGCTAGGCCAGGTTGCTCCAAGGCCCATCCAGCCTGGACTGGAACACTTGCAGGGACGGGGCAGCCGCAGCTGCTGTGAGCAACCTGTGCCAGGGCCTCATGGCCCTCCCAGCCAAGCCTTCCTTCCCCATAGCCCATCTCAGCCTGCCCTGTGGCACTGGGAAGCCACTGGCCCTGGCGCTGGCCCTCCAGGCCCTTGCCAACAGCCCCTCTGCAGGTCTCTGCTGGGCCTCGGGCAGGGACTGAAAGGCCGCAGGAAGGTGCCCCTGGAGAAGCCCTTGGAGGGCGCTGGGGCCAGGAGTGCCGCCATCAGGGCAGCAAGCAGGGCCTGGCCTGTCTGTCCATGCGGGAGGGCACAGGGCGGGCGCTGAGGCCCTGCCAGCTGGAGCACATTAATGCGCTCTGACATGAGATTCCTGCACCCTGCTCAGGTGTTCCGCTACAGCACAAGTGGTCAACTTGTGCCAATCTTGTACAAAACAGCTGATAATCTCTGCCAAAACCAGCTGTGTGCTGCTTCTTCATCTAGAGAAGCCGGGATGCAGTCCGGCTACTGTTCCTTCTGAATGACGTCTGATAATGGGAAGGTTTCACAGAGGTTTTGGAGGGGCCTGATCTGGGAAGACTCAAGCAGGAAAAACCGAGCCACCCTCACCTACTGCACTCAGAGAAAAACCAGCGTCATAAAAAAAGCATCTCTGGTGCTCTCACAGTTGATATTATGTATCATATTCAACATTATCAGTTGTATTCGTTTCCCTTCGACAAAACGTCCAGAGACCCCTGCCTGCTTTGTGAAGGGAGCCCCTGGGGCCCATTGCCTCCCAGAGGGGCTGCACTTGCTGGGTGCCGGGGCTTTCATTGCTGGGGCCCCTCAGAGCCCCTGAGGTGGGCTGGGCACCAAGGGCGGGGCTGGCGCGGCTGTGACGCCTCTGGCACGTGTGACATCAGGGGGAGCGTGTCACAATGGGGGCAGCTAGAAAAGGCCCCCGCAGGTCACGCTGGCCCAGCACAGCCTGGGCAAGCGGTGAGTGCACACGTGGCGGGGCTGGGCTGGGCCAGGGCCGGGGCACAAGCGCCGCACGCGGGCCTGCATTGTCCCCCTGCATCCAGGGCCAGCCCCTGGGGCCAGCGCCTTGGCCAGGGCACAGGGCTGCTGCTGGCCCACTGGGACAGGCCCTGCTGCCTGCCAGCTGCCTGGGGCCCTCTGCTTGCTGCTCTCACATCCCTGTGCCTCCCGGCCTCAATTTAGCCCCCACAAGCTCCCCTTGTAGCCCCAGTGATACCCTCATCTCTCTCCCCCTGCAGACCATGGCGGACAGATCAGTCCTGGCTGTGATGGTGCTGCTCATCTTCTCACTGCAACATCCCGTTGTGAATCGGTTTCATGAGGATGGGCAGCACCATGTGGAGGAGGTGAAACAGGCCCCCCCAGAGCCACCCAAGCCTGGCTGGGGACCCTGGCTCCTGGCTGCTTTGAAACAGCTGCAGTCCTTCTGGGGAATTGCTCAGCTGCTCTTCCTGCCTTTGGGCTGGTGGCTCAGGCGCAGAAGAGCAGCCATGAGGCAGAGGGCAGCGGCCCAGCGAGCTGCAGAACAGGCCAGAAGGAGGGAGATCAAAATCGAGCGGAGAAGGCGGCTCCTTATCAAAAGATACAAAGACATGGAGCAAATGCGCCGGGCCATGAAAGACATTAAAAAGGAAATGGCCAGGCTGATTCAAATGAATAGGAACATGAACAGGATGCTGAAGGTAGGCTGGGCAGGCTTTTGGAGGAGCACAGGCAGTGGCCTGTGTGAAGAAAAGCTTCCTGCTGCAGATGCTCTCTGGGCTGGCCAAGGCGAGCCGCACATCTTTGTGAGCAGCCAGCGCACAGAGCCAGACCCTGCCCCGCTTCCCTCTATCTCTTCACTGTGTCTATAGTAACTGTATCTATATTCATGTCTCCATTTCCATTTTTCCATGCAGAAGCTCTACACTTCCTCGAGGACAGAGACATTTAGAGGAGGATCCAGCTGAATGCCTCCAGATTGATTTAAATCTTTCAACGCTTTAGAAATATTTTGAAAAATTTTAAATATTTTTAAAATACTTTTATATTTTAAAATACTTTATACTTTAAAATATTTTATATTTTAAATATATATATAGATATAAAGATTTAGTTTTTTTAATATAATAATACTATAGTTAGATATCAAGATTGTAATATTAATTATTAATTAAGTAACAAATAACTTTTTAGTATATAATTACTATCATTCATACAATTGAGCAGGAATTATAATATTTAAACAAAATTTAATATGCTATATTTTTATCTTAAGCAGGGAATTTTACATAATCTTCATTTTTAAAATACTTAAGTATTTTATTAATAATCATAAAATATATACAGGAAAAAATACTAAGATAGTGGCTTAGGTAAGATAGTTGCTTAGATAAGATTGGCGATAATCACCATTTGTTAATTTTAATGACACTGACTGCCCTCCTGCCTTGAGACAGTGTCTTCCCTCTGGAAGCTGCAGTCAGTGCAAAGATCCAATAAAGCCAATGCTTGAACAAACGCTGTGTCTGTGCGTGTCCACGTGGGACCCAGGTGTCAGCTGGGGGCAATTCCTGACAGAGGGGCACCGCAGCACCCCTTGGCCATGCAGAGGCTCCTTTGCTCCCCTCTAGCAGCTGCTCCTTTGCTCCTGTGATCCAGCCTCTGCTCTGTGGGATGCCCAATGCAAGACAAGAAGGAGTGCCACCACTCAGACTGTCACTCAGGTCCCTGCAGAGCTCAGGAGCCACCATGGCTGCGCAGGGTGTGGAACGCTGCAGTAGGCCATGACAGCAGGGCCAGCAGGGACAGAGGGACACAGGACAGGAATTACAGCCCGGCTGCCCTGGGACAGGCAGACAGGACATGGGGCAGGCAGGAATCCCCATCCTCTCTGGGCCCACCTGAACACAGGGACATAAGGGACAGGGGGAATGGGGACACAGCAGGCCCCTCTCCTCTGGGAATATCCCAGGGCCCCTGACACAACACAGGGCCTGAGGCTCTGCAAGGGGAACCCAAGAAGGAGGAGGACGATGCCGAGGTAATATCGGCCCACACTCTGCATGCAAACTGCTCCATGGAGGAGAAAACCAGAGGGCTCCTTGCCACAGCAGATCCCTTCTGAGGCAAGTTTTCCGTGTTCCGGCACTCAGGTGTTCCATGCAACATGGATGCACATGAATGTACTTGGACACCAGATTCATATCCCTGCTCAAGCGTTCTGACACTACAGGAGCGGGCATTCCCTAATAACACACGGGTGCAACTCTTGTGCAAAATCTACGCAAATTGTCTCTCTCCTCCTGAAGACCATGGTGTCCCAATCAGTCCTTGCCCTGGTGGTGCTGCTCCTCCTCCACTCCCCATGGCCCGTAGTGATGGCTTTGCATGAGGATGCAGAGCTGAGCCAAGAGGACCTGGAGCAGGCTACCCCAGCGCCACCCGAGCCTGGCTGGGGACCCCTGCTCTCGGCAGCCGTGCAGCAGGGGCCCCACTGGGTGCTGCTGAGCTGCTCTTCCTGCCTTTGTGCCTCTGGTTGAGGCGCAGAAGGGCGGCCATGAAGCAGAGAGCAGCGGCCCGGAGAGCTGAAGAAGAGGCCAGAAGGCGCAGGATGGACATCGAGCAGAGAAGGCTTTGGGTCAAGGGGACATGCAAAGACTTGAAGGCAATGTGGAGGACCAAGAAAATGTTAAAGAAGAAAATGGCCAGGCTGGTTGGAATGAACGGCAAGGAGAGCGGGAGATGCTCTTTGGGCTGGCCAAGGTGAGCCGCACTTCTTTGTGAGCAGCCAGCGCACAGAGCTGCGCTTGCTGCCCAGCACAGCCCTGCAAAGCCGGGGCAGAGGCTCAGGGCTCCTGCCAGACCCTGCCCCTCTTCCCTCCATCTCTTCACTGTATCTATTTAGGAGTAACTGTATCTATTTTAACCCTTTTCCATGCAGAGGCCTTGCACTTCCTTGAGGATGGAGCCATTTGAAGGAGGATTGGTCCGGATGGATGGACATGGATTTAACTTCATGATTTGTTTAAAAATCATCTAGATATTTGGTTTTTTATCAAAAAATCATCTCGTTGTACAGTAATATATGTGTACAATTTAGTAGTAATTATTATGCAAACAAATAGCAATTCTATTTGAACAATTACACATTCCACTCTATAGTAATTATCACTCATCCTAAATATTTCCGTGAATTTTTTGAATGAACCACAATTGAAGTATGTTAAATTTTTGTCCTATGTAGTAATTATTGACAATCTTCAGTGTGGAAATAACTTTGTCATTGTAGTAATTTATGTATCATTTATAACAATATAAAAAAGATTTCTTATCATAACGATATTTATAATTGTCATTTGATCTTGAAAATGTATAAAATGCATGATAGATTTTCAAAATGACACTGCCTGCCCTCCCCTCTTTGGGAAATCCATTCCCTCTGGCAGCTGCAGCCACTGCAAAGTTCCCATAAAGGTGGTGCTTGAAGAAACGCTGTGTCTGTGAGCGTCCAGAGTGACCTCCAAGGCCATCCAGTTCTCCCCCTCTGCCATGGGCTGGGACACCTCTGGCTAGGCCAGGTTGCTCCAAGGCCCATCCAGCCTGGACTGGAACACTTGCAGGGACGGGGCAGCCGCAGCTGCTGTGAGCAACCTGTGCCAGGGCCTCATGGCCCTCCCAGCCAAGCCTTCCTTCCCCATAGCCCATCTCAGCCTGCCCTGTGGCACTGGGAAGCCACTGGCCCTGGCGCTGGCCCTCCAGGCCCTTGCCAACAGCCCCTCTGCAGGTCTCTGCTGGGCCTCGGGCAGGGACTGAAAGGCCGCAGGAAGGTGCCCCTGGAGAAGCCCTTGGAGGGCGCTGGGGCCAGGAGTGCCGCCATCAGGGCAGCAAGCAGGGCCTGGCCTGTCTGTCCATGCGGGAGGGCACAGGGCGCGCGCTGAGGCCCTGCCAGCTGGAGCACATTAATGCGCTCTGACATGAGATTCCTGCACCCTGCTCAGGTGTTCCGCTACAGCACAAGTGGTCAACTTGTGCCAATCTTGTACAAAACAGCTGATAATCTCTGCCAAAACCAGCTGTGTGCTGCTTCTTCATCTAGAGAAGCCGGGATGCAGTCCGGCTACTGTTCCTTCTGAATGACGTCTGAAAATGGGAAGGTTTCACAGAGGTTTTGGAGGGGCCTGATCTGGGAAGACTCAAGCAGGAAAAACCGAGCCACCCTCACCTACTGCACTCAGAGAAAAACCAGCGTCATAAAAAAAGCATCTCTGGTGCTCTCACAGTTGATATTATGTATCATATTCAACGTTATCAGTTGTATTCGTTTCCCTTCGACAAAACGTCCAGAGACCCCTGCCTGCTTTGTGAAGGGAGCCCCTGGGGCCCATTGCCTCCCAGAGGGGCTGCACTTGCTGGGTGCCAGGGCTTTCATTGCTGGGCCCCCTCAGAGCCCCTGAGCAGGGCTGGGCACCAAGGGCGGGGCTGGCGCGGCTGTGACGCCTCTGGCACGTGTGACATCAGGGGGAGCGTGTCACAATGGGGGCAGCTAGGAAAGGCCCCGCAGGTCACGCTGGCCCAGCACAGCCTGGGTAAGCGGTGAGTGCACACGTGGCGGGGCTGGGCTGGGCCAGGGCCGGGGCACAAGCGCCGCACCCGGGCCTGCATTGTCCCCCTGCATCCAGGGCCAGCCCCTGCGGCCAGCGCCTTGGCCAGGGCACGGGGCTGCTGCTGGCCCACTGGGACAGGCCCTGCTGCCTGCCAGCTGCCTGGGGCCCTCTGCTTGCTGCTCTCACATCCCTGTGCCTCCCGGCCTCAATTTAGCCCCCACAAGCTCCCCTTGTAGCCCCAGTGATACCCTCATCTCTCTCCCCCTGCAGACCATGGCGGACAGATCAGTCCTGGCTGTGATGGTGCTGCTCATCTTCTCACTGCAACATCCCGTTGTGAATCGGTTTCATGAGGATGGGCAGCACCATGTGGAGGAGGTGAAACAGGCCCCCCCAGAGCCACCCAAGCCTGGCTGGGGACCCTGGCTCCTGGCTGCTTTGAAACAGCTGCAGTCCTTCTGGGGAATTGCTCAGCTGCTCTTCCTGCCTTTGGGCTGGTGGCTCAGGCGCAGAAGAGCAGCCATGAGGCAGAGGGCAGCGGCCCAGCGAGCTGCAGAACAGGCCAGAAGGAGGGAGATCAAAATCGAGCGGAGAAGGCGGCTCCTTATCAAAAGATACAAAGACATGGAGCAAATGCGCCGGGCCATGAAAGAGATTAAAAAGGAAATGGCCAGGCTGATTCAAATGAATAGGAACATGAACAGGATGCTGAAGGTAGGCTGGGCAGGCTTTTGGAGGAGCACAGGCAGTGGCCTGTGTGAAGAAAAGCTTCCTGCTGGAGATGCTCTCTGGGCTGGCCAAGGCGAGCCGCACATCTTTGTGAGCAGCCAGCGCACAGAGCCTGACCCTGCCCCTCTTCCCTCTGTCTCTTCACTGTGTCTATAGTTACTGTATCTATATTCATGTCTCCATTTCCATTTTTCCATGCAGAAGCTCTACACTTCCTCGAGGACAGAGACATTTAGAGGAGGATCCAGCTGAATGCCTCCAGATTGATTTAAATCTTTCAACGCTTTAGAAATATTTTGAAAAATTTTAAATATTTTTAAAATACTTTTATATTTTAAAATACTTTATACTTTAAAATATTTTATATTTTAAATATATATATAGATATAAAGATTTAGTTTTTTTAATATAATAATACTATAGTTAGATATCAAGATTGTAATATTAATTATTAATTAAGTAACAAATAACTTTTTAGTATATAATTATTTTCATTCATACAATTGAGCAGGAATTATAATATTTAAACAAAATTTAATATGCTATATTTTTATCTTAAGCAGGGAATTTTACATAATCTTCATTTTTAAAATACTTAATTATTTTATTAATAATCATAAAATATATACAGGAAAAAATACTAAGATAGTGGCTTAGGTAAGATAGTTGCTTAGATAAGATTGGCGATAATCACCATTTGTTAATTTTAATGACACTGACTGCCCTCCTGCCTTGAGACAGTGACTTTCCTCTGGAAGCTGCAGTCAGTGCAAAGATCCAATAAAGCCAATGCTTGAACAAACGCTGTGTCTGTGCGTGTCCACGTGGGACCCAGGTGTCAGCTGGGGGCAATTCCTGACAGAGGGGCACCGCAGCACCCCTTGGCCGTGCAGAGGCTCCTTTGCTCCCCTCTAGCAGCTGCTCCTTTGCTCCTGTGATCCAGCCTCTGCTCTGTGGGATGCCAAATGCAAGACAAGAAGGAGTGCCACCACTCAGACTGTCACTCAGGTCCCTGCAGAGCTCAGGAGCCACCATGGCTGTGCAGGGTGTGGAACGCTGCAGTAGGCCATGACAGCAGGGCCAGCAGGGACAGAGGGACACAGGACAGGAATTACAGCCCGGCTGCCCTGGGACAGGCAGAAGGACATGGGGCAGGCAGGAATCCCCATCCTCTCTGTGCCCACCTGAACACAGGGACATAAGGGACAGGGGGAATGGGGACACAGCAGGCCCCTCTCCTCTGGGAATATCCCAGGGGCCCTGACAGAACACAGGGGCTGAGGCTCTGCAAGGGGAGCCCAAGAAGGAGGAGGACGATGCCGAGGTAATATCGGCCCACACTCTGCATGCAAACTGCTCCATGGAGGAGAAGACCGGAGGGCCTGGCAACAGCAACTCCCTTCAGAGGGAGAGGTGTTCTTAATTCCAGCACATGGGAGCCCCCTTTAACATGGAGCACATGAATGCACATTGACACGAGATTCCTGTTCCTTGCTCAGGTGTTCCAGGACAACACCAGAACCTAAGTGGCCAATTTGTGCTACTCTAGTGCAAAGCATCTCAAATTGTCTGCTGGAACCACCCGTCTGCTGCTTCTGGGTTTAGAGGAGCCAGGAGGTGGCGTGGCAACAATTCCTTATCTCTGATGTCTGATAATGGGAAGGTTTCAGAGAGGTCTTGGGCGTGCTGGATAGGGGAATAGTGATTCAGGAAAAACTGAGCCATGCTCACCACCTCCAGTTGTACAAAAACCAGCACCATCACAAAAGCATCCCTGCTGCTCACTTGGTTGATATTACTGATTCTAATCAACAGTGTTGATGATGGTGGTTTCTCTTTGACAAGAGCTTGGGGAAGCTTCTGCCTGCTTTGTGAAGGGAGCCCCTGGGGCCCATTCCCTCCCAGAGGGGCTGCACTTGCTGGGTGCCGGGGCTTTCATTGCTGGGCCCCCTCAGAGCCCCTGAGCTGGGCTGGGCACCAAGGGCGGGGCTGGCGCGGCTGTGACGCCTCTGGCACGTGTGACATCAGGGGGAGCGTGTCACAATGGGGGCAGCTAGAAAAGGCCCCCGCAGGTCACGCTGGCCCAGCACAGCCTGGGCAAGCGGTGAGTGCACACGTGGCGGGGCTGGGCTGGGCCAGGGCCGGGGCACAAGCGCCGCACGCGGGCCTGCATTGTCCCCCTGCATCCAGGGCCAGCCCCTGGGGCCAGCGCCTTGGCCAGGGCACGGGGCTGCTGCTGGCCCACTGGGACAGGCCCTGCTGCCTGACAGCTGCCTGGGGCCCTCTGCTTGCTGCCCTCACATCCCTGCGCCTCCCGGCCTCACTTCAGCCCCCACAAGCTCCCTTGGTAGCCCCAGTGAAACCCTTGTCACTCCCCCTGCAGACCATGGCGGACAGATCAGTCCTGGCTGTGATGGTGCTGCTCATCTTCTCACTGCAACATCCCGTTGTGAATCGATTTCATGAGGATGTGCAGCACAATGTGGAGGAGGTGAAACAGGCCCCCCCAGAGCCACCCAAGCCTGGCTGGGGACCCTGGCTCCTGGCTGCCTTGCAACACCTGCAGTCCTTCTGGGGAATTGCTCAGCTGCTCTTCCTGCCTTTGGGCTGGTGGCTCAGGCGCAGAAGAGCAGCCATGAGGCAGAGAGCAGCGGCCCAGCGAGCTGCAGAACAGGCCAGAAGGAGGAAGATGAAAATCAAGCGGAGAAGGCGGCTCCTTATGAAGAGAGTCAAAGACATGGAGCAAATGCGCCGGATGATGAAGAAGATGGAAAAGGAAATGGCCAGGCTGATTCGAATGAATAGGGACATGAACAGGATGCTGAAGGTAGGCTGAGCAGGCTTTTGGAGGAGCACAGGCAGTGGCCTGTGTGAAGAAAAGCTTCCTGCTGGAGATGCTCTCTGGGCTGGCCAAGGCGAGCCCCACATCTTTGTGAGCAGCCAGCACACAGAGCCAGACCCTGCCCCGCTTCCCTCTATCTCTTCACTGTGTCTATAGTAACTGTATCTAAATTCATGTCTCTATTTCAATTTTTTCATGCAGAAGCTTTATATTTGCTCGAGGACAGAGCGATTTGAAGGAGGATCCAGCTGAATGCCTCCCGATTGATTTAAACCTTTCAACGCTTTAGAAATATTTTGAAAAATTTTAAATATCTTTTAAATATCTTTAAATTTTAAAATACTTTTAAATATTTATAAAATATATTTATACTTTAAAATACTTTTATATTTTAAATATTTAGATACTTTTATCAAGATTAATACTTTTTAATAAAAAATTACTATAGATAGATACCAATATTATAATATTAATTATTAATTAATAATGAACACACTTTATTTTCTATAATTACTATCGTTCATTAAAATGAGTAGGAATTATAAGAATTAAACAAAATTTAATATGCTAGATTTTTATCTTAAGCAGGGAATTTTACATATTCTTCATTATTAAAATACTTAATTATTTTATTAATATTATTATATACTATAGAACAGGAACAAATACTAAGATAGTGGCTTAGGTAAGATAGTTGCTTAGATAAGATTGGCAATAATCACCATTTGTTAATTTTAATGACACTGACTGCCCTCCTGCCTTGAGACAGTGACTTCCCTCTGGAAGCTGCAGTCAGTGCAAAGATCCAATAAAGCCAATGCTTGAACAAACGCTGTGTCTGTGCGTGTCCACGTGGGACCCAGGTGTCAGCTGGGGGCAATTCCTGACAGAGGGGCCCCGCAGCACCCCTTGGCCATGCAGAGGCTCCTTTGCTCCCCTCTAGCAGCTGCTCCTTTGCTCCTGGGATCCAGCCTCTGCTCTGTGGGATGCCCAATGCAAGACAAGAAGGAGTGCCACCACTCAGACTGTCACTCAGGTCCCTGCAGAGCTCAGGAGCCACCATGGCTGCGCAGGGTGTGGAACGCTGCAGTAGGCCATGACAGCAGAGACAGCAGGGACAGGGGGCACAGAGGACAGGGATCACATCCCGGCTGCCCTGGGACAGGCAGACAGGACATGGGGCAGGCAGGAATCCCCATCCTCTCTGTGCCCACCTGAACACAGGGACATAAGGGACAGGGCAAATGGGGACACAGCAGGCCCCTCTCCTCTGGGAATATCCCAGGGGCCCTGACAGAACACAGGGCCTGAGGCTCTGCAAGGCGAGCCCAAGAAGGAGGAAGACGATGCCGAGGTAATATCGGCCCACTCTCTGCATGCAAACTGCTCCATGGAGGAGAAGACCGGAGGGCCTGGCAACAGCAACTCCCTTCAGAGGGAGAGGTGTTCTTAATTCCAGCACATGGGAGCCCCCTTTAACATGGAGCACATGAATGCACATTGACACGAGATTCCTGTTCCTTGCTCAGGTGTTCCAGGACAACACCAGAACCTAAGTGGCCGATATGTGCTACTCTAGTGCAAAGCATCTCAAATTGTCTGCTGGAACCACCCGTCTGCTGCTTCTGGGTTTAGAGGAGCCAGGAGGTGGCGTGGCTACAGTTCCTTATCTCTGATGTCTGATAATGGGAAGGTTTCAGAGAGGTCTTGGGTGTGCTGGATAGGGAAATAGTCATTCAGGAAAAAATGAGCCATGCCCACCACCTCCAGTTGTACAAAAACCAGCACCATCACAAAAGCGTCTCTGGTGCTCTCATAGTTGATATTATTGATGACAATCAACAGTGTTGATGATGGTGGTTTCTCTTTGACAAGAGCTTTGGGGAGCTTCTGCCTGCTTTGTGAAGGGAGCCCCTGGGGCCCATTGCCTCCCAGAGGGGCTGCACTTGCTGGGTGCCGGGGCTTTCATTGCTGGGCCCCCTCAGAGCCCCTGAGCTGGGCTGGGCACCAAGGGCGGGGCTGGCCCGGCTGTGACGCCTCTGGCACGTGTGACATCAGGGGGAGCGTGTCACAATGGGGGCAGCTAGAAAAGGCCCCCGCAGGTCACGCTGGCCCAGCACAGCCTGGGCAAGCGGTGAGTGCACACGTGGCGGGGCTGGGCTGGGCCAGGGCCGGGGCACAAGCGCCGCACGCGGGCCTGCATTGTCCCCCTGCATCCAGGGCCAGCCCCTGGGGCCAGCGCCTTGGCCAGGGCACGGGGCTGCTGCTGGCCCACTGGGACAGGCCCTGCTGCCTGACAGCTGCCTGGGGCCCTCTGCTTGCTGCCCTCACATCCCTGCGCCTCCCGGCCTCACTTCAGCCCCCACAAGCTCCCTTGGTAGCCCCAGTGAAACCCTTGTCACTCCCCCTGCAGACCATGGCGGACAGATCAGTCCTGGCTGTGATGGTGCTGCTCATCTTCTCACTGCAACATCCCGTTGTGAATCGGTTTCATGAGGATGTGCAGCACCATGTGGAGGAGGTGAAACAGGCCCCCCCAGAGCCACCCAAGCCTGGCTGGGGACCCTGGCTCCTGGCTGCTTTGAAACAGCTGCAGTCCTTCTGGGGAATTGCTCAGCTGCTCTTCCTGCCTTTGGGCTGGTGGCTCAGGCGCAGAAGAGCAGCCATGAGGCAGAGAGCAGCGGCCCAGCGAGCTGCAGAAAAGGCCAGAACGAGAAAGATCAAAATCGAGCGGAGAAGGCGGCTCCTTATGAAGAGAGTCAAAGACATGGAGCAAATGCGCCGGGCCATGAAAGAGATTAAAAAGGAAATGGCCCGGCTGATTCAAATGAATAGGGACATGAACAGGATGCTGAAGGTAGGCTGGGCAGGCTTTTGGAGGAGCACAGGCAGTGGCCTGTGTGAAGAAAAGCTTCCTGCTGGAGATGCTCTCTGGGCTGGCCAAGGCGAGCCGCACATCTTTGTGAGCAGCCAGCGCACAGAGCCTGACCCAGCCCCGCTTCCCTCTATCTCTTCACTGTGTCTATAGTATCTGTATCTATATTCATGTCTCCATTTCCATTTTTCCATGCAGAAGCTTTACATTTGCTCGAGGACAGAGCCATTTGAAGGAGGATCCCGCTGAATGCCTCCAGATTGATTCAAATCATTCAGCAGTTTAGAAATGTTTTGAAAATTTTCAAATTTCATTAAAGTTCTTCCACATTTTTAGATACTTTCAAAATATTATAAAATATATTTATACTTTAAAATATTTCTATATTTTAAATATTTAGATACCTTTATCAAGATTTTAGTACTATTTAATAGAATACTACTATAGTTTGGTATCAATATTGTAATAAAGATTATTTGGAATATTAAGAAGTAACAAATTTTATATTCTATAATTACTATCATTCATCAAAATGAGTAGGAATTATAAGAATTAAACAAAATTTAATATGCTAGATTTTTATCTTAAGCAGGGAATTTTACATAATCTTCATTATAAAATACTTAAATATTTTATTAATTATTATATATAACATATAATATATAATAGGAAAAATACTAAGATAGTTGCTTAGGTAAAGAGATTTGCTTAGATAAGATTGGCAATAATTACCATTTGTAAATTTTAATGACACTGACTGCCCTCCTGTCTTGAGGCAGTGACTTCCCTCTGGAAGCTGCAGTCAGTGCAAAGATCCAATAAAGCCAATGCTTGAACAAACGCTGTGTCTGTGCGTGTCCACGTGGGACCCAGGTGTCAGCTGGGGGCAATTCCTGACAGAGGGGCACCGCAGCACCCCTTGGCCGTGCAGAGGCTCCTTTGCTCCCCTCTAGCAGCTGCTCCTTTGCTCCTGGGATCCAGCCTCTGCTCTGTGGGATGCCAAATGCAAGACAAGAAGGAGTGCCACCACTCAGACTGTCACTCAGGTCCCTGCAGAGCTCAGGAGCCACCATGGCTGTGCAGGGTGTGGAACGCTGCAGTAGGCCATGACAGCAGGGCCAGCAGGGCCAGGGGGACACAGGACAGGAATTACAGCCCGGCTGCCCTGGGACAGGCAGACAGGACATGGGGCAGGCAGGAATCCCCATCCTCTCTGGGCCCACCTGAACACAGGGACATAAGGGACAGGGGGAATGGGGACACAGCAGGCCCCTCTCCTCTGGGAATATCCCAGGGGTCCTGACACAACGCAGGGGCTGAGGCTCTGCAAGGGGAACCCAAGAAGGAGGAGGACGATGCCGAGGTAATATCGGCCCACACTCTGCATGCAAACTGCTCCATGGAGGAGAAGACCAGAGGGGCCTTGCCACAGCAGATCCCTTATGAGGCAAGTTTTCCGTGTTCCAGCATTCAGGTGTCCCATGCAACATGGAGCACATGAATGCACTTGGATACCAGATTCATATCCCTGCTCAAGCGCTCTGGCACAACAGAAGCGGGTATTCCATAATAACACACGGGTGCAACTCTTGTGCAAAATTCACGCAAATTGTCTCTCTCCTCCTGAAGACCATGGTGTCCCAATCAGTCCTTGCCCTGGTGGTGCTGCTCCTCCTCCACTCCCCATGGCCCGTAGTGATGGCTTTGCATGAGGATGCAGAGCTGAGCCAAGACGACCTGGAGCAGGCTACCCCAGCGCCACCCGAGCCTGGCTGGGGACCCCTGCTCTCGGCAGCCGTGCAGCAGGGGCCCCACTGGGTGCTGCTGAGCTGCTCTTCCTGCCTTTGTGCCTCTGGTTGAGGCGCAGAAGGGCGGCCATGAAGCAGAGAGCAGCGGCCCGGAGAGCTGAAGAAGAGGCCAGAAGGCGCAGGATGGACATCGAGCAGAGAAGGCTTTGGGTCAAGGGGACATGCAAAGACTTGAAGGCAATGTGGAGGACCAAGAAAATGTTAAAGAAGAAAATGGCCAGGCTGGTTGGAATGAACGGCAAGGAGAGCAGGAGATGCTCTTTGGGCTGGCCAAGGTGAGCCGCACATCTTTGTGAGCAGCCAGCGCACAGAGCTGCGCTTGCTGCCCAGCACAGCCCTGCAAAGCCGGGGCAGAGGCTCAGGGCTGCTGCCAGACCCTGCCCCTCTTCCCTCCATCTCTTCACTGTATCTATTTAGGAGTAACTGTATCTATTTTAACCCTTTTCCATGCAGAGGCCTTGCACTTCCTCGAGGATGGAGCCATTTGAAGGAGGATTGGTCCGGATGGATGGACATGGATTTAACTTCATGATTTGTTTAAAAATCATCTAGATATTTGGTTTTTTATCAAAAAATCATCTCGTTGTACAGTAATATATGTGTACAATTTAGTAGTAATTATTATGCAAACAAATAGCAATTCTATTTGAACAATTACACATTCCACTCTATAGTAATTATCACTCATCCTAAATATTTCCGTGAATTTTTTGAATGAACCACAATTGAAGTATGTTAAATTTTTGTCCTATGTAGTAATTATTGACAATCTTCAGTGTGGAAATAACTTTGTCATTGTAGTAATTTATGTATCATTTATAACAATATAAAAAAGATTTCTTATCATAACGATATTTATAATTGTCATTTGATCTTGAAAATGTATAAAATGCATGATAGATTTTCAAAATGACACTGCCTGCCCTCCCCTCTTTGGGAAATCCATTCCCTCTGGCAGCTGCAGCCACTGCAAAGTTCCCATAAAGGTGGTGCTTGAAGAAGCGCTGTGTCTGTGAGCGTCCAGAGTGACCTCCAAGGCCATCCAGTTCTCCCCCTCTGCCATGGGCTGGGACACCTCTGGCTAGGCCAGGTTGCTCCAAGGCCCATCCAGCCTGGACTGGAACACTTGCAGGGACGGGGCAGCCGCAGCTGCTCTGAGCAACCTGTGCCAGGGCCTCACGGCCCTCCCAGCCAAGCCTTCCTTCCCCATAGCCCATCTCAGCCTGCCCTGTGGCACTGGGAAGCCACTGGCCCTGGCGCTGGCCCTCCAGGCCCTTGCCAACAGCCCCTCTGCAGGTCTCTGCTGGGCCTCGGGCAGGGACTGAAAGGCCGCAGGAAGGTGCCCCTGGAGAAGCCCTTGGAGGGCGCTGGGGCCAGGAGTGCCGCCATCAGGGCAGCAAGCAGGGCCTGGCCTGTCTGTCCATGCGGGAGGGCACAGGGCGGGCGCTGAGGCCCTGCCAGCTGGAGCACATTAATGCGCTCTGACATGAGATTCCTGCACCCTGCTCAGGTGTTCCGCTACAGCACAAGTGGTCAACTTGTGCCAATCTTGTACAAAACAGCTGATAATCTCTGCCAAAACCAGCTGTGTGCTGCTTCTTCATCTAGAGAAGCCGGGATGCAGTCCGGCTACTGTTCCTTCTGAATGACGTCTGATAATGGGAAGGTTTCACAGAGGTTTTGGAGGGGCCTGATCTGGGAAGACTCAAGCAGGAAAAACCGAGCCACCCTCACCTACTGCACTCAGAGAAAAACCAGCGTCATAAAAAAAGCATCTCTGGTGCTCTCACAGTTGATATTATGTATCATATTCAACATTATCAGTTGTATTCGTTTCCCTTCGACAAAACGTCCAGAGACCCCTGCCTGCTTTGTGAAGGGAGCCCCTGGGGCCCATTGCCTCCCAGAGGGGCTGCACTTGCTGGGTGCCGGGGCTTTCATTGCTGGGCCCCCTCAGAGCCCCTGAGCTGGGCTGGGCACCAAGGGCGGGGCTGGCGCGGCTGTGACGCCTCTGGCACGTGTGACATCAGGGGGAGCGTGTCACAATGGGGGCAGCTAGAAAAGGCCCCCGCAGGTCACGCTGGCCCAGAACAGCCTGGGCAAGCGGTGAGTGCACACGTGGCGGGGCTGGGCTGGGCCAGGGCCGGGGCACAAGCGCCGCACGCGGGCCTGCATTCTCCCCCTGCATCCAGGGGCAGCCCCTGCGGCCAGCACCTTGGCCAGGGCACGGGGCTGCTGCTGGCCCACTGGGACAGGCCCTGCTGCCTGCCAGCTGCCTGGGGCCCTCTGCTTGCTGCCCTCACATCCCTGCGCCTCCCGGCCTCAATTTAGCCCCCACAAGCTCCCTTGGTAGCCCCAGTGATACCCTCATCTCTCTCCCCCTGCAGACCATGGCGGACAGATCAGTCCTGGCTGTGATGGTGCTGCTCATCTTCTCACTGCAACATCCCGTTGTGAATCGGTTTCATGAGGATGGGCAGCACCATGTGGAGGAGGTGAAACAGGCCCCCCCAGAGCCACCCAAGCCTGGCTGGGGACCCTGGCTCCTGGCTGCTTTGAAACAGCTGCAGTCCTTCTGGGGAATTGCTCAGCTGCTCTTCCTGCCTTTGGGCTGGTGGCTCAGGCGCAGAAGAGCAGCCATGAGGCAGAGGGCAGCGGCCCAGCGAGCTGCAGAACAGGCCAGAAGGAGGGAGATCAAAATCGAGCGGAGAAGGCGGCTCCTTATCAAAAGATACAAAGACATGGAGCAAATGCGCCGGGCCATGAAAGAGATTAAAAAGGAAATGGCCAGGCTGATTCAAATGAATAGGAACATGAACAGGATGCTGAAGGTAGGCTGGGCAGGCTTTTGGAGGAGCACAGGCAGTGGCCTGTGTGAAGAAAAGCTTCCTGCTGGAGATGCTCTCTGGGCTGGCCAAGGCGAGCCGCACATCTTTGTGAGCAGCCAGCGCACAGAGCCAGACCCTGCCCCTCTTCCCTCTATCGCTTCACTGTGTCTATAGTTACTGTATCTATATTCATGTCTCCATTTCCATTTTTCCATGCAGAAGCTCTACACTTGCTCGAGGACAGAGACATTTAGAGGAGGATCCAGCTGAATGCCTCCAGATTGATTTAAATCTTTCAACGCTTTAGAAATATTTTGAAAAATTTTAAATATTTTTAAAATACTTTTATATTTTAAAATACTTTATACTTTAAAATATTTTATATTTTAAATATATATATAGATATAAAGATTTAGTTTTTTTAATATAATAATACTATAGTTAGATATCAAGATTGTAATATTAATTATTAATTAAGTAACAAATAACTTTTTAGTATATAATTACTATCATTCATACAATTGAGCAGGAATTATAATATTTAAACAAAATTTAATATGCTATATTTTTATCTTAAGCAGGGAATTTTACATAATCTTCATTTTTAAAATACTTAAGTATTTTATTAATAATCATAAAATATATACAGGAAAAAATACTAAGATAGTTGCTTTGGTAAGATAGTTGCTTAGATAAGATTGGCAATAATCACCATTTGTAAATTTTAATGACACTGACTGCCCTCCTGCCTTGAGACAGTATCTTCCCTCTGGAAGCTGCAGTCAGTGCAAAGATCCAATAAAGCCAATGCTTGAACAAACGCTGTGCCTGTGCGTGTCCACGTGGGACCCAGGTGTCAGCTGGGGGGAATTCCTGACAGAGGGGCACCGCAGCACCCCTTGGCCATGCAGAGGCTCCTTTGCTCCCCTCTAGCAGCTGCTCCTTTGCTCCTGTGATCCAGCCTCTGCTCTGTGGGATGCCCAATGCAAGACAAGAAGGAGTGCCACCACTCAGACTGTCACTCAGGTCCCTGCAGAGCTCAGGAGCCACCATGGCTGCGCAGGGTGTGGAACGCTGCAGTAGGCCATGACAGCAGGGCCAGCAGGGACAGAGGGACACAGGACAGGAATTACAGCCCGGCTGCCCTGGGACAGGCAGAAGGACATGGGGCAGGCAGGAATCCCCATCCTCTCTGTGCCCACCTGAACACAGGGACATAAGGGACAGGGGGAATGGGGACACAGCAGGCCCCTCTCCTCTGGGAATATCCCAGGGGCCCTGACAGAACACAGGGGCTGAGGCTCTGCAAGGGGAGCCCAAGAAGGAGGAGGACGATGCCGAGGTAATATCGGCCCACTCTCTGCATGCAAACTGCTCCATGGAGGAGAAGACCGGAGGGCCTGGCAACAGCAACTCCCTTCAGAGGGAGAGGTGTTCTTAATTCCAGCACATGGGAGCCCCCTTTAACATGGAGCACATGAATGCACATTGACACGAGATTCCTGTTCCTTGCTCAGGTGTTCCAGGACAACACCAGAACCTAAGTGGCCGATTTGTGCTACTCTAGTGCAAAGCATCTCAAATTGTCTGCTGGAACCACCCGTCTGCTGCTTCTGGGTTTAGAGGAGCCAGGAGATGGCGTGGCTACAGTTCCTTATCTCTGATGTCTGATAATGGGAAGGTTCCAGAGAGGTCTTGGGTGTGCTGGATAGGGAAATAGTCATTCAGGAAAACCTGAGCCATGCCCACCACCTCCAGTTGTACAAAAACCAGCACCATCACAAAAGTGTCTCTGGTGCTCTCATAGTTGATATTATTGATGACAATCAAGAGTGTTGATGATGGTGGTTTCTCTTTGACAAGAGCTTTGGGGAGCTTCTGCCTGCTTTGTGAAGGGAGCCCCTGGGGCCCATTGCCTCCCAGAGGGGCTGCACTTGCTGGGTGCCGGGGCTTTCATTGCTGGGGCCCCTCAGAGCCCCTGAGCTGGGCTGGGCACCAAGGGCGGGGCTGGCGCGGCTGTGACGCCTCTGGCACGTGTGACATCAGGGGGAGCGTGTCACAATGGGGGCAGCTAGAAAAGGCCCCCGCAGGTCACGCTGGCCCAGCACAGCCTGGGCAAGCGGTGAGTGCACACGTGGCGGGGCTGGGCTGGGCCAGGGCCGGGGCACAAGCGCCGCACCCGGGCCTGCATTGTCCCCCTGCATCCAGGGCCAGCCCCTGCGGCCAGCACCTTGGCCAGGGCACGGGGCTGCTGCTGGCCCACTGGGACAGGCCCTGCTGCCTGCCAGCTGCCTGGGGCCCTCTGCTTGCTGCCCTCACATCCCTGCGCCTCCCGGCCTCACTTCAGCCCCCACAAGCTCCCTTGGTAGCCCCAGTGAAACCCTTGTCACTCCCCCTGCAGACCATGGCGGACAGATCAGTCCTGGCTGTGATGGTGCTGCTCATCTTCTCACTGCAACATCCCGTCGTGAATCGATTTCATGAGGATGTGCAGCACCATGTGGAGGAGGTGAAACAGGCACCCCCAGAGCCACCCAAGCCTGGCTGGGGACCCTGGCTCCTGGCTGCCTTGCAACACCTGCAGTCCTTCTGGGGAATTGCTCAGCTGCTCTTCCTGCCTTTGGGCTGGTGGCTCAGGCGCAGAAGAGCAGCCATGAGGCAGAGAGCAGCGGCCCAGCGAGCTGCAGAACAGGCCAGAAGGAGGAAGATGAAAATCAAGCGGAGAAGGCGGCTCCTTATGAAGAGAGTCAAAGACATGGAGCAAATGCGCCGGATGATGAAGAAGATGGAAAAGGAAATGGCCAGGCTGATTCGAATGAATAGGGACATGAACAGGATGCTGAAGGTAGGCTGAGCAGGCTTTTGGAGGAGCACAGGCAGTGGCCTGTGTGAAGAAAAGCTTCCTGCTGGAGATGCTCTCTGGGCTGGCCAAGGCGAGCCCCACATCTTTGTGAGCAGCCAGCGCACAGAGCCTGACCCTGCCCCGCTTCCCTCTCTCTCTTCACTGTGTCTATAGTAACTGTATCTAAAATCATGTCTCTATTTCAATTTTTTCATGCAGAAGCTTTATATTTGCTCGAGGACAGAGCGATATGAAGGAGGATCCAGCTGAATGCCTCCAGATTGATTTAAATTCATCAAAGATTTAGAAATATTTTGAAAAATTTTAAATATCTTTTAAATATCTTTAAATTTTAAAATACTTTCAAAATATTATAAAATATATTTATACTTTAAAATATTTTTATATTTTAAATATTTAGATACTTTTATCAAGATTTAGTACTTTTTAATAAAAAAATACTATAGATAGATACCAATATTGTAATATTAATTATTAATTAATAATGAACACACTTTATTTTCTATAATTACTATCGTTCATTAAAATGAGTAGGAATTATAGGAATTAAACAAAATTTAATATGCTAGATTTTTATCTTAAGCAGGGAATTTTACATATTCTTCATTATTAAAATACTTAATTATTTATTAATATTATTATATACTATAGAACAGGAACAAATACTAAGATAGTGGCTTAGGTAAGATAGTTGCTTAGATAAGATTGGCAATAATCACCATTTGTTAATTTTAATGACACTGACTGCCCTCCTGCCTTGAGACAGTGACTTCCCTCTGGAAGCTGCAGTCAGTGCAAAGATCCAATAAAGCCAATGCTTGAACAAACGCTGTGTCTGTGCGTGTCCTCGTGGGACCCAGGTGTCAGCTGGGGGCAATTCCTGACAGAGGGGCACCGCAGCACCCCTTGGCCATGCAGAGGCTCCTTTGCTCCCCTCTAGCAGCTGCTCCTTTGCTCCTGGGATCCAGCCTCTGCTCTGTGGGATGCCAAATGCAAGACAAGAAGGAGTGCCACCACTCAGACTGTCACTCAGGTCCCTGCAGAGCTCAGGAGCCACCATGGCTGTGCAGGGTGTGGAACGCTGCAGTAGGCCATGACAGCAGAGACAGCAGGGCCAGGGGGACACAGGACAGGGATCACATCCCGGCTGCCCTGGGACAGGCAGACAGGACATGGGGCAGGCAGGAATCCCCATCCTCTCTGGGCCCACCTGAACACAGGGACATAAGGGACAGGGCAAATGGGGACACAGCAGGCCCCTCTCCTCTGGGAATATCCCAGGGGCCCTGACAGAACACAGGGCCTGAGGCTCTGCAAGGCGAGCCCAAGAAGGAGGAGGACGATGCCGAGGTAATATCGGCCCACTCTCTGCATGCAAACTGCTCCATGGAGGAGAAGACCGGAGGGCCTGGCAACAGCAACTCCCTTCAGAGGGAGAGGTGTTCTTAATTCCAGCACATGGGAGCCCCCTTAAACATGGAGCACATGAATGCACATTGACACGAGATTCCTGTTCCTTGCTCAGGTGTTCCAGGACAACACCAGAACCTAAGTGGCCGATTTGTGCTACTCTAGTGCAAAGCATCTCAAATTGTCTGCTGGAACCACCCGTCTGCTGCTTCTGGGTTTAGAGGAGCCAGGAGGTGGCGTGGCTACAGTTCCTTATCTCTGATGTCTGATAATGGGAAGGTTTCAGAGAGGTCTTGGGTGTGCTGGATAGGGAAATAGTCATTCAGGAAAAAATGAGCCATGCCCACCACCTCCAGTTGTACAAAAACCAGCACCATCACAAAAGCGTCTCTGGTGCTCTCATAGTTGATATTATTGATGACAATCAAGAGTGTGGATGATGGTGGTTTCTCTTTGACAAGAGCTTTGGGGAGCTTCTGCCTGCTTTGTGAAGGGAGCCCCTGGGGCCCATTCCCTCCCAGAGGGGCTGCACTTGCTGGGTGCCGGGGCTTTCATTGCTGGGGCCCCTCAGAGCCCCTGAGCTGGGCTGGGCACCAAGGGCGGGGCTGGCGCGGCTGTGACGCCTCTGGCACGTGTGACATCAGGGGGAGCGTGTCACAATGGGGGCAGCTAGAAAAGGCCCCCGCAGGTCACGCTGGCCCAGCACAGCCTGGGCAAGCGGTGAGTGCACACGTGGCGGGGCTGGGCTGGGCCAGGGCCGGGGCACAAGCGCCGCACCCGGGCCTGCATTGTCCCCCTGCATCCAGGGCCAGCCCCTGGGGCCTGTGCCTTGGCCAGGGCACGGGGCTGCTGCTGGCCCACTGGGACAGGCCCTGCTGCCTGCCAGCTGCCTGGGGCCCTCTGCTTGCTGCCCTCACATCCCTGCGCCTCTCGGCCTCATTTCAGCCCCACAAGCTCCCTTGGTAGCCCCAGTGAAACCCTCATCTCTCTCCTCCTGCAGACCATGGCGGACAGATCAGTCCTGGCTGTGATGGTGCTGCTCATCTTCTCACTGCAACATCCTGTCGTGAATCGGTTTCATGAGGATGTGCAGCACCATGTGGAGGAGGTGAAACAGGCCCCCCCAGAGCCACCCAAGCCTGGCTGGGGACCCTGGCTCCTGGCTGCTTTGAAACAGCTGCAGTCGTTCTGGGGAATTGCTCAGGTGCTCTTCCTGCCTTTGGGCTGGTGGCTCAGGCGCAGAAGAGCAGCCATGAGGCAGAGGGCAGCGGCCCAGCGAGCTGCAGAAAAGGCCAGAACGAGAAAGATCAAAATCGAGCGGAGAAGGCGGCTCCTTATGAAGAGAGTCAAAGACATGGAGCAAATGCGCTGGGCCATGAAAGAGATTAAAAAGGAAATGGCCAGGCTGATTCGAATGAATAGGGACATGAACAGGATGCTGAAGGTAGGCTGGGCAGGCTTTTGGAGGAGCACAGGCAGTGGCCTGTGTGAAGAAAAGCTTCCTGCTGGAGATGCTCTCTGGGCTGGCCAAGGCGAGCCGCACATCTTTGTGAGCAGCCAGCGCACAGAGCCTGACCCTGCCCCGCTTCCCTCTATCTCTTCACTGTGTCTATAGTAACTGTATCTATATTCATGTCTCCATTTCCATTTTTCCATGCAGAAGCTTTACATTTGCTCGAGGACAGAGCCATTTGAAGGAGGATCCAGGAGAATGCCTCCAGATTGATTCAAATCATTCAGCAGTTTAGAAATGTTTTGAAAATTTTCAAATTTCTTTAAAGTTCTTCCACATTTTTAGATACTTTTAAAATATTATAAAATATATTTATACTTTAAAATATTTCTATATTTTAAATATTTAGATACCTTTATCAAGATTTTAGTACTATTTAATAGAATACTACTATAGTTTGATATCAATATTGTAATAAAGATTATTTGGAATATTAAGAAGTAACAAATTTTATATTCTATAATTACTATCGTTCATTAAAATGAGTAGGAATTATAAGAATTAAACAAAATTTAATATGCTAGATTTTTATCTTAAGCAGGGAATTTTACATATTCTTCATTATTAAAATACTTAATTATTTATTAATATTATTATATACTATAGAACAGGAACAAATATAAGATAGTGGCTTAGGTAAGATAGTTGCTTAGATAAGATTGGCAATAATTACCATTTGTTAATTTTAATGACACTGACTGCCCTCCTGTCTTGAGACAGTGACTTCCCTCTGGAAGCTGCAGTCAGTGCAAAGATCCAATAAAGCCAATGCGTGAACAAACGCTGTGTCTGTGCGTGTCCACGTGGGACCCAGGTGTCAGCTGGGAGCAATTCCTGACAGAGGGGCACCGCAGCACCCCTTGGCCGTGCAGAGGCTCCTTTGCTCCTGTGATCCAGCCTCTGCTCTGTGGGATGCCCAATGCAAGACAAGAAGGAGTGCCACCACTCAGACTGTCACTCAGGTCCCTGCAGAGCTCAGGAGCCACCATGGCTGCGCAGGGTGTGGAACGCTGCAGTAGGCCATGACAGCAGGGCCAGCAGGGACAGGGGCACACAGGACAGGAATTACAGCCCGGCTGCCCTGGGACAGGCAGACAGGACATGGGGCAGGCAGGAATCCCCATCCTCTCTGTGCCCACCTGAACACAGGGACATAAGGGACAGGGGGAATGGGGACACAGCAGGCCCCTCTCCTCTGGGAATATCCCAGGGGCCCTGACACAACACAGGGCCTGAGGCTCTACAAGGGGAGCCCAAGAAGGAGGAGGATGATGCCGAGGTAATATCGGCCCACACTCTGCATGCAAACTGCTCCATGGAGGAGAAAACCAGAGGGCTCCTTGCCACAGCAGATCCCTTCACAAGGAAAGGTGTTCTAAATTCCAGCACATGGGAGCCCCCTTTAACATGGAGCACATGAATGCACATTGACACGAGATTCCTGTTCCTTGCTCAGGTGTTCCAGGACAACACCAGAACCTACGTGGCCAATTTGTGCTACTCTAGTGCAAAGCATCTCAAATTGTCTGCTGGAACCACCCGTCTGCTGCTTCTGGGTTTAGAGGAGCCAGGAGGTGGCGTGGCAACAATTCCTTATCTCTGATGTCTGATAATGGGAAGGTTCCAGAGAGGTCTTGGGCGTGCTGGATAGGGGAATAGTGATTCAGGAAAACCTGAGCCATGCTCACCACCTCCAGTTGTACAAAAACCAGCACCATCACAAAAGCATCCCTGCTGCTCACATAGTTGATATTATTGATTCTAATCAACAGTGTGGATGATGGTGGTTTCTCTATGACAAGAGCTTGGGGGAGCTTCTGCCTGCTTTGTGAAGGGAGCCCCTGGGGCCCATTCCCTCCCAGAGGGGCTGCACTTGCTGGGTGCCGGGGCTTTCATTGCTGGGCCCCCTCAGAGCCCCTGAGCTGGGCTGGGCACCAAGGGCGGGGCTGGCACGGCTGTGACGCCTCTGGCACGTGTGACATCAGGGCGAGCGTGTCACAATGGGGGCAGCTAGAAAAGGCCCCCGCAGGTCACGCTGGCCCAGCACAGCCTGGGCAAGCGGTGAGTGCACACGTGGCGGGGCTGGGCTGGGCCAGGGCCGGGGAACAAGCGCCGCACCCGGGCCTGCATTGTCCCCCTGCATCCAGGGCCAGCCCCTGCGGCCAGCGCTTTGGCCAGGGCACGGGGCTGCTGCTGGCCCACTGGGACAGGCCCTGCTGCCTGCCAGCTGCCTGGGGCCCTCTGCTTGCTGCCCTCACATCCCTGCGCCTCCGGGCCTCACTTCAGCCCCCACAAGCTCCCTTGGTAGCCCCAGTGAAACCCTCATCTCTCTCCTCCTGCAGACCATGGCGGACAGATCAGTCCTGGCTGTGATGGTGCTGCTCATCTTCTCACTGCAACATCCTGTCGTGAATCGGTTTCATGAGGATGAGCAGCACCATGTGGAGGAGGTGAAACAGGCACCCCCAGAGCCACCCAAGCCTGGCTGGGGACCCTGGCTCCTGGCTGCCTTGCAACAGTTGCAGTCGTTCTGGGGAATTGCTCAGCTGCTCTTCCTGCCTTTGGGCTGGTGGCTCAGGCGCAGAAGAGCAGCCATGAGGCAGAGAGCAGCGGCCCAGCGAGCTGCAGAACAGGCCAGAAGGAGGGAGATCAAAATCGAGCGGAGAAGGCGGCTCCTTGTCAAGAGAGTCAAAGACATGGAGCAAATGCGCCGTTCCATGAAAGAGATGGAAAAGCAAATGGCCAGGCTCATTCGAGTGAATAGGGACATGAACAGGATGCTGAAGGTAGGCTGGGCAGGCTTTTGGAGGAGCACAGGCAGTGGCCTGTGTGAAGAAAAGCTTCCTGCTGGAGATGCTCTCTGGGCTGGCCAAGGCGAGCCGCACATCTTTGTGAGCAGCCAGCGCACAGAGCCTGACCCTGCCCCGCTTCCCTCTATCTCTTCACTGTGTCTATAGTAACTGTATCTATATTCATGTCTCCATTTCCATTTTTCCATGCAGAAGCTTTACATTTGCTCGAGGACAGAGCCATTTGAAGGAGGATCCAGCTGAATGCCTCCAGATTGATTCAAATCATTCAGCAGTTTAGAAATGTTTTGAAAATTTTCAAATTTCTTTAAAGTTCTTCCACATTTTTAGATACTTTTAAAATATTATAAAATATATTTATACTTTAAAATATTTCTATATTTTAAATATTTAGATACCTTTATCAAGATTTTAGTACTATTTAATAGAATACTACTATAGTTTGATATCAATATTGTAATAAAGATTATTTGGAATATTAAGAAGTAACAAATTTTATATTCTATAATTACTATCATTCATCAAAATGAGTAGGAATTATAAGAATTAAACAAAATTTAATATGCTATATTTTTATCTTAAGCAGGGAATTTTACATAATCTTCATTATAAAATACTTAAATATTTTATTAATTATTATATATAACATAATATATAATAGGAAAAATACTAAGATAGTTGCTTAGGTAAAGAGATTTGCTTAGATAAGATTGGCAATAATTACCATTTGTTAATTTTAATGACACTGACTGCCCTCCTGTCTTGAGACAGTGACTTCCCTCTGGAAGCTGCAGTCAGTGCAAAGATCCAATAAAGCCAATGCTTGAACAAACGCTGTGTCTGTGCGTGTCCTCGTGGGACCCAGGTGTCAGCTGGGGGCAATTCCTGACAGAGGGGCACCGCAGCACCCCTTGGCCGTGCAGAGGCTCCTTTGCTCCTGTGATCCAGCCTCTGCTCTGTGGGATGCCAAATGCAAGAAAAGAAGGAGTGCCACCACTCAGACTGTCACTCAGGTCCCTGCAGAGCTCAGGAGCCACCATGGCTGCGCAGGGTGTGGAACGCTGCAGTAGGCCATGACAGCAGGGCCAGCAGGGACAGGGGGACACAGGACAGGAATTACAGCCCGGCTGCCCTGGGAGAGGCAGACAGGACATGGGGCAGGCAGGAATCCCCATCCTCTCTGGGCCCACCTGAACACAGGGACATAAGGGACAGGGGGAATGGGGACACAGCAGGCCCCTCTCCTCTGGGAATATCCCAGGGCCCCTGACACAGCGCAGGGCCTGAGGCTCTGCAAGGGGAGCCCAAGAAGGAGGAGGACGATGCCGAGGTAATATCGGCCCACTCTCTGCATGCAAACTGCTCCATGGAGGAGAAGACCAGAGGGGCCTTGCCACAGCAGATCCCTTCACAAGGAAAGGTGTTCTAAATTCCAGCACATGGGAGCCCCCTTTAACATGGAGCACATGAATGCACATTGACACGAGATTCCTGTTCCTTGCTCAGGTGTTCCAGGACAACACCAGAACCGAAGTGGCCGATATGTGCTACTCTAGTGCAAAGCATCTCAAATTGTCTGCTGGAACCACCCGTCTGCTGCTTCTGGGTTTAGAGGAGTCAGGAGGTGGCGTGGCTACAGTTCCTTATCTCTGATGTCTGATAATGGGAAGGTTTCAGAGAGGTCTTGGGCGTGCTGGATTGGGGAATAGTGATTCAGGAAAACCTGAGCCATGCTCACCACCTCCAGTTGTACAAAAACCAGCACCATCACAAAAGCATCCCTGCTGCTCACTTGGTTGATATTACTGATTCTAATCAACAGTGTTGATGATGGTGGTTTCTCTTTGACAAGAGCTTGGGGAAGCTTCTGCCTGCTTTGTGAAGGGAGCCCCTGGGGCCCATTCCCTCCCAGAGGGGCTGCACTTGCTGGGTGCCGGGGCTTTCATTGCTGGGCCCCCTCAGAGCCCCTGAGCTGGGCTGGGCACCAAGGGCGGGGCTGGCGCGGCTGTGACGCCTCTGGCACGTGTGACATCAGGGGGAGCGTGTCACAATGGGGGCAGCCAGAAAAGGCCCCCGCAGGTCACGCTGGCCCAGCACAGCCTGGGCAAGCGGTGAGTGCACACGTGGCGGGGCTGGGCTGGGCCCGGGTCGTGGCACAAGCGCCGCACCCAGGCCTGCATTGTCCCCCTGCATCCAGGGCCAGCCCCTGGGGCCAGCGCCTTGGCCAGGGCACGGGGCTGCTGCTGGCCCACTGGGACAGGCCCTGCTGCCTGCCAGCTGCCTGGGGCCCTCTGCTTGCTGCCCTCACATCCCTGCGCCTCCGGGCCTCACTTCAGCCCCCACAAGCTCCCTTGGTAGCCCCAGTGAAACCCTCATCTCTCTCCTCCTGCAGACCATGGCGGACAGATCAGTCCTGGCTGTGATGGTGCTGCTCATCTTCTCACTGCAACATCCTGTCGTGAATCGATTTCATGAGGATGGGCAGCACCATGTGGAGGAGGTGAAACAGGCCCCCCCAGAGCCACCCAAGCCTGGCTGGGGACCCTGGCTCCTGGCTGCCTTGCAACACCTGCAGTCGTTCTGGGGAATTGCTCAGGTGCTCTTCCTGCCTTTGGGCTGGTGGCTCAGGCGCAGAAGAGCAGCCATGAGGCAGAGAGCAGCGGCCCAGCGAGCTGCAGAACAGGCCAGAAGGAGGGAGATCAAAATCGAGCGGAGAAGGCGGCTCCTTATCAAAAGATACAAAGACATGGAGCAAATGCGCCGTTCCATGAAAGAGATGGAAAAGCAAATGGCCAGGCTCATTCGAGTGAATAGGGACATGAACAGGATGCTGAAGGTAGGCTGGGCAGGCTTTTGGAGGAGCACAGGCAGTGGCCTGTGTGAAGAAAAGCTTCCTGCTGGAGATGCTCTCTGGGCTGGCCAAGGCGAGCCGCACATCTTTGTGAGCAGCCAGCGCACAGAGCCAGACCCTGCCCCTCTTCCCTCTATCTCTTCACTGTGTCTATAGTAACTGTATCTATATTCATGTCTCTATTTCCGTTTTTCCATGCAGAAGCTTTACATTTGCTCGAGGACAGAGCCATTTGAAGGAGCATCCAACTGAATGCCTCCAGATTGATTTAAATTGATCAACGGTTTTGAAATATTTTGAAAAATTTTAAATATCTTTTAAAATAGTTTTATATTTTAAAATACTTTTAAACAATTTTGAAATCTTTTATACTTTAAAATATTTTATATTTTAAATATATATATAGATATCAAGATTTAGTACTTTTTAATATAATAATACTATAGTTAGATATCAATATTGTAATATTAATTAATAATTAATTATTAAATCACTTTATAGTATATAAGTACTATCGTTCATTAAAATGAGTAGGAATTATAATATTTGAACAAAATTTAATATGTTATATTTTTATCTTAAGCAGGGAATTTTAAAAAATCTTCATTGTTAAAATACTTAGGTATTTTATTAATAATCATATCTAATATATAAAGGGAAGAAATACTATGATAGTGTCTTAGGTAAGATAGTTGCTTAGACAAGATTGGCTATAATCACCATTTGTTAATTTTAATGACACTGACTGCCCACCTGTCTTGAGGCAGTGACTTCCCTCTGGAAGCTGCAGTCAGTGCAAAGATCCAATAAAGCCAATGCTTGAACAAACGCTGTGTCTGTGCGTGTCCTCGTGGGACCCAGGTGTCAGCTGGGGGGAATTCCTGACAGAGGGGCACCGCAGCACCCCTTGGCCATGCAGAGGCTCCTTTGCTCCCCTCTAGCAGCTGCTCCTTTGCTCCTGTGATCCAGCCTCTGCTCTGTGGGATGCCAAATGCAAGACAAGAAGGAGTGCCACCACTCAGACTGTCACTCAGGTCCCTGCAGAGCTCAGGAGCCACCATGGCTGCGCAGGGTGTGGAACGCTGCAGTAGGCCATGACAGCAGGGCCAGCAGGGCCAGGGGGACACAGGACAGGAATTACAGCCCGGCTGCCCTGGGACAGGCAGACAGGACATGGGGCAGGCAGGAATCCCCATCCTCTCTGTGCCCACCTGAACACAGGGACATAAGGGACAGGGGGAATGGGGACACAGCAGGCCCCTCTCCTCTGGGAATATCCCAGGGCCCCTGACACAACACAGGGCCTGAGGCTCTGCAAGGGGAGCCCAAGAAGGAGGAGGACGATGCCGAGGTAATATCGGCCCACACTCTGCATGCAAACTGCTCCATGGAGGAGAAAACCAGAGGGGCCTTGCCACAGCAGATCCCTCATGTGTTTTCTGTCTGCCTGAGCAGAGGTGTCTCATGCAACATGGATGCACATGAATGCACTTGGACACCAGATTCATATTCCTGCTCGAGCGTTCTGGCACTACAGGAGTGGGCATTCCATAATAACACATGGGTCCAACACTTGTGCAAAATTCACGCAAATTGTCTCTCTCCTCCTGCAGGCCATGGTGTCCCAATCAGTCCTTGCCCTGGTGGTGCTGCTCCTCCTCCACTCCCCACGGCCCGTAGTGATGGCTTTGCATGAGGATGCAGAGCTGAGCCAAGAGGACCTGGAGCAGGCTACCCCAGCGCCACCCGAGCCTGGCTGGGGACCCCTGCTCTCGGCAGCCGTGCAGCAGGGGCCCCACTGGGCTGCTGCTGAGCTGCTCTTCCTGCCTTTGTGCCTCTGGTTGAGGTGCAGAAGGGCGGCCATGAAGCAGAGAGCAGCGGCCCGGAGAGCTGAAGAAGAGGCCAGAAGGCGCAGGATGGACATCGAGCAGAGAAGGCTTTGGGTCAAGGGGACATGCAAAGACTTGAAGGCAATGTGGAGGACCAAGAAAATGTTAAAGAAGAAAATGGCCAGGCTGGTTGGAATGAACGGCAAGGGGAGCGGGAGATGCTCTTTGGGCTGGCCAAGGCGAGCCGCACATCTTTGTGAGCAGCCAGCGCACAGAGCTGCGCTTGCTGCCCAGCACAGCCCTGCAAAGCCGGGGCAGAGGCTCAGGGCTCCTGCCAGACCCTGCCCCTCTTCCCTCCATCTTCTTCACTGTATCTATTTAGGAGTAACTGTATCTATTTTAACCTTTTCCATGCAGAGGCCTTGCACTTCCTCGAGGATGGAGCCATTTGAAGGAGGATTGGTCCGGATGGATGGACATGGATTTAACTTCATGATTTGTTTAAAAATCATCTAGATATTTGGTTTTTTATCAAAAAATCATCTCGTTGTACAGTAATATATGTGTACAATTTAGTAGTAATTATTATGCAAACAAATAGCAATTCTATTTGAACAATTACACATTCCACTCTATAGTAATTATCACTCATCCTAAATATTTCCGTGAATTTTTTGAATGAACCACAATTGAAGTATGTTAAATTTTTGTCCTATGTAGTAATTATTGACAATCTTCAGTGTGGAAATAACTTTGTCATTGTAGTAATTTATGTATCATTTATAACAATATAAAAAAGATTTCTTATCATAACGATATTTATAATTGTCATTTGATCTTGAAAATGTATAAAATGCATGATAGATTTTCAAAATGACACTGCCTGCCCTCCCCTCTTTGGGAAATCCATTCCCTCTGGCAGCTGCAGCCACTGCAAAGTTCCCATAAAGGTGGTGCTTGAAGAAACGCTGTGTCTGTGAGCGTCCAGAGTGACCTCCAAGGCCATCCAGTTCTCCCCCTCTGCCATGGGCTGGGACACCTCTGGCTAGGCCAGGTTGCTCCAAGGCCCATCCAGCCTGGACTGGAACACTTGCAGGGACGGGGCAGCCGCAGCTGCTGTGAGCAACCTGTGCCAGGGCCTCATGGCCCTCCCAGCCAAGCCTTCCTTCCCCATAGCCCATCTCAGCCTGCCCTGTGGCACTGGGAAGCCACTGGCCCTGGCGCTGGCCCTCCAGGCCCTTGCCAACAGCCCCTCTGCAGGTCTCTGCTGGGCCTCGGGCAGGGACTGAAAGGCCGCAGGAAGGTGCCCCTGGAGAAGCCCTTGGAGAGCGCTGGGGTCCCAGGAGTGCCGCCATCAGGGCAGCAAGCAGGGCCTGGCCTGTCTGTCCATGCGGGAGGGGCACAGGGCGGGCGCTGAGGCCCTGCCAGCTGGAGCACATTAATGCGCTCTGACATGAGATTCCTGCACCCTGCTCAGGTGTTCCGCTACAGCACAAGTGGTCAACTTGTGCCAATCTTGTACAAAACAGCTGATAATCTCTGCCAAAACCAGCTGTGTGCTGCTTCTTCATCTAGAGAAGCCGGGATGCAGTCCGGCTACTGTTCCTTCTGAATGACGTCTGATAATGGGAAGGTTTCACAGAGGTTTTGGAGGGGCCTGATCTGGGAAGACTCAAGCAGGAAAAACCGAGCCACCCTCACCTACTGCACTCAGAGAAAAACCAGCGTCATAAAAAAAGCATCTCTGGTGCTCTCACAGTTGATATTATGTATCATATTCAACATTATCAGTTGTATTCGTTTCCCTTCGACAAAACGTCCAGAGACCCCTGCCTGCTTTGTGAAGGGAGCCCCTGGGGCCCATTGCCTCCCAGAGGGGCTGCACTTGCTGGGTGCCGGGGCTTTCATTGCTGGGGCCCCTCAGAGCCCCTGAGGTGGGCTGGGCACCAAGGGCGGGGCTGGCGCGGCTGTGACGCCTCTGGCACGTGTGACATCAGGGGGAGCCTGTCACAATGGGGGCAGCTAGAAAAGGCCCCCGTAGGTCACGCTGGCCCAGCACAGCCTGGGCAAGCGGTGAGTGCACACGTGGCGGGGCTGGGCTGGGCCAGGGCCGGGGCACAAGCGCCGCACGCGGGCCTGCATTGTCCCCCTGCATCCAGGGCCAGCCCCTGGGGCCAGCGCCTTGGCCAGGGCACGGGGCTGCTGCTGGCCCACTGGGACAGGCCCTGCTGCCTGCCAGCTGCCTGGGGCCCTCTGCTTGCTGCCCTCACATCCCTGTGCCTCCCGGCCTCTAATTTAGCCCCCCACAAGCTCCCCTTGTAGCCCCAGTGATACCCTCATCTCTCTCCCCTGCAGACCATGGCGGACAGATCAGTCCTGGCTGTGATGGTGCTGCTCATCTTCTCACTGCAACATCCCGTTGTGAATCGGTTTCATGAGGATGGGCAGCACCATGTGGAGGAGGTGAAACAGGCCCCCCCAGAGCCACCCAAGCCTGGCTGGGGACCCTGGCTCCTGGCTGCTTTGAAACAGCTGCAGTCCTTCTGGGGAATTGCTCAGCTGCTCTTCCTGCCTTTGGGCTGGTGGCTCAGGCGCAGAAGAGCAGCCATGAGGCAGAGGGCAGCGGCCCAGCGAGCTGCAGAACAGGCCAGAAGGAGGGAGATCAAAATCGAGCGGAGAAGGCGGCTCCTTATCAAAAGATACAAAGACATGGAGCAAATGCGCCGGGCCATGAAAGACATTAAAAAGGAAATGGCCAGGCTGATTCAAATGAATAGGAACATGAACAGGATGCTGAAGGTAGGCTGGGCAGGCTTTTGGAGGAGCACAGGCAGTGGCCTGTGTGAAGAAAAGCTTCCTGCTGGAGATGCTCTCTGGGCTGGCCAAGGCGAGCCGCACATCTTTGTGAGCAGCCAGCGCACAGAGCCTGACCCTGCCCCTCTTCCCTCTATCTCTTCACTGTGTCTATAGTAACTGTATCTATATTCATGTCTCCATTTCCATTTTTCCATGCAGAAGCTCTACACTTCCTCGAGGACAGAGACATTTAGAGGAGGATCCAGCTGAATGCCTCCAGATTGATTTAAATCTTTCAACGCTTTAGAAATATTTGAAAAATTTTAAATATTTTTAAAATACTTTTATATTTTAAATACCTTTATACTTTAAAATATTTTATATTTTAAATATATATATAGATATAAAGATTTAGTTTTTTTAATATAATAATACTATAGTTAGATATCAAGATTGTAATATTAATTATTATTAAGTAACAAATAAACTTTTTAGTATATAATTACTATCATTCATACAATTGAGCAGGATTTATAATATTTAAACAAAATTTAATATGCTATATTTTTATCTTAAGCAGGGAATTTTACATAATCTTCATTTTTAAAATACTTAATTATTTTATTAATAATCATATCTAATATATAAAAGGAAGAAATACTATTATATTGTCTTAGGTAAGATAGTTGCTTAGAAAAGATTGGCTATAATCACCATTTTTTAATTTTAATGACACTGACTGCCCTCCTGTCTTGAGACAGTGACTTCCCTCTGGACGCTGCAGTCAGTGCAAAGATCCAATAAAGCCAATGCTTGAACAAACGCTGTGTCTGTGCGTGTCCACGTGGGACCCAGGTGTCAGCTGGGGGCAATTCCTGACAGAGGGGCACCGCAGCACCCCTTGGCCATGCAGAGGCTCCTTTGCTCCCCTCTAGCAGCTGCTCCTTTGCTCCTGGGATCCAGCCTCTGCTCTGTGGGATGCCAAATGCAAGACAAGAAGGAGTGCCACCACTCAGACTGTCACTCAGGTCCCTGCAGAGCTCAGGAGCCACCATGGCTGCGCAGGGTGTGGAACGCTGCAGTAGGCCATGAGAGCAGGGCCAGCAGGGACAGGGGGACAAAAGACAGGAATTTCAGGCTGGCTGCCCTGGGACAGGCAGACAGGACATGGGGCAGGCAGGAATCCCCATCCTCTCTGGGCCCACCTGAACACAGGGACATAAGGGACAGGGGGAATTGGGACACAGCAGGCCCCTCTCCTCTGGGAATATCCCAGGGGCCCCTGACAGAACACAGGGCCTGAGGCTCTGCAAGGGGAGCCCAAGAAGGAGGAGGACGATGCCGAGGTAATATCGGCCCACACTCTGCATGCAAACTGCTCCATGGAGGAGAAGACCAGAGGGGCCTTGCCACAGCAGACCCCTTCTGAGGCAAGTTTTCCGTGTTCCGGCACTCAGGTGTTCCATGCAACATGGATGCACATGAATGCACTTGGACACCAGATTCATATCCCTGCTCAAGCGTTCTGGCACAACAGGAGCGGGCATTCCCTAATAACACACGGGTGCAACTCTTGTGCAAAATCTACGCAAATTGTCTCTCTCCTCCTGCAGACCATGGTGTCCCAATCAGTCCTTGCCCTGGTGGTGCTGCTCCTCCTCCACTCCCCACGGCCCCTAGTGATGGCTTTGCATGAGGATGCAGAGCTAAGCCAAGAGGACCTGGAGCAGGCTACCCCAGCGCCACCCGAGCCTGGCTGGGGACCCCTGCTCTCGGCAGCCGTGCAGCAGGGGCCCCACTGGGCTGCTGCTGAGCTGCTCTTCCTGCCTTTGTGCCTCTGGTTGAGGCGCAGAAGGGCGGCCATGAAGCAGAGAGCAGCGGCCCGGAGAGCTGAAGAAGAGGCCAGAAGGCGCAGGATGGACATCGAGCAGAGAAGGCTTTGGGTCAAGGGGACATGCAAAGACTTGAAGGCAATGTGGAGGACCAAGAAAATGTTAAAGAAGAAAATGGCCAGGCTGATTGGAATGAATGGCAAGGGGAGCGGGAGATGCTCTTTGGGCTGGCCAAGGCGAGCCGCACGTCTTTGTGAGCAGGCAGCGCACAGAGCTGCGCTTGCTGCCCAGCACAGCCCTGCAAAGCCGGGGCAGAGGCTCAGGGCTCCTGCCAGACCCTGCCCCTCTTCCCTCCATCTCTTCACTGGATCTGGAGTAACTGTATCTATTTTAACCCTTTTCCATGCAGAGGCCTTGCACTTCCTTGAGGATGGAGCCATTTGAAGGAGGATTGGTCCGGATGGAGGGACATGGATTTAACTTCATGATTTGTTTAAAAATCATCTAGATATTTGGTTTTTTATCAAAAAATCATCTCGTTGTACAGTAATATATGTGTACAATTTAGTAGTAGTTATTATGCAAACAAATTGCAATTCTATTTGAACAATTACACATTCCACTCTATAGTAATTATCACTCATCCTAAATATTTCCGTGAATTTTTTGAATGAACCACAATTGAAGTATGGTAAATTTTTGTCCTATGTAGTAATTATTGACAATCTTCAGTGTGGAAATAACTTTGTCATTGTAGTAATTTATGTATCATTTATAACAATATAAAAAAGATTTCTTATCATAACAATATTTATAATTGTCATTTGATCTTGAAAATTTATAAAATGCATGATAGATTTTCAAAATGACACTGCCTGCCCTCCCCTCTTTGGGAAATCCATTCCCTCTGGCAGCTGCAGCCACTGCAAAGTTCCCATAAAGGTGGTGCTTGAAGAAACGCTGTGTCTGTGAGCGTCCAGAGTGACCTCCAAGGCCATCCAGTTCTCCCCCTCTGCCATGGGCTGGGACACCTCTGGCTAGGCCAGGTTGCTCCAAGGCCCATCCAGCCTGGACTGGAACACTTGCAGGGACGGGGCAGCCGCAGCTGCTGTGAGCAACCTGTGCCAGGGCCTCACGGCCCTCCCAGCCAAGCCTTCCTTCCCCATAGCCCATCTCAGCCTGCCCTGTGGCACTGGGAAGCCACTGGCCCTGGCGCTGGCCCTCCAGGCCCTTGCCAACAGCCCCTCTGCAGGTCTCTGCTGGGCCTCGGGCAGGGACTGAAAGGCCGCAGGAAGGTGCCCCTGGAGAAGCCCTTGGAGAGCGCTGGGGCCAGTAGTGCCGCCATCAGGGCAGCAAGCAGGGCCTGGCCTGTCTGTCCATGCGGGAGGGCACAGGGCGGGCGCTGAGGCCCTGCCAGCTGGAGCACATTAATGCGCTCTGACATGAGATTCCTGCACCCTGCTCAGGTGTTCCGTTACAGCACACGTGGTCAACTTGTGCCAATCATTGTGCAAAACAGCTGATAATCTCTGCCAAAACCGGCTGTGTGCTGCTTCTTGATCTAGAGAAGCCTGGATGCAGTCCGGCTACTGTTCCTTCTGAATGGCGTCTGATAATGGGAAGGTTTCACAGAGGTTTTGGAGGGGCTGGATCTGGGAAGACTCAAGCAGGAATAACCGAGCCACCCTCACCTACTGCACTCAGAGAAAAGCCAGTGCCATAAAAAAAGCACCTCTGGTGCTCTCACAGTTGATATTATGTATCATATTCAACGTTATGAGTTGTATTCGTTTCCCTTCGACAAAACGTCCAGAGACCCCTGCCTGCTTTGTGAAGGGAGCCCCTGGGGCCCATTCCCTCCCAGAGGGGCTGCACTTGCTGGGTGCCGGGGCTTTCATTGCTGGGCCCCCTCAGAGCCCCTGAGCTGGGCTTGGGCACCAAGGGCGGGGCTGGCGCGGCTGTGACGCCTCTGGCACGTGTGACATCAGGGCGAGCGTTGTCACAATGGGGGCAGCTAGAAAAAGGCCCCCCCGCAGGTCACGCTGGCCCAGCACAGCCTGGGCAAGCGGTGAGTGCACACGTGGCGGGGCTGGGCTGGGCCAGGGCCGGGGCACAAGCGCCGCACCCGGGCCTGCATTGTCCCCCTGCATCCAGGGCCAGCCCCTGGGGCCAGCGCCTTGGCCAGGGCACGGGGCTGCTGCTGGCCCACTGGGACAGGCCCTGCTGCCTGCCAGCTGCCTGGGGCCCTCTGCTTGCTGCTCTCACATCCCTGCGCCTCCCGGCCTCAATTTAGCCCCCACAAGCTCCCCTTGTAGCCCCAGTGAAACACTCATCTCTCTCCCCCTGCAGACCATGGCGGACAGATCAGTCCTGGCTGTGATGGTGCTGCTCATCTTCTCACTGCAACATCCCGTTGTGAATCGATTTCATGAGGATGTGCAGCACAATGTGGAGGAGGTGAAACAGGCCCCCCCAGAGCCACCCAAGCCTGGCTGGGGACCCTGGCTCCTGGCTGCCTTGCAACACCTGCAGTCCTTCTGGGGAATTGCTCAGCTGCTCTTCCTGCCTTTGGGCTGGTGGCTCAGGCGCAGAAGAGCAGCCATGAGGCAGAGGGCAGCGGCCCAGCGAGCTGCAGAACAGGCCAGAAGGAGGAAGATGAAAATCGAGCAGAGAAGGCGGCTCCTTATGAAGAGAGTCAAAGACATGGAGCAAATGCGCCGGATGATGAAGAAGATGGAAATGGAAATGGCCAGGCTGATTCGGGTGAACAGGGACATGAACAGGATGCTGAAGGTAGGCTGGGCAGGCTTTTGGAGGAGCACAGGCAGTGGCCTGTGTGAAGAAAAGCTTCCTGCTGCAGATGCTCTCTGGGCTGGCCAAGGCGAGCCCCACATCTTTGTGAGCAGCCAGCACACAGAGCCAGACCCTGCCCCGCTTCCCTCGATCTCTTCACTGTGTCTATAGTAACTGTATCTAAATTCATGTCTCTATTTCAATTTTTTCATGCAGAAGCTTTATATTTGCTCGAGGACAGAGCGATTTGAAGGAGGATCCAGCTGAATGCCTCCAGATTGATTTAAATTGATCAACGATTTAGAAATATTTTGAAAAATTTTAAATATCTTTTAAGTATCTTTAAATTTTAAAATACTTTTAAAATATTATAAAATATATTTATACTTTAAAATATTTCTATATTTTAAATATTTAGATACTTTTATCAAGATTTAGTACTTTTTAATAAAAAAATACTATAGATAGATACCAATGTTGTAATATTAATTATTAATTAATAATGAACACACTTTATATTCTATAATTACTATCGTTCATCAAAATGAGTAGGAATTATAATATTTAAACAAAATTTAATATGCTATATTTTTATCTTAAGCAGGGAATTTTACATATTCTTCATTATTAAAATACTTAATTATTTTATTAATATTATTATATACTATAGAACAGGAACAAATACTAAGATAGTTGCTTAGGTAAGATAGTTGCTTAGATAAGATTGGCAATAATCACCATTTGTTAATTTTAATGACACTGACTGCCCTCCTGCCTTGAGACAGTGACTTCCCTCTGGAAGCTGCAGTCAGTGCAAAGATCCAATAAAGCCAATGCTTGAACAAACGCTGTGTCTGTGCGTGTCCACGTGGGACCCAGGTGTCAGCTGTGGGCAATTCCTGACAGAGGGGCACCGCAGCACCCCTTGGCCATGCAGAGGCTCCTTTGCTCCCCTCTAGCAGCTGCTCCTTTGCTCCTGGGATCCAGCCTCTGCTCTGTGGGATGCCAAATGCAAGAAAAGAAGGAGTGCCACCACTCAGACTGTCACTCAGGTCCCTGCAGAGCTCAGGAGCCACCATGGCTGCGCAGGGTGTGGAACGCTGCAGTAGGGCATGAAAGCAGAGACAGCAGGGACAGGGGGACACAGGACAGGGATCACATCCCGGCTGCCCTGGGACAGGCAGACAGGACATGGGGCAGGCAGGAATCCCCATCCTCTCTGTGCCCACCTGAACACAGGGACATTAGGGACAGGGCAAATGGGGACACAGCAGGCCCCTCTCCTCTGGGAATATCCCAGGGGCCCTGACACAACACAGGGGCTGAGGCTCTGCAAGGGGAGCCCAAGAAGGAGGAGGACGATGCCGAGGTAATATCGGCCCACTCTCTGCATGCAAACTGCTCCATGGAGGAGAAGACCGGAGGGCCTGGCAACAGCAACTCCCTTCAGAGGGAGGAGGTGTTCTTAATTCCAGCACATGGGAGCCCCCTTTAACATGGAGCACATGAATGCACATTGACAGGAGATTCCTGTTCCTTGCTCAGGTGTTCCAGGACAACACCAGAACCTAAGTGGCCGATTGGTGCTACTCTAGTGCAAAGCATCTCAAATTGTCTGCTGGAACCACCCGTCTGCTGCTTCTGGGACTAGAGGAGCCAGGAGGTGGCGTGGCTACAGTTCCTTATCTCTGATGTCTGATAATGGGAAGGTTTCACAGAGGTCTTGGGCGTGCTGGATAGGGAAATAGTCATTCAGGAAAAACTGAGCCATGCCCACCACCTCCAGTTGTACAAAAACCAGCACCATCACAAAAGCGTGTCTGGTGCTCTCATAGTTGATATTATTGATGAAAATCAAGAGTGTTGATGATGGTGGTTTCTCTTTGACAAGAGCTTTGGGCAGCTTCTGCCTGCTTTGTGAAGGGAGCCCCTGGGGCCCATTCCCTCCCAGAGGGGCTGCACTTGCTGGGTGCCGGGGCTTTCATTGCTGGGCCCCCTCAGAGCCCCTGAGCTGGGCTGGGCACCAAGGGCGGGGCTGGCGCGGCTGTGACGCCTCTGGCACGTGTGACATCAGGGCGAGCGTGTCACAATGGGGGCAGCTAGAAAAGGCCCCCGCAGGTCACGCTGGCCCAGCACAGCCTGGTGCAAGCGGTGAGTGCACACGTGGGCGGGGCTGGGCTGGGCCAGGGCCGGGGCACAAGCGCCGCACCCGGGCCTGCATTGTCCCCCTGCATCCAGGGCCAGCCCCTGGGGCCAGCGCCTTGGCCAGGGCACGGGGCTGCTGCTGGCCCACTGGGACAGGCCCTGCTGCCTGCCAGCTGCCTGGGGCCCTCTGCTTGCTGCCCTCACATTCCTGCGCCACCAGGCCTCACTTCAGGCCCCACAAGCTCCCTTGGTCGCCCCAGTGACACTCTTGTCTGACTCCCCCTGCAGACCATGGCGAACAGATCAGTCCTGGCTGTGATGGTGCTGCTCATCTTCTCATTGCAACATCCCGTTGTAAATCGGTTTCATGAGGATGGGCAGCACCATGTGGAGGAGGTGAAACAGGCCCCCCCAGAGCCACCCAAGCCTGGCTGGGGACCCTGGCTCCTGGCTGCCTTGCAACACCTGCGGTCGTTCTGGGGAATTGCTCAGCTGCTCTTCCTGCCTTTGGGCTGGTGGCTCAGGCGCAGAAGAGCAGCCATGAGGCAGAGAGCAGCAGCCCAGCGAGCTGCAGAACAGGCCAGAAGGAGGAAGATGAAAATCGAGCAGAGAAGGCGGCTCCTTATGAAGAGAGTCAAAGACATGGAGCAAATGCGCCGGATGATGAAGAAGATGGAAATGGAAATGGCCAGGCTGATTCGGGTGAACAGGGACATGAACAGGATGCTGAAGGTAGGCTGGGCAGGCTATGGAGGAGCACAGGCAGTGGCCTGTGTGAAGAAAAGCTTCCTGCTGGAGATGCTCTCTGGCTGGCCAAGGCGAGCCGCACATCTTTGTGAGCAGCCAGCGCACAGAGCCAGACCCTGCCCCGCTTCCCTCGATCTCTTCACTGTGTCTATAGTAACTGTATCTATATTCATGTCTCTATTTCCATTTTTCCATGCAGAATCTTTACATTTGCTTGAGGACAGAGCCATTTGAAGGAGCATCCAACTGAATGCCTCCAGATTGATTTAAATTGATCAACGGTTTTGAAATATTTTGAAAAATTTTAAATATCTTTTTAAATACTTTTATATTTTAAAATACTTTCAAAATATTTTTAAATATTTTATACTTTAAAATATTTTTTATTTTAAATATATATATAGCTATCAAGATCTAGTACTTTTGAATATAATGATACTACAGTTAGATATCAATATTGTAATATTAATTAATAATTAATTATTAAATCACTTTATAGTATATAAGTACTATCGTTCATTAAAATGAGTAGGAATTATAATATTTAAACAAAATTTAATATGTTATATTTTTATCTTAAGCAGGGAATTTTACATATTCTTCATTGTTAAAATACTTAGGTATTTTATTAATAATCATATCTAATATATAAAAGGAAGAAATACTATTATATTGTCTTAGGTAAGATAGTTGCTTAGAAAAGATTGGCTATAATCACCATTTTTTAATTTTAATGACACTGACTGCCCTCCTGTCTTGAGACAGTGACTTCCCTCTGGACGCTGCAGTCAGTGCAAAGATCCAATAAAGCCAATGCTTGAACAAACGCTGTGTCTGTGCGTGTCCACGTGGGACCCAGGTGTCAGCTGGGGGCAATTCCTGACAGAGGGGCACCGCAGCACCCCTTGGCCATGCAGAGGCTCCTTTGCTCCCCTCTAGCAGCTGCTCCTTTGCTCCTGGGATCCAGCCTCTGCTCTGTGGGATGCCAAATGCAAGACAAGAAGGAGTGCCACCACTCAGACTGTCACTCAGGTCCCTGCAGAGCTCAGGAGCCACCATGGCTGCGCAGGGTGTGGAACGCTGCAGTAGGCCATGAGAGCAGGGCCAGCAGGGACAGGGGGACAAAAGACAGGAATTTCAGGCTGGCTGCCCTGGGACAGGCAGACAGGACATGGGGCAGGCAGGAATCCCCATCCTCTCTGTGCCCACCTGAACACAGGGACATAAGGGACAGGGCGAATGGGGACACAGCAGGCCCCTCTCCTCTGGGAATATCCCAGGGGCCCCTGACAGAACACAGGGCCTGAGGCTCTGCAAGGGGAGCCCAAGAAGGAGGAGGACGATGCCGAGGTAATATCGGCCCACACTCTGCATGCAAACTGCTCCATGGAGGAGAAGACCAGAGGGGCCTTGCCACAGCAGACCCCTTCTGAGGCAAGTTTTCCGTGTTCCGGCACTCAGGTGTTCCTTGCAACATGGATGCACATGAATGCACTTGGACACCAGATTCATATCCCTGCTCAAGCGTTCTGGCACTACAGGAGCGGGCATTCCCTAATAACACACAGGTGCAACTCTTGTGCAAAATCTACGCAAATTGTCTCTCTCCTCCTGCAGACCATGGTGTCCCAATCAGTCCTTGCCCTGGTGGTGCTGCTCCTCCTCCACTCCCCACGGCCCCTAGTGATGGCTTTGCATGAGGATGCAGAGCTAAGCCAAGAGGACCTGGAGCAGGCTACCCCAGCGCCACCCGAGCCTGGCTGGGGACCCCTGCTCTCGGCAGCCGTGCAGCAGGGGCCCCACTGGGCTGCTGCTGAGCTGCTCTTCCTGCCTTTGTGCCTCTGGTTGAGGCGCAGAAGGGCGGCCATGAAGCAGAGAGCAGCGGCCCGGAGAGCTGAAGAAGAGGCCAGAAGGCGCAGGATGGACATCGAGCAGAGAAGGCTTTGGGTCAAGGGGACATGCAAAGACTTGAAGGCAATGTGGAGGACCAAGAAAATGTTAAAGAAGAAAATGGCCAGGCTGATTGGAATGAACGGTAAGGGGAGCGGGAGATGCTCTTTGGGCTGGCCAAGGCGAGCCGCACGTCTTTGTGAGCAGGCAGCTCACAGAGCTGCGCTTGCTGCCCAGCACAGCCCTGCAAAGCCGGGGCAGAGGCTCAGGGCTCCTGCCAGACCCTGCCCCTCTTCCCTCCATCTCTTTATTGTATCTATAGTAACTGTATCTATTTTAACCCTTTTCCATGCAGAGGCCTTGCACTTCCTTGAGGATGGAGCAATTTGAAGGAGGATTGGTCCGGATGGAGGGACATGGATTTAACTTCATGATTTGTTTAAAAATCATCTAGATATTTGGTTTTTTATCAAAAAATCATCTCGTTGTACAGTAATATATGTGTACAATTTAGTAGTATTTATTATGCAAACAAATTGCAATTCTATTTGAACAATTACACATTCCACTCTATAGTAATTATCACTCATCCTAAATATTTCCGTGAATTTTTTGAATGAACCACAATTGAAGTATGGTAAATTTTTGTCCTATGTAGTAATTATTGACAATCTTCAGTGTGAAATAACTTTGTCATTGTAGTAATTTATGTATCATTTATAACAATATAAAAAAGATTACTTATCATAACAATATTTATTAATTGTCATTTGATCTTGAAAATTTATAAAATGCATGATAGATTTTCAAAATGACACTGCCTGCCCTCCCCTCTTTGGGAAATCCATTCCCTCTGCAGCTGCAGCCACTGCAAAGTTCCCATAAAGGTGGTGCTTGAAGAAACGCTGTGTCTGTGGAGCGTCCAGAGTGACCTCCAAGGCCATCCAGTTCTCCCCCTCTTGCCATGGGCTGGGACACCTCTGGCTAGGCCAGGTTGCTCCAAGGCCCATCCAGCCTGGACTGGAACACTTGCAGGGACGGGGCAGCCGCAGCTGCTCTGAGCAACCTGTGCCAGGGCCTCACGGCCCTCCCAGCCAAGCCTTCCTTCCCCATAGCCCATCTCAGCCTGCCCTGTGGCACTGGGAAGCCACTGGCCCTGGCGCTGGCCCTCCAGGCCCTTGCCAACAGCCCCTCTGCAGGTCTCTGCTGGGCCTCGGGCAGGGACTGAAAGGCCGCAGGAAGGTGCCCCTGGAGAAGCCCTTGGAGAGCGCTGGGGCCAGGAGTGCCGCCATCAGGGCAGCAAGCAGGGCCTGGCCTGTCTGTCCATGCGGGAGGGCACAGGGCGGGCGCTGAGGCCCTGCCAGCTGGAGCACATTAATGCGCTCTGACATGAGATTCCTGCACCCTGCTCAGGTGTTCCGTTACAGCACAAGTGGTCAACTTGTGCCAATCATTGTGCAAAACAGCTGATAATCTCTGCCAAAACCGGCTGTGTGCTGCTTCTTGATCTAGAGAAGCCTGGATGCAGTCCAGCTACTGTTCCTTCTGAATGGCGTCTGATAATGGGAAGGTTTCACAGAGGTTTTGGAGGGGCTGGATCTGGGAAGACTCAAGCAGGAAAAACCGAGCCACCCTCACCTACTGCACTCAGAGAAAAGCCAGTGCCATAAAAAAAGCACCTCTGGTGCTCTCACAGTTGATATTATGTATCATATTCAACGTTATGAGTTGTATTCGTTTCCCTTCGACAAAACGTCCAGAGACCCCTGCCTGCTTTGTGAAGGGAGCCCCTGGGGCCCATTCCCTCCCAGAGGGGCTGCACTTGCTGGGTGCCGGGGCTTTCATTGCTGGGCCCCCTCAGAGCCCCTGAGCTGGGCTGGGCACCAAGGGCAGGGCTGGCGCGGCTGTGACGCCTCTGGCACGTGTGACATCAGGGCGAGCGTGTCACAATGGGGGCAGCTAGAAAAGGCCCCCGCAGGTCACGCTGGCCCAGCACAGCCTGGGCAAGCGGTGAGTGCACACGTGGCGGGGCTGGGCTGGGCCAGGGCCGGGGCACAAGCGCCGCACCCGGGCCTGCATTGTCCCCCTGCATCCAGGGCCAGCCCCTGGGGCCAGCGCCTTGGCCAGGGCACGGGGCTGCTGCTGGCCCACTGGGACAGGCCCTGCTGCCTGCCAGCTGCCTGGGGCCCTCTGCTTGCTGCCCTCACATCCCTGTGCCTCCGGGCATCATTTCAGCCCCCACAAGCTCCCTTGGTAGCCCCAGTGAAACCCTCATCTCTCTCCTCCTGCAGACCATGGCGGACAGATCAGTCCTGGCTGTGATGGTGCTGCTCATCTTCTCACTGCAACATCCCGTTGTGAATCGGTTTCATGAGGATGGGCAGCACCATGTGGAGGATATGAAACAGGCCCCCCCAGAGCCACCCAAGCCTGGCTGGGGACCCTGGCTCCTGGCTGCCTTGCAACAGCTGCAGTCCTTCTGGGGAATTGCTCAGCTGCTCTTCCTGCCTTTGGGCTGGTGGCTCAGGCGCAGAAGAGCAGCCATGAGGCAGAGAGCAGCGGCCCTGCGAGCTGCAGAACAGGCCAGAAGGAGGAAGATCAAAATCGAGCGGAGAAGGCGGCTCCTTGTCAAAAGATACAAAGACATGGAGCAAATGCGCCGGACCATGAAAGAGATTAAAAAGGAAATGGCCAGGCTGATTCAGATGAATAGGGACATGAACAGGATGCTGAAGGTAGGCTGGGCAGGCTTTTGGAGGAGCAGAGGCAGTGGCCTGTGTGAAGAAAAGCTTCCTGCTGGAGATGCTCTCTGGGCTGGCCAAGGCGAGCCGCACATCTTTGTGAGCAGCCAGCGCACAGAGCCAGACCCTGCCCCTCTTCCCTCTATCTCTTCACTGGGTCTATAGTAACTGTATCTATCTTCATGTCTCTATTTCCATTTTTCCATTCAGAAGCTCTACACTTGCTCGAGGACAGAGCCATTTAAAGGAGGATCCAACTGAATGCCTCGAAATTGATTTAAATCGTTCAACGGTTTAGAAATATTTTGAAAAATTTTAAATATCATTTAAAATATTTTATAGTTTAAAATACTTTAAAATATTAGAAAATATTTTATACTTTAAAATATTTTTATATTTTGAAAAATAGATATTTATATCAAGATTTTAGTACTTTTTAATAGAATGATACTGTTGTTAGATACCAATATAGTAATAATAAGTATCAAGTAGTATTAATTAATAACACACTTTAGATTATATAATTACTATCATTCATTAAAATGAGTAGGATATTTAATATTTCAACAAAATTTAATATGCTTTATTTTTATCTTAAGCAGGGAATTAAACATAATCTTCATTAGAAAAAATCTTAAGTATTTTAATATATTATATTAAACATAAAATATATAATAGGAAAAATTATTAGGATAGTTGCTTTGGTAAGAGAGTTGCTTAGATAAGATTGGCAATAATCACCATTTGTTAATTTTAATGACACGGACTGCCCTCCTGTCTTGAGACAGTGACTTCCCTCTGGAAGCTGCAGTCAGTGCAAAGATCCAATAAAGCCAATCCTTGAACAAACGCTGTGTCTGTGCGTGTCCACGTGGGACCCAGGTGTCAGCTGGGGGGAATTCCTGACAGAGGGGCACTGCAGCACCCCTTGGCCATGCAGAGGCTCCTTTGCTCCCCTCTAGCAGCTGCTCCTTTGCTCCTGGGATCCAGCCTCTGCTCTGTGGGATGCCCAATGCAAGAAAAGAAGGAGTGCCACCACTCAGACTGTCACTCAGGTCCCTGCAGAGCTCAGGAGCCACCATGGCTGTGCAGGGTGTGGAACGCTGCAGTAGGCCATGAGAGCAGGGCCAGCAGGGACAGGGGGACACAGGACAGGAATTACAGGCCGGCTGCCCTGGGACAGGCAGACAGGACATGGGGCAGGCAGGAATCCCCATCCTCTCTGTGCCCACCTGAACACAGGGACATAAGGGACAGGGGGAATGGGGACACAGCAGGCCCCTCTCCTCTGGGAATATCCCAGGGCCCCTGACACAACACAGAGCCTGAGGCTCTGCAAGGGGAACCCAAGAAGGAGGAGGACGATGCCGAGGTAATATCGGCCCACACTCTGCATGAAAACTGCTACATGGAGGAGAAAACCAGAGGGGCCTTGCCACAGCAGACCCCTTCTGAGGCAAGTTTTCCGTGTTCCGGCATTCAGGTGTTCCATGCAACATGGAGCGCATGAATGCACTTGGACACCAGATTCATATCCCTGCTCAAGCGTTCTTGCACTACAGGAGTGGGCATTCCATAATAACACATGGGTCCAACTCTTGTGCAAAGCCAAACAAATTGTCTCTCTCCTCCTGCAGACCGTGGTGTCCCAATCAGTCCTTGCCCTGGTGGTGCTGCTCCTCTTCCCCTTCCCATGGCCCTTAATGATGGCTTTGCATGAGGATGCAGAGCTGAGCCAAGAGGACCTGGAGCAGGCTACCCCAGAGCCACCCGAGCCTGGCTGGGGACCCCTGCTCTCAGCAGCCGTGCAGCAGGGGCCCCACTGGGTGCTGCTGAGCTGCTCTTCCTGCCTTTGTGCCTCTGGTTCAGGCGCAGAAGGGCGGCCATGAAGTAGAGAGCAGCGGCCCGGAGAGCTGAAGAAGAGGCCAGAAGGCGCAGGATGGACATCGAGCAGAGAAGGCTTTGGTTCAAGAGGACATGCAAAGACTTGAAGGCAATGTGGAGGACCATGAAAATGATAAAGAAGAAAATGGCCAGGCTGATTGGAATGAACAGCAAGGGGAGCGGGAGATGCTCTTTGGGCTGGCCAAGGCGAGCCGCACATCTTTGTGAGCAGGCAGCGCACAGAGCTGCACTTGCTGCCCAGCACAGCCCTGCAAAGCCGGGGCAGAGGCTCAGGGCTCCTGCCTGGCCCTGCCCCTCTTCCCTCCATCTCTTCACTGTATCTGGAGTATCTGTATCTATTTTAACCCTTTTCCATGCAGAGGCCTTGCACTTCCTTGAGGATGGAGCCATTTGAAGGAGGATTGGTCCGGATGGATGGACATTGATTTAACTTCATGATTTGTTTAAAAGTCATCTAGATATCTTGGTTTTTATCAAAAAATCATTTTGTTGTACAGTAACACAATTGTACAATTTAGTAGTAGTTATTATGCAAACAAATAGCAATTCTATTCGAACAATTACACATTCCACTCTATAGTAATTATCACTCATCCTAAATATTTCCGTGAATTTTTTGAATGAACCACAATTGAAGTATGTTAAATTTTTGTCCTATGTAGTAATTATTGACAATCTTCAGTGTGGAAATAACTTTGTCATTGTAGTAATTTATATATCATTTATAACAATATAAAAAAAGATTTCTTATCATAACAATATTTATAATTGTCATTTGATCTTGAAAATGTATTAAAATTCATGATTGATTTTCGAAATGACACTGCCTGCCCTCCCCTCTTTGGGAAGTCCATTCCCTCTGGCAGCTGCAGCCACTGCAAAGTTCCCATAAAGGTGGTGCTTGAAGAAACGCTGTGTCTGTGAGCGTCCAGAGTGACCTCCAAGGCCATCCAGTTCTCCTCCTCTGCCATGGGCTGGGACACCTCTGGCTAGGCCGGGTTGCTCCAAGGCCCATCCAGCCTGGACTGGAACACTTGCAGGGACAGGGCAGCCGCAGCTGCTCTGAGCAACCTGCGCCAGGGCCTCACGGCCCTCCCAGCCAAGCCTTCCTTCCCCATAGCCCATCTCAGCCTGCCCTGTGGCACTGGGAAGCCACTGGCCCTGGCGCTGGCCCTCCAGGCCCTTGCCAACAGCCCCTCTGCAGGTCTCTGCTGGGCCTCGGGCAGGGGACTGAAAGGCCGCAGGAAGGTGCCCCCTGGAGAAGCCCTTGGAGAGCGCTGGGGCCAGGAGTGCCGCCATCAGGGCAGCAAGCAGGGCCTGGCCTGTCTGTCCATGCGGGAGGGCACAGGGCGGGCGCTGAGGCCCTGCCAGCTGGAGCACATTAATGCGCTCTGACATGAGATTCCTGCACCCTGCTCAGGTGTTCCGCTACAGCACACGTGGTCAACTTGTGACAATCTTGTACAAAACAGCTGATAATCTCTGCCAGAACCAGCTGTGTGCTGCTTCTTGATCTTGAGAAGCCTGGATGCAGTCCGGCTACCGTTCCTTCTGAATGACGTCTGATAATGGGAAGGTTTCACAGAGGTTTTGGAGGGGCCTGATCTGGGAAGACTCTAAGCAGGAATAACCGAGCCACCTCCCGCCTACTGCACTCAGAGAAAAGCCAGTGCCATAAAAAAAGCACCTCTGGTGCTCTCACAGTTGATATTATGTATCATATTCAACATTATCAGTTGTATTAATTTCCCTTCTACAAAACGTCCAGAGACTCCTGCCTGCTTTGTGAAGGGAGCCCCTGGGGCCCATTCCCTCCCAGAGGGGCTGCACTTGCTGGGTGCCGGGGCTTTCATTGCTGGGCCCCCTCAGAGCCCCTGAGCTGGGCTGGGCACCAAGGGCGGGGCTGGCGCGGCTGTGACGCCTCTGGCACGTGTGACATCAGGGCGAGCGTGTCACAATGGGGGCAGCTAGAAAAGGCCCCCGCAGGTCACGCTGGCCCAGCACAGCCTGGGCAAGCGGTGAGTGCACACGTGGCGGGGCTGGGCTGGGCCAGGGCCGGGGCACAAGCGCCGCACCCGGGCCTGCATTGTCCCCCTGCATCCAGGGCCAGCCCCTGGGGGCCAGCGCCTTGGCCAGGGCACGGGGCTGCTGCTGGCCCACTGGGACTGGCCCTGCTGCCTGCCAGCTGCCTGGGGCCCTCTGCTTGCTGCCCTCACATCCCTGTGCCTCCGGGCATCATTTCCGCCCCCACAAAGCTCCCTTGGTAGCCCCAGTGAAACCCTCATCTCTCTCCTCCTGCAGACCATGGCGGACAGATCAGTCCTGGCTGTGATGGTGCTGCTCATCTTCTCACTGCAACATCCCGTTGTGAATCGGTTTCATGAGGATGGGCAGCACCATGTGGAGGAGGTGAAACAGGCCCCCCCAGAGCCACCCAAGCCTGGCTGGGGACCCTGGCTCCTGGCTGCCTTGCAACAGCTGCAGTCCTTCTGGGGAATTGCTCAGGTGCTCTTCCTGCCTTTGGACTGGTGGCTCAGGCGCAGAAGAGCAGCCATGAGGCAGAGAGCAGCGGCCCAGCGAGCTGCAGAACAGGCCAGAAGGAGGAAGATCAAAATCGAGCGGAGAAGGCGGCTCCTTGTCAAAAGATACAAAGACATGGAGCAAATGCGCCGGACCATGAAAGAGATTAAAAAGGAAATGGCCAGGCTGATTCAGATGAATAGGGACATGAACAGGATGCTGAAGGTAGGCTGGGCAGGCTTTTGGAGGAGCACAGGCAGTGGCCTGTGTGAAGAAAAGCTTCCTGCTGGAGATGCTCTCTGGGCTGGCCAAGGCGAGCCGCACATCTTTGTGAGCAGCCAGCGCACAGAGCCAGACCCTGCCCCTCTTCCCTCTATCTCTTCACTGTGTCTATAGTAACTGTATCTATCTTCATGTCTCTATTTCCATTTTTCCATTCAGAAGCTCTACACTTGCTCGAGGACAGAGCCATTTAAAGGAGGATCCAACTGAATGCCTCGAAATTGATTTAAATCGTTCAACGGTTTAGAAATATTTTGAAAAATTTTAAATATCATTTAAAATATTTTATAGTTTAAAATACTTTAAAATATTAGAAAATATTTTATACTTTAAAAATATTTTATATTTTGAAAAATAGATATTTATATCAAGATTTTAGTACTTTTTAATAGAATGATACTGTAGTTAGATACCAATATAGTAATAATAAGTATCAAGTAGTATTAATTAATAACACACTTTAGATTATATAATTACTATCATTCATTAAAATGAGTAGGATATTTAATATTTCAACAAAATTTAATATGCTTTATTTTTATCTTAAGCAGGGAATTAAACATAATCTTCATTAGAAAAAATCTTAAGTATTTTAATATATTATATTAAACATAAAATATATAATAGGAAAAATTATTAGGATAGTTGCTTTGGTAAGAGAGTTGCTTAGATAAGATTGGCAATAATCACCATTTGTTAATTTTAATGACACGGACTGCCCTCCTGTCTTGAGACAGTGACTTCCCTCTGGAAGCTGCAGTCAGTGCAAAGATCCAATAAAGCCAATGCTTGAACAAACGCTGTGTCTGTGGGTGTCCACGTGGGACCCAGGTGTCAGCTGGGGGCAATTCCTGACAGAGGGGCACTGCAGCACCCCTTGGCCATGCAGAGGCTCCTTTGCTCCCCTCTAGCAGCTGCTCCTTTGCTCCTGGGATCCAGCCTCTGCTCTGTGGGATGCCCAATGCAAGAAAAGAAGGAGTGCCACCACTCAGACTGTCACTCAGGTCCCTGCAGAGCTCAGGAGCCACCATGGCTGTGCAGGGTGTGGAACGCTGCAGTAGGCCATGAGAGCAGGGCCAGCAGGGACAGGGGGACACAGGACAGGAATTACAGGCCGGCTGCCCTGGGACAGGCAGACAGGACATGGGGCAGGCAGGAATCCCCATCCTCTCTGTTGCCCACCTGAACACAGGGACATAAGGGACAGGGGGAATGGGGACACAGCAGGCCCCTCTCCTCTGGGAATATCCCAGGGCCCCTGACACAACACAGAGCCTGAGGCTCTGCAAGGGGAACCCAAGAAGGAGGAGGACGATGCCGAGGTAATATCGGCCCACACTCTGCATGAAAACTGCTACATGGAGGAGAAAACCAGAGGGCCTTGCCACAGCAGACCCCTCTGAGGCAAGTTTTCCGTGTTCCGGCATTCAGGTGTTCCATGCAACATGGAGCGAGCATGAATGCACTTGGACACCAGATTCATATCCCTGCTCAAGCGTTCCAGGACAACACCAGAACCTAAGTGGCCGATTTGTGCTACTCTAGTGCAAAGCATCTCAAATTGTCTGCTGGAACCACCCGTCTGCTGCTCCTGGGTTTAGAGGAGCCAGAGATGGCGTGGCTACAGTTCCTTATCTATGATGTCTGATAATGGGAAGGTTTCAGAGAGGTCTTGGGCGTGCTGGATAGGGGAATAGTGATTCAGGAAAAAATGAGCCATGCCCACCACCTCCAGTTGTACAAAAACCAGCACCATCACAAAAGCATCTCTGGTGCTCTCATAGTTGATATTATTGATGACAATCAACAGTGTTGATGATGGTGGTTTCTCTTTGACAAGAGCTTGGGGGAGCTTCTGCCTGCTTTGTGAAGGGAGCCCCTGGGGCCCATTCCCTCCCAGAGGGGCTGCACTTGCTGGGTGCCGGGGCTTTCATTGCTGGGCCCCCTCAGAGCCCCTGAGCTGGCTGGGCACCAAGGGCGGGGCTGGCGCGGCTGTGACGCCTCTGGCACGTGTGACATCAGGGGGAGCGTGTCACAATGGGGGCAGCTAGAAAAGGCCCCCGCAGGTCACGCTGGCCCAGAACAGCCTGGGCAAGCGGTGAGTGCACACGTGGCGGGGCTGGGCTGGGCCAGGGCCGGGGCACAAGCGCCGCACCCGGGCCTGCATTCTCCCCCTGCATCCAGGGCCAGCCCCTGGGGCCAGCGCCTTGGCCAGGGCACGGGGCTGCTGCTGGCCCACTGGGACAGGCCCTGCTGCCTGCCAGCTGCCTGGGGCCCTCTGCTTGCTGCCCTCACATCCCTGCGCCTCCGGGCCTCACTTCAGCCCCCACAAGCTCCCTGAGTAGCCCCAGTGATACCCTCATCTCTCTCCCCCTGCAGACCATGGCGGACAGATCAGTCCTGGCTGTGATGGTGCTGCTCATCTTCTCATTGCAACATCCCGTTGTGAATCGGTTTCATGAGGATGGGCAGCACCATGTGGAGGAGGTGAAACAGGCCCCCCCCAGAGCCACCCAAGCCTGGCTGGGGACCCTGGCTCCTGGCTGCCTTGCTACACCTGCAGTCGTTCTGGGGAATTGCTCAGGTGCTCTCCCTGCCTTTGGGCTGGTGGCTCAGGCGCAGAAGAGCAGCATGAGGCAGAGAGCAGCCGCCCAGCGAGCTGCAGAACAGGCCAGAAGGAGGGAGATCAAAATCGAGCGGAGAAGGCGGCTCCTTATCAAAAGATACAAAGACATGGAGCAAATGCGCCGGACGATGAATGAGATTAAAAAGGAAATGGCCAGGCTGATTCGAATGAATAGGGACATGAACCGGATGCTGAAGGTAGGCTGGGCAGGCTTTTGGAGGAGCACAGGCAGTGGCCTGTGTGAAGAAAAGCTTCCTGCTGGAGATGCTCTCTGGGCTGGCCAAGGCGAGCCGCACATCTTTGTGAGCAGCCAGCGCACAGAGCCAGACCCTGCCCCGCTTCCCTCTATCTCTTCACTGTGTCTAAAGTAACTGTATCTAAATTCATGTCTCTATTTCCATTTTTCCATGCAGAAGCTTTACATTTGATCGAGGACAGAGAGATTTAAAGGAGGATCCAACTGAATGCCTCGAGATTGTTTTAAATCGATCAACCGTTTAGAAATATTTTGAAAAAATTTCAAATATCTTTAAAAGTTCTTTCACATTCTTAAATATTTTAAAAATATTTTAAAAATTTTATACTTTAAAATATTTTTATATTTTAAATATTATATACTTATATCAAGATTTTAGTATTTTTAATAGAATAATATTATGTTTAGTATCAATATTGTAATAATAATTATTTGGAATATTAAGTAATAACACATTTTATTACTATATAATTACTATCATTCATTGAAATTAGTAGGAATTATAGTAATTAAACAAAATTTAATATGCTAGATTTTTATCTTAAGCAGGGAATTTTACATAATCTTCATTAGAAAACACTTAAGTATTTTATTAATATTATTATATAATATATAGTAGGAACAAATACTAAGATAGTTGCTTAGGTAAGATAGCCTTTTAGATAAGATTGGCAATAATCACCATTTGTTAATTTTAATGACACTGACGGCCCTCCTGTCTTGAGACAGTGACTTCCCTCTGGAAGCTGCAGTCAGTGCAAAGATCCAATAAAGCCAATGCTTGAACAAACGCTGTGTCTGTGCGTGTCCACGTGGGACCCAGGTGTCAGCTGGGGGCAATTCCTGACAGAGGGGCACCGCAGCACCCCTTGGCCATGCAGAGGCTCCTTTGCTCCCCTCTAGCAGCTGCTCCTTTGCTCCTGTGATCCAGCCTCTGCTCTGTGGGATGCCAAATGCAAGACAAGAAGGAGTGCCACCACTCAGACTGTCACTCAGGTCCCTGCAGAGCTCAGGAGCCACCATGGCTGCGCAGGGTGTGGAACGCTGCAGTAGGCCATGACAGCAGGGCCAGCAGGGCCAGGGGGACACAGGACAGGAATTACAGCCCGGCTGCCCTGGGACAGGCAGACAGGACATGGGGCAGGCAGGAATCCCCATCCTCTCTGTGCCCACCTGAACACAGGGACATAAGGGACAGGGCAAATGGGGACACAGCAGGCCCCCCTCCTCTGGGAATATCCCAGGGGCCCTGACACAACGCAGGGCATGAGGCTCTGCAAGGGGAGCCCAAGAAGGAGGAGGACGATGCCGAGGTAATATCGGCCCACTCTCTGCATGCAAACTGCTCCATGGAGGAGAAGACCAGAGGGGCCTTGCCACAGCAGATCCCTTCAGAGGGAGAGGTGTTCTTAATTCCAGCACATGGGAGACCCCTTTAACATGGAGCACATGAATGCACATTGACACGAGATTCCTGTTCCTTGCTCAGGTGTTCCAGGACAACACCAGAACCTAAGTGGCCGATTTGTGCTACTCTAGTGCAAAGCATCTCAAATTGTCTGCTGGAACCACCGTCTGCTGCTCCTGGGTTTAGAGGAGCCAGGAGGTGGCGTGGCTACAGTTCCTTATCTATGATGTCTGATAATGGGAAGGTTTCAGAGAGGTCTTGGGCGTGCTGGATAGGGGAATAGTGATTCAGGAAAAAATGAGCCATGCCCACCACCTCCAGTTGTACAAAAACCAGCACCATCACAAAAGCATCTCTGGTGCTCTCATAGTTGATATTATTGATGACAATCAACAGTGTTGATGATGGTGGTTTCTCTTTGACAAGAGCTTGGGGGAGCTTCTGCCTGCTTTGTGAAGGGAGCCCCTGGGGCCCATTCCCTCCCAGAGGGGCTGCACTTGCTGGGTGCCGGGGCTTTCATTGCTGGGCCCCCTCAGAGCCCCTGAGCTGGGCTGGGCACCAAGGGCGGGGCTGGCGCGGCTGTGACGCCTCTGGCACGTGTGACATCAGGGGGAGCGTGTCACAATGGGGGCAGCTAGAAAAGGCCCCCGCAGGTCACGCTGGCCCAGCACAGCCTGGGCAAGCGGTGAGTGCACACGTGGCGGGGCTGGGCTGGGCCAGGGCCGGGGCACAAGCGCCGCACCCGGGCCTGCATTCTCCCCCTGCATCCAGGGCCAGCCCCTGCGGCCAGCGCCTTGGCCAGGGCACGGGGCTGCTGCTGGCCCACTGGGACAGGCCCTGCTGCCTGCCAGCTGCCTGGGGCCCTCTGCTTGCTGCCCTCACATCCCTGCGCCTCCGGGCCTCACTTCAGCCCCCACAAGCTCCCTTGGTAGCCCCAGTGAAACCCTCATCTCTCTCCCCCTGCAGACCATGGCGGACAGATCAGTCCTGGCTGTGATGGTGCTGCTCATCTTCTCATTGCAACATCCCGTTGTGAATCGGTTTCATGAGGATGGGCAGCACCATGTGGAGGAGGTGAAACAGGCCCCCCCAGAGCCACCCAAGCCTGGCTGGGGACCCTGGCTCCTGGCTGCCTTGCAACACCTGCAGTCGTTCTGGGGAATTGCTCAGGTGCTCTCCCTGCCTTTGGGCTGGTGGCTCAGGCGCAGAAGAGCAGCCATGAGGCAGAGAGCAGCGGCCCAGCGAGCTGCAGAACAGGCCAGAAGGAGGGAGATCAAAATCGAGCGGAGAAGGCGGCTCCTTATCAAAAGATACAAAGACATGGAGCAAATGCGCCGGACCATGAATGAGATTAAAAAGGAAATGGCCAGGCTGATTCGAATGAATAGGGACATGAACCGGATGCTGAAGGTAGGCTGGGCAGGCTTTTGGAGGAGCACAGGCAGTGGCCTGTGTGAAGAAAAGCTTCCTGCTGGAGATGCTCTCTGGGCTGGCCAAGGCGAGCCGCACATCTTTGTGAGCAGCCAGCGCACAGAGCCAGACCCTGCCCCGCTTCCCTCTATCTCTTCACTGTGTCTAAAGTAACTGTATCTAAATTCATGTCTCTATTTCCATTTTTCCATGCAGAAGCTTTACATTTGATCGAGGACAGAGAGATTTAAAGGAGGATCCAACTGAATGCCTCGAGATTGTTTTAATCGATCAACCGTTTAGAAATATTTTGAAAAAATTTCAAATATCTTTAAAAGTTCTTTCACATTCTTAAATATTTTAAAAATATTTTAAAAATTTTATACTTTAAAATATTTTATATTTTAAATATTTATATACTTATATCAAGATTTTAGTATTTTTAATAGAATAATATTATGTTTAGTATCAATATTGTAATAATAATTATTTGGAATATTAAGTAATAACACATTTTATACTATATAATTACTATCATTCATTGAAATTAGTAGGAATTATAGTAATTAAACAAAATTTAATATGCTAGATTTTTATCTTAAGCAGGGAATTTTACATAATCTTCATTAGAAAACACTTAAGTATTTTATTAATATTATTATATAATATATAGTAGGAACAAATACTAAGATAGTTGCTTAGGTAAGATAGCCTTTTAGATAAGATTGGCAATAATCACCATTTGTTAATTTTAATGACACTGACGGCCCTCCTGTCTTGAGACAGTGACTTCCCTCTGGAAGCTGCAGTCAGTGCAAAGATCCAATAAAGCCAATGCTTGAACAAACGCTGTGTCTGTGCGTGTCCTCGTGGGACCCAGGTGTCAGCTGGGGGCAATTCCTGACAGAGGGGCACCGCAGCACCCCTTGGCCATGCAGAGGTTCCTTTGCTCCCCTCTAGCAGCTGCTCCTTTGCTCCTGTGATCCAGCCTCTGCTCTGTGGGATGCCAAATGCAAGACAAGAAGGAGTGCCACCACTCAGACTGTCACTCAGGTCCCTGCAGAGCTCAGGAGCCACCATGGCTGCGCAGGGTGTGGAACGCTGCAGTAGGCCATGACAGCAGGGCCAGCAGGGCCAGGGGGACACAGGACAGGAATTACAGCCCGGCTGCCCTGGGACAGGCAGACAGGACATGGGGCAGGCAGGAATCCCCATCCTCTCTGTGCCCACCTGAACACAGGGACATAAGGGACAGGGGGAATGGGGACACAGCAGGCCCCTCTCCTCTGGGAATATCCCAGGGCCCCTGACACAGCACAGGGCCTGAGGCTCTGCAAGGGGAACCCAAGAAGGAGGAGGACGATGCCGAGGTAATATCGGCCCACTCTCTGCATGCAAACTGCTCCATGGAGGAGAAGACCAGAGGGGCCTTGCCACAGCAGATCCCTTCAGAGGGAGAGGTGTTCTTAATTCCAGCACATGGGAGACCCCTTTAACATGGAGCACATGAATGCACATTGACACGAGATTCCTGTTCCTTGCTCAGGTGTTCCAGGACAACACCAGAACCTAAGTGGCCGATTTGTGCTACTCTAGTGCAAAGCATCTCAAATTCTCTGCTGGAACCACCCGTCTGCTGCTCCTGGGTTTAGAGGAGCCAGGAGGTGGCGTGGCTACAGTTCCTTATCTCTGATGTCTGATAATGGGAAGGTTTCAGAGAGGTCTTGGGCGTGCTGGATAGGGGAATAGTGATTCAGGAAAACCTGAGCCATGCCCACCACCTCCAGTTGTACAAAAACCAGCACCATCACAAAAGCATCCCTGCTGCTCACATAGTTGATATTATTGATTCTAATCAACAGTGTTGATGATGGTGGTTTCTCTTTGACAAGAGCTTGGGGGAGCTTCTGCCTGCTTTGTGAAGGGAGCCCCTGGGGCCCATTCCCTCCCAGAGGGGCTGCACTTGCTGGGTGCCGGGGCTTTCATTGCTGGGCCCCCTCAGAGCCCCTGAGCTGGGCTGGGCACCAAGGGCGGGGCTGGCGCGGCTGTGACGCCTCTGGCACGTGTGACATCAGGGGGAGCGTGTCACAATGGGGGCAGCTAGAAAAGGCCCCCGCAGGTCACGCTGGCCCAGCACAGCCTGGGCAAGCGGTGAGTGCACACGTGGCGGGGCTGGGCTGGGCCAGGGTCGTGGCACAAGCGCCGCACCCAGGCCTGCATTGCCTCCCTGCATCCAGGGCCGGCCCCTGGGGCCAGCGCCTTGGCCAGGGCACAGGGCTGCTGCTGGCCCACTGGGACAGGCCCTGCTGCCTGCCAGCTGCCTGGGGCCCTCTGCTTGCTGCCCTCACATCCCTGTGCCTCCCGGCCTCAATTTAGCCCCCACAAGCTCCCTGAGTAGCCCCAGTGAAACCCTTGTCTCTCTCCTCCTGCAGACCATGGCGGACAGATCAGTCCTGGCTGTGATGGTGCTGCTCATCTTCTCACTGCAACATCCTGTCGTAAATCGATTTCATGAGGATGGGCAGCACCATGTGGAGGAGGTGAAACAGGCCCCCCCAGAGCCACCCAAGCCTGGCTGGGGACCCTGGCTCCTGGCTGCTTTGAAACAGCTGCAGTCGTTCTGGGGAATTGCTCAGCTGCTCTTCCTGCCTTTGGGCTGGTGGCTCAGGCGCAGAAGAGCAGCCATGAGGCAGAGAGCAGCGGCCCAGCGAGCTGCAGAACAGGCCAGAAGGAGGGAGATCAAAATCGAGCGGAGAAGGCGGCTCCTTATCAAAAGATACAAAGACATGGAGCAAATGCGCCGGACGATGAAGGAGATGGAAAAGCAAATGGCCAGGCTGATTCGAATGAATAGGGATATGAACAGGGCGCTGAAGGTAGGCTGGGCAGGCTTTTGGAGGAGCACAGGCAGTGGCCTGTGTGAAGAAAAGCTTCCTGCTGGAGATGCTCTCTGGGCTGGCCAAGGCGAGCCGCACATCTTTGTGAGCAGCCAGCGCACAGAGCCAGACCCTGCCCCGCTTCCCTCTATCTCTTCACTGTGTCTATAGTTACTGTATCTATATTCATGTCTCCATTTCCATTTTTCCATGCAGAAGCTTTACATTTGATCGAGGACAGAGAGATTTAAAGGAGGATCCAACTGAATGCCTCGAGATTGTTTTAAATGGATCAACCGTTTAGAAATATTGTGAAAAATTTTCAAATATCTTTAGAAGTTCTTTCACATTCTTAAATATTTTTAAAATATTTTAAAAATTTTATACTTTAAAATATTTTTATATTTTAAATATTTATATACTTATATCAAGATTTTAGTACTTTTTAATAGAATAATATTATGTTTAGGTATCAATATTGTAATAATAATTATTTGGAATATTAAGTAATAACACATTTTATACTCTATAATTACTATCATTCATTGAAATTAGTAGGAATTATAATAATTAAACAAAATTTAATATGCTAGATTTTTATCTTAAGCAGGGAATTTTACATAATCTTCATTAGAAAACACTTAAGTATTTTATTAATATTATTATATAATATATAGTAGGACCAAATACTAAGATAGTTGCTTAGGTAAGATAGTCTTTTAGATAAGATTGGCAATAATCACCATTTGCTAATTTTAATGACACTGACTGCCCTCCTGCCTTGAGACAGTGACTTCCCTCTGGAAGCTGCAGTCAGTGCAAAGATCCAATAAAGCCAATGCTTGAACAAACGCTGTGTCTGTGCGTGTCCTCGTGGGACCCAGGTGTCAGCTGGGGGCAATTCCTGACAGAGGGGCACCGCAGCACCCCTTGGCCGTGCAGAGGCTCCTTTGCTCCCCTCTAGCAGCTGCTCCTTTGCTCCTGTGATCCAGCCTCTCCTCTGTGGGATGCCCAATGCAAGACAAGAAGGAGTGCCACCACTCAGACTGTCACTCAGGTCCCTGCAGAGCTCAGGAGCCACCATGGCTGCGCAGGGTGTGGAACGCTGCAGTAGGGCATGAAAGCAGAGACAGCAGGGACAGGGGCACACAGGACAGGGATCACATCCCGGCTGCCTTGGGACTGGCAGACAGGACATGGGGCAGGCAGGAATCCCCTTCCTCCCTGTGCCCACCTGAACACAGGGACATAAGGGACAAGGGGAATGGGGACACAGCAGGCCCCTCTCCTCTGGGAATATCCCAGGGGCCCTGACAGAACACAGGGCCTGAGGCTCTGCAAGGGGAGCCCAAGAAGGAGGAGGATGATGCCGAGGTAATATCAGCCCACACTCTGCATGCAAACTGCTCCATGGAGGAGAAAACCAGAGGGCTCCTTGGCACAGCAGATCCCTTATGAGGCAAGTTTTCCGTGTTCCGGCATTCAGGTGTCCCATGCAACATGGAGCACATGAATGCACTTGGATACCAGATTCATATCCCTGCTCAAGCGTTCTGGCACTACAGAAGCGGGCATTCCATATTAACACATGGGTCCAACTCTTGTGCAAAATCCACGCAAATTGTCTCTCTCCTCCTACAGACCATGGTGTCCCAATCAGTCCTTGCCCTGGTGGTGCTGCTCCTCTTCCACTCCCCACGGCCAGTGGTGATGGCTTTGCATGAGGATGCAGAGCTGAGCCAAGAGGACCTGGAGCAGGCTACCCCAGAGCCACGCGAGCCTGGCTGGGGACCCCTGCTCTCGGCAGCCGTGCAGCAGGGGCCCCACTGGGCTGCTGCTGAGCTGCTCTTCCTGCCTTTGTGCCTCTGGTTGAGGCGCAGAAGGGCGGCCATGAAGCAGAGAGCAGCGGCCCGGAGAGCTGAAGAAGAGGCCAGAAGGCGCAGGATGGACATCGAGCAGAGAAGGCTTTGGGTCAAGAGGACATGCAAAGACTTAAAGGCAATGTGGAGGACCATGAAAATGATAAAGAAGAAAATGGCCAGGCTGATTGGAATGAACGGCAAGGGGAGCGGGAGATGCTCTCTGGGCTGGCCAAGGTGAGCCGCACATCTTTGTGAGCAGGCAGCGCACAGAGCTGCGCTTGCTGCCCAGCACAGCCCTGCAAAGCCGGGGCAGAGGCTCAGGGCTCCTGCCAGGCCCTGCCCCTCTTCCCTCCATCTCTTCACTGTATCTGGAGTAACTGTATCTATTTTAACCCTTTTCCATGCAGAGGCCTTGCACTTCCTTGAGGACGGAGGATTTTGAAGCAGGATTGTTCCGGATGGATGGACATGGATTTAACTTCATGATTTGTTTAAAAATCATCTAGATATTTGGTTTTTTATCAAAAAATCATCTCGTTGTACAGTAATACATGTGTACAATTTAGTAGTTGTATTATGCAAACAAATAGCAATTCTATTTGAACAATTACACATTCCACTCTATAGTAATTATCACTCATCCTAAATATTTCCGTGAATTTTTTGAATGAACCACAATTGAAGTATGGTAAATTTTTGTCCTATGTAGTAATTATTGACAATCTTCAGTGTGGAAATAACTTTGTCATTGTAGTAATTTATGTATCATTTATAACAATATAAAAAAGATTTCTTATCATAACGATATTTATAATTGTCATTTGATCTTGAAAATGTATAAAATTCATGATTGATTTTCAAAATGACACTGCCTGCCCTCCCCTCTTTGGGAAGTCCATTCCCTCTGGCAGCTGCAGCCACTGCAAAGTTCCCATAAAGGTGGTGCTTGAAGAAACGCTGTGTCTGTGAGCATCCAGAGTGACCTCCAAGGCCATCCAGTTCTCCCCCTCTGCCATGGGCTGGGACACCTCTGGCTAGGCCAGGTTGCTCCAAGGCCCATCCAGCCTGGACTGGAACACTTGCAGGGACGGGGCAGCCGCAGCTGCTCTGAGCAACCTGCGCCAGGGCCTCATGGCCCTCCCAGCCAAGCCTTCCTTCCCCATAGCCCATCTCAGCCTGCCCTGTGGCACTGGGAAGCCACTGGCCCTGGCGCTGGCCCTCCAGGCCCTTGCCAACAGCCCCTCTGCAGGTCTCTGCTGGGCCTCGGGCAGGGACTGAAAGGCCGCAGGAAGGTGCCCCTGGAGAAGCCCTTGGAGGGCGCTGGGGCCAGGAGTGCCGCCATCAGGGCAGCAAGCAGGGCCTGGCCTGTCTGTCCATGCAGGAGGGCACAGGGCGGGCGCTGAGGCCCTGCCAGCTGGAGCACATTAATGCGCTCTGACATGAGATTCCTGCACCCTGCTCAGGTGTTCCGCTGCAGCACAAGTGGTCAACTTGTGCCAATCTTGTACAAAACAGCTGATAATCTCTGCCAAAACCGGCTGTGTGCTGCTTCTTGATCTAGAGAAGCCTGGATGCAGTCCGGCTACCGTTCCTTCTGAATGACGTCTGATAATGGGAAGGTTTCACAGAGGTTTTGGAGGGGCTGGATCTGGGAAGACTCAAGCGGGAAAAACCGAGCCACCCTCACCTACTACACTCAGAGAAAAACCAGCGCCATAAAAAAAGCACCTCTGGTGCTCTCACAGTTGATATTATGTATCATATTCAACATTATCAGATGTATTCGTTTCCCTTCGACAAAACGTCCAGAGACCCCTGCCTGCTTTGTGAAGGGAGCCCCTGGGGCCCATTCCCTCCCAGAGGGGCTGCACTTGCTGGGTGCCAGGGCTTTCATTGCTGGGCCCCCTCAGAGCCCCTGAGCTGGGCTGGGCACCAAGGGCGGGGCTGGCGCGGCTGTGACGCCTCTGGCACGTGTGACATCAGGGGGAGCGTGTCACAATGGGGGCAGCTAGAAAAGGCCCCCGCAGGTCACGCTGGCCCAGCACAGCCTGGGCAAGCGGTGAGTGCACACGTGGCGGGGCTGGGCTGGGCCAGGGCCGGGGCACAAGCGCCGCACCCGGGCATGCATTGTCCCCCTGCATCCAGGGCCAGCCCCTGGGGCCGGCGCCTTGGCCAGGGCACGGGGCTGCTGCTGGCCCACTGGGACAGGCCCTGCTGCCTGCCAGCTGCCTGGGGCCCTCTGCTTGCTGCCCTCACATCCCTGCACCTCCGGGCCTCACTTCAGCCCCCACAAGCTCCCTTGGTAGCCCGACTGATACCCTCGTCTCTCTCCTCCTGCAGACCATGGCGGACAGATCAGTCCTGGCTGTGATGGTGCTGCTCATCTTCTCACTGCAACATCCCGTCGTGAATCGATTTCATGAGGATGGGCAGCACCATGTGGAGGAGGTGAAACAGGCCCCCCCAGAGCCACCCAAGCCTGGCTGGGGACCCTGGCTCCTGGCTGCCTTGCAACACCTGCAGTCCTTCTGGGGAATTGCTCAGGTGCTCTTCCTGCCTTTGGGCTGGTGGCTCAGGCGCAGAAGAGCAGCCATGAGGCAGAGAGCAGCGGCCCAGCGAGCTGCAGAACGGGCCAGAAGGAGGAAGATCAAAATCGAGCGGAGAAGGCGGCTCCTTATCAGAAGATACAAAGACATGGAGCAAATGCGCCGGACAATGAAAGAGATTAAAAAGGAAATGGCCAGGCTGATTCGACTGAACAGGGACATGAACCGGGTGCTGAAGGTAGGCTGGGCAGGCTTTTGGAGGAGCACAGGCAGTGGCCTGTGTGAAGAAAAGCTTCCTGCTGGAGATGCTCTCTGGGCTGGCCAAGGAGAGCCGCACATCTTTGTGAGCATCCAGCGCACAGATCCAGACCCTGCCCCTCTTCCCTCTATCTCTTCACTGTGTCTATAGTAACTGTATCTATATTCATGTCTCCATTTCCATTTTTCCATGCAGAAGCTCTACACTTGCTCGAGGACAGAGCCATTTGAAGGAGGATCCAGGAGAATGCCTCCAGATTGATTTAAATCGTTCAACCGTTTAGAAATATTTTGAAAAATTTTAAATATAATTTAAAATATTTTTATATTTTAAAATACTTTAAAATATTATAAAATATTTTATACTTTAAAATATTTTTATATTTTGAAAAATAGATATTTTTATCAAGAGTTTATTACTTTTTAATAGAATGATACTGTAGTTAGATATCAATATTGTAATAACAAGTATCAAGTAGTATTAATTAATAACACAATTTATATGATATAATTACTATCATTCATCAAAATGAGTAGGAAGTTTAATAATTATCAAAATTTAATATGCTATATTTTTATCTTAAGCCTGGAATTTTACATAGTCCTCATTAGAAAACACTTAAGTATTTTATTATATTAATATTACACATAAAATATATAGTAGGAAGAAATACTATGATAGTGTCTTAGGTAAGATAGTTGCTTAGATAAGATTGGCAATAATCACCATTTGTTAATTTTAATGACACTGACTGCCCTCCTGTCTTGAGACAGTGACTTCCCTCTGGAAGCTGCAGTCAGTGCAAAGATCCAATAAAGCCAATGCTTGAACAAACGCTGTGTCTGTGCGTGTCCACGTGGGACCAGGTGTCAGCTGGGGGCAATTCCTGACAGAGGGGCACCGCAGCACCCCTTGGCCATGCAGAGGCTCCTTTGCTCCCCTCTAGCAGCTGCTCCTTTGCTCCTGTGATCCAGCCTCTGCTCTGTGGGATGCCAAATGCAAGAAAAGAAGGAGTGCCACCACTCAGACTGTCACTCAGGTCCCTGCAGAGCTCAGGAGCCACCATGGCTGCGCAGGGTGTGGAACGCTGCAGTAGGCCATGACAGCAGGGCCAGCAGGGACAGGGGGACAAAGGACAGGAATTTCAGGCTGGCTGCCCTGGGACAGGCAGACAGGACATGGGGCAGGCAGGAATCCCCATCCTCTCTGTGCCCACCTGAACACAGGGACATAAGGGACAGGGCAAATGGGGACACAGCAGGCCCCCCTCCTCTGGGAATATCCCAGGGGCCCTGACACAACGCAGGGCATGAGGCTCTGCAAGGGGAGCCCAAGAAGGAGGAGGACGATGCCGAGGTAATATCGGCCCACTCTCTGCATGCCAAACTGCTCCATGGAGGAGAAGACCAGAGGGCCTTGCCACAGCCGATCCCTCATGTGTTTTCTGTCTGTCTGAACAGAGGTGTCCCCATGCAACATGGATGCACATGAATGCACTTGGACACCAGATTCATATTCCTGCTCAAGCGTTCTGGCACTACAGGAGTGGGCATTCCATATTAACACATGGGTCCAACTCTTGTGCAAAATTCACGCAAATTGTCTCTCTCCTCCTGAAGACCATGGTGTCCCAATCAGTCCTTGCCCTGGTGGTGCTGCTCCTCCTCCACTCCCCATGGCCCGTAGTGATGGCTTTGCATGAAGATGCAGAGCTGAGCCAAGACGACCTGGAGCAGGCTACCCCAGCGCCACCCGAGCCTGGCTGGGGACCCCTGCTCTCGGCAGCCGTGCAGCAGGGGCCCCAGTGGGTGCTGCTGAGCTGCTCTTCCTGCCTTTGTGCCTCTGGTTGAGGTGCAGAAGGGCGGCCATGAAGCAGAGAGCAGCGGCCCGGAGAGCTGAAGAAGAGGCCAGAAGGCGCAGGATGGACATCGAGCAGAGAAGGCTTTGGGTCAAGAGGACATGCAAAGACTTAAAGGCAATGTGGAGGACCATGAAAATGATAAAGAAGAAAATTGCCAGGCTGATTGGAATGAACGGCAAGGAGAGCGGGAGATGCTCTTTGGGCTGGCCAAGGCGAGCCGCACGTCTTTGTGGGCAGCCAGCGCACAGAGCTGCGCTTGCTGCCCAGCACAGCCCTGCAAAGCCGGGGCAGAGGCTCAGGGCTCCTGCCAGGCCCTGCCCCTCTTCCCTCCATCTCTTCACTGTATCTGGAGTATCTTGTATCTATTTTAACCCTTTTCCATGCAGAGGCCTTGCACTTCCTTGAGGACGGAGGATTTTGAAGCAGGATTGTTCTGGATGGATGGACATGGATTTAACTTCATGATTTGTTTAAAATCATCTAGATATTTGGTTTTTTATCAAAAAATCATCTCGTTGTACAGTAATACATGTGTACAATTTAGTAGTTGTATTATGCAAACAAATAGCAATTCTATTTGAACAATTACACATTCCACTCTATAGTAATTATCACTCATCCTAAATATTTCCGTGAATTTTTTGAATGAACCACAATTGAAGTATGGTAAATTTTTGTCCTATGTAGTAATTATTGACATCTTCAGTGTGGAAATAACTTTGTCATTGTAGTAATTTATGTATCATTTATAACAATATAAAAAAGATTTCTTATCATAACAATATTTATAATTGTCATTTGATCTTGAAATTGCATAAAATTCATGATAGATTTTCAAAATGACACTGCCTGCCTCCCCTCTTTGGGAAGTCCATTCCTCTGGCAGCTGCAGCCACTGCAAAGTTCCCATAAAGGTGGTGCTTGAAGAAACGCTGTGTCTGTGAGCGTCCAGAGTGACCTCCAAGGCCATCCAGTTCTCCCCCTCTGCCATGGGCTGGGACACCTCTGGCTAGGCCAGGTTGCTCCAAGGCCCATCCAGCCTGGACTGGAACACTTGCAGGGACGGGGCAGCCGCAGCTGCTCTGAGCAACCTGTGCCAGGGCCTCATGGCCCTCCCAGCCAAGCCTTCCTTCCCCATAGCCCATCTCAGCCTGCCCTGTGGCACTGGGAAGCCACTGGCCCTGGCGCTGGCCCTCCAGGCCCTTGCCAACAGCCCCTCTGCAGGTCTCTGCTGGGCCTCGGGCAGGGACTGAAAGGCCGCAGGAAGGTGCCCCTGGAGAAGCCCTTGGAGAGCGCTGGGGCCAGGAGTGCCGCCATCAGGGCAGCAAGCAGGGCCTGGCCTGTCTGTCCATGCGGGAGGGCACAGGGCGGGCGCTGAGGCCCTGCCAGCTGGAGCACATTAATGCGCTCTGACATGAGATTCCTGCACCCTGCTCAGGTGTTCCGCTACAGCACACGTGGTCAACTTGTGACAATCTTGTACAAAACAGCTGATAATCTCTGCCAGAACCAGCTGTGTGCTGCTTCTTGATCTTGAGAAGCCTGGATGCAGTCCGGCTACCGTTCCTTCTGAATGACGTCTGATAATGGGAAGGTTTCACAGAGGTTTTGGAGGGGCCTGATCTGGGAAGACTCAAGCAGGAATAACCGAGCCACTCCCGCCTACTGCACTCAGAGAAAAGCCAGTGCCATAAAAAAAGCACCTCTGGTGCTCTCACAGTTGATATTATGTATCATATTCAACATTATCAGTTGTATTAATTTCCCTTCTACAAAACGTCCAGAGACTCCTGCCTGCTTTGTGAAGGGAGCCCCTGGGGGCCCATTCCCTCCCAGAGGGGCTGCACTTGCTGGGTGCCGGGGCTTTCATTGCTGGGCCCCCTCAGAGCCCTGAGCTGGGCTGGGCACCAGGGCGGGGCTGGCGCGGCTGTGACGCCTCTGGCACGTTGTGACATCAGGGCGAGCGTGTCACAATGGGGGCAGCTAGAAAAGGCCCCCGCAGGTCACCGCTGGCCCAGCCCAGCCCTGGGCACGTGTGAGTGCACACGTGGCGGGGCTGGGCTGGGCCAGGGCCGGGGCACAAGCGCCGCACCCGGGCCTGCATTGTCCCCCTGCATCCAGGGCCAGCCCCTGGGGCCAGCGCCTTGGCCAGGGCACGGGGCTGCTGCTGGCCCACTGGGACAGGCCCTGCTGCCTGCCAGCTGCCTGGGGCCCTCTGCTTGCTGCCCTCACATCCCTGTGCCTCCGGGCATCATTTCCGCCCCCACAAGCTCCCTTGGTAGCCCCAGTGAAACCCTCATCTCTCTCCTCCTGCAGACCATGGCGGACAGATCAGTCCTGGCTGTGATGGTGCTGCTCATCTTCTCACTGCAACATCCCGTTGTGAATCGGTTTCATGAGGATGGGCAGCACCATGTGGAGGAGGTGAAACAGGCCCCCCCCAGAGCCACCCAAGCCTGGCTGGGGACCCTGGCTCCTGGCTGCCTTGCAACAGCTGCAGTCCTTCTGGGGAATTGCTCAGGTGCTCTTCCTGCCTTTGGACTGGTGGCTCAGGCGCAGAAGAGCAGCCATGAGGCAGAGAGCAGCGGCCCAGCGAGCTGCAGAACAGGCCAGAAGGAGGAAGATCAAAATCGAGCGGAGAAGGCGGCTCCTTGTCAAAAGATACAAAGACATGGAGCAAATGCGCCGGACCATGAAAGAGATTAAAAAGGAAATGGCCAGGCTGATTCAGATGAATAGGGACATGAACAGGATGCTGAAGGTAGGCTGGGCAGGCTTTTGGAGGAGCACAGGCAGTGGCCTGTGTGAAGAAAAGCTTCCTGCTGGAGATGCTCTCTGGGCTGGCCAAGGCGAGCCGCACATCTTTGTGAGCAGCCAGCGCACAGAGCCAGACCCTGCCCCTCTTCCCTCTATCTCTTCACTGTGTCTATAGTAACTGTATCTATCTTCATGTCTCTATTTCCATTTTTCCATTCAGAAGCTCTACACTTGCTCGAGGACAGAGCCATTTAAAGGAGGATCCAACTGAATGCCTCGAAATTGATTTAAATCGTTCAACGGTTTAGAAATATTTTGAAAAATTTTAAATATCATTTAAAATATTTTATAGTTTAAAATACTTTAAAATATTAGAAAATATTTTATACTTTAAAATATTTTTATATTTTGAAAAATAGATATTTATATCAAGATTTTAGTACTTTTTAATAGAATGATACTGTAGTTAGATACCAATATAGTAATAATAAGTATCAAGTAGTATTAATTAATAACACACTTTAGATTATATAATTACTATCATTCATTAAAATGAGTAGGATATTTAATATTTCAACAAAATTTAATATGCTTTATTTTTATCTTAAGCAGGGAATTAAACATAATCTTCATTAGAAAAAATCTTAAGTATTTTAATATATTATATTAAACATAAAATATATAATAGGAAAAATTATTAGGATAGTTGCTTTGGTAAGAGAGTTGCTTAGATAAGATTGGCAATAATCACCATTTGTTAATTTTAATGACACGGACTGCCCTCCTGTCTTGAGACAGTGACTTCCCTCTGGAAGCTGCAGTCAGTGCAAAGATCCAATAAAGCCAATGCTTGAACAAACGCTGTGTCTGTGGGTGTCCACGTGGGACCCAGGTGTCAGCTGGGGGCAATTCCTGACAGAGGGGCACTGCAGCACCCCTTGGCCATGCAGAGGCTCCTTTGCTCCCCTCTAGCAGCTGCTCCTTTGCTCCTGGGATCCAGCCTCTGCTCTGTGGGATGCCCAATGCAAGAAAAGAAGGAGTGCCACCACTCAGACTGTCACTCAGGTCCCTGCAGAGCTCAGGAGCCACCATGGCTGTGCAGGGTGTGGAACGCTGCAGTAGGCCATGAGAGCAGGGCCAGCAGGGACAGGGGGACACAGGACAGGAATTACAGGCCGGCTGCCCTGGGACAGGCAGACAGGACATGGGGCAGGCAGGAATCCCCATCCTCTCTGTGCCCACCTGAACACAGGGACATAAGGGACAGGGGGAATGGGGACACAGCAGGCCCCTCTCCTCTGGGAATATCCCAGGGCCCCTGACACAACACAGAGCCTGAGGCTCTGCAAGGGGAACCCAAGAAGGAGGAGGACGATGCCGAGGTAATATCGGCCCACACTCTGCATGAAAACTGCTACATGGAGGAGAAAACCAGAGGGGCCTTGCCACAGCAGACCCCTTCTGAGGCAAGTTTTCCGTGTTCCGGCATTCAGGTGTTCCATGCAACATGGAGCGCATGAATGCACTTGGACACCAGATTCATATCCCTGCTCAAGCGTTCTTGCACTACAGGAGTGGGCATTCCATAATAACACATGGGTCCAACTCTTGTGCAAAGCCAAACAAATTGTCTCTCTCCTCCTGCAGACCGTGGTGTCCCAATCAGTCCTTGCCCTGGTGGTGCTGCTCCTCTTCCCCTTCCCATGGCCCTTAATGATGGCTTTGCATGAGGATGCAGAGCTGAGCCAAGAGGACCTGGAGTAGGCTACCCCAGAGCCACCCGAGCCTGGCTGGGGACCCCTGCTCTCAGCAGCCGTGCAGCAGGGGCCCCACTGGGTGCTGCTGAGCTGCTCTTCCTGCCTTTGTGCCTCTGGTTCAGGCGCAGAAGGGCGGCCATGAAGTAGAGAGCAGCGGCCCGGAGAGCTGAAGAAGAGGCCAGAAGGCGCAGGATGGACATCGAGCAGAGAAGGCTTTGGTTCAAGAGGACATGCAAAGACTTGAAGGCAATGTGGAGGACCATGAAAATGATAAAGAAGAAAATGGCCAGGCTGATTGGAATGAACAGCAAGGGGAGCGGGAGATGCTCTTTGGGCTGGCCAAGGCGAGCCGCACATCTTTGTGAGCAGGCAGCGCACAGAGCTGCACTTGCTGCCCAGCACAGCCCTGCAAAGCCGGGGCAGAGGCTCAGGGCTCCTGCCAGGCCCTGCCCCTCTTCCCTCCATCTCTTCACTGTATCTGGAGTATCTGTATCTATTTTAACCCTTTTCCATGCAGAGGCCTTGCACTTCCTTGAGGATGGAGCCATTTGAAGGAGGATTGGTCCGGATGGATGGACATTGATTTAACTTCATGATTTGTTTAAAAGTCATCTAGATATCTTGGTTTTTATCAAAAAATCATTTTGTTGTACAGTAACACAATTGTACAATTTAGTAGTAGTTATTATGCAAACAAATAGCAATTCTATTCGAACAATTACACATTCCACTCTATAGTAATTATCACTCATCCTAAATATTTCCGTGAATTTTTTGAATGAACCACAATTGAAGTATGTTAAATTTTTGTCCTATGTAGTAATTATTGACAATCTTCAGTGTGGAAATAACTTTGTCATTGTAGTAATTTATATATCATTTATAACAATATAAAAAAAGATTTCTTATCATAACAATATTTATAATTGTCATTTGATCTTGAAAATGTATTAAAATTCATGATTGATTTTCGAAATGACACTGCCTGCCCTCCCCTCTTTGGGAAGTCCATTCCCTCTGGCAGCTGCAGCCACTGCAAAGTTCCCATAAAGGTGGTGCTTGAAGAAACGCTGTGTCTGTGAGCGTCCAGAGTGACCTCCAAGGCCATCCAGTTCTCCTCCTCTGCCATGGGCTGGGACACCTCTGGCTAGGCCGGGTTGCTCCAAGGCCCATCCAGCCTGGACTGGAACACTTGCAGGGACAGGGCAGCCGCAGCTGCTCTGAGCAACCTGCGCCAGGGCCTCACGGCCCTCCCAGCCAAGCCTTCCTTCCCCATAGCCCATCTCAGCCTGCCCTGTGGCACTGGGAAGCCACTGGCCCTGGCGCTGGCCCTCCAGGCCCTTGCCAACAGCCCCTCTGCAGGTCTCTGCTGGGCCTCGGGCAGGGACTGAAAGGCCGCAGGAAGGTGCCCCTGGAGAAGCCCTTGGAGAGCGCTGGGGCCAGGAGTGCCGCCATCAGGGCAGCAAGCAGGGCCTGGCCTGTCTGTCCATGCGGGAGGGCACAGGGCGGGCGCTGAGGCCCTGCCAGCTGGAGCACATTAATGCGCTCTGACATGAGATTCCTGCACCCTGCTCAGGTGTTCCGCTACAGCACACGTGGTCAACTTGTGACAATCTTGTACAAAACAGCTGATAATCTCTGCCAGAACCAGCTGTGTGCTGCTTCTTGATCTTGAGAAGCCTGGATGCAGTCCGGCTACCGTTCCTTCTGAATGACGTCTGATAATGGGAAGGTTTCACAGAGGTTTTGGAGGGGCCTGATCTGGGAAGACTCAAGCAGGAATAACCGAGCCACTCCCGCCTACTGCACTCAGAGAAAAGCCAGTGCCATAAAAAAACCACCTTTGGCGCTCTCACAGTTGATATTATGTATCATATTGGACTTTATCAGTTGTATTCGTTCCCCTTCGACAAAATGTCCAGAGACTCCTGCGTGCTTTGTGAAGGGAGCCCCTGGGGCCCATTCCCTCCCAGAGGGGCTGCACTTGCTGGGTGCCGGGGCTTTCATTGCTGGGCCCCCTCAGAGCCCCTGAGCTGGGCTGGGCACCAAGGGCGGGGCTGGCGCGGCTGTGACGCCTCTGGCACGTGTGACATCAGGGCGAGCGTGTCACAATGGGGGCAGCTAGAAAAGGCCCCCGCAGGTCACGCTGGCCCAGCACAGCCTGGGCAAGCGGTGAGTGCACACGTGGCGGGGCTGGGCTGGGCCAGGGCCGGGGCAAAAGCGCCGCACCCGGGCCTGCATTGTCCCCCTGCATCCAGGGCCAGCCCCTGGGGCCAGCGCCTTGGCCAGGGCACGGGGCTGCTGCTGGCCCACTGGGACAGGCCCTGCTGCCTGCCAGCTGCCTGGGGCCCTCTGCTTGCTGCCCTCACATCCCTGCGCCTCCGGGCCTCACTTCAGCCCCCACAAGCTCCCTTGGTAGCCCCAGTGAAACCCTTGTCTCTCTCCTCCTGCAGACCATGGCGAACAGATCAGTCCTGGCTGTGATTGTGCTGCTCATCCTCCCATTCCCACATTCCGTCGTGAATCGGTTTCATGAGGATGTGCAGCACCATGTGGAGGAGGTGAAACAGGCCCCCCCAGAGCCACCCAAGCCTGGCTGGGGACCCTGGCTCCTGGCTGCCTTGCAACACCTGCAGTCGTTCTGGGGAATTGCTCAGCTGCTCTTCCTGCCTTTGGGCTGGTGGCTCAGGCGCAGAAGAGCAGCCATGAGGCAGAGGGCAGCGGCCCAGCGAGCTGCAGAACAGGCCAGAAGGAGGAAGATCAAAATCGAGCGGAGAAGGCGGCTCCTTGTCAAAAGATACAAAGACATGGAGCAAATGCGCCGGACCATGAAAGAGATTAAAAAGGAAATGGCCAGGCTGATTCAGATGAATAGGGACATGAACAGGATGCTGAAGGTAGGCTGGGCAGGCTTTTGGAGGAGCACAGGCAGTGGCCTGTGTGAAGAAAAGCTTCCTGCTGGAGATGCTCTCTGGGCTGGCCAAGGCGAGCCGCACATCTTTGTGAGCAGCCAGCGCACAGAGCCAGACCCTGCCCCGCTTCCCTCTATCTCTTCACTGTGTCTATAGTAAATGTATCTATATTCATGTCTCCATTTCCATTCTTCCATGCAGAAGCTTTACATTTGCTCCAGGACAGAGCCATTTGAAGGAGCATCCAACTGAATGCCTCGAGATTGTTTTAAATCGATCTACCGTTCAGAAATATTTTGAAAAATTTTAAATATCTTTAGAAGTTCTTTCACATTCTTAAATGTTTTTAAAATATTTTTAAAATTTTATACTTTAAAATATTTTTATATTTTAAATATTTATATACTTATATCAAGATTTTAGTACTTTTTAATAGAATAATATTATATTTAGGTATCAATATTGTAATAATAATTATTTGGAATATTATGTAATAACCCATTTTATATTCTATAATTACTATCATTCATTGAAATGAATAGGAATTATAATAATTAAACTAAATTTAATATTCTAGATTTTTATCTTAAGCAGGGAATTTTACATAATCTTCATCAGAAAACACTTAAGTATTTTATTAATATTTTTATATAATATATAGTAGGAACAAATACTAAGATAGTTGCTTCGGTAAGAGAGTTGCTTAGATAAGATTGGCAATAATCACCATTTGTTAATTTTAATGACACTGACTACCCTCCTGTCTTGAGACAGTGACTTCCCTCTGGAAGCTGCAGTCAGTGCAAAGATCCAATAAAGCCAATGCTTGAACAAACGCTGTGTCTGTGCGTGTCCACGTGGGACCCAGGTGTCAGCTGTGAGGAATTCCTGACAGAGGGGCACTGCAGCACCCCTTGGCCATGCAGAGGCTCCTTTGCTCCCCTCTAGCAGCTGCTCCTTTGCTCCTGGGATCCAGCCTCTGCTCTGTGGGATGCCCAATGCAAGAAAAGAAGGAGTGCCACCACTCAGACTGTCACTCAGGTCCCTGCAGAGCTCAGGAGCCACCATGGCTGCGCAGGGTGTGGGACGCTGCAGTAGGCCTTGACAGCAGGGCCAGCAGGGACAGAGGGACACAGGACAGGAATTACAGCCCGGCTGCCCTGGGACAGGCAGACAGGACATGGGGCAGGCAGGAATCCCCATCCTCTCTGTGCCCACCTGAACACAGGGACATAAGGGACAGGGGGAATGGGGACACAGCAGGCCCCCTCTCCTCTGGGAATATCCCACCTGCCCAGGGCCCCTGACAGAATCCAGGGGCTGAAGCTCTGCAGGGGGAACCCAAGGATGATGAGGACATTGCCAAGGTTACATCTGCCCATACTCTGCACGCAAACTGCTCCATGGAGGAGAAAACCAGAGGGCTCCTTGCCACAGCAGATCCCTTCAGAGGGAAAGGTGTTCTTAATTCCTGCACACAGGTGTTCCTTCTGGACTGTTGCTGAAGTGCTGCTCCAGCTCTCGGTGCTGTGGTCTCTCCACACAACACATGCAATGAGGCAGAGTCCAGGAGAGCTGAAGCAGACGCTTACAGGAGGAAGTATGAAAGACAAGCAAGAGGAATGTTTCTAAATAATAACTAACTAGATGGGGTGTAAATATGTAGGTATAGGCCAGAAATTAGAATGAAGGCCTAATTTCGAAAGCAAACTTTAGGCAAATGATCAGGAAAAAGACCATAAAAAAGAAGAAAATCATCTTTCCTTGACTTTCTCTAATATGTGCTCTTCCAGAATCTAGATTGTGCATGTTCTTCTTGAACTCAACCACACCTACAATGCTGAATTGGTTCTGATCCAAAGTCAAGCCAATTTGTACCCAGCCCTTCGGCTCCCTGAAGAGTGGAAAAACAATTGGGCAAAGGGAGGTGGAAGTGGGACCATGCTGCCACTCTTCTTAAAACTAGGAGAAGGTTTCTCAAGAGCAATCCCTGAAGTGAGCACACTCTGTCTGTGCTCGCTGTAGTGATAGCAAGACCGGCAACAAGCAAGTGTAACCTGAGCAAAGCACCTTATCACTGTGACACCTGGAAGGCGACTTTTGAGACGTTATCACTGAGCAATACTTTGATCTACCAGGTGGGAGCAAAAGGAAGTGATGCCACTTGTTTTTCAGGAGACTTCTTCACTCCAAGCTCTCCTGGCCCACCCGAGCCCACCTGCGACATCCAGCTCTGTCTCAGATTCCCTTCCCAGCCAAGCAGCTGTGGAGCTGAAATCTACCTTGAAAAACAGCTGAAATAAACTCAAGTTGAAGAAGAAACTTTCTTTTGTGGGAGACAGAGAGGTTTGGCCAGACAGCAGAGCCCTCTTCAGTCCAGTGGTGGGTAGTGAAGAACTGGTTGAACCAATGTGACCTTGCAGGCACTGGCAAGCTCCCAGCTGGGCCAAACTGGGCTTTATCTGGTATAAATTTGGTACAGCAGGCAGCAGACAAATGCACCCAGTCAGTTCTGCTCTCACTGCAGGTAGAAGACAAGGATCGGTCAAAACCAGAGGGTGGGAAATGCATCATATAATTACAGATAGCAATTCTTGGAAGAAGGATTTTTGCATGGAGAAATTTGGGGTGGAGAAGGAAAAAGAGGGAGGGAAGGGACGGAACTCACACTCTAAAGCTAATAAATAAAAAAAAATTTAAGTGATTTGGCAAAACACATCATCATGTGACAAGGTAGTTTCTCTTGCAAACAGGTGCACCACAGTTTTAGAAATATTAAATCTTAAGAGGTTTGCATTGCACAATAGATGGCAGCCAGAAAGCGTGTTGATGTTTTTTGGCAGCGTTTCAGATGTCATGGTATTTTTTTTTTCTTTAAAGCTTCCATCAGCAGGAGGCAAGGACGTGCCAAGGAAAAGGAATCAAATCTGGATGCAGCGAGTCTCGCATTCAGACAGAGGCTCCCTGCCAGATGCTACAGGGCCAAATCGGAAACAACCACACTGAGTTCATTATGAAAACTGCATAATCAAAAGCCTGCAAAAAGGCAAAAAAAAAATTAATCTATTTAATACTTAGCTAAATTCTCAACTGTTGAAACAGATTTGAAGAAAAATTCATCATAATCCCCTCTTCCTTTTGAGGAATTCCTCCCTGTTCATGAAATGTCCATGAGATGGCAGGAGTGCACTGTCCTCTGGAGGTTGAAGGAACGTCACAATGGTTGAAGGAACGTCACAATTTCCCTCTGCCTGTGGGCACTGCAGACAAAACACTGATTTATCTTTCTATTTATTGCTCATGAAGAGATAAGGAAGTGGCATCAATGGGCAGATCTTCATAGAAGAAATCAACTGGCCCGATTTCCCGAGGGTGAGAATGACTCTGTTTCACAGAAAGATTTGAATATTGGAAGGGATATTAAAGTTTATCTCGTTCCAAAGTGGAAGGGACATCTTCCACTAGCCCAGGTTGCTCCAAGCCCCATCCAGCCTCACCTTTCATTCCTCTTGCTTTCAGCAGCCTCTTACTTTGGTTGACAGAACCCTGCTCACTGCAGACCCTGGGTCTGCAAACTCATCCCATGCTGTGCATAGGAATTTGTGACCAGGCACTGCAAAACTGAAAGAGTGCAATGAGAAAAGGACCCAGACATCTGCCAGAAAGAAATCTGGAGGATGGGATTTAGAAATCACAGCCCTCATATTTATGGCTGGGGATGACTGTGGAAACAAACCCTCAGGGGTGTCCCAGTTTTCAGCTCTTTTTATGATCCCGAGTTCTCCACACAACTGGGGCGCAGCTGTGAGCCTGCCCCTGGTCAGACAGGATCCATGGCAGCCCAAGTTCTGTGAGCTGGGCCAAGGGATGGGCTGAAAAGTTGTGCAAGTGCTTCCCTGAGCCAGGCTGCAGAAGCAACATCCCAACAAGAGACGGATTCTTGTATCTGAAGAGACCTCAGCTGCCTCAACAGCTTCAGGAGAGCAGGTTGCATGATGGAGCTACTCTTTGCATGCTTCTGGTCTTAAGTCAGGATGTCTTCCAAGTCTTTGTCCACACTACCCAGACAGAAAGCAAAAATAATCACAATGGTTTGGGTCAGAAGAGATGTTAAAGATCACCTAGTTCTGACCCCACTTCCATGAAGCACTCCATCAGTCTCACACTGGATCCTCTCTAGCAGAGGGTATAATTGGGATGTTACAGCCCACAGCTCTTCCCACTGTTCCTCTCGCTGCATCTGCCCTGGGGGAGCAGAACTGGAGCAATTTTGCTGTGCTGGGAGCTCCCTGTGCACCTGTGAGCTCTCACCTGCAGGCACTGCTGTGATGGAATAGGTCTGCCTTGTACTGAGCAGGGGAGGGGAGCTTAGGAGCTGCTGAGGAACACCCCAAAGTGTCACTTGATCTGCATGTTTTAGCACAGCAAAGGCTCGTTCCCTTTCCAGTGTTCCATCCCACAGCCAGGCATTCCCAGTGACAACACTGGAGCCTGCAAACAGCTCTGCTGCAGGAAGACACTGCCCTCTGCAATGACCAAGGCAATGATGTTGGTTAACTTTTCTCAATGCATGCTTTCAATTTCTTGTAGATGCGGCACTTGGGGACACGGGTTAGTGGTGGCCTTGGCAGTGCTGGGGGAACTGTGGGACTCAACTATCTTAGAGGGATTTTCAAACTTAAATCATTCTATGATTCCTTACTTTCAATTTTTCAAAGCTTTCCTGGCTTTCAGATTCTGCAGTTTACAATCCCTGATATGATCTACAAGGTCACTTTCCTGTTTTTTAATTCCCTCCTTCTCCTGCATGGGACATCAAGTGGTATCCCAGCTCCTGGCTGCAAAAGCACTTTCACATCAAGACACACAGGCCCGATGCATTCCATTGCACAGGAGAACCATCTCCTGAAGCTGAGGTTTGTCTGCATCCATGGGCAGCTGATGGCTATGGACAATGCTCTGAAAGCAGTGGGATAGGAACAGTATGAACCCATCAGTGTGAGACCTGATTAGGAAGAAATTCTTCCCTGTGAGGGTGGTGAGGCCCTGCCACAGGATGCCCAGAGAAGCTGTGGCTGCCCAATCCCTGGAAATGTTCAATGCCAGGCTGGAGCAACCTGGGATAGTGGGAAGTGTCCCTGCCTATGGCAGAGGATTGGAATGAGAGGGTCTTTAAAGTCCTTTCCAACTCAAACCATCCCATGATTCTATGATCTGGCTCCTGAGAGGCCACAGAGCCCCAGGAACAGCAAAGGGATGTCACTGGGTTACAGAAGCTTTGAAGCTGAGAGGAGAATGGGGTGGGAATTGTCCCTTCCTCCTGAGGACTGTACCATTCCTCCTGTACCATTCCCAAGATTAGTGCCCCATTTCCAAACTACATGCAAATCCACAGGTCTTGGCATTCTTCTTGACTGCTAATCTTAAACCCTCAGCCTGACTTGAATCACTGCTGCTCTCTCCAGTGTTTAAATAAATTATTAGAAAACCTCTCCCAAATGCATAAATCCCATCCTAATGCCCTTTGATGTCAGAGGGAAGGTGCCTGGTAACATAGCTGGTCCTTGGATCAGGTCTCAGAAAAGCAGCTGCAAAATATGAACCCTCAGGCTCCTAAATTCATCTTTAAATTGGTCTAAACCTTTGTAAATTACTCACAATGGGTCAGGGGAGAGAGAACTGAACAGCTCTGATCTGGCTGTGTTCCCCTGTCCCATAAAGTCAGCTTTGGCAGGAGGAAAGCCCACTAAAATTCACCCACAGCAGTGGCAGCTCCCATCCCACAAACCAAACTGTTTGAGAAGTGAAAAAATCATTGTGATGTTTCTTCACCTTTTTCCAGGGCCCATAACAATTTCCTCCTTATTCTGCTCAGCATTCCCCCTGCAACTCTTTCCTACCACCTGCCAATTGCCAAGAAATCCCTCCTGCTGTTGTGAGAAACATGAGAGATCCTAGGAAGTATCTCCTCATGGCATGGGAAAGCAAGAGGGGAGAGGAGCAGGGATGTTTTCTTCTAGCAGGAGATATCATGGGCAACGTGGTCATCTTGGGGGGTACCAGGCTTTAGAGGCTGGGTCTGTCATAGCTTGGGATGTGGATAAATCATTCCATCTTCCTCTAGCTCCAGTTGTGCCAACCAGCACAACAACAGGAATTAGAAACTGAATTCCATTTTCCTTTGTTCTTTAAGGTGGTTCTGAAGTGGCAGGTGCTGTTACCTGGCTCAGCTGAGAAATTGCTCAGCTTTTATCACGATTATCTACTTCCCAGCTGGGAGAACAACAGTTCAGCGGGGAATTACAGAGCTGGAAGGGAGTAAAAATGGGCAGTGATGGCTGAACACCACGTGTTAAGATCTCCCACAGGCAGAAATATGGAAATTTTATCATGTTTTCCATTATGCAAAGGGCAGAATTCCTGTGCAGTATTGGCATATGCAGAACAGCTGGGGAAGGTGGGGATGGAGTGTACCAAGCTGTCACTTCTGGGGAAAGCAGCCAAGTGCATTGACACTTCTCACGTAGGCTGACTCCAAACCAAATGGCGTCACAGCAGGATTTCCAAATTACTACCTTGACCACTCCACGTGCTTCTTCCACAGTCTTAAAATCCACCTATGGAAGTGATCATTCCTTCCTTCTTCCAGGATAATTAATTTCTGCCCTAAAGCACCACTTTCCAGTTCACATTTCTCTGATCTCTGTGAGGACTTTAACGAGGCTGAGAAACCTCAAGCCTCACACTGCCTTCATCCAGGTGTTGTTCAACTGCTTGTGAATCCTCTCTCAGGTCTTGGTGGGGCATCTCCACCAGAGCTTTGCAGAGCCCAAGCCCAAGCAAATTACAGGGATGAAGGGCATCCAAGGGCCTGCTTAAACTGCTGCTGAAATGTGGCCACACATAATCAGCCATTTAAAGTCCAGCTCCAGAAGAAATTGCAGGCAGGAGTGGTGGCACAAGGTGGGCAGAACGTCAGGCTCCGGGTCTCTGTTGAATTAGGTGTCAGAGCAGGCTGGAGCCTAACAGCAGTGTTAGACCACATGTGCTGCTGTTTTCATATCAGCAGGGATTACTTTGCTTAAAACCATTTATTTGATACTGACTAATGGAGGAAGGCTCAGAGGAGCAGGGAAATGAAAGGGGTAATCAGATATTCCAGAGCTCGGAGCACACATGCAAAATGTTCAAAGCCAACACGGTGCAGGTGCATATTCCCAAATGTGGGCTGGGTTGGCAAATGACTTGGTTTTCTGTAGGAGCTACTGTGTCTGCAAAGGACTTCCCAGGCTCCAGCTGCCATCTCGTGGTCATACAAGACATCTGCCTAATTGTTTTCCTCCGATTACCACCATCCACGGCTCAAGAAGTACTTTTCCAAGATTGGTAACGTCAAAAATTTCTGGGAAATGTTTTCCCCAGGAAAGCCCTGGTCGGAAGTATTATATTCCCAAATTGCAGTGGGTTTGACCTTTTCACCACACATTAAAGAGGATACTTTATTTTCCACTGTGTGGAAAATAGTCATGTTTGGGAAAGGGGGACTTTAGGATGTTTGACATCTCTCCTCATCCTTGAAATCTCCAGGGAATTTCAAGCAGTGATCAGCAACACTCTCAGGTTTGAATTTTGCTGCTGTCTTCCCTGCTTCCTGATGGATCCCCTCTTGCCCACGCCCCCAGGCAGGGGGGCTCTGGAGGGATTTAGGATCTGCAAAGCCAGTGGGCAGCCACAGCAGCCCCTCTGAGCTGGACTCGCTGTTTGTTGGCTCTTTCCTCTGAGCACTTGCTCCAGCCCTGCTCCAGCAGCAGATCCCAGAGCCATCTGCAACCCCAGGAAAACCAGAGGAGCTTTGAAGAAGATCAGAGGTGCATCTGCATGGAACAGCTTGCAGTGTGGAGAGTCCCAGGTGACGTCCTGGCTTTGGGGAAGATGATAGGAGCTTGGCTGTGTTTGCAGCAGGACAAAGATTTATTTTTTTTTCCAGCCTTGTTCAGTGTGACTCAGAGTGTCAGCAGGACCTACAGCTGCTCTGGGCATAAAGCAAGGCATGTTCCAAAAGCTGCTCTGGTCCAGAAATTACCTAGTGTGAGTAAACACCATGTGGTACTCTGCTCTCTTGCCGTGGATTCACAGAATAGCTTGGATTGCAAGGAACCTTTAAAATCCATCCCATTCCACCCCCTGCCATGGCCGGGACACCTTCCACCATCCCAGGTTGCTCCAAGCCCTGTCCAACCTGGCCTGGAACACTTCCAGGGATCCAGGAGCAGCCACAGCTTCTCTGGGCAATCTGTGCCAAGGCCTCACCACCCTCAGAGCCAAGAATTCCTTCTCAAAAGGCAAGCCAGGATCATGTCCTGGCAGGACCCCTGGACCAGCTGTTGTTACAAAATGTTCATGGCTTGTTGTGCAAGGTCAGGTCCTCAGATCAGGAAAGGCCACTTTCTTTTTATACAGTGCTCTTGTTTACAGTAGATTTTGGGTTCAAACCTTCACAGCATATGATAACAATAAAATCCAAACATTTCCCCCGTAAAACTGGGATCTGAAAACAGTGAAATTAATGGGACCTACTGGTTGAAATGGGGAAATAAATGTGTAAGGAGAGAAGAGGTCACTTAAACTGACTTCTAATGCCCCAGGGAGCTGGACTGGGTTAGATGTCTTCAGAACTGGGTCAAATTTCTTCACACAGAGGGTGGTTGGGCACTGAACAGGCTCCCCAGGGAAGTGGTCACAGCCCCAAGGCTGCCAGAACTCCAGGAGCATTTGGACAACACTCTCAGGCACATGACGTGGCACTTGGGTGTCCTGTGCAGGGCCAGGAGTTGGACTCAATGATCCTTGAGTGTCCCTTCCAAGTCAGGACATTCTGTGATTCTAGGAAATTTCACTGTCCAGCTCATGGGGGCTGGAACAGGGCAGATAATGAGGTATTTTTGTTGACTTTATTTAGGTATTTTGTGTATAATCAAAACATACACCAAAAAAAAAAAAAAAAAAAAAAAAGAAAGAAAGAAAAAAAGAAAAAAAGCCAGAGACTTGGTCCCATCAAAATTCACATCAGGTGCACCAGATATTCTGGGGTGAGCCCTGATCATTGCTTCTCACAGGCTTCATCAGCTGCTTTGTTTGTGCAGGAGTGGTGCAAAGTTCCTGTAATCTCCTTTGCATCTCACTGGCCAACCAGTTCCTTCTTATCTCTTCTTATCCTTCTTACCTGCTTCCCAAGCAGATGAAATCATATTTCATGTGCTTTACTCAACTCAGAGATAAGAATCACCAGTAAGAAAGGAGGTCAGATGTCAGGTAAGCAAGGTTTGCTGCAGGAATGGCTGAAAAAACCCTCATGACAACACCAGTGAATTTGGCTTCAGGAAAATACCTGCAGGGGTGAGCTTCAAAACACAAAATATCAGCAAAGAGATTTTGCAGGGCATTTTTGCCCTTTGGGTTTTTTGTTCTGCCATTGGTCTTGACCATGATACCTCATCCTCTCCTGGTGATTTCCAGCCACTACAAGAGCTCCAACAATTTCTGAGCTACCCTCCTGCAGAGCTGAGGGGCTGGTGAGCTGTGAGGAACCTCTTGGAAAACAGAATCATGGACTCATTGGGGTTGGAAAAGTCCTCTAACATGATGGAGTTCAACCATTCCCCCAGCACTGCCAAGGCCACCATTGACTCATGTCCCCAAGTGCCACATCCATACAACTTTTAAATCCCACCAGGGATGGGGACTCCACCACTGCCCTGCACATCCCCTTCCAATGCCTGACCACCCTTTCCATGAGGAAATTTTCTCTAAAACCCAATCTAAACCTCCCCTGGTGCAATTTGGGGTCATTTCCTCTCCTCCTGTCCCTGTTTCCTGGGAGCAGAGCCCGATCCCCCTGGCTGTCCCCTCTTGTCAGGAGCTGTGCAGAGCCACAAGGTCCCCCCTGAGCCTCCTTTTCTCCAGGCCGAGCCCCTTCCCAGCTCCCTCAGCCTCTCCTGGGGCTCCAGACCCTTTCCCAGCTCCATTCCTTTCTCCAGACACACTCCAGCTCCTCAATGTCTCATCATGAGGGACCCAAAACTGCCCCCAGGGCTGGAGGTGCCTCAGCAGTGCCAGCACAGTGGGAATATGTGGGTGCAGTTCTCATGTTTGGCTTTGTGCATCTTGACTTTGGAGCTTAAACAGGTGGCAGAGGGAAAATCTGCCTTTTTCCATTCTCTGTCTGGACTTGGTGTGAAGGTTTAACCAAGCTCAACTCTCTTGCAGAGCTCTCCAGGTCAATGCCAAGGCTGAGCATTGCTGGGAACCTCTGCCCATTTCCCAGCAGGGTTGTGCAAAGACACTGATGTTCTCCAGAACCAGTGGTGAGGAATCTCCTCCTTTCTCTGGGCAAAATAGACTTTCCTGAGATACAACCCAAGGTTTTGTTGTATAACCACGGGAGAGTGAGCTGTGTGATGGGGCTGTATGAATGAAATTCCAGCCTGGAAAAGCTCAGGCTGCACATTCCCCACGCTGCTTTAGGAGTTCCCTACACCATGATCCCAGTGCTGGCTCCTGCCACAGCCAATTTACTGCACCAGCCCCTGGTATGCAATTCCCTTCCTTTCCAAAGAGGTTTTTACAGCAAGCTTCATCTTGCCAGGTGCCACACACTCCCAGTTCCCATGAATTTCAGAGGCAGCTCTTGGCAGCCTGCAGGGCTTGGCTCATGCTGGATGAAGGAATGTTTCAGCATCTCTGGCACATGGATTAACGGGCTCTGTGCTGCCAAAGCTGACTCCTCACACCTTTGATTAAAGCAGTCTCAGTCTGATTAGTGTTGCCTAATAAAATAATTTCTATCTGTGGTCATTGACCTTCAAGAAATTCCAATTCTTGCATTGAAATACGTCCACATGCCCTTTGCAGAGCAAGGATTCAGGTGCAATTCCAATTCCTCAGGACTACAATGGATTTACATTTTCAATGTATTTTATATTCAGTGTATTTTATTTTACATTTTCAATGTATTTTATGCTGTACATGATGTCTTTAGGATGGATTGCTTTAGGAAAAAACCTCCACAAAAAGAAGGGTTCTAATTGCTTGTATATTTATTTTCTTTCACTAAAGACTCAGACTCCTGCAGAGACAAAAGGCACATCTAAAAAGCTCAGATTTGTATGTGACACCCAGAAAAGTGACCATTTTTTCTAATTAGCCCTACTTCTACAATTTCTGTATGGGTTTCTAAAGGCTGTAATATTTCCTGTTTCATTGAAGCTTCATGGCATGAAAAAAATCAGCATTTTACCAACAGTGATGCAGGACTATCTTTCCATGAGCAGTTCTTTCTGCCAAAGGGCAGATGTGGAAATGAAAATGTGGAGATTGGATGGGAAAAAAAGCAGTGTCTCATCATCAGAAGAGAAGTTTGAAAAGCCTGCTTTTAATGACTCTTGTAAGGAGCCACAGGGGATAGGAAGTTTAAATCTCTGATCCCTCCATCACATCCTTTTGGACAATGTTGGATGTGCAGTGGCTGCAGATGGGTTCCAAATGCTTGGGGATGGTCTTGCTGCAGAAAAACTAGCAAACTCCAATACAAAAAAAAAGAAAAAAAAGAAATTAAATAAAACAAAAATAAAACAAACTCCTATGGCAGTCATTTAAACAGTTGGCAGCTTTTTATCAATCACTATTTATCTACAATGGAAGTGCAGCCAGCTCAGCTGTACTGACACGTCTGAGCTTGCTTCTCATGGGGCATGGACACAATTCCAACCAAAACCAACCAAACCTCCAGCCTGAGCTGGTTGGAAGGTCTGTGCATGCATCTCCTGCCTCCCCAGCATTATTTCTCTCCTCCTGCTGAGAGGGGATAGGACCAGGCAGGAGCAGGGCTGCAGGAGACACGAGCCCTTTCCCTCAGCTCTTTCTTGCAGTGGTGTTTTCACCACGGTGACTTTTCCCTAATCCTTCTCTGAGAGGGGCCCTGAAGACAGATGTGAGAGAGGGAGCCGCTGTTATTTGGCTCGGGGATACCTTCTGATCTGGGTTTACATCCAGACTCTGTCAGAGCCCCATGTGCCCTCCCACAGACCATTGGATCATTCAGTGTTTCACTTTGCTCTCTGCCAAGATGTTTAACCACTTCCTTTTTCTTGATTTTTTTCAGTTTCTCCCTGGAGTTTGCACATTTTGGGGAGCAAACATGGTTGCACTTCTGTGTTTGGCCAGAGATTCTCTGTCTTGGTTAAGGCCTTTAAATCATACATAATCATATTTATTGAGAGCTATTAAAGCCTTCTGAACATTCCAGATATGTAATAATTTGAGCAGGTATATCTGGATCACCAGCTATGTTCTTGCCAAAGAAGGGGAAAGAATGATCTGAAATAAATAAACATCACCTGTACAAATCAAATTTGACACAAAAAGCTATTTCAGATCTTAAAGAAGAGTTAATCCGGGCTGAAATCAAGCCAGAAGGAAGCTGAATTTCCAAAATTTACTGCCTTGAGCCATCTTTGTGGTTGTGGTGGGTTGCTGTGGGGTTAAGGAGGAGGGGGCTGTATGGAGATGGTTTGGGTGATTTGTGCTGCTCTGCAGCATCAAGGGGCTTGTTTTCAGGGTTGCTGTGCTTGCTCTTTACACTTCCCTGTCCTTCTGGTCCCTGGCTCCAAGGATGGTCCCTGCCAGCTCTCAGGAGAGCCCTCCTTCCTCCAGGACCAGGGGCAGGGAAGGGCTGGGGGCATGTGGGGCAATCCTTCCTGCAGCAGGGGAGAGGGCTGGGTGCTTGTGGGGCAATCCTTCCAACCCTACCTGAAGCACTGGAGAGGGCTGGGTGCTTGTGGGGCAATCCTTCCAACCCTTCCTGCAGCAGGGGAGAGGGCTGGGTGCTTGTGGGGCAATCCTTCCTCCACCAGTTTCGTGCCTCCAGGGCACTGGATGGGGGAGGGCTGCAAAGGGCCAGCTCTGACTTTTGCAGTGGGTGTGGAGGGAAACCCACAGCAAGCATGGATGAAGGCAAAAGAAAAGGCCCCCATGTCACCTCCCATCCCTGGAAGTGTTCCAGGCCAGGTTGGATGGAGCTTGGAGCAGCCTGGGATAGTGGAAGGTGTCCCTGCCATGGCAGGAGGTGGAGCTGGATGGTTTTTAGGGTCCCTTCCAGCCCAAACCATTCTGTGGTTCTGTGATTTTGTAATTCTAGGATTCTGTGAGTCTCTCTTCAGGTTGCCTTAGGTATCAGCAGCTGAGTAAAATAAAATAAAGCAAGAGCACACAGAAGCTCCTGGAGAGGCTCCTGCTTCCCTGACTGAATCAAACCCTCAGAGAAGCTCACTGGTGGATCCACCTCAAGCCAAAGATCTTTCCACTCGAGCTCGATCAGCTGATTCATAACAGGCACAAGGAGCTTCTCCTGTCTGCTGTGAGCAAAATGTTTCAAACTGAGACAGTGGAGTGGCCCCAGAGGGGATGAGCTTCTTGTCAGAGGATGAGGCCACCCCCAAAACCAGGAGCAGCAGAGCTGTGGGGAGCATTTTGTTGATGATGAGCAGACACAGAGATGGTTTTTGTTCCCCAGTACATGCATGAGCTGACAAATCCACAGGCCACAAAGAGAGGAAAATCTGGATGTGAGGGAAAAGGAGGCAGCATGGCCCCTGGGGAAAGTCACAAGGCAGAGGGATGTTTTCCCTAAGCATAGTGTTTAGTTTGGATGAAATAAATGAGCTTGAGCAGACCAAGAAAATTAATTGTCAAAGGCCTTTTGCACCTGTGTTTGCCATGAAAAGACCAATAAAGGAGGAGAGGGATAATGTGTTTTGCAGTTTCCCTTGTGTAACTGACAGAGGGTCCATGGAATAAAGCCCAGATCCCTGCCTTTCCCCAGACAGTCCTTGCAATAGGCTCTCCCTTTCCTTCTACAGAAAGATTTGGTGAAAGCAAGGCAAAGTAAAGAGTAAAGATGAATAAAAATAGAAATCACTTCTTGATTTCAACTGTCATTTCTGATTTGGCTGCTGGGGAAACAGATCCTTTCCCCATCTTATCAGCAGCCCTGAAACCTGACATATTCTTGCTAGCTTTGGCCTCCTTCCTGGTGTATTGCTTTTCCAGCATCCACAACAGTACCAAGAGTTACAACAGTTGCAAAATGTGGATTCTTGGCTGGCTTTGCCTGGGCCTTAAAAAAAGGGAGAGAAGGGAAGCATATGGAATTGATGGAGAATTAAAAAAAAAAAAGCAGAAGACTTGTAGCAATTCCAGAATTTGAGAATGGTGGGGCTTAGAAGAGACCTTAAAGCCCATCGTGTTCCAACCCCCCACCATGGGCAGGGACACCTTCCACTAGCCCAGGTGGCTCTAATCCCCATCCAGCCTGGCCTTGGACACTTCCAGAGGCAGCCACAGCTGCTCTGGGCACCCTGTGCCAGGGCCTGCCCACCCTCACAGCCAGGAATTCCTTCCCAGTCTCCCATCCATCCCTGCCCTCTGGCAGTGGGAAGCCATTCCCTGTGTCTTGTCCCTCCATCCCTTGTCCCCAGTCCCTCTCCATGTCTCCTGGAATCCCTTGAGGCACTGGAAGAGGCTCTAAGATCTCGCTGGAAATTTCTCTTCACCAGGCTGATCAATCCCAGCTCTCCCAGCCTTTCCTTTGTGGGAGAGGTGCTCCATCCTATTGTATTTGGGTTGTCCCCAGACGTAGGAAGGAATGATGAATCTGACTCCATGTTCTTAGAAGGCTAATTTATTATTTTATACTATATTTTATTATATTACTATATTATATTAAAGAATACTATACTAAACTATACTAAAGAATACAAAAAGGATACAGACAGAAGGTTGAAAAGATAATAATGAAACTCGTGACTCTTTCCAGAGCCCCGACACAGCTGGCACTGATTGGCCAAAGAGTCAAAACAATTCACAGAAAACCAATGGAACAATCACCTGTGGGTGAACAATCTCCAAACACATTCCACATGTGAGCACAACACAGGAGAAGCAAATGAGATAAGAATTGTTTTCCTTTTTCTCTGAGGCTTCTCAGCTTCCCAGGAGAAAAATCCCGGGCGAAGGAATTTTTCAGAGAATGTGAATGTGACACCATCTCTTTGGCCCTCCTTGGTGGAGTCACTCCAAGATCTCCGTGTCCTTCCTGTGCTGGGGACCCCAGAGCTGGACACAGCACTGCCCATGAGGGGGGAAGGGCTCTCCTTGAGCAAGAGAAGTTGTGCCTCTCACTTTGAGCCCTGTTCAGGTCACAGAAAGTGCAGAACCTTTTGCTGGGTGACTCTTACTGGGCTCTGGCTCAGGCACGAGGCAGTGAAAGGTCAAATCTTCTCTCCACTTTCTTGAAGACCTGAACAGAAACTGATGGACACATAGCCCCTCTGCTCGGGGTTTTCTCTGCCCACAGAGCTCTACCTGCCCCAAATCCAGCTTGTCTGACTCTGCTTTTCCTCCCCAAGCCACAGCCTGTGACCCTGGCTGCCCACTCAGGCCAGGAGGGCTGGGAAAACACAGTGTAATTTTGGTTTTATTCTCTCCCCATCCAGAACTGCTGACTTAAAATCAGTGTGAAAAGAGAGCGAGGCACAGGACACCATGGCCTGATGTCCATTTTTAGTTCTTTCTTATAGAAAAACCACTTCTCTCCCTAAGTAAACTATAAAACAAACTATTTTAAAAGCAATAAACTGACTAGAAACTTTAAGTTTTGATTCTTTACATTGTCAGTAAAAATAAAAGGTTATAGAGAGAAAAAAAGGTGTTCTAAAGAGTTTGTTTTAATTCCTATTACTCCTTTCTTGTAGTTACTGTTAATAAAGTTTTCTTTACACCCTTTTAAAATTTTAAACCTACTTTACCTTTCTCCTAATCCTATCTCACAGCAAGAAGTGAGTACACTAATAATTAACCAACACTAAACTCACCACACTAATTAGTGCATTAGCTAGAAAATCTAAAAAATTAATAAAATCTCTAATTAACAGATCAAAACCACTACACCTGGATAAGGATGTTCACTTCACTAAACCTGTCATTGCTGGTGGTGCTCATCAGGCTGATGGCAGTGCTGTCACCAGCTCTGGATGTGGCACTGTGTCACCAGAACCTCCCTCCTGAAACACAAATCCCAGGTAACCACCCAGGGATAAAAGTCCCGTGGCACAAACACAGCCTGAGATCAGGGTGTGAGATCAGATGCAGTGAGAGTGACACCAGACACGTGCTCCTCCCTCACCCACCTGAAATTCCACACCTGCTCTGAGCCAATCTGAGAGGGCAGGTGCCTGTTTCCCTGAGCAAGCAGCTCTCTGGGGAGCAGGGAAATGCTCACGGTTTGCAGATCCACCCTGCTGTACAGACATGATCTAATTGCCCTGCGGGGAGAGGGCTGCTGTGACCTGGGACTTAAATAAACAACCAGCCTTTCCTTGGAAGCTTTTGGGATACTTTGGGGTATGATTCAACCCACTAAAGAAGGGAAAATACTCTGAAAGGTTTTGGTTACTGCATTTGTGCCAGCCCAGGGACAGATCCACAGGCCAGAAGCAGGAGGAACTCAGTCCTCTGAGTGGCCACACGTGTCCCCAACCCTGGCACTCAGACAGGAGGTGTTGGAAATATTCTTGTATGTCAGTATTAATTATATAAATGAGAAATTCTGGGACTGTACATGGATGGAAGTGAATGCAAGTTGATGGGAAGCAAAAGGTTTGTTTCATGGTGAGATGATTGTCTGCCTCTGCAAAGAAACAGGGAGGAAATCTCCTCAAGTGGCCTTTTCCACAATCCAGGTCCTTGGAAGTTTTCCACCACAGTCAGGTTTCCTACCAGAGTCATATTTTCTACACAGGAGGATTTTCCACCTCAGATGTTTGTTCTTTCTTTCTATTTTTTTTTTCCTTTTTGATCCCTCTGTACCACATGAGCACAGACTGCCCCAATTCAGCCCGTAGGACCTTGGAAAATGTGAAAGTTAAATAAGTTTAACTGGAAGGAGCTCACCTCTCTTGACTTCCCTTGCCAGGCTCTTCACTACTTGCTAAAATAGAACTTCCACTATAAATAGAAAGGAGATCTCCTGCCTGCCCCACTGTCTGACTGAAGGAGCACTTGGCCTTTAGTCCCTCTCAGTGCAGCTCAATCCACCTTCCAGCTCTGACATAAAAGAGGGGGCCTCCTAACAGGGGAAGAGGATTAATAAATTGGCACTGGAGGCAGAACAAAGCAGCTGGAATATTCATCAAAGAGCAAGACTGGAGTGTCCTGTAGGAGTTGGAGGCTTTTGATGGAGGCGTTTCCGTGGAACAAGTGAAATATTTATAGCTGCAATGTGGTCCCAGCCACCACCTGCCGGTCCAGCAGCTCAGGACAGATGACAGCAGGGTGGCTTTGGCCGCACAACCCCCCCTGCACAGTGGCACACAGGCAGCAAGGTCCCCCTCTAAAGCAGGAGTCACGAGGCCATTCCCCCGGGGCAGTGTGACAGTGTCAGATGATCCAGGGTCACTCACCTGCTGTCAGGTGACACCTCACAGAGACTGCAACGTCTTCATCTCTGCAGGACCGTGCAGGCTTAAAGGTCTTCTCAATCAGGGGTTATTTTTGTCGGTATTTAAGTGATACCTGGCCGTATGTGAGTATTTCCAGGGCTGGTCTCATGCTGGGAGACATTTCCCTCAGTGCCTCCATGGAGGATGGGATGATGAGCATTGCTACCATGCTTTCCTAGCACAGAGTGTGCCACGAGGGCTGGGTAATACATTTGACATCTCTTCTGATTCATTGTGCATAACAGTCATGGCTGGTTTGAGCCAGAAATACATCCAGGGCATTGGGATTGACAATAATAAACCTTTGGGAAGGGAAAGGATGAACCCCAGAGAGCAGGTGAATTTTTAACCCTGCTGAAATCAGTGGAAAGTCTCACACCAGGGGCAGCAAAGCCAGGATTTCACACATGGTCACGCTGACAGTGACCTCAAAGTCACTTTTAGTGCCAAGTGTTCCCAGGGTTCTGCAACTCCAGTACCACTTTGGGGTGTTAGTGTGAGACAAAGCATTCGTGTGTAACCTTCCAGGCCTTGTGACTCTGGTCCTGAGGGTATTAAAATGTCATTTTTCCTCATCTGTGATCCTCAGCTGTGAACTCTGGCACAGCCCCACACCCCTACAAAACCCTCCTCACCCTGTCCCTGTGTATTCCAACCCTGTTCCCCTCCTCACCCTGTCCCTGTGTATTCCAACCCTGTTCCAAGGCAATGAGGGAGGAATTTTCGTTTGTTCCTTTTTTTAATCTCTGTGTGCAGGAGCTTTTCACAACTTGTAACCATGTCTTGTTCTTGGCTTCTCAGCCACTCATCAGACAGAGGGTTTTGTGCACAATAAAAGGGGTTTTATTTTCCTTTATGGTGCTTCCAGCTCTTGCTCTGTGGGTTGTGTCCTTTCAGATGCCCAGCAAGCAACGTGTGTGGGAGAGACAGTGACCTCTTACTCTTTCCTTCAGCATCTACAGAAAGGAGCCAGCTTCCCATTTTCCCAAAGCTCTGGGATGGTCTCCTCTGGAGGATCTCAATGCTTTGTCTCCTGGCTTAGAGATTGGCACTGTGAAAATACAGAGCCTTTGATCCCAGTCTTGATCCCTTCAAGTCTACAGGCGACACTGACTGGAACGTTACACAACACCTCTCCCTTTGTCCCTAAAAAGCCTCTGTGTCACCTTCATTTATTGTTCTCGGACCTACAAAATTAATTATTTGCCCCCTTTGTGCCCAAACTCTCAGTATCTCCTCTGGAAATAAAAACAGCAAAAAGAAAAACAAAATGCAAAGAAATAAATTTACTCTCAGATTGTATTTTAAGGGCTTTGGCTAAAAGAAAGACCTGAAGAAAGTGAAGTTTTGAGGAATTTCTGCATCCTGTTTCAACTGGTTGAAAACACCAGAACCCCCTTGTCTTCATTGTTTTCATCAATCTATTCACCATCTCTAGCAAGGAAAATGAATCAATGATAAAAACCCCTCTAACACTGGCAACTGCCCCAGTCCCCAGGCCAAGAACAGGTGACAAAGCTCTCCTGGAAGAGCAGTTTGCAAAGAAGTGACATAGCTTAGGAGTGAGATGGCATCACCTAACCCTGCTCACAGAGCAGCTGTTGGCATGCTTGGACACAGGACACCTCAGTTCTCTGTGAGAAGTGGAGAGGTACCTGGGTCTGAAGGGTTTGAAGGGTTTGAAGGGCTTGAAGAACCTGAAGGGGGGGGGACCAGAGATGGACCAGGCTCTTCTCAGTGGTGCTGAACAGCAGGACAAGAGGCAACACCCAGAGAATGGAACACGAAAAATCTGAATATGAGGGAGAATTTTACTGTGCAGTGAGCCAGCTCTGAACAGGCTGCCCAGAAAGGCTCTGGAGTCTCCCTCACTGGAGATATCCAGGAGCCACCTGGACACAATCCTAAGAGGCTCTAGGGGCCCTGCTTGAGCAGGGGGCTGGGACCAGGTGATTTCCAGTCCAACCTGAACCATCTGGGATTCTGTGACCCCAGACATGCATCTGGATTGCAATCCCATTTACGGGAGAGGTGTTTTAACCACCTCTGTGAGCCTGCCTTGCAACCAACTTTTCTGTAGCAATCCTCAGAAAAATGCTCAAGGTGTCTTGGCTAGAAGATTGAGTGCAGCCCCACATTTGAAGCTTTTCTGCCTTTCACATCTTTGTCCCCTTCTTTCCAGGGGGACAATGCAGGGCCATGTTTTTTAGAAAAAGAGGGAGCAATAATTCATGTCCCACATCTCTCTCACAATATTATTTTCCAGGCTCACGCTCAGAAACTCTTCCTTTATCCCACCAACGTTGTCATGTTGGCCAGGTTACCTTACTCCAAGGACAAAATCCACAACCCTGGAGATGCAGGATGAGGTGAGGAGGAGCCTGGAGTGGTAGCTGAGCTCACAGCAGCAGCACATCTCCAGTTCCTTTGCCAGGAATCTCTTTGTGCCTGGCTCTCCATGAGCCTCACCTGCACAAAGGTGAACTCTTAACACCCGGATTTCTCCAGGTCAAAGCCTGAAAGGGTAAATATTTCTGTCAGGGATCGTTGCTTTCTTCCTTTGTTTGTCCTGGAACAATGGAAGGGGAAAAAGAAGGAAGAAAAAGGCTGCACAATTGAACAAAGCTGCATTGAGAGAGACAGGGTTTGATATCCCAGGAATGACCTTCTCCCTGCCTCCTAATCCTTGTCTTTTGGAGCAAGGGGGATATTCTGCTGCTGCTTGGAACTGGAGTAAAGGAATGTGGATCTGTGGCTTTGGAAGAACATTTCAGATCCAGCAAAAGGCACTTTGACCTTGGCATAAGAGCAGTGCCAATAGTGCTGGTGTTCAAGGAAAAAAACTTGTAAACAGGCAAGCCTCACATGTCTGGCAGCAGAGAAAACACTCACAAAGGGGATTTTTAAACCACTTGAACCGACATCCCTTCTAAACCAGCCACACAGTTAATGCTCCCTGTGCAGAAATTCTCACACTGTACACAAAGATTTTTTGGAACTCTGCTTAATTTGCTGAACAATATTTTAGCAGAGTCCAGTTACCAATACTCTCTGTATCCAAATATATTTGATTAGCTGTGAAACAAAACAAAACAAAAACAAAAGCAGAAGTGTTTGATAAATATTTCCTGCCTGTATTTGGGACAAAGTTGAATGCCATTTCCCTGTTATATAATGATGATGAAATGCTTCCTACCCAAGCAACTTTTAAAAAAAACATCAAAAGCACAACTAACATTTTGAAGCCAGCGAGTCTAGAGGACATGTGTGTCATCATTTGCAGAGCTGGCTCTTCAAATGCTGTTCTCACACCAGGTGGGAATGTGAGAGTTTATGAACAGCCCAGGAGAGCTTTTCCAAGAAGAAAAACAGCACTGAGTCAATATTTGAAGAGCGTGACTCAGGTAAGTCCACAAAGCTTCAGGCTGGCTCACCATCGCTGCCGGTGTGATGAAGTGGTTCGTAGCAGCTGAGAAGGAGATGGAGAGTGGGGATGTGATGGGACAGCAATCAGCAGCTCTCATAGCAAATGGCTCCTGTCACAGAGCAAACTTCATCTTGTTCTTTAATAAAATCACAAGCACAGTTGTTATCAGGAGTGGTGTTGGCTCAGTGCTGTGCAATACCCTGATTTGAGGGGGAAAAAAAAATCAATGTGAGTGCATAACAAATGGTTTAAAAATAGCTAATGGAAAGATCTTAAAGTGGCTTGGAAATAAAGGATTCATCAATGGATAAAGGCTGTTTCTAATGGACTCTTGCAAGCACTTTCCCTTGTGCCATTCATTGTGCTCTATGTAGGAACTGCAGGAAAATAGAAGATGTTCCCATCGTGAGAGAGTTTCCAAACTGTAAAAATTTCACTACTTAAAATTGCACTGCTCAGAGCAGTTCATTTGAAAACAAAGTGCTGAAAATGATGAGGAAAATTAGAAGAATGTGGTGAAATGAGTTCAGAGTCATGGAATCATTAAGTTTGGAAAAGACTCTGGCATCATAGAGTCCAACCATTCCCCCAGCACTGCCAAGGCCACCACTCGTGTCCCCAAGTGCCACATCCACATGGATTTTAAATCCCTCCAGGGAGGAGTCCATTTCTGGTACAGACTTTTTTTAAAAAGTAACATTAAAAAAATCAGTGGATGTTCAGAGATGATTTGCAGTGCATTACTTGTTCAGTTACACACATTCTCACTACTTTTCCTCTTGGACAAAGGGAGATCCTTAGGAGCTTCTCATGGATCTCCTTATCTCTTTCCCAGGAAATTCCCAACTGTATTAACTCTGCAGAGAGAAAACATTGATGAATAAAAATAAAGATGAAGACTAAGATAAAAATAACGATTAAGATAAAGATAAGATAAAGATAAAATACATATAAACATAAATATAAAATTAAATATATACATATATATGATTATGAATATAAATATGAATATGTATATTGCTAAAATACAAATATATAGATATATAGGTACATATATTTGTATACATATAAATATAAATATAAATATAAATATAAATATAAATATAAATATAAATATAAATATAAATATAAATATAAAATATATGTTGGAGTCTTCTCTGAAGGTCTCATTATAAAAGGATTCCAGGATGCACCACTCTTTGTCTTAGGATAGACTATGCTGAGTTGGAAGGGACCTGTATGGAAATTCACAGAGCTCTATAAATGACTTTTCAAAATAAAGGCAACTTGGCTTTAAGACTTCCAGATTTATTCCACTCAAAGGAAAATTTCCCCTTCTGATGGTAAATAAAATTTATACTTCTGGTAATACTTCTGGTCTTATTTTTCATTTCATGTAACTCTGTGCTGATGGAACCTGAGTCCCCTGTCATGCCAGAAAGTTTCAAGCTCTTCCACATCTGTGAGCTCCGAGCTGCCAGAAGTAAAACTGGGGAAATAGTCCATTTTTGAGCTCAAATGAGAGAAGTCTGGGATTCCAAAATCATTCATACCAGCCCAATCCAGCCAAGACCTCCCAAAACCAAAGAGAAATCCATCAGAAATCCTTCAGGAGGGGCTCCAGGCTCTGAAGTTCCCTTAATTTTGCCTTTGATAAACTGGTTTTGAGGCCATGTGTCCCCATAGGTCTGCAAGGAAGAAAAGTCACATCACAACTCTCCCTGTTGTGGTCCACCATGATGATGATGATGAAGATGATGATGATGATGATGATGATGATGATTGTGAGGAACGTCTGGTGCTCAATTTAGTCTATGATTCTTCATCCTGGAGAAGAGAAGGCTCCAGGCAGAGCTCAGAGCCCCTGGTAGGGCCTGAAGGGGCTCCAGGAGAGCTGCAGAGGGACTGGGGACAAGGCCTGGAGGGACAGGACCCAGGGAATGGCTCCCAGTGCCAGAGGGCAGGGATGGATGGGAGATTGGGAATTGGGAATTCCTGGCTTGGAGGGTGGTGAGGCCCTGGCACAGGGTGCCCAGAGAGGCTGTGACTGCCCCTGGATCCCTGGCAGTGCCCAAGGCCAGGCTGGACAGGGCTTGGAGCAGCCTGGGACAGTGGAAGGTGTCCCTGCCCATGGCAGGGGTGGAACAAAATGATCTTGAATTTCCCTGCCAACCCAAACCATTCCATGATCTGAAAGAATACATAAGACAGGTAAAGAACATTTGGAGTGCCCCTTGTTCATTTGGAAAATCTTCCCCTGATCTCAGACAAGGAGAAAAAGGAAGGAGAATGTGAGTAGGATGACATGAAGGGTGAAACACTTATCAGAGGGGAAAAGATGTTGAAATCACACTGGCATTGATGGAAATGGGGATAAAAAATGAAAATCCCACAATCTGTTGTCTTCAAATCAATCCACAACGTAATGAAACATTCCCTTCTTCTTCCCCACTGTGGAGAAAAATCTGGGACAAGGCTTCAGGGTGAGGTTACCTCGTGCAGCTCATTAGAAATGCAAAAGATAAGTTAAACAAACAGATCATGTCCCCGTTTCTAAAACAACGGGGCCAAACAGCCTGGCACAGCCTCCTCCCCTGGGTCCTGGCTTTTTCCTTGCTTGTCTCCTCTCTTTTCCCTCTTTCTCCATTTGGAAAGGTAGAAGAAGCATGCTCAGAGCTCCTTCAGTTGCATTCACAATGTTCTTGGAGCTTTTAGGGTTGGAAAGCGCTGCTGATGCATCCGAGGATCCGTGTGCAGCGTTTCAGCAGGATTTTAGTGACTCAGGGAAACACCACGCCAGCAGTGAACGTTTTTAAAAGCTTCACCTCCCCTTCCAGCCTGAACTCGGTCTGGCCTCTCTCTGGGTTTTAACACACTCCATTAACAGGATTCCCCAGCTGAAAGAGAGCGTAGGAGGTGGAGCACAAGCCTATTTTTGGACATCCAGCACCATGCAATGCACAGAAGTCCCCTTGTCTCTGCAGGCTGAGGATGGAGGCAAGCAGGATGTGTGGGAGAAGGGGGAATTAGGGAACAAATGCTCTGTACCCTGAGGTTTTTTTCCCCCCACAACTGACAGTGGGGCTGTGAGAGGGGTTTTGCTGAAAATTCAGAAGGAGAGTCACACACACAGACTTTGAGGGGTGAGGGCACAAGGATGTACAGGACACTCACACTCATTATCTGTCCTTTTTTTATGTCTTTTCCACCATAAGGCAGCACAGGGTCATTCACAGGCAGAGGTGAATTCCAGCCACCCCCTTTCCCCTGCTCTTGCCCTAGAAAAGGTGTGCAGGTGTGGGAAGGTGGAGCTGGGGGGACAATCAGCGCACAGCTACAGCCCCTGCCAGGCTGCTGGTCACAACAACCCCATGGACTGCTCCAGGATGGAAAAGTGTCCTCTGGAAAAGGATCTGGAGGGCAGAGAGCAGAGTGGCCACAGGAGCAGGGCAGTGACTGTCCCCTGTGCTGGCACTGCTGAGACACCTCCAGCCTTGGGGCAGTTTTGGGTCTCTTGGAAGAAGACATTGAGGGGGTGGATTGTGTTTGGAGAAGGGAATGGAGCTGGAGAAGGGTCTGGAACCCCAGGAGAAGGAGCTGGGAAAGGGGCTCAGCCTGGAGCAAAGGAGACTCAGGGGGGACCTTGTGGCTCTGCACAGCTCCTGCCAGGAGGGGACAGCCGGGGGGATCGGGCTCTGCTCCAGGGAACAGGGACAGGACAAGGGGAAACAGCCTCAAGTTGTGCCAGAGAGAGTTTAGGTTGGATATGAGGAAGAATTTCTTCACAGAAAGGCTTGTCAGGCATTGGAATGGCCTCTCCAGTGAGATGTTGGAGTCCCCATCCCCTAGAGATGTCCAAGGAAGGACCGGACGTGGCTCTGGGCTGGGTGACAAGGTGGGGACTCAATGGTCTTGGAGGTCTTTTCCATCCTAAATTGATCCCATGGTTCTGTAGGGTGTGTCTGGCTCGTGGGCACAGAGCAGCAGCCTGCCTGGCTGTGATGTGTGTACATGGGGACGTGTCACCCTCATATATTCTGAAAATCCCTTACTCAGGATTTTCTCCTGGGAAGCTGAGAAGCCTCAGAGAAAAAGGAAACCAATTCTTATCTCATTTGCTTCTCCTGTGTTTTGCTCATGTGGAATGTGTTTGGGGGATTGTTCACCCACAGGTGATTGTTCCATTGGTTTTTTGTGAATTCTTTTGGAATTAATGGTCAATTGGGGCCAAGCTGTTTCTGAAGAGAGAGTCACGAGTTTTCATTCTTGTCTTTTTAGCCTTCTGTAAGTATCCTTTCTGTATTCTTTAGTATAGTTTAGTACAGTATTCTTTTATATAATAGAGATCATAAAATAATAAGTTAGCCTTCTGAGAACAGGGAGTCAGATTCATCATTCCTTCCCTCGTTGGGGGTCCTGAAAATACCACAGGGACATTGTACACCCCGAGGGACACTGCACACCCAGGAGGGACAGAGGTTGCAGGTATCAGCTCCCTGCCCATCCAGATGTCCCACGACAGCAGTATCACTCTGCCCTCCTCCCTCCTGGGCATGTTGCAAAAAAGTGGGGGGTGTCTCATAAACAGGTGACCTCACCCCAGTAAGCCAGGGTGTGTTTTCTGGGAGCCTCTCCTTCCCACACCAACCCTCAGCCCACGGGAAAGGCTGCTGGGGGGGAGCTGGCACCCTGGAGCTGATCCATGGCTGCCCCTCGTCAGCTGTGGGGTGTGTGTTGGGGTGGGGAGCTGTCCCACACAGGTGTAAATCCTGGGAACCCTCCCTCATCCTTTAGGGCTGCCAGGTGTTTTATCACACAGATAAGCATTTCAACACCCTCTCCTGCTGATTACCAGCTGTGGATTGGGCTGGAAGCAACTTTCTTTCTCTCACACACACAAACAAGCACAGGTGAACCCCACCTTTTTCACTTTTGGGGGGCATAGCGAGAATTTGGAGGAGTAGGGTTTCTCTCACACCAGGGTGACTGCAGGTTGTTGACCCTGTGCCCCTGAGCAGGGTGACAGCAGGAGGAGTGCTGGGGTGTCAGGAACCCCACAAGGCAGCAGGATGGGTTTGAGGGGTACCAGGAACACTACACAGCAGCAGGATTAGTTTTGGGGGTGTCAGGAACCCTACAGGGCAGCAGGATGAGTTTTGGGTGTGTCAGGAACCCTACAGGGCAGCAGGATGAGTTTTGGGGCTATCAGGAACCCCACAAGGCAGCAGGGTGAGTTTTGGGGGTGCCAGGAACCCCACAAGGCAGCAGGGTGAGTTTTGAGGGTGTCAGGAACCCCATAAGGCAGCAGGATGAGTTTCAGGGGTATCAAGAACCCCACAAGGCAGCAGGATGAGTTTTGGGGGTGTCTCACCCCCCACCTCAATCCCCCGTGGGGCTGTAGGATGTGGTCCCACACACACAAGGGCACACTAAGTGCTTTAGGAGCATCTGTCACCTTCATGGGGACAGCCCCGAGTCTCGGTGTGGTTGGTCACATCACAGAGGGCCATGTCAGGAGCTGTGGGGCTGTTTTGGGGTACACACAGGCCTGCAGGGTGTGTGTCAGGGGGTGTCACCCGCTCTGAGGCCACAGGTGGTGTCCTGGGCTGCTGTGACACAGCCCCAGGCAGTGCTGCAGTGTCACAGGGTGTGTCACCCACACAGGGTTTCGGGCCATCAGCACGGCCATGAGGCAGCAGGGTGTGATTTCGGGGTGTCACACACACGGGGGGTGGTTTGGGGTCAGTCATGGAGCCACAACCCCATGGGCTGTGTCTGAGGGGGTCTCACACCGGACACGGCTGTGACTGAGGGTGTCACACACAGGGACAGGGACACAGGCTGTGACTGAGGGTGTCACACACACACAGGGACACAGGCTGTGATTGAGGGTGTCACACACAGGGACAGGGACACAGGCTGTGACTGAGGGTGTCACACACACACAGGGACACAGGCTGTGACTGAGGGTGTCACACAGGGACAAGGACACAGGCTGTGACTGAGGGTGTCACACAAACACAGGGACACAGGCTGTGACTGAGGGTGTCACAAACACAGGGACACAGGCTGTGACTGAGGGTGTCACACACAGGGACACGGCTGTGACTGAGGGTGTCACACAGGGACAAGGACACAGGCTGTGACTGAGGGTGTCACACACACACAGGGACACAGGCTGTGACTGAGGGTGTCACACAGGGACAAGGACACAGGCTGTGTCTGAGGGTGTCACACACACACAGGGACACGGGCTGTGATTGAGGGTGTCACACACACACAGGGACACAGGCGGTGTCTGAGGGTGTCACACACAGGGACAGGGACACAGGCTGTGACTGAGGGTGTCACACACACAGGGACACGGCTGTGACTGAGGGTGTCACACACACACACAAGAACACTGGCTGTGACTGAGGGTGTCACACAGTTTTACACTCTCTGAGCACGTCACAGTGTCACACGCCATGTCACACACAGGGTGTGACGTTCTGTGTCTGAAGATGTCACACATTCAGTGTGTGTCACACATTCATTTTGTTTGTGGGTGTCACACAGTGTTACACTCTGTGCCACACTGTCACACACTATGTCACACACTCCCAGTGTCACACTCAGTGTCACAGACCGTGTCACGTGCTATGTCACAGTGTCACATGGTGCCTCTGTCACACACAATGCCCCACACTGTCACACTGTCTCTGTCACTGTTTTACATGCTAACTCACACACTCTCAGTGTCACCTGCTGTGTGTGCCACACTCTCAGTGTCACACTGTCTCTGTCACATACAGTGTCACATGCTGTGACACACACTCTCAGTGTCACCTGCTGTCTCTGTCCCACACTCAGTGTCACACTCTCAGTGTCACACTCTCAGTGTCACACACTACATCCAATATTCTCAGTGTCACACGCTGTATCACACTCACAGTGTCACATGCTGTGTCACACACTCAGTGGCACACTGTGTCACATGGGCTCAGTGTCCCACACTAGGTCCCATATTCTCAGTGTCACTCACTGTCCATGTCACACACTCAGTGTCAAACTGTGTCACATGCTCAGTGTCACTCTGTCCCACACCCTCAGTGTCACCCACTGTCCATGTTACACACTCAGTGTCACTCTGTCCCACACCCTCAGTGTCACCCACTGTCCATGTTACACACTCAGTGTCACACTCTGTCCCACACTCTCAGTGTCCCACACTATGTCCCACTCACATTGTCCCACACTATATACCACACTCTCCGTGTCACCCACTGTGTCACACACTCAGTGTCACACTGTGTCACACACTCTCAGTGTCCCACACTCTCAGTGTGACCTCCTATTTGTGTCACACACTTAATGTCACATGCTGTCAGTGTCCCGCACTGTGTCCCACACTCTCAGTGTCACACACTATGTCCCACTCACACTGTCCCACACTCTTCGTGTCTCCTCCTGTCCGTGTCACACGCTCAGTGTCACACACTCAGGTCCCACACTGTCCCACACTCTCAGTGTCCCACATTGTGTCCCCACATTCTGTGTCACCTGCTGTCCATGGTCACTGTCAGTGTCCCACACTACGCCCCACACTCTCAGTGTCCACATTCTCAGTGTCACCCCACTGTCCTTGTCACACACTTAGTGTCCCACACTGTGTCCCACACTCTCAGTGTCACCCGCTATCCATGTCACTCTCAGTGTCCCACACTACACCCCACGCTCTCAGTGTCACTCGCTCTCAGTGTCACTCTTAATGTCCCACACACTCAGTGTCCACCCCTCTCCGTGTCACTCTCAGTGTCCCATACTCTCAGTGTCACCCGCTATCCATGTCACACACTCAGTGTCACCCACTCTCCGTGTCACTCTCAGTGTCCCACACTACACCCCACGCTCTCAGTGTCCCACACTCTCAGTGTCACCCGCTCTCCGTGTCACTCTCAGTGTCACCCGCTCTCCGTGTCACTCTCAGTGTCCCACACTCTCAGTGTCACCCGCTCCCCGTGTCACTCTCAGTGTCCCGCACTACCCCCCAGGCTCAGTGTCCCGCACAGTGTCCCCCGCTCCCGCTGTCCCCGCCGTGTCCCCGTTCCGTTCCGTTCCGTTCCGTGCTCGCGCCGCCGCCGCTCCGCCCCCGCCTGCGTCGCGCCGCGCGTGACGAAGCGGCGCCGCCCCCGCCCGCTCGGAGCCGGCGGCGGCTGCGGCAGCGCGGCCGGCCCGGGGCGGCGGAGCGGGAGCGGGAGGCGGGAGCGGAGCCGAGCGGGGCGGAGCGGGCGCGGGGGCGGGCGGGGCGAGGCCAGGCGGCCCCGCCGGGCAGGGCGCGCTGCGGCATGGATTACCCCGAGCCCGGCTCGCCGCAGGGCGCTCGCCACCTGCCCGGCCAAGCCGGCGGCTTCGGCAGCGGCGGCTACGAGCGCCGAGCCGCGGCGGAGGAGGAGGAAGCGGCGGAGGAGGAGGGAGGAGGCGGCTGCCCGCGCCCGCCCGCCCCGCCGCCCGCATTCGCTCCGCGCCGCGCTCTCCACCTCCTCCTCCGAGGGCGACCCCGAGCCGGCGGCCGCCGCCGCGGGAGCGCAGCCTCAGCGACGAGGCCGCCGCCGGAGACTTCGACTCGGCCGAGTCCGGCGCGTCGCTGCGGTACTCGACGGGCACGGGCGGCCGAGGGGCAGCGAGGGCGAGGGCGCGGGGCTGGGCAGCAGCGACAGCGGCGGCAGCGGCTTCTCGCTGGCGGCCACCGCGCTGCCCGAGAGGCGGCGGCCGGGCGGCGGCCGGCCCCGCTATGAGGTGGTGCGGAGCTGGGCGCCGAGGAGGTGCGCTGGTTCTACCGCGAGGACCGCAAGACCTGGAAGCCCTTCATCGGCTACGACTCGCTGCGCATCGAGCTGGCCTTCCGCGCCCTGGGCAGCGGCGGCGGCGGCGCGGGGGAGCCGGCGGCCGTGGAGCCGGTGTGCGTGCGGAGCGGGCTCTACGAGGTGGACGTGGCCAGCGCCGAGAGCTACCCCGTCTATTGGAACCGTGAGTGCCGCCGTGCCGCCGGGGGGAGGCAGAGGGGGGGTGGTCGCGGTGCCCCGTGGTCCCCAGGAGGGATTCTGGGCATTCCCCCGTGCGCTCGGAGCCGGCGCTGGGTGACCCCGCCGCGGGGACACGGCTGGGACACGGGTGGCCTTTGGTGCCCCTGCGCGCTCGCTGCCGGTTGTGTTCCTGTATAAGGGATTTAGGATGAGTTGTCCAGGGAGAGAGGACCCGCGGTGCCCATCTCCAGCTGGTGTCTGAGCGAGGAGGGAGTGGGAATTCCCTTCCGAGGCTCAGGGACACTTGTGAGGGAGAAGACTTGGGCGTCGCTGAGAGAGGGGACTCTGGGCCGTCCCCCTCCCCGAGGAGGAGCGGCGCCCCCACTCAGCGTGTCTGAGCACATCATCAGCCACCTCCAGCAGCACTTTCCCCTTCTTTCCCCTTCAGCATCTTTCCCCTTCTCGCCTCCTCCTGCACGCAAACATGAAGGACACGATCTGGGGCATGCATGCCTGGCACTCGGAAAAGGGAGCTCTGGGCATCTGCTCGTTCTTGGCATGTGTGGAAGAAAGTGGGAGGGCAGAGAACCTTCTCATGCTCTGCTTTTCTGAAGCTGAGGGGTGGGTATTTGCCTTCAGCACTCTCCCAGTCCCTCCCTGCAACCTCTCCTTCAGAAGGAGCAGAGTGAAACATCAGTTGTTTGTCCACTCCCTCCTCCCACAGACATGTCTTTGATCCTCATCTTCAGTGAGGAATGATGGAAGCAAGGTTGTCCATTTGTGACCCTTGTCCTCTCACAAGGGAAATGATGATCTTGTGCTTTCTGTTCATTTTTCAATCACCTGCCCTCTGGAAGGAGGCCATGAAGTGGGATTTCTCCTCCTTTCTCTTGGAGGAATTGGAACAGGCATCTCATACATACATAATCCTTAATTCCTACCCTTCCTACCCTGAAATTTGTTTTCACCTGCTCAACTTCAAAATGAGGTGGGAATAAACCCCCTGTGCCACCCTTCCCCTTGCATTTGTGTGTCCTTGTGGAGCAGCAGTGAAAGAGGGCCAGAGACCCCAGATCCCTGCAGTTTCCCCTGGTGGGAAGGGCTCAAGGGTCTTTGCTGGAAAGTGAACCCCTGCTTTCCTGAGGGTGACAAGCTGTGCTCACCTGCTGGTCCTGAGGATTTGCTTTCCAACTGCATTTCCTCAAGGACAAGGGAGATGTCGTGGAGTAGAGTGAGCTGCAGAGGAGCTGAGCAAGTCCTGGCATGGGCTTGGCGGAGGGGCAGGTGGATTTCTCTCAGCTTGAGGCTCAGGTGAGGTCTCAGGGCAACAGCAGAGCTGTTTCAGAGATGAAAACCAGGGCTTCTGTTGTTTTCCCTCTTTATTTATCAGCCTCTACAGGAGGAGGTCCATAAATGACAATACAGTTTACTTGTGGGACAAATCGTTTTTCAAATCATCACCCCAGCAGACAGACACTGAGCCCCAGGAGCGAGCAGAGCTCTCAGCCCACACAAGTTCTGAGCTAGAGGAGCCTGGGCACACACAGCTTCTTGAGCAGAAACTGGAGCTGCTTCTCCCTGTCACCTCGCTGAAGCCCCTTGCTGTTGGCACTGGGTGCAGCTGCCAACATGGTTCCTGGGGAGGAGAAGATGCAGGACAGCCAGGGGAGAGGAAACTTGCTGCCATCCCTGTAGCTGTGCCATGGGGAGAGAGGGGAAGGAGTGAGCAGAGCTGTCAGGTGAGGCAGGATTGCTCCTGGTAATGGGAGCAGGAGGCTGCACTCGTCAGCAGCTTAAAGGTTTAATTTCTTGACACCGTGCCTTGTCCATTTTGGAAGCTGATTCAGTCTCATTAAGCTCGAGGAGCAGATGTTTCAGATGGCAGCCTGGGCTGTGCAGAGACGATTTCTGGGTGCTGGGAAGGAGACGTTCCCAGAGGTTAGCACCAGTGGCAGGGAGGAATAAACTCCTGGGGCCTGAGCAGACTAATGACAGGTGATTTCTAGCCCTCAGAAAGCTGATTAAGGGGAGTGCTCAAGTCTTTTTCTTATTAGCAGGTCCAGTCCTTTGTAAGGCTGGGATCAACTTTTGGTCTTTCAAGGGCTCTTCAGGTGCCTTCTGGTTTACCTTTCTCACTGCACATTTCCTTGCCTCTATTCCCTATGAGTGCATTTCTCCATTCTTCCTGACTGCTGCATCCAGCTCTGAGAAACAGCAAGGTCAGATCCCAGATTCAGTTTTATCTGTGCCTTTGAAGGCCTTGGTGGGGCCATAATTCCCATATTATTCCCCTTTGGAAGCGTGTGTGTAATTCTGGATCCAAAGGGTGGCTGCTGCCCTGACGTGGACGTGTCAAATCAGCTGTGAGTAAGGCAGGAGAATCCTCCTCTCTGACCACACAAGCATGAGGTATGATGAGTACAACTGCCTTAAAATGTGCTGAGGTGCCTGTTGAAGAGCACAGAAACTACTGGCTGGTTTTGCTGATTCATGGTTCAGCTCAGAGCAAAGGTCAAAAGCTTTTCTCTTTTGTTTTTTTGCCCTTTTTCCTGTATGTGCTGGACTCCAGGGGAGGCTGCTCTCACACAGCCACAACATTGAGCAGTTGGTTCTTCAGCTGGCAATTCCTGGGGCATCTCAGTGCCAGGGAAATGTTTGGTATAGCTTGGCGTGTGCTGGAATATTTATTTTTATATCTGCATTTTAAGCTCGCTGCAGGATTCGTTGGTAACATCAGGAATATCAGCCTGAGTTACAATTTGAGCAGATTAATTACTGAGAATTTCATCCTTACCTTGTGATCTCTGGGATTTATTTAATTAGTGCTGTAGAACCAGCAAAAATGGTTCAAGAGGATGAAAATTATTAGTGTAGGCTTTCAGATAAGTCAGTAATTTGGAGCAGGGCTGTTTCTTGTTTTCTGTGGAGATGACAAGTGTGATATTTTATACAAGGGTCTTCTGTTTAAATCTTAAATTATGCAGCCCTTTTCAGCCCTCCCAGTTGAAGAGGCTGCTTTACAACCATTTTGCTCTGGAGTTTGTCAGTGGAGTTTTCAAAGTCCTGTGTGAGTCTGTTAAATCTGTGGTCTGTGAATTTTTGGGTGACTCTTCCCTGTTTTCTTGTGGGTTTGTCCCATGCAACCCTTGTCCTGTCAGGTATTTGCTTTTTCCAGGCTTTTTTTCATAAGTACTTTGTAAAATTGCCTGTATTTATTTAAATTACTCCACTCCCAGACACAGGTTTGGTAAGGCTGGGGGGTTTTCTCTTTGTTTTTGTAATGTATATTATTTTTTACCTAACAGTAGCTGAAGTCTATTAAGTAAAATGCCTATTTTTGTATTTAAAAACAAATTTGTTCACTAGAACCATCCCTGAGTGAAGTTGTACTGATATAACAAATATTTTACTGACTTCAATCTGGAAATACCTGAGAATACAGATTGGTTCACTGGGTCTTAAAATTAAGATCTCTCTGCTCAGACTGGAATTGGGCTGCTTTAAAAAGCCATTTTAGCTGCCTTCTTGATCAAGGTGAAAATTAAGGGTATGAAATCAAGAGCTGATCATTGTTTGTGACTTTCATTTGGTTTAGTCTGGTTTTAGTAGTGTTTTTAGTCATTTTACAGCACACTTGGAACGTTGGTTTTGGTGTGTTGGACGGTCTTTGGGCATGGTTGATAACAATTTCCTTTATATCAAGAACCTTTTGATTGAAGGCTGAAGTCCTGAATAAAATTTTATGGCCTTTTTTTTATCTCCAGGTTTGTAATCTTTTGGCAGATAAATCACTGACAGTTCACTTTGTAAAGGTGAAACGTTGCTTTCACTACTCAGAATCTTTCTTGGTTCTTTTTTGTGTCTGTTTTTGCTGGACCATCTTTTCAAAAACATCTTGCAGCTTAGTTTTTGGCCAATTCCTTCCTGACCAAAAGGTCTGGCAGTGTTCCAGGCCAGGCTGGGCAGGGCTTGGAGCACCCTGGGGTAGTGGAAGGTGTGGATGGAATGGGATGGGATTTAAGGTTCTTTCCAACCCAAACCACTCTGGGATTCTGTGACCTTACACACCTAGATGAAATAACTTTTAGATTTGCAGTGTTCCATGTATTAAATCACATTTCTTTGTGTGTATTTTCAGGGTTTTTTTGTGGCCTCTCAGCAGAGAGAGCTTGGGAATTTTGGGATGCTTTCACTAGGCCAGGGTTGAGGTGGCAGCACTTGGGATGTGTCTCTGAGGCCAAGTTTCTTCCCTGAGCTCAGCTTTTATGTTTCAGTTAAGCATATTTAATCAAAATTAATCTGTTGTCTTTCTCCTTAAATGGGACCAAAACAATTCTCCAGTGGATGGTTCAGCTACAGCTGAGTGGCTGAGGAAGGACGTGGCTTGGGAAGTTGTGCTTGTCCTTTGATGTGGGCCAGCACTTCTCCTGCTGGATTTGGTCCACAAGGACGAAGGCAGAGGTGTAGGGAATATTTGGATTACAAGTTGTGGGTGAGAGGAGTGTTTTCTGCTGTAGCTGTGGCTGCAGGAAATATTTGTGGGATGAGAAGGATGAGGAGTTCTGCTCTGCCTTCATTCAGGCTTGAACATGGCTGGGACAGTGCTGAGATCAAAGGAATAGAATGGGATTTGATTGGAGGTGACAGAGTTGAATTAAGGACAGGTGACAGGTGAATTTTTGTGTGTGTGTGAGGTGCTCTTTTAAGGGAAAAACACCACTGAAAGCACCAACCAGCACCTTGTCCAGAGCTCTTGGAGGAGCACAGGGCTGTGTAAGAGCTGTGCCAGTTAGTGAGCAGAAGGCCTAGATGGAAAAAAAAATCTGCAAAAGGGCAAGAAATTAAAACAAGAAGCAGAAGCAGTTGTCTCAGAGAATCTGTAAGGTTGAAAACAGAGTGAGGGTGAGGGAGTGGTTTGAGTGTTGGCAGAGAAAAGGTCACTGGTGGGGCCTGTGTGAGTGGCTGGGAGGAGAAACTCCACAGATAATAAACAGCGGGGTTAGTGAGCACATGAACACGAGGTTCAAGTGGGATCCCAGGCAGTGAAATTTGCTATCAAAGAAGCTAAAAGTGTTGCCCAGAGAAGCTGTGGCTGCCCCTGGATCCCTGGAAGTGTCCAAGGCCATGTTGGATGGGCTTGGAGCCACCTGGGACAGTGGAAGGTGGCCCTGCCCATGGCAGAGGGGTCTTCAAGGACCCTCCCAAACAAAACCATTCTGGGTTTCTGTGAAACTCATCCTGGTTTTCTGCTAGGGGAAACCCTACAGGGTTAGAAAAAAAATGAAGGGAAATTTAAACATGGGGATGAAGAGTTTGGGAGTTCTGGAGTTGGCCTGGAGAAGATGGAAGAAGGAAGTGAGTTTAGGAGGAGAGCACAGAAAAATAATCCCTGTGGTGGAGAAGGGAGGAGTTGAAGCCATCCAAGGGCATAATGACCTTTGCTGTCATCTTGCTCATTAGTGGCAGGTCTGAGGTGTGCACTGAGACAATCTTGCTCTTCTTTATTTTGGAAGATATTCCAGGAATCTCTTGTTCCAAGTGTTTGTGCGTGCTGGGTCAGCTGGGGAGCACAGCAGGGTTTTCAGGAGAGCACACTCAGACTGTGAGGGTGGGATTGTGCAAAAGCCCCGTGGCTTTTTGGAGATGGGCTGGGAGCACACACTCACTTTTGGGAGGTGCTCACGTGTTAGTCGTGTGGCTCAGGAGTTGTTCTTTTGTGGTTTTTAAAAAATGTAGGTCTCCCTTGGGGGAAAAGAGCTGATAAAGGACAAACTCAGTGGTTCCAGCAGCAAATGCCAGTAGTGGAAGTGCTTCAGAGCCCTGGGATTGAAGTTTAGTGAACTGTTTTAATGGATAACAATTCAATAAAAATACAATTCTAAGTTTAAAACTGCAGCCCATTTCATGTTTTGGCAGTCTAAGTTTTTTTTAATGAGTTGTTCCTGCTTGATGTGGCCTGTGAAGTGAGCTTTAGGATTTTGGCTTGGACCATCAGGATCAGGTCTGGGGAAGGAATAATCATGGAGATAGTAATTAAACTGTTACCTTAAACAAGGAAAATCCTTCCTGACAAAATTATGTCCAGGAGCCAGGCTGGGAGAGCTGGGAATGTTCCCCTGGAGAGGAGAAGGCTCCAGGCAGAGCTCAGAGCCCCTGGCAGGGCCTGAAGGGGCTCCAGGAGAGCTGCAGAGGGACTGGGGACAAGGCCTGGAGGGACAGGACACAGGGAATGGCTCCCAGTGCTAGAGGGCAGGGATGGATGGGAGACTGGGAATTGGGAATTCCTGGCTGGGATGGAATTCCCAGAGCAGCTGTGGCTGCCCCTGGATCCCTGGCAGTGCCCAAGGCCAGGCTGGACAGGGCTTGGAGCAGCCTGGGATGGTGGAAGGTGTCCCTGCCATGGCAGGGAGTGGAACAAAATTATCCTGAATTTCCTTCCCAACCCAAACATTTTGTGATTGTGTGTTTTAGGATGATTTATAGTGTAGATGACTCGGAGCACATCCATCACTTTTTGTGGGGTTCCTTCTGTGTTTGACTGGAACCAGCCTCACAGAGCAGCCTTTCATTCCTCATTGCTGGACTCACAGTGTAAATGGATTAAAAACAGTTCAGGGAAAGCCACTTTTAGGCTGGAATACTTCAGGCAGTCTTGGTAAATCAGAGGCAATTCCTTGTTTGCAGCAGAGAATAAACATCTATTCCTGCCTCTGGGATCCAGCAGTGGAGCAAACACTGAGGCTCACAGGTTGAGCTGCTCTGGGAGTAAAATCCTACCTGTGCCAGTGGAATTGAATCTCAAACATAAATTACACCTGGAATTTACAAATTGCTTCCATGGAGCAACTGGGAGTTACTGGATGAACCAGCAACATGCTGGATTTTTTACTGCTCAGTGAGTGAAATCTCTGTTCAGCTCAGTCCCAGGCTCTGTGTCCTTCTGGAGCTTTCTGAGGCCTCACCCTTGAACTCCTCTGCAGGACTTTTCCTTCTGGCAGAGCAGGACAGGTCACACGAGTTTGTGGTTGAACAAAGGGAGGTCACCAGGCTGGGATCAAAGAAATGGTTCCGTTTATTTAAGAGTCAGCCACCTGCTGTGCTCTGAAATAAAGTGGAGGAGAGCTAGAAAGGTGTGCAATGTTAAGCTTTTTTTTTTAAAAAAAAATAAAAAAAAATAAATGTGTTATGTTAGGTAGCAAACATGAAATAATGCAATTTTTGGGGTTATTTTATTACAACATCACCATCCTCACAGACAAGAATTTCTTCCTCATATCTAAACTAAATTCCAGTTCCTTCAGTTTGAACACATATCTCCTTATCCTATCCCTAAAATTCCTGATGAAATATACCCAGAACACCATTTTAGGCTTGATATAATAGGAATGGATAACAAACTTTAAAAAAATTCTCCAACAGCACCCTTGATATTATTCTGGAATATATTTTTATGTATTTATTTATTTAGATAGGCACTGCCACAGGTTGCCCAGAGAAGTGTGGGTGCCCCATCTCTGGAAGTGTTTCAGGCCAGGTCCTTGGTAAATGTATGAGCACCTCATTATTTAACTTTCAGTTAAATAATTATTCTAATTTTTAGTTTTAGATGTCAATTTGTAGCCTCAAAGTTGCTGTCATCTTGTGCAGATATTATTCTACATGCTGCAAATTGTTTGCCACTGTAGTAAGAAGAAAATCAAATTTAAGGAAATGTTACAACACCAAAAAAGCAGGAATCTTGAAATTTCTACACTGAAAAACATCTCGACCTGGTAGTGTTTTATAAGCTTGCGTTTCTTGCCTAACTTCTTGGTTTTGGGCTTGGAGAGCTGGGAGTTGTCAATTTGAGCAAAGCACCAGCTTAATTTTAAATTTCTGAGCCTCTGAATATTCTATTAACCTTTTAGCTCTCATTTGTGGGTAAATCATCATAAGTGTCTTGGGGCTGATGGCTGCAGAGTGCCAGGAGTGCCTGGGCTTGGCCAGCAGTCAGTTCTTATCTCTGTATTACCTCACTTTTGTCACAGTTTTGTGCTCCTCAATCAAGGCAGGTGAAAAAGGCTCCTTTGAGCTGTGCAAAATTGAAATTTGAGGCTATGCCCCTACCCAGCAATGTGGTGGCAGGAAATGAATGATGGAATTGATGTGTTAGAAGGGAAATTAGGGCAAATTCTGGTCAGTTATAACTTTATTGTGATGGATTAGCCAGTTTTTTTATTCCAATTTCTATTAGATGTGATCTCACAGTTTTAAAAATCTTCATCAAGGAGGAGTAGCTGGGTTATGCTCATACACTACACACACACATGCAGTAGTTTTATGTTGCCCACAGTTTTTATTTTAACATAATTCTGGTTATTCAGAGGATTTTGGTGATTATCATAATGCAAATCACTCATGTTCTTATCACACCATTAATTACAGCACTCGTATTCTTTTATTCTTTGGATTTTCAGGGGGGTAAAGAAAAGACCCATTTGTGTAAAAAGAAATAAATCCTTTGTTGCAGAGTAAATCTCTTAAACTGATTTCCTCTAGAAGTGGTAAAATACGTGTGACTAATTAAAATTAAGTGGTTTTCATCTACTTCAAATCTCCACCATTCAGATTTATTTAGAAATTCTTTTCTAAATAAACCATGGAAGTGTATAACCAGTCAAATATGTTGATATCTTTCAGTCTGAAGCACTGCCAGCTGCAGATTATATGGCGTGAGACTTAAGGCAGTAAAGAAATCAAGGCAAATCCTTTCCTAGGGATTGAGATTGTAGGGATAAGGATAAATAACACTTCATATAATAGATTTGGAATTCTGTATTGACAAAAAATAAGTTAAATTGCAACATGATATAATTCCGGTATTTTTAATTCTTCCATAAAACAAAAGTAACTGAAAGAATGTAGTTTAAGCTTTCTGAAATATCTGAGTATTCAACACATGAAGGAATTTATTGAAGATGGATAAGTGAGGGCTAAAAAATTGGTGAAATTGGGTGCTGAAATGGCAATTCTGGTTGATCACTTTTTAATGCTCTTTACTGTCATGAGTTTGCATCAAGTCTTCTGGACTAAACCTGGGAGTTTTTCAGTGACATCCCCAGTGCAGGATTAAACAGAGGTGCTGTGGTTAGGAACCTCTTTCCAGTGTCACAGATTTTACTGAAAAATCTCTTGTGTGGAATTATTTCCCCACCCTATCCAGAGTATTCCATGGAATTACCACTGAGGCACTTCCCTGCCTCCATTACCTGAAGTCTCACTTGCTTTTGGAGCTGGCGGCCTTTAGAAATTTGGTTGTTGTTGGTTTTCTCAGCTTTTACAGAGATGGGGTAACTCAGAGGTGGTTTAAAATATTTCGTTCTATTAGTAGTCTTGATGAAGAGTGAGAGACAAGAGATGTAAAACTTAATGCTATTCTATCAAAAGCTAACTTATTTCTTGGTTACAATACTTCATAAATGTTTTTTAGCCTGTTGGCTTTTGCCACACAATATTGTTATTACTTCTAACACCAGTCATTTATATTTTTATCCCCTGTGGTCCTACTACAATGCATCTTTCACAGTTCTAATTCTCTAAAATATCTGCTCTTTTTGCAAGGCCATTATTTTGAAACTTGTTTCGAGTTCAGTTTCTCTCTCAACCAGTCATCGAATTGGAGTTTGTCGGAGAGCCTTGGGATGGATTGGGTTGGAGGGACCTTAAATCCCATCCAGTGCCACCCCTGCCATGGCAGGGACACCTTCCACCATCCCAGGCTGCTCCAAGCCCTGTCCAACCTGGCCTTGGGCACTGCCAGGGATCCAGGGGCAGCCACAGCTGCTCTGGGCACCCTGTGCCTCCCCACCCTAATTTCTCCCTAATATTCCCTCCTAATCTCCCCTGTTTTAGTTTGAAGCCATTCCCTGTGTCCTGTCCCTCCAGGCCTTGTCCCCAGTCCCTCTGCAGCTCTCCTGGAGCCCCTTCAGGCCCTGCCAGGGGCTCTGAGCTCTCCCTGGAGCCTTCTCCTCTCCAGGTGAATATTCCCAGCTCTCCCAGCCTGGCTGCGCAGGAAATCTGCTTTTGTGTGCTGTGGTCCCAGATTTGCTTCTCTCTGTTCTGCAGGGCTGTGTTCAGGTTTCTGAGAGCCAAACTGTGCTGCTGATGGCAGGAAATGTCATTTTCTGGCTTCCTCCTCCTCCCCTTCCAGGTGGTTTTCTGTTGAGGTTTTCCTGTAGCTCAGGGTTCAAAGTTGCCCCCCCAGCTTGTGATGGGAAATAAAAGCAGTTTGTGGTTCAGGCTGGTTTGGCTGCTCTGAGAGTGTGCAACTGCTTAAAGGAGGGAATGGGAAAAAGAAAAAAAGGCAATTCCTTGGTCCTCCCCAAAATCCACAGAGCTGGAAAACAACTGCCCTCACTCTCTTTTTCAAACCTCCATAATTGTCTTTGGATCTGAAAATAATTTATATTTGCATATGAACACCCTTACCAAAGCCAGATATATTAATTTATTCCCAAACTCAAGTGTTCTGCAGTGATTTTATGTGAAAATTTTTCTTATTTCAAACAGTTTTTTTCTGGCTGAGCCTTTCTGGTGAGGGCTCAAGTTATGTTTGAGAGCTGCTCTTGAGTGCTCTTGTAAGGAACCACTCTGGGAAAGTTTCTCTCAGGCAAAAAGAGCCTGAAAATATTTATTTTAATACTTAATGGTTGAACTTGTAGAAATCTGTAGGTGGAAATTCCCATGTGAAAAACTTGAAGCCCTTCAAAACTGAAAAAGAGGTGTCTTGTATTCACTTAGTTTGGAGTACAAAATAGTATTCATATGATTATTAATTTAAAAAAGCCATATCTCTGCCTGTGGATTCAGTGAATGGAGCCTCATCAGACTGCTTAGTCAAGAATGGAGGAATTGCTCACAGATTTTCCCAGTGAGGATTAACATCTGACGTAGCCCTGTCACTGCTGCAGCCACAATGGGAGCCTTTATCTCCCCTCACTTTTCACTTCTTCCTACAGACAGAGCTTTGTTTGGGAGGGCAGCCTGACTGGATGTGTGTGCACTGAAAAATGTGCATTTCTGACAGGTGTAAAATGTCTGGGAGTACAGCAAAGGTTAAGCAGAGAGACTGTGCGGTTAGCTTTCAGTTCATGAGAAATAAATATTCATCTTTCACCCTGCATTGATGGGATGTAGACTCCGAAGTTAATCTAAATTTTCATGAAATATTGAATTTCCTGTGCAACTTGCAGGCACTGCTGACTTGTGCATTTTACAGCCACTCAGAACTTTGGTTTTTCTGATATTTTCAAGGATTAATTTCCACTGCACAACCGCGCCCTTAGAACACCCCAACCTCTTTATTCCAGCTGCTGCACCACGAGCACCCCCAGCAGCAGGAATCCAGCCCACAGCAGCTATTTTAGGAGGGCAGGGTGGCAGAGCTGGCTCTGGCACTGTTTCTGGGTTTTCCTGCTGCTCGCCTCTCCCTGCCAGCTGTGCCAAGGTGCCATCACCCAGCTGTGTGCCCTCCCTCTGCCACAGAGGTGGGAGCTGCTTGGCACTGGAAATGGAGTTTTCCTGTAAATCTGGGACAGCAGAGCTTTCCAAATTGGCTTGGAATGTTACTTGCCCAGTGGGGAGATTATTTCAAGGTGGTTTTCCGTTTGTTTTTGTGGCTTGAGGGAATGAAAAATTCAGAGGAGTTTAGAGGTTCTGAGTGAATTTTGGAGGTGTTTGCAGTTCTCTGCCACGTTCTCACCTGGCAGCAGTTGGTGTGGAAAGGACTTTTGGGCACAGCCAGCACTCGTGGTGTGTCTGTAGTGACAGAACCAGGAGTTTCTGGGACTTCAGCTTGTGCTCACAGAGCTTTGGGACCAGACCAAAAACCACTGCCCGTGGCTGGGTCACCCTACCCAGCTCTGCTGACAGATCAAAGAGATCCCTCCTGTGCTCAGTCACTCTGAAATCTATGGTTTCATGTTTAATTACACCTCAATTTCTTTTACTGCATGTTTGCATCTATTGTTTCTTTTCCAATTTGTCCTCACCAGCTTTTTTTCCACCCTCCAGGTCGGAACAGATCTTGGAGCAGTGAAGCCTATTTTTTTTCCCCCTTCATCTCCTTTTTCTTTTAAAGCCTTTTTTTTGTGGTTGAGTTCTTATTTGCTTTGCAGAGCTAAACCTTTGTGGTCAGTATAACACACACAGGATATTTGCTTTTGGCTGAGTCAGTCTATACAAACACACACATATATATTTATGGATATCTATCTCTATATCTATAAATGTACATATATGGATATCTATATATCTATAAATGTATATATATGGATATCTGTCTATATATCTATAAATGTATATATATTTTATATGTATAAATGTATATATATGTGTATATATTAATATATGTGTATGTATATATGTGTATAAATAAATAAATAAATATATATATATATACACACATGTACACTGCCAGTGTGCACTGGAGGTCACTGCTCCCACTGCTCTGTGCTCTCAGCAGACCCAAATCTGTGTTAATCCCATAAAAACCTGGATTTGGGATCTTTGAGGCCTGTGGGTCACTGAATTTCTCCTTGATTTTCCAGATGTAGGGGGAGGAATTCAAAGCTGAGTTACAATGGATGTCACTGTCCTGGGTATAAGAGGGGAATTTTTACTCCCTGTAGGAGATGTGGGCAACAATGAAGCACAGTTTGATATAGAATAAGCACCAAGTTTGTATTTTTTTAAGAGATTTCTCTTTTGCCACGTGCACAGCAAAGGCTGAGCCCCCGCTTTGCTCATTTGGAGAACTGAAACTGAAGCGAGAACAGCAGTAACCAAAACCAGCCCTCAGTAAAACACTGATTTTAATTTTTAAAAAAATTGCATTTTTAAATACCACCATTTATGCTAATTGATGTGTAATTTGGGTTGTTGGATGTGTCCAGGGCCAGGCTGGATGGGGCTTGGAGCAACCTGGGGTAGTGGAAGGTGTCCCTGCCATGGCAGGGGTGGCACTGGATGCATTTTAAGGTCTCTTACACCCCAAACCATTCTGGAATTCTGTTTTTCTGTCCATCTCTCACATCCTCACCCACAGCTGGGAAATCTCCTCAGCTCAGGTTTGCAGATTACACCACATTTCCTGCTCTCAGTTTGTGATTTGTTGCGTTAAAAAAACCCTCTTTTTTTTTGTATTTTTATTTTTTTAGAGACTGAAAAGATCCCTGTAATGCGTGGACAGTGGTTTATTGATGGCACTTGGCAACCTCTGGAAGAGGAGGAAAGTAATTTAATAGAGCAGGAGCATCTCAACCGCTTCAAAGGCCAGCAGCTGCAGGAGAGCTTTGATATGGAAATATCCAAACCTGTTGATGGGAAGGAGGGTAAGATTGTTTAGATCACTATAATACATTTTTTTGGACACTTGAGATCTGTTTTTTCTGAGTAAGAATGTGATCTGCTTTGGTTTTTCATCCTGTAAAGTGGGGAACTCAGTTTGTTGTCCCATTTTCCAGTGTGGGATTTCCTGCTGCAGCACGTTTGGGGAATGCTGTAAAAGTTAAAGTTATGGAGAAACATCTTGTTCCCACTGTGTTTCATATCTTCCAATTGTGTTTGAAATCTCATTTCAAGCTAAAATCTCTTGCTGGGACAAGAGGAATCAGTGTCCAAAGGCAAACTGGCTGATTGCTGTCTGCAATCCCTAATTCTCTCAGCATCCCTAATTCTGCCCTAAAGGGAGTGGGATCATTTTTTACAAATCACATTCCATTTTCCATTTTGATTCAGGCTGGTTTATTACTTTTCAGCTGCAGTAAATCTTGGGCATTCATTCTCTTGAGGAACTCCTTACATTTTAATGAGCAGGCTGAGGATGCTCAGGTAGTGTTGCTGGGAATCTTGGTCTGCTGCATGGAACATTTTCAAAATTACTGAAATTACGGGTCTATTATTTAATGTACACAGTTGAATTGATTGCTCAGAGCAGGTGTTGCACAGCAAAAAATCAGTATTTTTGCCCTTCACACTTTTGGCTGTCTCTTGCTTGAACAATCTAGAAACCACAAGCTGCAAGTACAGAGGGCCCTCAAGATATTTCAGCAGGGATTTGGTTGCGTTATTCTTTACAAAGAAACTTCATTTTTGAAGTGGAGCTTTGTGCAAAGCAGTTACACAGTGTTTTGGCCATGACTTCTTATGTGTGACCACACAAGTAAAGCCTTGTTCATCAATTGGAAGCCCAGCAATACTCAGGGTAATTCTGTAATCACTGTCAGGAAAACCAAAGTGTCATTTGTTGATTTAGGGAGGGTTTTTTTTCAGCATTACAGAGAGTTTCTAACTCCCCTTTAAAACTAATGAGGAATTTATGAATTTTTTTCCCTTATTTGTGCTACTTTAAAAGATCTTTTCACCTGCCAAGGCTGCAGAATAATTTTCTGCTAGAACAGCTCTGTGCAAAAGGTGCATGAAGTGCTGTGAGCCCTGAGCCACAGCTCTGTGCCTGTACAAACATCCTTCTGGAAGGCATTCTACCTGGATTTCTGATTTATTGTCTCAGGGGCACAAAGCTCAGGGTTGGTAGTGGCAGGGATTTATGGTTTTTTACATGGAAAGCAAACCTTTGTGGTTCCTGAGTGCTCCCAGCCTTTGGTAGTTTAATTTTTGAGGGAAGGCTGCAGTGGTACTTGGGTTCTCCTTACAGAGTAAATAAGAGAGATCAGGGTTGGGATTTTTTCAGATGAAGTCTGGACTGTGGAACTGAAATTTTCAGATTTGACGTTGGATGGACTGGGGAGAGTGATGAGAAAGATGTGAGCACTGATATTTATGAAAACATAAAAAGATCAGAAAAACTCCAAATTCAGGTGCCAGCGCCTTTTCTAAAACCAAAGTTAGAAAAGAAAAAAGGCAAAACCAAAAAAAAACCAAAAAGCAAACCCCCAAAAAACCCAAAAAACAAGCAAAACTCCCAAGCTATGTATGGCATCACTTCAGTGGTATATATGTCAAGTCACCAGTAGATTTCAGCAGGGTTTTTTGGTAATAATAGGAGAGTGGCAGCACAATTACAGCTGACAGTGTGTGGAAAGTGGTTTTGTCATTCTGATTTGCCTCTCAATACCTCTTGGATCCTCTGGCATCCACAAATGCCATCTGCAGTGGCCCTGGGGGAGGCTCTGCATCTTGCGTTATTGCTGGTGAGGTGAACAAAATTAGCTGAATTCAGTTTATAATTTTTTTTTAATGCTCCATTTTGTTGTAATTGCATCCTGTATGAAGCAGTTTTTGGTGCCATCAAGGTTTACAGGTACCTGTTGTTTATGATCAGTGAAAGTTGAGATAAATCTGGAAATATCCATTGGGAAGCAGGGTGACTGTTCCCAGTGCTGTGATAAAACCTTGTGAGGGATGAAAAACTGGCCATGCCCTCTGATTCCTCAGCAAAATTAATACAAGAGGCTGTAACAGCCCCTTTGTACCAAGAATAACTCCAGTGATTGAATTTATTAATTCTATTTATTGTATTAAATTTATTAATTCTGATTAATTTATTAATCCTGGATTGCAGCATGTTAACAAGGAAATCACCAAGCTTCATCCAGGGCTTTTGGTGGTGATAGGAGGGATAAATGGCCCATTATTAAACTGTTAATCCCAGCAAACCTTCCTCTGAAAGTGCAGAATGATTCAGGAGGAGGGTCTCCAACCTGCAGCCTGTAAATAACATAATGCCCCTGCTGACGTTTGGTTGTGTTTTTCTTTACAAAGAAAAGTTTGTTGAGGTTTTTTTGGGAGCACAAGGAGCTTTAAATGCAGGAGGAATCAGAAGGCACAGATGACAGGGAGTGATTCCCCAGGCTCTGTTTCCCATGGGGCAGCCTGGAGATCACTCCTTCGCAGAGCAATCTGTAGTTTGCATTTTGATTTTCATCCTCACAAAGCATTGCATTTCATGCCTTGCAAAATGAGCTTGGTGCCTGATGCCAGTGACTCCTCTTGGTGTCTGATCCCCTTCAGTGCCTCAGATAAATCGTTGTTGTAATGGCAGGGTGCAGAAATGGGGCAGTTTTTGATCAAAAGGAGCTTGGCCAGCGGGTCAAGGGAGGGGATTGTCCCCCTCTGCTCTGCTCAGACCCCTCTGGAGTTCTGTGTCCTGCTCTGGAGCCAGGCTGGGAGAGCTGGGGGTGCTCACCTGGAGAGGAGAAGCTCCAGGGAGAGCTCAGAGCCCTTTCCAGGGCTAAAGGGGCTCCAGGAGAGCTGCAGAGGCACACCTATGTAGCAGTGAATAAACTTAAAATTTACAGAATGACAGAAGATTTAGAAACTGCCTTTTCTTCATACTTAGGCAGACAGTGAGTTCAGCACCTAGCTGAAGTAGCCCATCAAAGGAGAAGCATTTTCCAGAGATTTCTGGCATATCCAGGCTGTTGTCAGATAAAACAAGGCCAGTTGAGTTCCTATCATCCATTGCTCCATGACCTTTTTCAGATATATTCATTTAGTGGTGATGGAGTGAAGCTGAAAGCTTTATTTATGGGATAGGAAGGTAGGAACAGATACAGCTCTTTGTATTTGCACAGAGAGATGCTCAAAATTCAGCTGGAAATCACCCAAGCAACCTGATTCAAACCTGAAATTGGATCTGACTTTGAAGTTGATCCTGATTTGTGAAGAGGATTGGAGCAGATGAACACCAGCAGTCCCTCTGCCAGAACATACTCTGTGATCAATTCTGTGATTCCATGACAGACACACACAAAGAAAAAATCCTCTCAGTTACAATTAATATTCCAATGCATTGATTTTGAGACAGCAGAACTCTATTGGGTTTTTTCTTACAGAATTAAATAAAAAATCCTCTCAGTTACAATTAATACTCCAATGCATTGATTTTGAGACAGCAGAACTCTACTGGGTTTTTTCTTACAGAATTTCAGTGCATGGTCAAGGCCACAAAACCTCTAAAAATGGCATTTGGAAGAGCTGGTTTTTTGGTTTTTTTCTTTTGTCTCAGCTTTCAGATAGTATTTTCTCACTGTATAAAAAATTCACATAGATTTTTGGCACAGCTAAGTTAACCTTTGGGTGGGAAATTCCTGTTCATAGAATTGGAGACTTGTGCAGGTCAGGAGGGATCTCTGGGGATGTTCAAATCCAACCTCCCTGCTCTGATGAGAGCAGCTTGCTCAGGATGTTTCCTGTGGGATTTTCAGTATCTCCAGCAACAGACTCCACACATTTCTGAGCAGCCTGTTCAGTATTTTACCACCCTCACCATGAAAAGCAATTTTTCTTCTAGTTTCCTTGGGTTTCCTGTGTTGATTCTTCCTGAGGGAAGTAAAAAGCCAGTACGAGATTGCAAATTCAATTATTCTGTGGAATCCCCAGTGCTGGAGCTCTGAGGATTTATTTTGATTTTCCTGCCCCCCAGAGAAGTGATGTGCAGCAATAAATACATTTCACTTGCACCTGCACTGAGAGCTGTTGGGACACCTGGGGCAGGTGACACAAATGTGGAATGTCACTCTCTTTGCTGGGTCAGGGCGTGCTGACACCTTGCAGAACAGGGCAAGAGCAGGAGATTTTGTCTAATCTAACTTTTAACCATCCTCTTACACTCTTTGGGGGAAAAAACACCCAGAGCTGTGCTTAAAATGAAGGTTTTTAGTGTATATTTAGGAAGGGTCAGTGTCTTCTACCCTGTACCAAGGAGGGGGATGATGCTTCAGGTGACTCTGGTGCCACCATGTCCCAGTGCCTCTTAGCTCTGTTGGGATGTCATAACTGGTTGTGAAGAGTGAAAAAATGGAGTTTGGGACCTGACACTTCTCTGTTGGTTTGGTTTTGTTTTTTTTTTTAATATATACATTTTAGTTCTTTCTAGAAAATGTGTCTTTTTTTTTTTCCTAAAAATGGTGGTACTAATGAAAAAAAAAATGACACCCCTTTTAAAAATTTTACTTTGAAGCTCAGTGTTTTTACTTTTAGTTCTCTACTACCTCCCTCCCTTCTCCCTCCCTTCTTTGTTCAAATGGAGAGGATATAAGGAGAAATCAGATGCTGCATGTCTTAAGCGAAAGCATTCCCAAGGTACAGTAATTGGAGATTTCTTTTTTTTTTAATTTTTTTTTTTTTTTTGGTAGTGCTCCTGGCTTAGGAAGCTTTAAATTCTAGTTTGCTTGTCTCAGTTAAATGTTAGATTTACATGCTGCAGTTTTTTGAGCTGTATCCATGCAATTCCTTTCCAAGGGGAAAGGAAAAAGCATCCTAAAGCTTAGAGGAAAAGTAGAAGTGTTGTGAGTCCTAGAGAGAAGTAGAAGCTGATAGTGTCATGCAGTAATTCTTATTAGAATTGTTTGTGGCTGATGAAAACTGTGAACATTTGTTTCTTGCACTCTTTGGTATGGTTTGGCTTTTTCCATAAAATAAAAGGGACTTTTTTTTAGGATTGCAGCAGGCCTGGGATGAGATGAATTCTGTCAGAGAAGGAACGGAGGGTTCCTTCCAGATAATGTTTTGTTTGCTGCTTTCTTTTGGATAATAATCTTTAAGTTATAATTCATTTTTGCTGCAGCTTTGGAATGGAATGAGTCCCTGGCCATGTTCTGGAAAAGGGGAAGCTGTGTGGATTGTAGCTAAAGGCTGCTGAGCTGCAGAAAACAACCCTGACCTTTGCAGCAGCTGATGTCCTGCAAATTTATTTCAGAAAGTGGGGGGAGATCCTACAGGAGCCATTAATGATTGCAGAAGGCTCCAAAGCTCGTGTCACTGGGCTCTCTCTGCCTCCACTAAAGCCAGGAGTGATTAAACTTTCTCTGACTTCTAGAACCTTTAATTTAAAATGTAAATGCACGTGGTAGGTTTGGAGTTGTTCTTGTCATACCTTGTATTCTTGTAGCTCCTGGGGATGTTGTGAACTCTTGAGAATTTATTTTGACATGCATAAATGTTTGCCTTTTGACTTCCTTTAATTAATTTTTTTATGTGATTGGGTCCAAATGGAAAATGCCTAAAATTAAAATGTTATGCAGTAAACTTTTTCCTGCCTCTTTTCACACAAGGAACCCAAGTCTGTTCAAGGTGAATCAGTGTAATTCAAGCAATAAGAAAGGACTTCTGCCTTTTCTTTTGTAAATTGAAATTTTGAAATTGTGTTGTGCATTTTTTCCCCTCAAATCATGCTCAGTTGTGATAATGAATGTGCTCAAATTTCTAAAAAATTGAAATTAAGTGGTTGTGTGACCAATAGTGACAGTGATGAATTGAGAGGTACAATGTAAAAATGACAGCAATGTGAGACATTTTTAATTAGGAGCAATGGCCTTTTTAATGGCTCTTAAAAAAAAAAAAGGTTTTTAAATCTACAGGTTTATGTAGCAGAACCTGAGATTCATTTCAGAAGGAACAACAGCAGCCAAATTATGTTCTCAGCTCTCTGTACCATGTGTCAGGCTTTTGTGTGGCACCTGCTGCTTGCAAGACAGATTCATTTAAAAAACCTTGGAGGAATAAAAAAAGAAGGCAGGAGAGGTTTTGAGACAGTCTGTATCCCTCCTCTGGTCTCTGTCCTGGCTGGAGTGCCAGTGCCTTTGTCCTTGGAGGCAGTGTCAGCCCTGAGCACTCCAAAGGTGCTTTTCCCTGGATTGATTTTGACTTGAGCACCGTCAGACTCTGGGGAGAAAAGATCCACCCCGTGCTTTGCTCTTGGCAGCTGGATGAAAGCATCGAGCAGAGAAGCAGGTATTTAGCTAAAAAAGGTGTTTAATTGTGAGCAGCTGGCCCCAGGAGGTGCTCAGCTCCTCAGGCTGGGAGGATGTTCCCATGTGCAGATACAGTGCAGGGTTTCTGCTCCTCTGTTATTCTCCATTTCTTTGACTCAAGATGAGTCAAAAGCCTCGTGGAGATCAGGTTCTGCAAGGCTTTAGGAATACCTGCTCTGTGGTTTAAGGTTCTTTTTTCAGATTTCAACTTTTTCTGCAAGGCTTTAGGAATACCTGCTCTGTGGTTTAAGGTTCTTTTTCCAGATTTCAACTTTTTAGGGGGATTTTTTCCCTCAGGGTTCATCTTTTTTTTGGTGAAACTGGAGGTTTGTGTGATAGCAACCACTGATTTCTTCACTTGATCCCATCTTCCATCTCCAGCAGGGCTGAGCTTTTCACATGCTCACACTGTAGGTGTCTGTCTTGGTTGGTGTTCCTGAAAAATGTTTCATTTCTAAATTCTGGCTACAAAAGAACCCAAAATTTGGCCTCATCTCCAAGGACTTGGCCTTCAATCCCTGATTAAAATCCCAGAAGGGCTTGGGCTGGGAGGGACCTTAAATCCCATCTCATTTCACACCTTCCACTGTCCCAGGTGCTCCAAGCCCCAATGTCCAACCTGGCCTTGGACACTTCCAGGGATCCAGGGGCAGCCCCAGCTTCTCTGGGCAGCCTCAGAGCCTCCCCACCCTGAGTAAGGAATTTTTTCCTTAAATCTAATCTAAATCTCTCTTCCTTTAGTTTAAAACCCTTCCCTCTTGTCCTCTCTCTATCTCCCCGTGTAAAAAGTTGTTCCCCCCTCTTTTAAAATCCCCTCCAAGTTCTTGGAGGATGCTGCAAGGTTTCCCCAGAGCCTTTTCTTCTCCAGAAAAGTGTGCAGGGATTTTTTTTGCAGGGCTTTTCTGCCTCTGGGGAAGATGCACCTACAGAGGGGTGTCTTTGGGAATGCTGTCAGTGTCAGGGAAGTGCCATGTGGGAATAAATCCATGAGAAGTCTGGTCCAGAGGAGTTTTCTGTCCCTGTGGATTTATGGGCAGTCAGATCTCAGTGAAGCTCAGCGCCCTCTCCAGGGTACCAAGCACAGCCTGGTACCCTGGAGAGACCCCTCAGGTGTGGAATTTGTGCTGCTGGAGGATGCAGAGGGATGAGCAAGAAGAGATTCCCCCGTGCCTGTCCTGCTGCCTCATCTGAATTCTGCACCTGGGCTCCTCCAGCCAGGCTGTGCCACCCCCTGGTGGCTCCCTGACACCTGGGACACCCCCAGCTGCCGCTGTGATCCCCTCTGGAGCTTTACAGGACAGTTCTTCTGCACGGACCATGTCAATCCTGTCCTCTCCTCATCCTCAGGGAGCAGCACTTTCCCTTCCTCAGGCTCAGCTTCCAGCCAGCAGTGTCAGTCTGTAAAATCCCGTGCCTGCAAAGCACACTTTGACTATTTTATTTTATTTATTTTTTAGGATGTTTCTTTTCAGACTGCTGTCAAATCCTCCCCAAAGACACATTTTTGTGTTCCCTGTCTCACTGTTAACACCCCCTGGGGCTGTCAGCAGCAGAAGCTCCTTTTGGTTGAACTCTCAAGGGTTTTCATCATCTCTTCACTGTCAAATCATCACAGAATCAAATCCCAGAAATATTTAGGTTGGAAGGGACCTTCAAGCCCATCTCATTCCAGCCTCCTGCCATGGGCAGGGACACCTCCCACTAGTCCAGGTTGCTCCAAGCCCCATCCAGCCTGAGGCAAAGGGTTTGTGGGCATCACATCCAGGCTTTGAGGATGAACAGCATCACAGGGTTTATAGAAATTAAAAAGTGAAGACAAGAATCTTGCCAAAGATTTTTTGGTGTAAAAAAAAAGGCAAAAAAAGCTCCAAAGCAAAGCAGGGAATGTGTTGGTAAGCAAAACCTACTGAGAGAATCAAAATGAATGTAAATATGTCAATTAAAATTGCAAAATGTATTACCTTACAGGCAAATTGGTAGATTTTCTGGAAAGCTTTGTCCGTATCCCTCTTCTGGATCCTGCCACTTACCTAAAAAACTCCTGATATTTTGTGGCTAAAGGAAAACCGGGAAGCAAGGACCAACACATGTAAATTTTTTTTGTTTTGTTCTGTTTCTGTGTAGAAAGGAAGAGTTCATAGTCCAAGTGCTGTGAGAAATTTATCTGAGCTTGAGCAGGTTTGCTCCTGCTGAAGGTCACTGCCACTTTCAGGTGCTGTTTTGTCAATAGTACACCAAATTTTTAAGGATCTCTTTTGAAAGTGCTACTAAATATGCAGAGAAATGGTGCTGAATATTCCCTAGAATCCCAGCCTGGTTTGGGTTGGAGAGACCTTAAAGCTCATCCACTCCCACCCCTGCCATGGGCAGGGACACCTTCCACTGTCCCAGGCTGCTCCAAGCCCTGTCCAGCCTGGCCTTGGGCACTGCCAGGGATCCAGGGGCAGCCCCAGCTGCTCTGGGCACCCTGTGCCAGGGCTTCACCTCCCTCACAGGGCAGAATTCCTTCCCAGTATCCAACCTACATCTACCATTTTCCAGTTAAAAGCCATTCCCTGTGTCCTGTCCCTCTAGGCCTTGTCCCCAGTCCCTCTGCAGCTCTCCTGAAGCCCCTTCAGGCTCTGCCAGGGGCTCTGTGTCGAGTTTTATCTTCTTTTTATCTTCAGGGTCATCACGAGATGGTATTTCTTGTTGGGACTCAGATGTTTGTTAGTTCTTATCTCTGCTCCAGTCTCACAACCCTGAGCTCTGCAGCACTTCACTCTCACAAACCAAAAATGGAGCCCCATCTCTCTCTACAAGGCCTTTTAGGGATAAACTGTCCAATTAAGAAATGACACCTCAATTATTTTCACTTTTAACCCAATAACCAACCACCCGTGACTTTTTCATCCAATTACACAAAACCACCCAAAGCCATGGAGAAGGAGGTGAAGAAGCAGCAGCCTCCACCCTAAAACCTCCATCTTACTTTGTATACATTACTCCATTCTTAAACCCCAAACTCTGTGATATCACACACTTCTATTCACACTCCACACCCCCAATCCCAGTTCTGTCATTCCATTCTGGAAGCTTCTCCATGGCCTCAGGTCAATGCAGTGTTCTCTTGGGGGTCAGAGCCTGGCAGCACAGAAAGTCTGGAATTCTCAGCGATTCCCAGGGTTCCAACAGCTCTGAGCTCTCCCTGGATCCTTTTCTTCTCCAGACTGAGCACCCCCAGCTCTCTGCTGGTGACATTTCTCTGGATGCAGCCCAGGACACATTTGGCCTGCAGACACACATGGATGGCTCCTGTTGATCTTCTCATCCATCAGCACCCCCAAATCCTCCTTCTTGGGGCTGCTCTCAGTCCATTCTCCCTCCAGCCTGAATTTGTGCTTGGGATTGCCCTGACCCAGGTGCAGAGCCTCACACTTGGCCCTGCTGAACTTCATTTGAAACACTTTGGTGCTTCCACATCATGTTGTTGACGTTGATGTTCCTTCCACTTCCATGAACAGCATAAAAGTGAGGGATTTGTTCTTCCCAAGTGGGAATAATTGATGCAGGGTAGGGCAAAGCTACTGGTTCCTTTATGTTCCTCCCAATAGAGAGGCTGGATTTGATTCCAGAAGGAATTTGAGGATCACTCCACCACAAACTGCTGGTTTTCCAGAGATTCAACCACATCTCTTCCTCTTCTTTTTTTTGGATGTTGAACACAACACCCTCCAAAGGCATCAAACTTCCACCCCTCCTCTGCCAGCCTCCCCAGGATCATCTCAGAGGGATTTTGCAGAATGCAGGTGGAACAATTCTTGAGCACCTCTTGGCCAGACCATCTCTGCTCTTCAAAGTCAGGCTTATTTTTTTTCTTTTTCCTGCTCTGCTGGTGGAAAACAACGATGTAATTCCAGTTCTTTTGGTGAATCAATTGTTTACCAGAACACAAGGGCTAATCCTCTCTTAATCCTCGTGTTCCTTACAGATTTCATTCAGTTTTTCATCAGTCTGTGTCAAGTCTGTCTGCTTTGGCAAAGAAACAAAAAAATTTTGCTGGGGAAAGGTCACAACATCTGGCTGAGCCTGGCTGGTTTGTGTAGCAGAGTTAAAATTGGAACTTGTGATGGCTCAGGCTTTCTCAGAATGTTTTTAGAAGAGTATAAAAAATCATTTGGGTGATTCAAGGAGGAGACAGGTTAGAGCTCTGCTTGCTTTGGAAAAAACAGCCCCTCTGGGTGTTTTCCATGACTTTGGACTTCCCAGCAAGAGCAGTGACAGATAAATCACCATTTCTTTGGTCACAGGGCTATTACTGTTGTCAGCTCTGTGCACCCCATGTTCAGCAAGACCTCAGCAATGAATTTTGGTGAAATCCAAATTATTGTAACTCAGCTGTGGCGCTGCTTGGCTCCTGCAAGCTCCACGCCTGAGATGATTTTGATTTGCATCACAACGTGCCTGTTGTTTAATCCTGACAGTCAGGCTGTGTGTCATGAGGTCAGGCTCAGAGCTCAATCGGTTCCAAATCTGGAAAAACACAATCAGTGCACAGAAAAAAACCCAACCACCAGAGCTCTTAGTGGCTTTTCAAAGAGCTAAATTCTGTTGTGTGCCAGAAATTGCCCATTCAGAGGCTCATTGAGCTGCATTTCCAGCTCTGAGATATTTCTGAAAGGGGAGCAATGCAAGGGAGCCTCTGTGTTAGAGAAGAGCAGCTCTCATGGAAGAGAGGGCTGAAATTCCACTTTTTAGTGATGAAAATACCTGGGGCAGCCACCTGCTCATCACACCCACCTCTAGTGTTTCAGGATCCACTACCCTGCCCCGTTTAAGGGAATATTTTGGGTACTTCCCACCACCACAATGAGGGTGGGAAGGGAATTTTGTGAAGTGTCCTCACAGGTGGTCTTCAAACTGCTGCTTGTCCTGCTCAGGTTAAACCCAGCTGTAAAAATTCCTCAAGGTAAGAAATAACACAAATTTAGGCATAATGGAGCTCTAGATTTTAACCTGTGTGTAAATCACCCTTCCCTCTCTCTCTGTCTTTGGGTTTTTTTTGGGTTTTTTTCCCCTCTTCCCCACCTAAATTCAATTTATTTATTCCTTTTTGCTGCAGCTATTCACAGCCTAAAGCTGAGCCGTAACCATGTGGACTGGCACAGTGTGGATGAAGTGTATCTGTACAGTGACGCCACAACATCCAAAATTGCAAGGACTGTCACACAAAAGTTGGGTTTTTCCAAAGGTAAATCTTTCCCAGACTTTGTAAAGAATATTGGAAATGCCAGCATTTGAAGTTTGTTGCTTTAACTCCAAAAGGATATTTCAGGTTTTAATGTGAGTAACCCACTTTGGCCATTGCATTTTTTACTTTATGAGTATTCAGAGTCCTTAGTTTGTGTAAATAATTGTAACTAGATGTGAATATTTTAAAATTTTATTCCATTTGCATGTGAATATTTTTAAATTTTATTTACATTACATATTTAATTTTTTATATTTCATTTTATTCCATCTTTTGATGGGTTTGGATGCAGCAGTTAGCACTACATAATAAATGCATGAAAATATTACAGTGGCAGAGTCCAGAAGCTACTGTGAAATTAGAATTATTCCTTTAATAATACAAGTATTACAGTTCCTTTTGCAACCTTAATTTTACTGCTGGGTACTTAGATATTATGATGCATTCCTTAAATACATGACCATACCTTCTCTCTCCCCACCTCCATCCAGCTTTTTTTTTTTTTATTCTGTTCATGAAACAGAAGTATGAACTGACAGGAAAGGGCATTTAGATAGAAATTACTTCCAGTAGAAATTCAGGCTCACTCACACTCCCAGCAGGCAGCAAAGCTGTGATGGTTGGAAGAGAAGGGAGAAGGGTCTCTCAAGGAAAAAAGCAGATTATTGCCAGCCTAGAAAATGGGAATTTGTCCTGTGCAGGACACCAGAACAAGAACCTGTACATCTGGTTTGTTCCTTGAAGAGAAAAGGTCAGGTCACAGGTCTGCCCTGTAATTAATGCCCTCTTACCCTCAGGACTCCTGGGTGAACACTTAATTAATGCTTCCTAAAAAAAACCAATATCATTCAGTGCGACAGTTCCAGAAGAAATGAAGTAATTTATCCAGAACACCTCTGGGATCATGTGTAATAAATAATGAGATCTGTCCCAAACAATTTATGGGGGAGAAATATCAAAGAGAAGCTCACTTGGTAAACAAAACTTGTCTTGGGTAAAAAGTGCCCTCAGTGGGTTTGGGGTGTTTTCCTCCTCTTTAAAACCTAAATTAGCTGTTAGTTCCAGTTTATGAGGCCAGCACTGGTGCCTGGTGTGGCCCCCTGAGTGTCACTAGAGGGGGATGGAGGCACACTGTGCCCGTGGGTTTGTCAGCACAGCAGGGAGAAAATGCCCACATTTACCCTGGGGAATGGGGTTTGGGTTTGGTCACTGAGCTGAAGAACAAGGGGGGAATTTCAGGTTGGATCAGTTCAAAATAAAGCAAGTTTGCCCTATAAAAATGATTAATTTTAAATGTTTTCAACCAGCTCTTTTAATTGAGGTGGGTTAAGTGACAACACTTCATCACTTATGTGGCCAGGTCATTCCCATGATCCTTCCATGCTGTGGAAGTAAGGTGGAGACAGCAGGAATTTCATTGATTGAGACACCCAGGAGAAGGGGTTTGTGCTGTAAAAGTGAGTGGACTGTTACAAAACTGTTTCCTGAAGAGTTGTTCTCCAAAACATGCCTGAAATTAATTCCCCTTTGCAGTGGAAATGGCTATTGATACCACCTGGCTGCTCAAATCTTTCAGGGCTTTAAAAGGGCCTATATTTAAAAATATAGGCACTTTTATTATGGCAGAATGTGCTTAATTGGAGGGGGTTTTTTTGCCATCAGGTGCAGAATCCTGGAATTCCTTGGTTGGTGATAAGGCAGAGTGTTAGCTTTAAAATAAATCTCTTTGGGATGTCTTTGTACTGTACACACATATTTAAAAATAGATGCTAATCCTTTAATTTTATGATTCTCTATTATATAATCTGGTTTTCAACGTGTTGGCCTGAGAAAAGCCAAGCTTCTGTCAGCAGAGGAGGGCGCTGCACCTGGCAGAATGTCGCTGATGTGGGATAATGTTCTTTCTGCAGCTTCCAGCAGTGGGACAAGGCTACACAGAGGCTATGTAGAAGAAGCCACGTTAGAGGACAAGCCACCCCAGACTAGCCACATTGTGTTTGTTGTGCATGGCATTGGCCAGAAAATGGACCAAGGAAGGATCATCAAAAACACAGCCATGTGAGTGCCTTGGAATGTTTGAAGCAGCCTTAACGTGAGTGACAGCAGAGCCTTTGGATTGGGCTGAATCTTTCCCCGTTTTCCTTCTCCTCCTCTTCTCCTGAGTCATTAATCTTTGTGTCATGGGTACACTGGTTTTTATTAATTGGGATGTATGGGTTTAGGGAGAGCTGTGAGCCAGAAGAGCAAAGGTTTATTCTGATTTTATCACCGGCACTTGTGACTTTTGGGGAAATGGTGAGGAGGATGTAGCCTCAAGTTGCAGCAGGGGAGGTTCAGTTTGGACATCAGCAGGAATTTCTCCATGAACTGGTTGTTAAGCATTGGAAGGGGCTGCCCAGGGAGTATTGTATTTGCTGGGAATGTCCCAACGAAGGCAGGAATGATGAATCTGACTCCATGTTCTCAGAAGGCTCATTTATTACTGTATAATGCTATATTATATTAAAGAATACTATACTAACCTATACTAAAGAATACAGAAAGGATACTGACTGAATGCTAAAAGATAATAATGAAAACTCGTGACTCTTTCCAGACACAGCTTGGCTCCAGTTGGCCACTGAGTCAAAACAACTCACAGCAGAACCCAATGGAACAATCACCTGTGGGTAAACAATCCCCAAACACATTCCACATGAGCACAACACAGGAGAAGCAAATCAGATAATTATTGTTTTCCTTTTCTCTGAGGCTTCTCAGGAGAAAAATCCTGGGCAAAGGGAATTTTTCAGAGAATGTGAATGCCACACAGGGAGGTTTGGAGTCCCCATCCCTGGAGATGTCCAAGGAGGTGGCATGCAGTGCTCTGGGCTGGGGACAGACCTTGAAGGTCTTTTCCAGCCTGAAGGATTCTGTGGGAAATCCTGGCTGCTGTGGTTGGTGGCTTTGCTGAGCAGGGAGAGGTTTCTCATCTGGGGAATGTTGTTCCTCAGTGGTACCTGGGTGAATTCAGTGTGCAACAGCTGGGAAGGAACTGAGCAGAACATTTTTCATTGAGTGGTATGGGAAAGTTAATTTTGGAGTGGAATCTCTCAGAGCTGGGTGTTGGGATAGTGGGCAAGCAAATTGCATCCTGTGAAAGAGGGGGACTGGGGAGACACAGGAATGTTGTCATTCCTAGCAGGACAGAAGCCCTCCATGAATGAAGCTCTAGCTGTGAGGCTGCTCATGAAGTTCTGTGCACAGAGCCTGGCTGAAAAGCAAAATGTGACCAAAAATGCTGTGAAATCTCTTCACTGTCTCTTGGTTTGCAAATGGCTCTTGGGAGTGATGTTTCCCAGAGCTGTGGCTGCTCCATTCCTGGCAGTGTTGAATGCCAGGTTGGTGCCCTGGTTTAGTGGGTGGCATCATCGTTCATGCCAGGGGTTGGAATTCATGATCTCTAAGTCCTTTCCAACCATAGCAATCTGTAATTTTATGCACCTGGAAAGATGGTTTTGAATCCTAGAAAAATTACCAGGTCCTGATGGCAGCAGTGTAGGGGACAAGGTGGCACTGAGGAATCCCTCATTAGCTAGAAGAGGAAGCTAAAAAGGTGTTAATTACAGATCTGGATGGTTCAGTAGGTGTATTCCAAATCGCTCCAGGTTCCCTCAGCACTGACAAACCCACTGGCTCCTGTGGGAAGAGCTGGGATTGCTGGGATTTTGTGGTGGGAGCTTTGTCACCCTCCCTTTGTCACTCTAGGTCAGTGCTGGTGTGCTCTGTGCCATCCTGTCATCAGCCTCTTGTGTACCCACAGCTCTTTGTGCCACTCCAGCCTCCTCTGGGCTGCTAGGGTAAACCTTTTGATGTCACTTGTGTGTCATTTGTCACCTCAAAGCACCAACCTGCAGCTCCCCACCCCTTTCCTGCCACTTCACTGCTCTGTTATTCACCTGGTTTAAGAGCCAGCAATCCAAAGCAGAGAGAAAAAGGATCCACAGCCCTCGGCTCAAAGTCAGTCACCAAAATAAATGTAAAAACATCAATTTTTGTGGGATGGAATTACACTGGGAATGCAGATAGCCTCAGTATAAGCTGCTGTTTTAACAGTGACCAGAAATAAAACTTCAGCCTTGGCATCATTAAATTTTTCTGCTTTATCTTTCTCCCTCCTCCATTTTCCATAGATACAGGGGTTGTGTGGGTGGATTAACTTCAGCTCAGGTCACAGTGCAGAGATGTTCATTCCATCAGTCCTGCTCTAATTGGCAGCCCAGCATATGAAATACTTTCTCAGAAAGGGACACAAGACTTCATGTGCTTCAGTAAATCTCACTCATGTCCTCAAGAAATACCAGACAGCATTGCATAGCCTTTTAAAATGCTAATTATTGGCATAAATTGTGCATTCTACACAAAATTTGCAAATTAAAGCATAATTTTAGATTGAAGTATCTTTATTTTTTGTTTTCTTTTTTCTTTTTTTTTTCAAATAACAACTTAAAACTTATCAGTGAGGAACATCCCATATGTTGCAGGGAGAGATTTCAGAAGGAATGTCTGCCAAGCTCTCACAAGCCATACTGGCACTTTCTGTTAACACCTTCATCCATGATATTTGTGTGCTGTTTGGTTTTTGGGGTGGTTTTTTACATGCTTTTCCATTAGGGACGCAGTGGTGCCTTTTGAAAAAGAAAATTAATGAGGAAAAGTATTTTTTGACCATTCACTCTTTTAAATCAAAACTGAGGAGAGAAGATGTCAGTGGGGTTTTTTTGCCTTTTAAATGCACATTTTTTAGTGGAAAACCTGCAGCTGGACCCCACCAGAGCTCATTTGACAGATTCTGTCCTCAGGTTACCACCTTGAGAAGAAGCTGGTGCAGCTCCCAGGATGCTGCTGCATCATTAGGCAGATCCTGCTGGTTACAGAGCAGAAAAGAGACCCCTTGTCCAGGGAAATTCCAAATTATCCGTGCTAATTTCATTAAGGACTGGAGCTCAACCTCCTCATTAGCCTGGCTGGATGCTGTGGTTGCAGGGTGCCCTGTGAGTAGGTAAATGGAAAAGATGCATCTTCTGGATGCTTGGGTGAGCAGGTCTGTGGTGGATGTGCCATAATTTTGTTTCTTCTCTGTGTAGTTAAACACATTTATTATCTAAATGTGGCACAGCAGCTGGTGCAACAAGCTGCTCCTGTCAGCACTGATATTCCCTGGGAGCTTGTCTGGAAAGAGACAGTCCCTCCTCCAGGCTGGAATAGAGATTCAGCTGCCCCAGCAGCAGCTCTGAGCTGTGATGGTACCACAGGGATGGTTCTTTAAGGGAGAAGGCTTTATAATCTGTATTTCTGCCTAATAGAAAGCAAGGTATTATGGCAGAATGTACTTAATTGGAGGGGGTTTTATTTGCCATCAGAATCCTGGAATGCCTTGGTTTGTGATAAGGCAGAGTGTTGGCTTGTAAATAAATCTCTTTGGGGTGTCTTTGTACTGTACACACTCACATATTGTTACTGGGAATGTATTTTTTGCATGGAAGTTGATCAGTGGTTTTGTTGAATTTGTGGGTGAATGGGAGGGAGAGATGTTGTTCCACATTTTGGGTGTTGGTTCTACCACCCAAACCCAGGAAGAAGAAGGTAAAGAAAGACTAGCTTCTGTCTTAAAACTTCTGTCTTGTTTTATATATATTATTATATTCTAAAACTTTAAACTCTTTAAGTTTTTCACCTTGAGATATTACACACTTCTATTCAAACTGCACACTCTTCATTTTAGTGCTATCAATTAATTTTGGAAGCCTTCTCCACAGCCTCAGGTCACTGCAGTGTTCTCTTGTGGGTCAGAGCCTGTCAGCACAGAAAGCCTGGAATTCTCAGCATCCAGGACTCCAACATCTGAGTATAATTTAGAATCAGGGAATGGTTTGGTTTGGAAGGGAGCTTAAAACTCATCTCATTCCTTTGGCAGGGACACCTTGCACCATCCTAGGTTGCTCCAAACCCTGTCCAGCCTGGCCTTGGACACTGCCAGGGATCCAGGGGCAGCCACAGCTGCTTTGGAAAAACTCAGGGCCTCCCCATCCTCACAGAAAATTCCTCCCAATCTCCCATCCATCCCTGCCCTCTGGCACTGGCAGCCATTCCCTGGGTCCTGTTCCTCCATCCCTTGTCCCCAGTCCCTCTCCAGCTCTCCTAAAGTTCCCTTCAATGTCACATTTATGTCACCCCAGGGCCTTCTCTTCTCCAGGCTGAACAATCCCAGCTCTCCCAGCCTTTGCTCACAGGAGAGCTGCTCCATCCCTCTGATCACCTTGGTGGCCTCCTCTGCCCATCCAGGAATGTTCTTATCCATGTTCCCAACCTCCTTTTCAAAGCTCCTGTTGTTTTACCTGACCCAGGTGAAGGTCAGACCTTTCACCTGCCTTAGGCAGGGTTTAAATCTTTAGGCTGGATTAAATTTCACCATCTCCTGTGCTTGGGGAATGAGTGGAGTGCCTCTCCTGTGCTTTTCCAGAGCAGCTGCAGTGCTGTGTCACTTCTGGGCTGCTCTCAGCCTGAAGCTGAGACACTCAGCTCTGCCTCTGTCTGAATCTCCTGTTTGGATTCCAAAATCACATTTGTCTGTGCTGCTCTTCACAGCCCAAAAATTGCTGTCTGCACAGGCACCAGCATCTTGGCCTAATCACCAATTACATTTTTATTGCAAGTCCCATTAGAAAGCATTTTAATTGTGGATTATCATTAGGATAATTACTTTGGAATAGCTATTTTGGTGCATTTCCATTGCTATGCAAGCCCGGGCAGAGCCTCTCAGAAGCCTTTCACTGCATTAATGTGTGCTGCTGGAATCTCAAATGAAGATTTTCCTGTAAAATCTTTTCTATAATTTTAGCTCTTCAGGTATTTGATAGCTTTATATTCCATTTAAATGCTTGCATTGCGTTAAATACATATTAAATGCTTGGTTTTCATCCTTTGGTGCAGGTTTTAATTCTGAATTAAGCACCCAGCTGGTAAATATTGGCTTACAGGTTTCAACTTGAGCCTGTCTTGCAAGAAAAGTTCAGGCCAAGAGGTAAAAGGTGACATTTAGGGCATGAAGTGCTTTTGGAGCAGCTTGTTTTGTTTATATTTATTACCTAACACATGGCTGCCTGCTCGGCAGGAGCTGTAGCAGCCTGCTCAGGATTTGGGTGTATCCCCAGGGCTGTCCCCATTCCCAACCTTCCTCCATCCCTTGTTTCTGCCCTTTCCCTGCCCACACCATCCCAGCTGTAAGCTGGATCACTCCAGTTGGTGTAAGAAAGTGAAAAATAAAAGAAAAATAAAAGGCCAACATGGTTACCAACTCTATATCTCTTTTGGGGATTTGATGGAAGAAGTGCATTTATCCATCAGCAACCTCATTCTGCTTCCATTGAAGTCATATGGAGTTTTGCCAAAGGCTTTAGAGGGTGAAAGAATAGGATCTGGGAGGCTACAGATGAGGAAAAGCCAGAGCTTGCAAAGTTTTCTCAGCATGTTATTGGACAGGTGCCACTGTCTAGAGGGCAGTGGGTGGCCCAGAGAGAAGTTTCAGAAAAAAGAGTTTGGGGTTTCATCTGGAAGGTGGGAGTGGGTGGTGTGAGTTGGGAGGTGCTGGAGCAGGGCAAAGCCTTCCTGCCCTTTGGAAAGCAGTGCTGGAGCAGAGTCTGGAGCAGCTGCATCTCCCAGGACTGGCCCAGCATCCTGTGATCAACCAACAAAGCAGCTTCAGTTCCTCTGATCATGCCAAACCCTGGTTTTCTTCAGCAGGATGGAGTGTGAATCCCAGTTGGGCTTCCTTTGTTTGCATCCTGGAGTTTCCGTCTGTCCTCTGGAGCAGGATTGAGTCTGTGTGTGTCGTGGAGCAGCAATTTTCACAGCAGTTTTCTGAGAGCAGCAGAGGCCAGCAGTGGCAGAACATGACTTGTGTCTTGAGTTGCTCTTTGAAGCCCACCCATTTCTGCAGCTGAGCTTTGGGAAGCAGCCTCCCTCCCGTTTCCTCATCTCTCAGCACAGCTCCATTCTCATTGCTCCCTCCACTTCAGCAAACTGAGCCCGAGCCAGCCCTGAATTTCCTCCATAAAGTGATATTACTTCCTCAAAGAGGCTGTGAGTGCTGCCCTCCCTTTGAGGGAATCCAGGGGTGTGAGCAGCTGGGGAATGGTTTAGAGCATCATTCCCCAGTTCTGGGACCAAAATCCAGGAGTGGATGGATCCACATGGCTTTGCAGGGAAGAGTCAGAGTTGAGGGGGTTTCTTTTCAGGGAACATCCCATAGCTCTGTCTCTTGGAATCAGGGTGATGGGATAAAGGGTTGTGACTTTAAACTGACACAAAGGGGAGGTTTAGATGAAATATTGGGAAGAAATTCCTCACTGTGAGGATGGGGAGGCCCTGGAACTGAGGAAGAGGTTGCCCAGGTGGCTGCCCCACCCCTGGAATGTCCAAGGCCAGGTTGGACAGGGTTTGGAGCAGCCTGGGACAGTGGAAGGTGTCCCTGCCATGGCAGGAGGTGGAGCTGGATTGGTTTTAAGGTCCCTTCCAACCCGAACCATTCTGGAATTCAATGATTTTGTGAAATCAGGAGTTCACAGTAAGAAGCTGGCACATTTAAGGCTTGAAGATCATTCCCTGTTTCTCTCTCATGGATCATCTGACTGAAGAGGGTCTGCAAAGATAATTTGACATTACAATTAGTAGTTTCTTCAAGCTTTCAGCATTTTGCTCTGTTAACATCAGCATCATTCTGCAAAATTTGGGGAGTAGCTGAAGCTAACTCAGTTTGCAGCTCCCCTGTTTTTAATGGAGTATTTGTAAATCCTACACAGAGCTAGTAGCATGAGATTAAAAACAACCCCTCAGTGATAATTCTAAATATGTTACCATACCTCTGGAAGATACTCAGTTTAAGCAAGGATGTATATCTGTGAAAATATGGGTTTGTTATTTATTATTTTAATCAGGGAAAGGCAGCCAGGCACATTTTATTCCTGGTGTATCTCATAATACCTATTTTCAGGCCATTACTCCTTGCATGGAAAATAGAAATATGTCAGAAATCTTTCTAAGGTGTGCATTGCATCTGTGCATGAGTGGGTTGTCTTCTTAGAAAAACCATAAATTAGAGTTGTTTCCTTGTGTTTCAAAGTAATTGTTGCTCTGGGGTCAGTATTTCAACATGCATTTGCATCAGGTGAATTCTCTGCCTGCTTAGATGAGGATTTATGACCTCAGTTGGTGTTAATTTAACAAGCGAGTAGAGGGATTTGCCATCTAATAAAATTTTTAAAAGAAATTTATTTTTTGAAGAGCCAGAAGAAGAAAAAAAAATTAATAACCTCATCTTTATAGCAGAAGAGATGAGCAGGTGTGTGTGCCGGGGGTTTGCACGTGTCTGTAGCTGCATTGCCTGGAAATTGCACCCAATTTTCTTCAGAATTTCTGTCAAACTGCTGATCAAAATCAGTGGGGGATGTGGTGCAGTGCCACTGGATGCGTTGCACTGGGAATTTCAATGATTCCTGGGAGCAGGAGATGGATGCTGGGGGATAATGAGAGGGTAAGTGCAGCTCTGACAGCCTGTGACACCCGTGGGGTGACAGGTGACAAAAGTGTCTTGAAACAGAGCTTTTGTGCGCTTGGACCAGGATGAGGTACAAGGAGGTCTAAGGAAAAAATGTTTCCTTAGAGTTTGGAGTGTGGTGTTCTCATGGAGCTGAGTGGTTCTGTGTGGGCAGGATTGTTCCAGCAGGAGAAAAGGCTCCAGGGAGAGCTCAGAGCCTGAAGGGGCTCCAGGAGAGCTGCAGAGGGACTGGGGACAAGGCCTGGAGGGACAGGACACAGGGAATGGCTCCCAGTGCCAGAGGGCAGGGCTGGATGGGAGATTGGGAATTGGGAATTGTGCCCTGTGAAGGTTGAAGGGTGCCCAGAGCAGCTGTGGCTGCCCCTGGATCCCTGGCAGTGCCCAAGGCCAGGCTGGACAGGGCTTGGAGCAGCCTGGGACAGTGGAAGGTGTCCCTGCCCATGGCAGGGGTGACACTGGATGATTTTTAAAGTCATTTCCAAATGAAACCCTTCTAGGATTTTACAAACTGGGGACTGTTGTGCTGGACAACCTCAGCTTCCCTGAGGTGAGCCCACAGCTGAGTAAAATCAGCCTTTACATTTCCAAATTTCTGCATGAGGACACAAAGCCAGCTCAGGTTTTAGGAGGGGAGACCTGAAGCTTTTCCCAAAAGGTGTGACAGAATTGCAAGGCCACATTATTTTCTCCAAACTCCTGTTTATTGCTTTGACTTCTATTAAAAAAAACCTGTGTGAGTCAGTTTGTGAACAGCTTTAGTGAGAACTGGACCCTTTCAAACAGCAGAAAGCTCTGTAGCTGTTGGATTTCAAGATTTAAAGGTTTAGGGATGTCTACTAGCTATTCCTCCACAATATTTCCAGAATATTTCACAATATTTCTACTGATAATAATAAATAATGTGGATGGTTTTTCCTGCTCTAGTAGGACCAGGTTATTTACCATTTCCTTCACTTCAAGTAGTTGTTGTTGTGTAAAATTCTGTGCTTTGTTCAGACAGTATTTCTGTGCTTTTACTGTTTTTAATCTGAGCAGCTTTAGTTTGCTGCTTGGCTAATTTCCTCCTTCATTTTACTGTTTCTGAATTCCTCTTTGCTGGTGTCAAGCTTTAACCCCAGCCTGCAGCTGCAGTGGGATGGGGAGGAGAACTGGGAAAGGTAAAACCCATGGGCTGAGATGGAGAACAGTTGAATAATTAAAATAATAGTATAATAATAATAATAATAATAATAATAATAATAATAATAATAATAATAATAATAATAATTTAATAATAATAGTAGTGGAAAAATCCAGAAATAAGTCTGGGTCTGGCCATATTCCTCCCCTCCTTCTTGTGCAGCTCCTTGTTGGCAGAGCATGAGACAATGAAAAATCCCTGATTTAGGGGGAGCACAACCAAAACAACCAAAATACCAACATTATCCTCATCCGAAATCCAAATTGTGCTGCACCAACTACGAGGAAGGAAATTAACTTTATCCCAAAACCACCTCCTTCATGCAGAGAAAGTGAAGCTGGCTTGGGTATTTCAGAAATCTCCTTTATTTTGCTCACTCAGGGACTCCAGGAATGTTCATCTATTCACTGGAATTTTATCTTCTTTATAATCTAGAATTTCCATGCTGCAGCTGGACTCTCCCATGTCCTGTTGTGGGTGGCAGGGAGGGTTTTGTGCCTGGCAGGGATGGGTCAGCTCAGGCCTTGAATCAACCCTGATTTAAGCAGATCCTCCTGCTGAATTTTTTTTTCCCCTTATCAAGGGAAGGATATTCTGCTTTATTTAAACCTTTGCCATCTCTTTGGATGAGAATCCAGGAGATTAGGAGTGCAATCACACCAGCCTTTAAAAATAGAGATGCTGATTGAGCAGTTGCATTTCTTGGCTGTTTGCACAGGCCTGCAGTGACTGCTTTGGAAAAAAGAATGTACAGGATACTACTTTCCTTTCCCCCTTTTTTTTATTCCCTTTCCCCTTTTTTTCTCCCTTTCCCCATTTTTTCTCTCCTTTTCCCTCTTTTTTTTTTTTTTCTCACTTTCCCCCTTTTTTTCTCCCTTTGCCCCTTTTCCTCTCCCTTTCTCCCCTTTTTTCCTTCCCCTGCTTTTTTTTCTTTTCCCCTTTTTTACTTCCCTGGTTCTTTTCCCTGTCCCTTTTTTCCTTCCTCTCTTTTCTTCCCCCTTTTTCCTCATTTTCCCCTTTTTCTCCCTTCCCCCCTGTTTCCCTTTCCCTTTTATCCTTCCCCTTTTTTTCTTTTCCCCTTTTTCCCTCCCTTTCCCCCCTTTTTCCTTCCCCTGCTTTTTTCCTTTCCCCCTTTTTTACTTTCCCTGCTTTTTTCCCTTTCCCCTTTTTCCTTCCCCCTTTTTCTTCCCCCCTTTTTTTTCTCACTTTCCCCTTTTTCTCCCTTCCTCCTTTTTTCTTCCTCCTTTTTTCTCACTTCCCCCTTTTTTCTTCCTCCTTTTTCCTCACTTTCCCTTCTTTCTCACTTCCCCTTTTTTTACTTCCCTTTTCCCACCCTCCCCCCCTTTTTCTCCCCCTTTTTCTCCCCCTTTTCCTCCCCCTTTTCCTCCCCCTTTTCCCCCCCCTTTTCCCCCCCCTTTTCCTCCCCCTTTTCCTCCCCCTTTTTTCCCCTTCCCCCTTTTATTCCTTTCTCCATTTTTTCCCCTTTCCCCATTTCATTTCCCTTCCCCGTTTTTTCTTCTTCTTCCCATTCCTCCCTTTTCTTTTCTTTCATCAGCAAATAAATGTCAGTGATGGAAAAGTGTCTTCACTGCCTCTCTCAAAAATGTGGTACATGATTAATCTGCTTTTTTAGTAGCATAATGAACTTTTCCTGGGGAAAAAAAAAAAGAAAGAAAAAGAAAAAAAAGAAGAAAGGAGAAGAGATAATTGTAGAAATTGTTTTGGTTTTTTTTTTTTCCCAAACCATTGACTTTCACAGCCTTTCCTGCCTTCTCAGAGCAGGGTTTTGGCAGAGTTATCCATACAGGGTTTTTGGATAGCTCAGGATTGCCCAGCACGTGGAGCAGCTGAAGCAATTCCTGTCCCGGGTGCTGGTTGTGATTTATCCTGACCTGTCTCACTTCTCCTGAAGAACAGAGGACCATCAAGACACCCAAGGAAAGTGCCTCAGCTCAGGGATTAATCTGACTAAAAAGCATTTGGACAGGTGGAAGTGCAGGTGGAAGGTTCATGTCATTGTGCCTTCGGTTGTAGGATCAATTAAAAGGGAGTTGTTTTGAAAATAGGGGGGGAAATGCATTGAAACACTGAAATAAATAAAAATTTGATGCTTAGAAGTGGGAGCTTGGGTTTGGTTTCTTGTGCTCATCTTCAAAAAGAGGAATGCTGTTGCGGCCAGGATTCAGGGATAGGAAAGAAAGGAAAATAAAAGATTTCCTTGCTTTGGATGCTGAGTGACTGTAGTGGTTTTGGTTTGTTAATTGGAGATGTTTTTGGTTGGTGTCCTAATGAGTGTGGTGGGTTTAGTGTTGGCTAATTTAGTGTTGGTTAATTTAGTGTTGGTTAATTATCAGTGTACTTACTAGAATGCACTCATTTACTTCCTCTTGTGAGGTAGGACTAGGAGACAAGTAGGTTTAAAACTTTTAAAGGGTATAAAATATTTATTAATAGTAATTAAAAGAAAGAGTCATAAGAATTAGAACAAAACCTTTAGGATACTTCTCATCCTACAACCTTTTTTAATGATGATGTAAAGAAATAAAACTTAAAATTCCACTCAGTTTACGACCTCTAAAATAGTCTTTCTTTAGTTTACTTAGGGAGAGAAGTCCCTCTTGTTAATGTCATGGAGCTTTCTCTACAAGAAAATAGTTCTTTTGTGGTTCTTAATTTTTACAAATCACAGCTGCTTGGGGAAATCTGTTATTGGGAAATCTTTCCTATTTTTGCAGTTGTGTTTGTGGGTCATGTTAACCTTAGGGGTATTGTTTTAAAGATGAGCTGTTCAAAGGTAAAGGCTCTCATTATTTACAGAATGCCTGGATATTTAATATTTTGTCTGATCTCTTGCTGCTTTTCCTTTTTCAATGATGTGTTTTTCACACAACACAAATAAAGTAATATTTTTTAAATAACATAACTTACCATCATTCCCATTTCCCTCCAAACAACAGAGAGGGGCAGAGATACTTTGGGGTTGAGGTATTTTAAGTTTTTCTCATCCCTTGAGAGAGGTGCAGCAATGTTCACATTCAGATATGCTGTAAAAATGAAAAGTCTTTTAAAAGCCTCTCCATCTGCTCCTGCAAGTTAAAACACTCCCAAGTGATCCTGTTTCTCGCCCTTGGAGCTCTCAAGCCTTCCAATTCAGTATGTAAAATCAAAATAAATTCTGCTCTTTCAAGCCATATTTTTAAGAGTTTTCTTTGTGTTTAAAAGCACTGAATTGTTTTCCTTCTGTACTGATCAGATGCTTGATTTCAGTGGATTCCAGATTTCAAAGCAGAGGTGAAATTCTTCATTTTCTATTTTCTGATTTTCTAATTATTTTCTGATTTTCTAATCCTTACCTTTGCCATCCCCAAACCCACCAGAATTAACGGATTTAATTTGAATTGAATTTAGGTGGATTATGGTAAGCCCATACTGTGATACATTCAGACTCTTTTGAGCACGCAATGCGCAGAATTTTTTCCATGATGTGAGAGTTTAAGCATTTCATAAAAAAAAACATGAAATTGAGGGAATTGCAAGAGTAGTCTGTACAGGAAAACATTCATTTCTTTGTTGTAGGATGCGAGATACAGCAAGAAAAGTGGAAGAGAAGTATTTTTCCAACCTTGCAACACACGTGGAATTCCTTCCAGTGGAGTGGAGATCAAAGCTGACCCTTGATGGAGGTACAGGACTCTGTTATTTTGCTGTTCCAGCAGCTGCAGGCTGCAGCATTCTCCCCAGAAACCTCATCTGTGAGAGATTCTGTCTCATCTCATCTCTCTGCTTGTGCTTTTTCTCTGGTTTTGTTTGCACAACTTTGAACGTTCCCATCCCTGGCAGTGCCCAGGGCCAGGTTGGACGTTGGGGCTTGGAGCACCCTGGGATAGAGGAAGGTGTTCCTGCCCATGAATGATCTTTAAGGTCCCTTCCAACCCAAACCATCTCATGATTCTGTTTTATCATTCTCCTGGGTGTAATTGAATTCCCTTTTTTTGTTTTCCCCAGACACTGTGGACTCCATAACTCCGGATAAAGTGCGGGGTTTACGGGACATGCTCAACAGCAGTGCCATGGACATCATGTACTACACCAGCCCTCTCTACAGGGATGAGGTGAGTGAGGAAAACTGCTTTTTATGTAAATTCACTAGAGCAGGGCAGGGAGGATGAAAAAATCTGGATTTGGGGAAGTCAGGGAAGATCCCCTCTAAGGAAAACCTTTGTAGGGGTGTCATAAGGAAAAAAAAAAAAAAAAAAAAAAAAAAAAGGAAAAGAGTTAATTGTAGAAAATGTTTTGGGTTTTTTGGTTTTTTTCCAAATCATTGACTTTCATACCCTTTCCTGCCTTCTCAGAGCAGGGTTTTGGCAGAGTTATCCATACAGGATTTTTGGATAGTGCAGGAATGCCCGGCACGTGGAGCAGCCGAAGCAATTCCTGTCCCAGGTGTTGGTAGTGATTTATCCTGACCTGTCTCACTTCTCCTGAAGAACAGAGGAGAAGACAGCAAAAAGTACAGTCCATGTCATTTATTCACAGCAGAAATGTCTAAAATGGTTCTGTATCAACAGCTGAGAAATGGGAAGGGCTTTAATGTAGTTCTCCTTAGTTCCTGCATATCTAGATGTCCACAGAGCTGAGGTTCTTTGTCTCTGACAAAATCCATGGGTCTTTGTCACTTCATTTCTGCTGTTTCTGGGGACAGATGGGATGGCAGCACAAGCAAACGTGCCCAGTGTGAATGCATTTGTGTGCAGGACACCAAAATGATCCCCAGTTACTCACTTCATTAGGGGGCTGTTCATATCCTGGGTGCTCCCATCCCACCTTGACCCATCTGTGTAGCTCTTGAGTGACCCCTTTAACCAGAGGAGAAAAGCCAGGAATATCATCATCAATTAAGGTGGCCTGTGAATAATGATAAGCCTTGAATAAATGATAATAACCTGAATAAATGAAGCAGCCTATAAAGCATGGACAGTGCTTCACCCCAGTAGCACCCCTTGTGTTTCACACTTTAAAAAGCCCTGTGGGGCTGTTTTAGGATTAATTTCTGTAGGAATTGTAGCTTTTTTTCTGTGTTTGCTGTGCTATGTATGGAGTACTGTTAATCCTTTTGCAGCCTTGGTGCCCTGAGCATGGTTAGACTGGGGTAAGGTGAGACTTTTAAGTCTTACCTGGGTATTTGATGTCAAATTAGGTGTGTTAAAGTCCTTTAGACTGGCAACACAATTTTCAAACCAAAATCTGTACCTCCCTTCCTGCTCAGTAATGCAGAATTCATTGATCAGGGCTCTCCACTGTCTCTCAGGTTTCCCTGCCTGTTGTGTACCTGAAGCCAACACAAATTTTTGTGGCAAGCCATGGAAGTTTCTCTGGCAGGCTTGAAAACAGATATTTTTTAACTGCATTAGAGGCTTGGCATGTCTGTGGGCATCTTATGGGAAATGGATTAGTGAGTAAAGTTCAGGTGTGCTGGCCAGCAGTGCATGAAAATTTAATTCATTGCTGAGTAGAATTGCAGTTTTACAGGTTTATCACCATCCCCTGGGTGTGAGAACTGCCACAGAAGGCGTGTGCCTAGATCTGATTACAAAATACCGAGTTGGTTTTATTCATCAAATCAAATTAATTTCCTTGAAATGTTTGCAACAATGCACTCAAGTTCCTCTTCCTTATCCCATTTTATTTTCCGTGACCTAGCTTTGCAGAGTTGAACACAACAGTGTCAGATGGAGCATTCCTCTGCATGGTTTTCCCACCTTCAGTGTGTTTTTCTTGTGGCACTTTGCTCCTTCCAGCTCAGAAATGAGCCCTGGCTTTGAGGATTCACACGTTGCTCAGAATTCATGTCCCTGCTCACTGCTTTATCACCCCAACACAATTCTTGGTGTACTCTGGGCACTTCCAGTGCTTTCCACCCAGGAATCCTCAAAGGATCTCAAAAGGAGCTTATTTTATTAAACTTTCTTTGCCTCTGGGAAAAAACCTGAGGGATGTGGAGAAGAGTGAAGCTGCCATTCAGTTGGTGGCTCTGAGCATCCCAGCCTGGTTTGGGTTGGAAGGGATCTGAAAAAACATCTCACTCCACCCCTGCCATGGCAGGGACACCTTCCACCATCCCAGGCTGCTCCAAGCCCTGTCCAGCCTGACCTTGGGCACTTCCAGGGATCCAGGGGCAGCCACAGCTGCTCTGGGCACTCTGTGCCAGGGCCTGCCCATCCTCCCAGGGCACAATTCCCAATCTCCCATCCATCCCTGCCCTCTGGCACTGGGAGCCATTCCCTGTGTCCTGTCCCTCCAGGCATTGTCCCCAGTCCCTCTCCAGCTCTCTGGAGCCCTGCAAGGGGCTCTGAGCTCTGCCTGGAGCCTTCTCCTCTCCAGCTGAGCACCCCCAGCTCCCATCCCAGCCTGGCTCCAGCCCTTGGAGCAGCTCTGTGGCTCCTGTGGACTCTCTCCAGCAGCTTCTCCTGCTGCTGGGAGCCCCAGAGCTGGCAGAGCATTCCAGGTGACCTCCAGTGACCAGGTCACCCCTGTGCCCAGGGCAGGGACAGAATCCTCTCCCTGCTCCCCTCAGTGCCAGCCCAGGACCCCGCTGGCATTTTGGGCTGTGAGCACCCAGGGCACAGAGCTGGGATGGGAATTCCCTTTCCCCTTTCAAGGATTTTTTTCCCCACTTAGAACTATCACAACTTCTTCTTTAAAGCTCCTGAGCGCTCTTGAAGCAGCTTGTGAAGGGGTTTGCAAGTGGCAGCCCCTCTCTCCTCCCAGGGGAAGGTGTCACTGTCACTTGGTGTCCCAGGAGAGCACAGAGCTGTCCCAGGGCGCTGCATTTGCCCATCTGAGCCCCCCAGAGCCTGGTGGGTGACCCCCTCTCTGAATTTCAGGCATTGTTTCTGCTCCAGTGTGGCAGGAGAATATCCCAGAGGTGCCTCTGAGTCCTGGCATGTGATGTGATAGCAGGCAGGCATGAATAATTCAGCACAGCCCCCTGAACATCCCAGTCAGATTCAGCTGGGCTGGTTTTGTGGGAGGGAATTCTGCTGCGTCCTCCTTTGTACCAAATCCCTCTTTAAACGTTACCCAGATGTAAGGAAAAGCAATAAATTGATATTCTGATGCACACAGGCCTGTTTCTAAATGAAAATTTCATTTCTCATTCTGCCCCTGACCTTGCTGGTCCATCTGTGGTAACATAATCTCGGGTTTTGGTGTGCTCAGTGGGGGACTTGGTTTCACATCTGTGTCACTGTAGCTGCATATTTCTTTAATAATAAATGGTTGCAGCAGAGATTAGAAAGACTAATTGTTGCATAGTAAATTCAGAGTTCTCACCTTCATTATTCTCTTCAGTGCCTTTTTTTTTTTTTACTGATCTTCCCTGTACTTACTTGCTGGCTAATTGTAATTCTGTGAATTGTTGATAGATGGCTCGGCAGAAAATGCCTTTAGTGCAGGATAAATATCATTTACATCCATTATCCCAAGATTTCCAAGGATTTAGTGCAAATATTGCACTATAAAAGTGGAGAAACTTCACTGTGCACCTTAGAATCATGGAATAGTTTATGTTGGAAGGGAAATTTGGGATAATCTCATTCCAACTAGACATCTTCCACTAGAACAGCTTGCTCAGAGTCCTGACCTTGGACTGGCTTCATGGTTTGCCCTTATACATGTATTTAAAAGGAGAATTAATGTCTAACCTCTTGAAATTTGTGACAAGTATTAACTTTTACCAGAGCTTTCATCCCTTTGGGTTGTTTTGCAATGGAAATGCCATTCTCTTGTGCACTCCTTTCAGCAATAAAAGGCAGCTGGTTCAGGTGTGTTTGAAAACAAGATGGGGAAGCAGGAAATTTTAAGCTGAGGCTATTTCAGGCCTGGTTTTGCATATCCTGTTGAACCTAATAGTGAAGGAGCTGCTTGGCTGGGTTAATTAATGGCTGGTTTAATTATTTTGATTGCCCTTGAATGTATTGTCAGCTTTATAAAGTCACTGGTTAGTGGCTGTGCCTGAACCTAAAGTTGAGCACAAGGACTTGTTAGAAATGGGTTAGACTCAGCTTTTCAGCAGCAAGAGGGGTCCTGGGAGAGAGGCTCAGGCAGATCCTCAGATCCTTTTTCTGTGCCATTCCTGAGACAGAGCCCTTCCCATCTGTTCCCACAGCCACAGCTCATTCTGGCCTCTCATCTGTTGTTGTGACACTGCTCTGGCATCCATCAGTGATTCCATCAGGGAATGTGACAACTGTTGTCTCCTTGGGGGTCAGCAGCCTCACCAGCTCTGCTGGCACCTTCTCCTGGGCCACGTGGAGCAACAATTCCTCATCTTTGCTTTCCCAACCCTTCCCAATCCCCCCTTGGCTTGGCAGCTCCTCCCTTGGCTTCCAGGGACCCTCTTCCCCCTCCAGCTGGCTCCCGCTCCTGTTGCCTGCTGGCTGAATTTCAAACCAGTTTGCACTTTCTCCTGAAGTTCTCTTGACATTTGGGAAGAGCTGCTTGCAGAACTCACTGTTCCTCAGATCTCCTTCACATTCCTTCCCCACAAAGCCTGCAGAAGCAGTCCTGCTCTTCAGGCTGGAGAGGGAGCACGGGTCAGGTGTGCTGCACTCCCTTTCCGTAGGTACCTGTCCCCTGTTTTCATTTTTCTTCAAACTGTTCATGTGGGAAGATTGTTTAGTGGGTGAGGATCCTGTGGAGACAGCACAGAGAAAGGAGCAGCCCTCAAGCTCTGTGTTACTGCTGTGCTCATGTGCCAGCAGGGGTTTCCTTCCTGCTCCTTGTTTTCTTGGAAAAAAAAACTCATTTCTTGGATATTGAGAGGAAAATGTCCGTTTCTACACTGGTGATTTTGGTGTGCATTGAAACCCCCCTTCAATCCCAACAATCTGCCCATAAAATAGAGCAAAGGATGGAGTTCTGGTTCTCCTTGGTGTGGATCCAGGGGTGTTTGTCCACACACCCATCCCAATTTCCTTTTGCTTTGCCAAGAACATGCTATCCATGCTTATTTATGCTGGTGTCTTCAAGGCTGCTTTTCCTCAGAGGAGGGTGAACAGCTGTTTGGGATGCTGGTGCTGGAATTCAGAGGTTGAGCAGCTGTTTGGGATGCTGGTGCTGGAATTCAGAGGTTGAGCAGCTGTTTGGGATGTTGGTGCTGGAATTCAGAGGTTGAGCAGCTGTTTGGGATGTTGGTGCTGGAATTCAGAGGTTGAGCAGCTGTTTGGGATGTTGGTGCTGGAATTTAAAGGTTGAACAGCTGTTTGGGATGTTGGTGCTGGAATTTAAGGGTTGAAGAGCTGTTTGGGATGTTGGTGCTGGAATTTAAAGGTTGAACAGCTGTTTGGGATGTTGGTGCTGGAATTCAGAGGTTTGGATTTTTCCAGCCTGGCACAGGATGCTGTTAATGCTCTGCACAAAAGGGCAGCAGCTCTGGATGTCTCACCCCTGCCACAGTTTCCTGTTCCCATCATCATCCAGCAGTTCAGGCTTGCCCAACACCCAGAAGGTGATAAAAGACATGATTCTGCTGCCCTTTTTATCAGTGTTCTTCAGCCTGAGGTGACAGGGACGTGTCACCTGACTCAGACTCTCCATCTGTACAAAACCCAGTCTGTGCCACCAGGATTCCTGCATGGATGGGATAGGCTGTTATTTTTTGATTTCTTGGAAAACATGTGCCAGGCAGGCACAGAACTGGGAAAGCTAAGGGCATTTTTGGCCTCATCAAGTCCAGTCTCCTGCTCCTTGGTCAGTTTTTGTCTTTCCCCTGGAATTGCAGGCCCTCAAGCCAGCTCCCCATGGATGTGCATTCCTTACTCTGCCTTTAATTTGGTTTCTGAAGGGCAAAGAGCTTCTAACCTCAGTTAATGTGAATATGAGCTGCTGCCTTCTGAGCAACTTGATCCTGCAGGCTTGAGTTTCCTGCAAGGAGGATTTATTGGCAAAACTTCAGCTGATAAAGAGAGATAATCTCAGAATGGTTTGGGTTGGAAGGAATCCTAAAACCCATCTCATTCCAAACCCCAAACCATGGGCAGGCACACCTTCCACTGTCCCAGGCTGCTGCAGCCTGGCCTTGGACACTGCCAGGGATCCAGGGGCAGCCACAGCTGCTCTGGGCACCCTGTGCCAGGGCCTCCCCACGCTCCCAGCCAGGAATTCCTTCCCAATATCCCATCTATATTCCCCTCTATCAATGGGAAGCCATTCCCCCATGTCCTTTCACTTCAGACCCTTTCTTTGAAATATTTCAGTGTCCTCAGGCTGATGCTGAATGAGGGCCAGCTCGGAGGATGGGATTTGATGCAGCTTTTCTGGAAGAACCAGGAATTGTTCCCTTTGTTACAGTGTTTGATCTGCTCAGAAGCAGACAGGTACAGGTGCTGCAGTACCTGGGGGTGCTGCAGTACCTGGAGGAGCTGGGGGTGATGGAGCAGAGCAGCTGACAGGCAAAAACATCTGCTGCCTCAGATGCTGCCTCATTGATTCTTCTGGGAGGTATTTGGGCTTGTTTAGTCTGTGGGAGAAGCCTTAGAAGGTGGTGAAATGGGTTGGGCTGATGCCTCAGGTTTAGCTTTTCTATTTTTCAGGTTCTGTGCTGCTTTAGTGTGTGGGTCTGAGCTTCATATCAGGGCATGGTGAGAGCTCTGCACAGAGCAGGGAGACAAAACAATTCCTGCTCCAGCTGGGCACCAAGGACAAATGATCCAAAGCTCAGCCCAGGAGCACAAACAGCGTGGGCTGCAGAGAGACAAACAAGCAGGGTGGGAGTGCCTGGGCTAAAGCTGGAACGGGACAATGAACTGCAAGGTGCAAATGGAGCAGAGCTGAGCCAAGGCAGAGACCCCGGCAGCGCTCGTGCATTTTGGGACCATTTGGGTTCCTCTTGGGGGCAGCCCTGGCTGGGCTCTTGTGCTGCCCAAGGTGGATCCATGGAGGAGATGCTTTGAATAAATCCCTGCTTTATTCTGTAACTCCACCCAGCCTCTGTTCTAGGGCAGCCTGCACAAGGCATCAGTTTCTGGTGATCCCAGTGGGACCAAACCCAAACTCAAGGAATCTCCAGGCTTTTTGTAAGGAAAGCCCTGTGGAGACCTGGGATGGAAAAACAGCTCCCACTGTCCCCAAAATGAGCTGGGAACTGGGAGGGAGGATGGATGAGGGGAGATGCAGAGAGAGAGAGGAGTCTGGTCATGCTGCATTCCACTGTTCCCACCATTCCTGGGATTTTTTTTGAGTGATTCCTGTGGAACCAGCAGGTGCTTCCCAAGCACAATAGATCCCATGGAGCAGCAGGTGCTGAGGTTTGGGGCTGGCAGGGAAAGCAGTGGGAAAAAGGCTGATTTCAGCAGGAATTCCTTGGATGGAGCTGCAGCAGAGCAGGAGAAGCTGTCAGCAAGCTCAGGATGAGGCACCCATTACCTATAACCCAACCATGAGGTGCAGACGTGGAGCAGCCACTTGGATGTCCTGGGCTTGGGAGGCTGAGGAGGCAGTTATTTTGGGTTGTTTTTTTTTTGTTTGTTTGTTTTTGTTGTTTTTTTTTTTTTTTTTTGGTTTTTTTTTTTTTTTTTTAACAGTGAACCTTTAATTAAGACACTTTAGAGGCAGTAGAAAAACAAGCTGTGCATAAAAAAATCAGCTCCTAAAAAATTTATTACAGTGATGCCATTTAGGAGAGAAAATTTGATAGGCAGTCATATTTTTCATGTTTAAATCCAACGAAAAAATTCACAGATTTTAGGCTATGTAAAGTGGTTTTAGAAATATTTTTACATGGATTTTTAGGACATATCAAGCTGTAACTACCAAAGATTTGAAAGCAGTTCATGTTGCATTTACTGGACTAAAACCCTCTTCAGACTTTTCTTTCACAAGTCGGAATATTTTATGCTTTTTAAGACTAAGAAAGCAAATCAGGATTAAATAATATACTGGCTTGGATTGGAAGGGACCTTAAACATCATTCCCCAATAAATACTCCCTCACATTCATATACTGCTTAACCAAGCAGCTTTTAAGCTGGGAGTTTAAATGAATATTCATTTTCTTTTCAGTTCCTTTTCTTTTTCTCCTTTTTTTTTTGTTTTCTCTTGCTCTTCACCACAAAGGTTCAGTTTCTAATTTTAGGACTGGCACGGGACTGTTGGCAGGACACCAACCTGCTTAAGTGCTCACTGCAGGTGGAGGGCTCCTGGTTTTGGCAGAGCAGCAAACCAGACCATTCCCAGTGCCTGGAAATCTGGAGCCTTTCCCAGAGCAGATCTTCCACTCCACAATTACCTGAGGCATCTGGAGTTTAGGAATGATCTCCATCAGATGATTTGGTTGAATGCAGTGCAGTGGTCTGGTCTGCAATATTGCAAGTGTGAACCTATTTGGAAATCCATGTCTTAGTTATGTCCATGTTTGTGCTGAGTTTTTAAGGAGGAGGAGGATTAAAAACAGGGCTGGACTCAATTTCCAACCAGGGTTTTCCAAGAAATATTCACTTTTATGCCCTCAGATTGCAAGATCAGATCTTTATTATGGAAGTGCCACGATGCCAGAAGATTATTTAACTATTCCTGGCAGGAATCCCCAAACACTTTGATTTCAACTGATTTTTGCTATTTCGTTCTGGCTTTTAATCAAAATCTTTTTAAATGGAGAGAATAAGAGCCAGCCACAGCTCATCCTGACTGACATGTTCATCTCCAGCTCTTGCTGAAACCTCTGCCTGTTCATGTGTGGAAGTTGGTGCCCAGACTCTGTGTAGACCCAAATGGAAGAAGAGGCAGCATCACAGTCAAAAAATACTTGAAAATGGGTGTTCTGCTACTCCTTTCTGCAAGCTGCTGCAGGGCTCTGTTAATCATCTCACAGTGCTTCAGGCAGAGGGTTTGTTGTGTGCATTCTCACTCAGTAAAATGTGTATCAAACACTGGCACTTCTGGTGCCATTCATATTTATATTCAGTAATGACTCAGGCTCTTGAAAAATCATGCTGAAATTATATGTTCCATAGCTTTAATTTCCTCTTGCTAACAAGGGAATGATTTGCACTCTCTTGTTTGTCCTCCTCCCTGCCACAGACTGGAAGCATTGCTCAGTTTCCATGCCGAGTTTCACATGCAAAGCTGGGGTTTTTTTCTTTTGGTTTTGGTTTTTTGGATTTGTTTGTTTGTTTGTTTGTTTTTGGGGGTGGTTTTTTTTTTTGTCTGGTTGTTTGGGTTTTTGGTTTTTTTTTTTGTATTGGCCAGCTCCCAAATCTCATGGTTTACAGTGTTCCTCTTTAAAATACTTTCTGGGAAGCTGTACCTTTTTATCCTACAGGGTCTGGAGCAGATAAGCTTCTCAGAGACTCCATGAACATAGGACCAATATTTATTTGTTTGTTTGTTTGTTTATTGCTATAGTACTACAGGATTAGTCTGTGATGTTTAAGAACCATGTTGCACTCCTGCTTTCCCCCAAAAATCCCTCCAGGAAACCTCTAACCAGAAAACTGGTTTTTTAAGCATTGTTTAAATGAAATGTTCAAATTCTGCCTCTGTTTGTCTCTTTCTTGCCTTTTTTTCCTCTTGTATCATCCTCTTACCTGAGATGAGGCTTTTTATTTTTTAGCAGCATCGTTTCAGTCTGATTCCTTGGGAATAATTTCCAGCAGGTGCAGGTGTAGGAAGGGAAGGAGGACAGGAAGCTGCCTCTCCTTTCAGCCAGCCAGTGGGGAGAATGAAAGGCTTGATGGGTTCAAGCCTGTTTTACTGAGCTCAAAAGCAATTGGAGGATATTTTCCCAGAACCCATCCAGGCTCTCACTGCAGTCTGAGCACATCCATTTGAGTGGATTTCTCTCTTCCCCGTCCCGTGTTCTTCACAGGGATGAAGGGAGAAGGGGATATGAGCTGTTTAGTAGGGTGATGCCAAGGTTATGGCAGAGATGTGAGTTTGGTGCCTCAGGTTTGAGCTTTTGTATTTTCAGGTTCTATGCTGCTTTAGTGTGTGGGGCTGGGTTCACATCAGGGGATGGTGAGCTCTGCACAGAGCAGGGACACAAAACAATTCCTGCTCCAGCTGGGCACCAAGGACAAATGATCCAAAGCTCAGCCCAGGAGCACAAACAGCGTGGGCTGCAGAGAGACAAACAAGCAGGGTGGGAGTGCCTGGGCTAAAGCTGGAACGGGACAATGAACTGCAAGGTGCAAATGGAGCAGAGCTGAGCCAAGGCAGAGACCCCGGGAGCGCTCGTGCATTTTGGGACCATTTGGGTTCCTCTTGGGTGCAGCCCTGGCTGGGCTCTTGTGCTGCCCAAGGTGGATCCATGGAGGAGATGCTTTGAATAAATCCCTGCTTTGTTCTGTAACTCCACCCAGCTCTGCTCCAGGGCAGCCTGCACAAGGCATCAAGTTGATTGCAGGTCATGTGTGGCTCAGGCTCCTTCCATCCTCCTTAAATTAAAAAAGGAGCTGAACTTCTTGCTACAAGAGGAAAGCTTTTCTGCTCAGTGCTGCAGAAAATGGAATAGAATCCAGCAAGAGGGGAAATACCACTGTGCCAGCAATCACTGGCGTGCCAGTGAAAACCAGGTGTTGCTCACCTCAGAGCCTTCTGTACTGTACTTCAAGCACAGCTTGAAGTGTTTGAAGTGTTGAAGTGTTTAATTCATTGAAGTGTTTGTTTCAATGCGGTGCCTTGGGCAGTGCAGTGCAGCAGTTTTAGGGTCACCACTTGGCCTGTGTGGTGGCTGCTGGTGGCTCTGGAGGGAGGGATGAGCCTCTGGAGCCAGCGACCATCAGCCAGGCCATGGGATTGAGCTCATCTTCCCAGCCTGGTTGAACAGGAGTGGGTCAGGTGGGATGGGAACATTCCTGAACATCAACTGGAGCAACAAGATGTGGATATTAACCCTCTGTCCTCACCCTCTTGCCACAGCTGGTGAAGGGGCTGCAGCAGGAGCTGAACCGGCTCTACTCCCTCTTCTGCTCCCGGAACCCCGAGTTCGAGGAGAAGGGAGGGAAGGTCTCCATCGTGTCCCACTCCCTGGGCTGTGTCATCACCTATGATATCATGACTGGCTGGAATCCAGTCAGGCTCTATGAGCAGCTGCTGCAGAAGGAGGAGGAGGAGCTGGAGGAGAGTTGGATGAGCTACGAGGAGCGGCGTTTGCTGGAGGAACTTTACCTAACCAAACAACGGTAATGCCCCCACTCCCAGGGGTCAGGGGAGATAACCACAGCCCTGGAGAACACCCTCTGGGGTTTTCCAGAACCCTCCAGGGCTGTTATCTTTGGTGTTCTTCTGCTGAGGCTGGGTGATAATGCTAAACACAGCACTGGGAGCTCTGAATCCACACAGGCTCATGGAACGGTTTGGGTTGGAAGGGACCTTCAAGATCATCCAGTCCCACCCCTGCCACGAGCAGGGACACCTTCCACCATCTCAGGTTGCTCCCAGGTCTCATCCAACCTGGCCTTGGACATTTCCAGGGCTGGGGATACTGTGGTGCTGTGAGACACCCATTAGAGAATCTAAAATTAGACTCTTCAGTCGTTGAAGTGGGAGATGACAAATCATGACTCACAGGCTTTTGGTTCCTGCCTGAAACCAGTCTGAGTATTGGTGGTACTTGGGAAGCATGAATTTAGCAGCAGCTCTGCTGTGGTGGCAGTCAGGATGTGTCTCACTAGGGATGGGTGCAGGATGTCTCTGTCAGCTGCAGGGCTGGACTCAGTGCAGGATTTCTGAGAAAAGGGAAGTTTAGAAACCTAATGAAGTGTTGCAGTGATAAGAGAACCCTTCAGGCATGTCACAAACATATAATCAGGGAGAAATGGCCACTTTCACACTCGTGCTCCAGCTCCTTAGGCATCCCCTGAAGTGCTTCCACAGAAATCCAAGTGTCATTTGACACTGGCACTTCTGCACAGAGCGAGTGGCTGTCCCTTCAGTGAGCATTTCAGTGTGAAATGATGGAAAATAGCTGACATCCTCTAATCTCTGGAATTCACTGGGACTGGGAACAGTTTTACTCATCCATATGTGTGCTTTACATTGTAGCTGCTTTTTTTTAATTCGGGCCAACTAGAAAAGCAGGTGAACAACGTTTTTTTCATGGGAGTTGAAAGGGTGGGACACCATCCTCCAGAAATTTCACCTCCATACAGAACTCGATAATGCCCAGACCATTTCCTGTGGCTTTGTTGTTGTTTGGGGGGTTTAGAACAAAATAAAGCAGGTGATTTGGCTGCAGAATCACCAAGGAAACAGGAGGTGAGTCAGCTACTCCTGAGGAAGGAGGGTGAGCAGATGCTTGGGGTGGTGAACAGGGGAATTGTCATGTGTTGATTGATTCCTTCTGTGGCCAGAGAAACAGGATTTGACAGACATTGATTCTTAATCACTTGAGCTGCTCCAGGAAATACTGACACCATCCCTCTCTCTTCCCAGCAGACAAAACTGTTGGACCCCACAGGAATGCCTGTTTGGATCAGAGAGGTTAAAGCTGCATTTTTTATTGGATCTCAGAAAGATCTCTATTTTCTAGGTTGAGAGAGATAGAAGAGAGGTTACATGAGTTAAAGGCATCCACCATATCAAAACCACCTGTCTTAAAATTTAAGGTATGTATGTTAAGAGGGTTTCTACTGAATTTTTCTGCTTGCTGTAAAAATGCACCTGCAGTGTGGGTCATTCTGCTTACTTTTATTTTTTTCTCATGTCCCTAGACATGATTTTGGCAGAATAATTTGGATGTTGGGTGAAGTGTGTGTACATATATGTAGAAATGTTGTTGTATTCATAGATTATTGTCGTTTATTGCAATTCTGTATTTGTAATAAATTTTGAGCAACCTGGTCTAGTAGTGGGAGGTGTCCCTGCCCATGGCAGGGGGTTGGAATGAGCTGAGCTTTAAGAGGTCCCTTCCAACCCAAACCATTCTGGGATTCTGTTATATGTGTTCATATGAAATTATATGTAAACACAAATGTAAATATATTGACTCCAAATAGCTTTACTACATAAACCTAGTTATTATACACACACACAATTGTGTGGGAAGGTAAAAACCATTTGGCAGATTACATCAATCACATATTTTAAACAGTTTCACTTCTACTTCATTGAATAATCCATCTTCCTTGGGGACTCCTTCTAACATGTCACATCTCTGAGCAAATCTGATTGAATTTCCTCCAGGAGTGGATTTTCCTTCCAAATTACTCTGCTCTGACAGTTAGCACACTTTCAATCTCATGGAGCAGATTGCTTGCTAATCAGCTGCACAAATGGCTAGAATTCCTTATCTTTGGGAAAAGGCACTTTCCAGCTCCTGGGTGGGATGTGCAACACTTTCTAGTTGCTCAACTGCATCCTGAAGTATTAAACCATAAAAATGTGACATGATAGATGAGAATAAAATGGATTATTGTTTCTTAACTTGCCATTTTTCTTTCCTTATGAGTTCAGAAGGGCTCCTGGATGCCAAGGTCAATGTTGAGCCATAAAAAAAAGAGGAAACCAGCTATAATTCATGTTGTCACAGCCTTCTCCTTTTCATCACTGCTTGAAAGCATGTGTCAGGCTATTATCTCTCCCATCAAGGAAGCTGGAGTCAGGCTGGTCCTCCCCCAGCTCTGGGAAGGATTATTCTTCACTCACTTGGTTTTAAACTGAAGGGTTTTTGGAGTGTTGCTTTTTAGATGGAGAAGGGGAAAAAAGGGGGAAGAAACTTTAGATAAAGAGAACTTTATCTACCTAAATGGATGAGATAGATCTGTAATCTTCAGGCAGCATTTCCACTGCAGTTCATCCTTTTCCTTGCCCTTACTGACAGGGAGATGTTTTGTTTCTGTGAAGCCTCTCACTGGTGACTCCCATGGCTTGAGGCAGAGCTCCAGAGAGAGAAGCTTTCCATAGAAATGATGGCGAGGGAGGATTTCAGCAGAGTGGCTGGAATAGGATTGCTCTTCATCAGACCAGTCCAGCTCACTGAGGGTGACTGGTTTGTTGAAGGAGACCAGCCTTGTTCAGAAACCAACCACCCATCCCTTGGCTCTTCATGTCAGCTCTTCTATGGACTGAAAAAAAAAATTAGGGTTCCCAGGATGGGACAGAGTCACTGGTTCCACATGAAGGAGAGTTGTGCTTGATGTTGAGCAAGATAAATGCAAGAAGAAATACAGCAGTTTGCTTGGTTCATGCTTAATATTAGAGATAATGAAATTATTGACTCCACAGGGAGGATAAACCCTACAAAACATGAAGATACGGGGTGTGCTGTACTCTAATAAAATATTGGACAAGCCAGCAGAGTGGGAACTTGAGGGGGAGGGATCTTTGTCTCTTCCTCTGCTTCTCCTCAGGTGGGATAATGGAATTACCTGCTGGACCAACAGGAGCAGTTAAAAGCAGAGCCAACACCCTGTTGTAAATTTAAGATTTAGAATCACAGCTTTCTCCCCACCAGCCTTGGAAGAGGAGCTGGATTTAAAGGGTGAGGGGCTGAAGATCATGGGAACATGGGGAATGGTGTGGCACCACCCCTTTCATGCCTCTGGTGTATGAAAACAGGGAATTCTTTATTGTAGGGTGGATTTCAGTCATGGTAGGAAGAGGAGAGCAGGATGTGCCTCAGTTGCTCCTTAGGGCTGACATGGAAATCCATTTAAATCTGGCCTTGCAATGTCCTGGCCCCAAAGACTTCAGGGTTCCTCAGCACTTCCCACTCAGCCAAGGCTGCAGAAACTCCTCTGGAGGAAGGTCCAGCCTGTACCTCGTGTTCTTTGTGCCCAGCACAACAGGGCTCTGCTGCCTCACTTCTGTTGACTCATTCAGCTTTTTTTTGCCTTCACTTAATTATGAAAATACTGCAGTGCTTACTTGAATGGATGACTGCTTGGCTCAGCTTCTGCTTAAAATACAAATAAATTCATTAAGTCTTCTGTTTATGAATCATAACCAGGAGAGGAGTTCTCTCAAAGGTCATTTCATAAACACATCTCCTGTGCTGTGAACATTTACAGGAGAATGCCCCACTCCTGACTGCAGGAGAAACAACCAAAATTAATAAATATTTTCTAGAAACATTTTGATCTTCTGTTCCCAGTAGGTTTTATAAAACAGCAGCCTGATCTTCAGCCACCTTGCAACAGCACTGACAGTCTAATGGCTGCAGATTAAAGGATTTGGGGTTAAGAATCGTAGAATTAAGGTTGGAAAAGACCTGTCCATCACTAAACCATGTCCCCAGGTGCCACATCCACATTAAATCCCTGCAGGGATGGGGACTCCAGCACTGTTGATCAATAGCAATGATGGGACAGCAGTGGGACAAAAGCCACAGACCTTGTAACCACTGAAACCAGTTACCTTTTGAGGGTTTTCCCAGTCTCTTTAGAGTGTCCTCTGCTGAGTGCAAGCTGGCAGGCACGGTCTGATTCCTCCCTAAAGCAGAAAAACCATAATTGTGCCCTTCAGATGCTTGACACAGGAATATCAGATGGACAGGGTTAGAGGTTACTTATTCAATTTAAAGGATTGCACTGGGAATGTCTCTTTCTGTTATGTTTGAAGATGAAAAAGCTTTTTGTCCAAGCTGCCAAAACACAAGATCTGTGTGAAACTTGGGGAAAGGAAAGGAAAGGAAAGGAAAGGAAAGGAAAGGAAAGGAAAGGAAAGGAAAGGAAAGGAAAGGAAAGGAAAGGAAAGGAAAGGAAAGGAAAGGAAAGGAAAGGAAAGGAAAGGAAAGGAGAAAGAAAAGGGGAAAGAAAAGGAAAAAGGAAAGGAGCTTTGCACCAAGTGACAGTTTTAATGACAGAGCAGTGCTATGGTACATGGAATAACCATGCTGAAGGTCTAGCTTTTACTTTTTCCATCAAGTTGGGACTTCTTTTGGAAGGAAGAGGGGTGGTACCAGTGCCAAGACAGAGGAGGAGGAATGTTTTGTGCAGCACTGGCATCCAAGAGATGAAAGGGACCATTATTCCTATGGCCTCATTCCATGTGCTGACATGCAGGGAAGGCACATGGTCTTCCAAGGATCCTCCACGTGCATTTAGCAAGAATTCAGCAATTTCGCTTGCAGGCTGAGCGTCTGATGATGGTAAAATTAATTCTTCAAGTAAGAAAATAAAGGTTGAAAAGTAATTTTGACTCAGGGAAATGTCTTTTACTTCTGAGTTTTCCATTTGATGGTTTTAGGAGGCCATGCCTGAGGGTTGGTAGTGGGGGGGGTCAGAGTTGAATCTTGACCTCAGGTGGGTTTTAATGACCCCAAAAAGCAGGTTCAGTGACTTCTCAGATGTGGCAGCTCAGATTTACTCAGTTGGTGTTGGAGGCAGGACTTGAGAGTGAGGTCACAGCAGCTTTGGGTGACATCAGAGTGTCCCAGTGGGCTGGGCCTGCTCCTGGGACATGGTGGCACTGGGGACAAGCCCTGTTCTGCTCACTTAGCACCAGCTGTGTGTAGCAAGAAAATCATGGATGACTTGGTTAGGATAAGAATGAGGAGGTCTGGCAGGTTTGGGAAGCTCCGGGAGAAATCACTCATTTAACACAATTCCCAGAATCTCTGGGTTGGGAGAGACCTTCAAGACCATCGAGTCCAACCCAGCCCCAACAGCGCAACTCAACCCTGGCACCCAGGCCACATCCAGGCTTTCTTTTTTTTTTTTTCTTTAGTGTCTCCCAAACTCTTTTTGCTCCATCCTTTCCAGTGCTGGTGAACCTCTCTGAGTTCAAACATCCAGCTTGATTTTTGGTTTTAGCACCCCAACATGCAGCCAAGGGCAGTGCAAGCCTCATTTATTGATGTTACGATGTTCTTCCCTGCTTGGACCAACCAAGACTTGGAGTCCCTCCGTTGAAACCAAGAAATGGAGAGAGAAATCAAATCCAGTGTTGGGAAACATCATTTCCATCCTTATTAACACGGATGAAATCTCTCCCCAGGTTGAGAATTTCTTCTGTATGGGATCCCCCCTGGCCGTGTTCCTGGCCTTGCGCGGGATCCGTCCCGGCACCAGCGGCAGCCAGGACCACATCCTGCCCAGGACCATTTGTAACCGCCTGCTGAACATTTTCCATCCAACAGATCCAGTGGTGAGTCTTGCACTGCAGTCTCGAGCTTCTGCCTTGCCTGGTTTTAAGCTCTGGGATAATGTGGGATCTTCAAAGTGTGTGAGTCAACACAAGTGTGTTCCAGCAGAGGATTATTTGTTCATGGTTATTATACGATGGCTTGGGGTTTGGATCTGTAGAATTACATTCCCTACAAATAATTGCTGTAAAATACATATATTTTGCTTCTCTTTTCATAGCAATAAGCAAAATATTTGGGATTATTCTGATTCTTCTTTTAAAAAAAAATAAAAAATAAAGAATCCTTTTTCAGACAAGGATCTTGTGTTTAACTTCCTGGCTTCCATTAAAATATCATCTCTCCAAAGATATTTTTGCTGTTAAAAAAGGCTTCACAAGCAATTTACAAGATAACATAGAAAAGCAAAGACTGATTTTTTTTTTTATTTCCCAAAGGATCCCACAAGTAAAAGTTTTTTGATAGTATTTGGGAGAGGATTATTGGTGTAGCTTTGCCTTTTCCTTATTTCACAGCAGCCAATGTTGGCTGTTACCAAATCAGTTACTGGACCTTTGATCTGCATCCCCTTGGTAACTTCTCTGATGCAAATTGGATTTGGAATTTCATCTACAACAGCAATTTGGGGATACTTTCCTATTTAAAGTAGCTGCATTGAAGTATATTGATACTTCAGTCCAAACATGGCCACGTTCAGCTCCAGCTGCTCCAGAATTTTCCTGGATTATCAGGGACAATTGGTTCCACTCTGCAAAGAGTAACTTTACTCGCTTTTAAAATAAAGAAATGCAGGATGCTTTTCTACATCTAAGTGGACAAAGATAAATAAATAATCAATAGGAAAATATTTTTTAAATAAACATAACTCATCGTTTGCACAGGGATCAACAAAGAGCCATCAAACAAAATGTTTACATAGCCAGTTCCTGTTTATTGTGTTAGAATCAGCTTAACTTTACATGAAGTTTGTTCTCTCAGTGAAACCATCTGTTAGCAACCTGTGTGCTGGTAACAACATGCAGTACAAGTAGTACAATCTGTAGTACAGTCTGTAGCACAGGTGCTGCAGAGATGTGCAAAAGTGAGCTCACAAGCAACTGTGCAGCTGATAAATCTTCCAGGCTGTGAAACTAAAAGTGAATCACACCATAACACCACCACTGTGTCACCTCCTAGGCTTTGCTTAGGAGAGAAATTCTGGATTTGAGGTTGCAGAGAGCTCTGGATGGGAAGGGAAAGTGATTTTTTGTTTTCCCCAGTCTGGCCTCCCAGCATTGATCTTTACTCCGAATTCCCTTTCCAGGCCTACAGACTAGAACCCTTAATCCTGAAACACTACAGCAACATCTCACCCGTGCAGATCCACTGGTACAACACAGCCAACCCCCTCCCTTACGAGCACATGAAGCCAAGTTTCCTCAACCCCAGCAAAGAAGCTACCTCAGCCCCGGAGGGCGAGAGCGCCTCGGCGGCGCCCAGCCCCACCACGTCCCCGGTGATGGTGCGGCGCCACTACGGGGAGTCCATCACCAACATTGGCAAAGCCAGCATTTTGGGTAACGTCCCCTGGGTTAGGAGGGGAGAGGCAGCATTTTGGGTGGTTGCTGGTTCTCAGCTTCTTTTTCTGCCTCTGTTGAGGTTGGGATTGAAGGGGCTTGGGATGGTATTTCAGGCTTGGGTGTTTATTATTTCTTATCTATGTTACAACTCCTGAGTTCTGCAGCATCCTGCTGACAAGCTGCAAAATGGCTAATTGTCTTTCTGTACAAGGTCTTTTAAGGTTTAACTATCCAATTAAGAAATGACACCTGAATTATTTTTACTTCTAACGCAATAACCAACCACCCGTGGCTGCAATGTGAACTTTTTTGTCCAGTTACACAAAACCAAGGAGAAGAAAGTGAAGAGGGAGGACCAACCTCCACCCTAAAATCTCCTTCTTGCTTTATATCTATTACTATTCTAAACCCCAAACTCTTGAGTTTCCCACCCTGTGATATCACACACTTCTATTCAAACTCCACACCCCCAATCCCAGTTTTGTCATTCCATTCTGGAAGCTTCTCCATGGCCTCAGGTCACTGCAGTGTTCTCTTGGGGGTCAGAACCTGGCAGCACAGAAAGCCTGGAAATGCTCAGCATCCAGAGCTCCAGCAGGTCATGTCCCCTCTGTCCCTGGGCTGGGATGGGAGGTCCTTGGGGAGCTTCATTGCTCCCTGAGGTTGGGGTGCAGTCCTAAGGAAACTCAGCTCTGGAGATGGGATGGGATGGGAGCTGGGAATGTTCACCTGGAGAAGAGAAGGGTCCAGGGAGACCTTGGAGCTCCTTCCAGTGCCTCAAGGGGCTCCAGGAGAGCTGGAGAGGGACTGGGGACAAGGGATGGAGGGACAGGACACAGGGAATGGCTTCCCACTGCCATAGGGGTGGGATGTTGGGAAGGACTTCTCTGTGAGGATGGGGAGGCTCTGAGTTTTTCCAAAGCAGCTGGGGCTGCCCCTGGATCCCTGGAAGTGTCCAAGGCCAGGTTGGACAGGGCTTGGAGCAGCCTGGGATAGTGGAAGGTGTCCCTGCCCATGGCAGGGAATTGAAACTGGATGAGCTTTAAGAGCCCTTCCAACCCAAACCATTCCATGATTCTGTCCCTGTCCCTTGCACAGAATCAGAGAATGGCTGAGGTTGGAAGCGACCTCTGGAGATCTTCTGCTCCAACCCCCAGAATCCCTGCTGGCAGAGGATGGGTTCAGTGAGTTTTGTAGGTGTCTGGCTTGGTTTAATGCCAGCTGACATTTACTTTGAAATAAAACCAGTTTACATCCATTGGAGTCAAAGCTTGGGAGAGATGATGTAGTTCATGCTATTGCTGCCTTATTTTTGTCTGCCTTATTGAAGTAACATCCCACTGATTTAACAATTTCCACTCTGCTTCATGGGAAAAAAAATAAATTAAAGCTTGTGTTCTGATTCCATTTTCAGGTATTGGCAAACAGCAGAAAAATCACACCACGTAACCCATTACAGTTACCTTTAACTCATGATTCTACAATAGGAAATTCAGGCTGCTTTAATATAAAGTCTGTTCCTTTCTGGTTTTCTGAGTCAAAATAAGCCCTGGTTTAAGTGAGCTTAAATTCCCTTCACTGGAGCTTATACTTGATCGTGCACTTGCAGTTCTTGTTGACTCAAGGCTTTTCTTTAGCTCTCTGTGTGGGGTTTGGGAGAATCCTAGTGCCAGGAGTCTTCCCAATCAAATAAGAATGTAAAAGCAGTTTTTCCTCAAGTAGAAATATGTGGTATTTCAGAGCAGAGTGGCTTTTTGGGGGGGGTTTCTATAGTAACTTCAATGTCTTGTCCATGAGGTGGCAGCAGAGTCGGGATAAAACAGGACAAAACTACTCTGAACTTTTATATCCCTCTTCCTGAGCAACCCAAGTAGTCCTTTCAAAGGATGATGTAACATTTTTAAAGGTCTGTTAGGGCAGTGGACCTAAGAGAATAATAAGAGAAATAATAAGAATATAATAATAAGAGAAATGTCTTAAACGTGCTATTGGGATTTTTAAGTGCAGAAGGCACCAACATTGTTAGAAAGCATTTTTCTCTTAGAATTTATAGAAGAGGAATCACAACACATCCTTTAAATTACCAGATTTCTCTCTGCAGATGGATTTCATTCATCTTTTTCCCCCCTCTAAATACAGCTTCCAAATTGCAGCTTTTGATGTACACGAGCTGAGTTTGGGGATAAACAGAGCCCACTCCAGTCAGATGTTCCCACCCTAGGAAAGCACCAGGAGTGTTTCCCATCCCTCAGCTCTAATTAACTGGTGCTGCAGTGGCTTTAATTGGCAGTGGCTTTAATTTGCAGTTTGGTTGATGCATCCTGGGTTGCTTTTTCCCCTCTGTGCTGCATGCAGGAGCTGCGAGCATCGGGAAGGGCCTCGGTGGGATGCTCTTCTCCAGGTTTGGCCGGTCCAGTGCCACCCCCCAGACCATGGAGACGGGAAAAGATGGACCTGAGGGGGATGAGAAGAAGGCCACCGCCGCTGGGAGCCCACCTCTGCCACACAGCAGCTCGGGATTCCTCGAACCCACAGGTGAGTGATGCCCGCCCTGTGGGTCCAGGGAAACAGGAGTGGGGTGGGGGGCTGGAAATGCCAAAACTGCTCATGACAGGCTTTGCTGTTGTGGGTTTGCCATAAAGCAATGATGTTGAATATCAAGGCCAGCTTGGACAGGGCTTGGAGCAGCCTGGGGTAGTGGAAGGTGTCCCTGGCCATGGCAGGGGGGGAATGAGATGATTTTTAAGGCTCCTTCCAACCCCCAAACCATTCTGGGATTTTGTGAATCTATTCCTGGGTTGGATTGGAAGAGACCTTAAAGCCCATCCCATCTCACCTCTGCCATGGCAGGGACACCTTCCACCATCCCAGGCTGCTCCAAGCCCTGTCCAACCTGGCCTGGGACACTGCCAGGGATCCAGGGGCAGCCACAGCTGCTCTGGGCACCCTGTGCCAGGGCCTCCCACCCTCACAGCCAGGAATTTCTCCCCAGTATCTAATTTAACCCTGCCCTCTCACAGTTTAAACCCTTTTTTTTTCCACCTAAACTCCCAATTCCCCCATATATTTCCCATTCTGAAGCAATCTGGATTTTAGGACACGTATGACTGGAACCAGAAGCTGCCCTTGTCCTGATCTGAACTGCTCAGAACAGAAAGTGCAATTTTAGCAGCTGGGTTTTTTGAAAAGCATAGGTTACTTCCTCTCAGGAAATTCATCCTTGGATTTATTTCTGAGCTCCCCCTTGGCACTGCTGCAGGACACGGAGGTTTTTTTGCAATTGAGGGAGTCACAAGCGTCCTGTGACAGCGTTCACATGATGGATTGCTGTCTGTTCATACTAATTGCAACAGATAACCTGTCTGAGTCAGTGTTTGAGGGCAGGAAACTTGGGGTTAGACGTGAGGGAAGTAGAGAAGCAGGACAGGGAACATCACAGAGCTGCCAAGGGGGTCATTTCAGGGGGGGTTGGCACACTGAGAGCTTCCTGCATGGATCCCACATCCCTCCCTGCTGGAAAGCCATCCCTGCTCCATAGAAGGAGAACGTGGAGCAGAGGCTGGCAGCTGAATGATGCAATCCCCACCAAAGGCTCTGCTCTCAGAGGGCTCTGCCGGGGTTTGGCTCCCGCCCAAGCTCCCGTAACGGCCTCTCCGAGTGGCCTTCCTGCACAGCCACTGGGGTTTTTTTGGATAAACTCTCCTTCTTGGAAATGACTCTGTGTGTCTGCTGGTGTTCCAAGGCTCTGGCTCCCTGTCCTTGCTGCAAAGTGGGGCAGTGCTCCTGGGGAAATGAGGAGATCTGGGCCGTGGCTGCCGGCGCTCGTGCGATGCTCCCTGGCTCTGCTCCTCCAGCCAAGAATTAAAATTCCTTCAAACTGCCTTTGATAAACGGCTGCATTTTTGACTCAGTCTGGGGCTTTGGCTTTTGTAGCTCAGCGGGCTTTTAGGTTTTTTTGCCTTTTTTATTTTATTGCTCCTCCTGGAGGTTTCCTGACGGCTGAAGTGCCTTAGCGAGAGGTTAACGTAGGCCCAGTTAAAGTGCAGTGGTAATTGCTTTGAGTGTGGCATTAATCAAAGCAGCCATTGGAATAAAAGGGTAACTGCTGAAATATACTTGGAATAATCGGGATATTAAAAGGGCAGAGCTGTGGAGGGATGACTTTGCAGGAAGGGCTTGTAGTGTTGGGTGTAGTCTCCTTGTATAGACACTAAAAATGCAAGAAATCCATTTATTTCCAAAAGTTTCCTAGTGGGGCCTCAGCATTTGCTGGATATTTCTCTGTAGTTATCATGACAAGTATAAATAAATATATTTATGGAGTTACTATAAGAAAAACAGCTGCTTGAAAAAAAAAAAAGCTGTCTTTTCCCAAGCTGAGAATCACAGAATGCTTCAGGTTGGAAAAGACCTCTAAGAGCAGGTTTAGTTTCCTTTTTCTTGCTTTTTTTTTTTAACTGAACACAGCACCACTCGTAGGTTTGTGCTGAATGCAGGAGGTGCATTAAAAATGTATTTCTGTATTATTAAATCTCGATTGAGTTGAGTGCCCTGTGAAATGTAAACACAGAGAGACTGCGTGTGTTGTTTGTCCAGAATCAGAACCCGAAACACTCCGGTGTTTTTGCAGCTCTGACATCCCCCTTGTTGCTTTTCCTGTTCATTTCCCAGTGGAACTGGAGCACAGGATCGACTTTGAGCTCAGGGAAGGTCTCGTGGAGAGCAGATACTGGTCTGCAGTCACATCCCACACTGCTTACTGGTCATCTCTGGATATTGCCCTTTTCCTCCTCACCTTCATGTACAAGCAAGACCAAGAAGAGACTGACAAATCCAATTTGGACACTATCTGAATTTTGGACTGAGGACAGGAGAGGAAACTTTAAAAACCAACGGCACAAAGCAGATGTTTGACTGCAGAGCTGCAGGACCTGTGGCATGGAGGTTTCAGGTTTAAGTGCATGTTTGGGGGGTTTTCCTATTTCTAAAGAGGAAAGGTTATTTGTATTTCAAAGCACTTTATAGTTTTCAACGTTTTGCAGTGCTGAATTAGACCTGAAAGGATTCCAAGTTCCTGTCAACTTGGACTGTACAAAGAGCCAGGACAGCATTGTAGCATCCCGTGAGCAGTTGTGCTTGGGTGACATCCTTGTTAATGACCATAATTGCTGTTTAGTTCATTAAAATATTTTAAAAAAAAAAAAATAGTGGGTTAAAAAAAAAAAAAAAAACAAAAAAAAACCACACCAACAAACCAAACCTAAATTGATTTCCATTAACAAAAAGAAAAAAAATACATGTTCAGTACAAACCTAAACCTGCCATGTGCTGATGTTTCATGTACCTGTGAATAACAAGCAGTGGTGTCATTTTTCCAGGACTTTATTCAGCTCCACATCCAGTTATCCCCACATTGGAAGCCCATTCTGACTGCTGGCTTCTGAGGTCCTATCCTGTGTGGCACATTTAGAAACTAATGCTGAACAGAAAAAAAAAGGAAAAAAAAAAAAGAAAAAGCATGAGGCAAATATTTGAAATACTGTAATTATAATTTATTATTCTCTCTAATCGTTTCATTTTATTCCAGTGTATAAAACATTACTTTTTTACTGATTTCTTTTGACATAATTTAAGAACCACATTTATTTTCTACAGTGTTAAGACTTTTTCTCAGAAATACATATCTTTGTACTACTATTCAAATGAATATATGGACACTGTGGCACACTTTAAGTATTTTTTCATTAAAAATAAATATTTGTGGTTTCACACAAATGACATCAGTCACGTTCTTCTCAGAGGTAAGTGCCTTTGTGATTTCAGGTTCCAAGTGTTTCTCAGGCACATGAGATTGGTTTGCAGAGGACCCAGCTGTCCTTTGTTTACCATAATTAAATCCATACGTGTGTGTGTTTGTATAAAAACATATGGATGTGTATATTTATGTGCAGGGGGAGAGAGGCACCGTAAAATAAACTTGGTGAGGCCTGAGAATACCAACATTTAGATTAAATTTGTATCTGAAACTAATTCAGAAGTCAAGAGGGCGGTGTTGGGATGAAAGGGAATCATCTCCAAATGAAACACCAGAGGGGCATTGCTGAGATTTTGGAGCAACGTGGAAGGCTCTGGAGCAGGAGTGTTGGATATTTGCCCTCAGAGCTGCCTCTGCCTGAGGTATTCATGATCTGGATGGCACATGTGGGAGCTGCAGAGCCTAAACTTCAGTTCAAATAGCAAAATATTGTAAAAGAGCAAAAAAACTCGGGCGGTGGTGTTGTGTTCTCAGTGTAAACAGATGTGGCAGCATCAGCCCAGAACAGTGGCTGGAGCTGTGGAAACCCCAGAGTTCCCTGCCTGGGGGGAGAGGGTGGCTCTTCTCCCAAATTCTGTTTATTTGGGCTGCTCCTTCCATGAAAGAATTGGGAGTTTGGATCCTCTGCTGGAGTTAGGGATTTAGGAATAATTCTGAAGGGGGAAAAACAAAGAAAAAGGGAAGGGAGGAGTGGAGGGGAATGGGAAGGGAAAATGACACAAGCAGCACTGCAGTGAGCCAATATCCAGCATTCAGATGGTGGAAAGGACCTTCCTTCGGTGTGGATCTGTGAAAAATTCCATCTGGCCTCAGAGCTCTCCTGCCTGACCTGTTTACCCTGGTGGATGAGCAATCCCAGGAAAGGAAAATAACCCCCTGAGAGGAGGAAGCCTCTGCTCCAGCAAACAGCCTTGTGTTTACAGGACTGGGCTCTCCAGATAAGTTGTTTAATCAGCTCCTCCTAATGAGGACAGTTTCAACACAAAAAGGAGACTCTCCTTTTATATTTAGAACGTGCAAAACGTTTCCAAATGTGCACGGTTGGTGTTTCAGGGCTCCGAGCTGGGTTGTGGTGCTGCTGCCTTCTCCCTTTCCACCACTGGATCCACCCTGGATCCTTTTTTAAGGGCTGTAAACAAAAGGGGTTAATTCCTGCAATTCTTGTGGTCTGTGGAAACCCTGCTGTAGTCCAGGACGTGTTTCAGATTTATGGAATAGCTGTTCCCCTGGCCTCAGAACGTGCTGGTACTTGCTGCCTGCTCTCCATATAAGGGAGGAGATCTGACTTTTAGGTGCGTGCCCCTTGGAAAATCGGGGAGAAGGCAGAGCTGAGGAGTAAATCTCATTGCTGGGAGGAGAAGGGATACTGAGAGCCAATACCTGATCATCCCTTAGTGTTTTTCCTGAGTTGATGGGTGTGTTTATTTGTGATTCTGCCCTAATTAGCAACTTCCTGGACCACCAACTAATCTCCCAAGCTAAATTCCGGATATGAAACACACCTTGAAAGAATCAGTGGAGACTCATTCTAAATTCTGTGCAGAGATGTTAAACAGCCTTTCATCTTTTTAATCCTCAAAAAATACCCCTCATCCTGCTGCAGAGGTGAAATCCTCTTTGCAGAGCAGATGCTGAAGGTGGTGGAAGGGTTGCCCCATTTCTGTTGCGTGGTGCAGCTCAGAATTCAAGTAGGGTCACGTCTGCTGCTTCAAACTTTCTGTTCAGATGCTCTGTGTCATAATACGGAGCTGGAATGTCCTGGCTCCCAATTACTGACTTGTTTTCTTCTGCAAGGACGATGTTGAGCTTTCCAAGCTGTGTTGACTGGTGGTTTTTCTTGAGAAACCAAGATAAGGGCAGTGTTCCTCGCTGCTGTCAGTCTTCTGCCTGATACCGACCTGTTTCCCAAACTTGGCCTTGAGGTCTTTGTCCAACTTTGTTGCTTACAATGGTTTTGCTACAAGGTCATTTTTGCAGATAATGAGCGTGAATTTTATTCTTTTTCTTAATTCTGCCCCTTTGCTCCTCATTATTCTGTCCTGGTTCTGCTGCAGCTTCCTCTCCATTTGCATTCACTCCCTCCCTGCTCCAGTGCCAGAGTCTCTGGAGTCAGACACCCTTTGCTTTATTTCACCATGGACAGTCTGGCTGGCCAACTTCAATTATTTTATCTCCTTTCCTAATTAGTATTATCAGGCTGAGCTGAAACATATTTCACCTTCCCACACTCACATTTTGCCTGGTTGCCACCTGTTTTTCCTGGTTTCCTGCTGTCCTGGTGCTCCTTTCCCACGTGCTTGGCTCTTGAGCTGACTCTGCTGTACCTGAATCGTTTGGAATTGATTTTTTTTTCCCCAAGCTGAGTTCGTGAATCACTGTGTCAACTGTTTGCACTGAGTTAGTTAATGTATATTTGTGTGCCCTCTGACAGGCGAGTTTATTTGGAATTCCTTGTTCCCCGTTTTTCTGTTATTAGCTTGGAGATGAGATTTCTGCTTCCACACATCTTTTTTCTGCTGAATTGGGACTGCAGGTGATTGACCTGTACAGGGTCACCTCCCCAGGCTCTGCCAAACATCTTCAGTCACCATCAGAAAGCTTTTACACACCATGGCCCAGTTTGAGCTGTATTTAATAATCATTTTCCTCCAAAGAAATCCCCACCATTTCTCCTGGTTTGGCTTTTCCCTTCTTCCATGAGTGGTTTTAGTGCTTTTGTCTCTTCCCCACTGCACTCCAACCTGTTCTCAAGTGCTGGGATTTCATTCCTGCTGGATTCCTGCCTGCTGGAATCACCGTTTGTTTCGTGCTTGTCTGAGCATCCTCAAGACTTTCAGGGGAAATCTTGGAACCTGTTTGACCCCCAAGAGGCACATCCTGCTGCTGTGATCCCCAAGAGTTCTGCTGAAAGCTCAGCACCAGCAGATCCCATCTGGAAGTGTTCAGCTCCCAGGATGGCTTTGCAGTGTTCTCTCTGCTGCTCTGGCTGCTGCTGGCAGCTCAACCCCAGCCCTGACAAAGCACTTTCTGTCCTTGTCAATGAATTTTGGCACTTCAGCCAGCACTGGGGCTGGGCTGGGCTCTCCCAAGGCTGACTCCTTGCTCCTCGTGTTTCTCCTGCCTCCCTGGGGACCCATTTGACCCCCACTTTGCTATAGAAATCCAAAGTTTTGTGTTTCCCTGCGTGCCTTTGCAGAAGCTCCAAAACTGCCAGCACAGCTCAGAGCATGTCAACACTTCTCCTCTTCCAAGAGAAGTCCCAAACCAGGGAGAGAAATACCTGGAAAAGTTTCAGGTCACCCTGGGGGTCAGTGCATTCTGGTGCCACTGGGAAGCAAATCCCAGCATCAGCCTTTTCCCCTCTCTCCCTCTGCAGCTCTCCAGCAAACCTTGGCCACTCCTTTCCCTTTGGGAGTGAGAATCTCCCTGCAAAAACGAGCTGGCCCAGGAGCCATCTCTGCTGGTTTTGAAACCCTTGGTGATTTATCCAAAAAGAGAGGGGTTTCAGTTGATGATTCTGTGAGCATCTGCCACGGATTAACTCCTCTCTTTGTTTCCCAAATAAAATCCCAGTTCTTGCAGCTACGCTGCCCGTTCCCTGGGGCCTCGCTGATTGTGGGCATGGACAGAGAACCCCAGAATGGCTTGGGAGGGGACCTTAAAGATGATCTGATTCCAACCCCCAGCGGGGCTGAGATGGGAGAGGGGAAGTCCAAACTTCTCCAGCACGCTGGAGCTCCAAGGACCCCACATCCAGTTGGTTGTTCTTGCTCATTTTATGGCTCTTGCAGCATCTCCAGAAAGTCAGGATCTCTTCTCAGAGCAGCCCCAGACTGTGCTCTCAAAGGGCAGCTCTGTCTCACCATTTCACTGCTCCATTCTGGTTTTCTGCTCCTGTTCCTCTGCCTGCAAAGCTCAGACTGGCTGGAAACCAAAGCCATGGGAAGAGGGAAAGGAGAGCAACTCTGCTGGCCTGGGATTTGGGGTCTCTCTCACCTGCTGGTGTCTCTCACACCTTCCCAAAGCTAAAGATGAGGTTGTGCTGCCACCAGAGAATCCCAGAATGGATTGGGTTGGAAAGAACCTTAAAGCCCATCCCATGCCACCCCTGCCATGGCAGGGACACCTTCCACTGTCCCAGGCTGCTCCAAGCCCTGTCCAGCCTGGCCTGGGACACTTCCAGGGATCCAGGGGCAGCCCCAGCTGCTCTGGGCATCTTCACCCTGTGCCAGGGCCTGCCCACCCTCCCAGCTGAGGATTTCTCTCCAATATCTAAACTAAACCTCCTCTTGTGGTTTGGAGCGGGGCTGCCCCAATCCCTGCCCTCTGTCACTGTGAGTCCAGCTGGGCAGGAACAGCCCCCCCTGCTCTCAGGACAGGGGTTTCCTGTTGGAAATGCAAAATGGCAAAAAAACACTCTGAAAGATGAGAAGAGCCAAAACATGCACAGATGTTTTATCTTCCCACCTTTCCATCCCTCTCCTGCTGTGCTGAGCTGAAAGTCCAAATGAGGAACATCCATACTTTGAGTCTTGTAATGCCAATGTCCTGCTCTGATGGCTTTCCAGGATGTTTATGACTGCAGGATTTGTCAGAAATTTTCACATTGGTGATCACTTTTAAGTGACCAGTACAGAAGTTTAAAAATAACTTTGATGCACTTTCAGCTTTGCTTGAAGCACTTTCAGTATGGAAATTTAAGTTAGAGTAATTTGCAAAGAGGGACAGACCACTTCCAAAACAAACTCCACTCTCTAGGACAAAGGGGAAGGGTTTTAAACTAAAAGAGGAGAGATATAGGTTGGATATTGGGAAGGAATTCTGCCCTGTGAGGGTGGGCAGGCCCTGGCACAGGGTGCCCAGAGCAGCTGTGGCTGCCCCTGGATCCCTGGCAGTGTCCCAGGCCAGGCTGGACAGGGCTTGGAGCAACCTGGGATAGTGGAAAGTGTCCCTGCCATGGCAGGGGTGGGACTGGATGGTTTTTAGGGTCCCTTCCAACCCAAACCATTCTGCAATTTTATGATTCCCTCTTCCAGTTGCTTCCTTACAGCCGTTTGTTCTCCTCACTACATTCCACCAGCATTTTCCCAAATAGTTTCACAGCTTCTGGGCTCTTTGCTTTGGACAAGGTGAGATCCTGTTGGAAAAGCAATCCTTAAGGATCTGGGACGTGGCTCTGGTGTGCAGCCCTGAGTGCTGTGCAGGGAGGGCTCACACTGAGACAGCAGCTGAGTATTCTGTGTTTCCAAAGCCCGTTCAGACAGGATGGTTCTGTCTCTCTGCAAACTCCTTGGGAATTCTCCTTTTTGCCTTCCAGGCTGCCCCTCCTCGCATGCAACTGAGTGTGTGGGGGGTTATTTTTGTATAAAACTGAGGTATTAAAAACCAGCGGGAGCTAGGGAGGGAGGTGAGGCTGCTTTGTGGTGGCTGCAGGAAAGGGAAGAGGGCAGAACTGTTCCTCGCAGCGCTGCGTGTTCCTCTGTCACGGACCCACCTTGGAGACACCACATCTGCCCAGGAGGGGAGGAGGGGGAGACAGCCCAGGCAGGAGAGGAGCTGATTAAATCAAGGAGAAGTTTGGCAGCGCTGGGGAACAGCCTGATGTGGATCAGCCAGCACGTGTGCAACACATGTCAGAGCTTGATGTTCCCAGCCGGAGCCGTGGGCACGCGCGGAGGGCAGGGAGCAGGGTGGGAGCTCAGCTCTGCCCACAGCACCTCTCGCTCACAGAATCCCTGAATGGGTTGGCTTGGAAGGGACCTTAAAGCCCATCTTGTTCCACCCCTGCCATGGCAGGGGCCCCTTCCACTAGCCCAGGCTGCTCCAAGCCCTGTCCAGCCTGGCCTGGGACACTGTCAGGGATCCAGGGGCAGCCCCAGCTGCTCTGGGCACCCTGTGCCAGGGCCTGCCCACCCTCCCAGGGAAGAATCTCTTCTCAATGTTTAATCTAATCCACTCTCCTTTTGTTCAAAACCATCAACCTTTGTCCCACCAATTATTCTTCTATTATTCTACTCACCCTGAGCACACCTGAACTCACCCAAATCGTGGCTATCCCAAGGCTTGTCCTGGTGGGATTTAACTCCTCCGGTGACCACACTCAGCCCAGGCAGAGCTCTGCATGTCCTGGGTGCTTGGATGGGATCTGCCAGAGCCCACAGCACAACCTGTGTGCAGGGAACTGCTGGGCTCTGCTCACAGGGAACAGGGACAGCACAAGAGGAAACAGCCTCAAGTTGCACCAGGGGAGGCTTAGATTGGATATCAGCGAAAATTTCTCCATGGAAAGGATTGTCCAGCCCTGGCACAACTGCCCAGGGCAGTGGTGGGGTCACCATCCCTGGAGGGATTTAAAAGCCATGTGCATGTGGCACTTGGGGACATGGGGCAGTGGTGGCCTTGGCAGTGCTGGGGAAATGGTTGCACTTGACCTTAGAGGGGTTTTCCAACCTAAACAATTCCATGATACGGAGCCTGTCCCAGCCCTGCTGCACCATCCCTAGCTCATTTTCTGTGGGCAGCCTCTAGGAGCAGCTGATTCCTGTCCCAGAGCCACCTAAACCCAGGCGCTGATGGATGGCTGAGGTCAGGAGGGGCTGATGTGGCAGCTCCCACCCAGCATCCCCAAGCTGCTTTCTAGGGATTATTCACTTCCCTTCCCAAGTCCTGGGGCTCCCTGAGAGTTAGTTACAGCTTTGACATCTGCAGCCACAGGGGAAAAAAAAAATACAAACTGAGGTTTCACTGCTTCTTCCTGCAGTGAATTTCAATTCTGAGTGGCCTCAGCCTGGGAATGCCTGGGAAATCTGCAGCCCCTGTCAGCCCCGAGCCCTGCAATGCATCCCCAAAGGAAAGCAGAGTCATATGGATTTTGTAGCAAACATTTTGCCAGTTTCTAGTTCTCCTTCATAATCCTGATGGCATTCTTGGCCCCCTTGGGTTCAGGATTTATGGGGACACGTTCCCAGCCTCGTGGGGGAAGCGGGAGCTCTGGCTGCAAGCTGTTCCTGGGTCTGGATCAGGCTGCTCCTGGGTTTGTGCTGTGCCCTCAGGAGAAGCTGTGTGTGGAATCTGAGCAGGGATGGATTTATTTTGTGCATCAGTTACATCTGCAGCACTCACTTGTTACTCCACAGCCAAAGCTGGGTTTAAATCAGGCCTTTTAAAGCCTAAAACCTGCTGCAAAATTTCCCCCCCCCCCCCAAACAATTCAGTTAATTACCCAGCTAACTCAGCTCTGGCTGGCTCTCCCTGCAAATACCCCATCCTCAACAAGATTTTTCCTTAGATTTGGATGAAATGCAATGATTGAGTCATGATTTTTTTTCCCTGGCTCAGTTGCTGGAGCAGGGAATGTTGTTCACAATACTGGCTGTTGCCATATGCTTTTTTCATCAACTTAAAGGGTGCAACTTTCTTTTTTGCTTCCCCCTCCACTGACTCACTCCCCAAATATGTTTCTGGTTAGGATGCCTTGTGACTTCTTCCTGACATAAGGTTTTCTAGTTTGCAGGCAGCTTTGGGAATCGCCTGTGTGAGTTCCAAAAGGTCCCAGCTCCCGGGAGAAGTGTCCTGGAGAGAGGGAGCAGCGAGATGCTTACCTGGAGTTTGGGTGCTCGCAGCCTCTGGGAGCTCTCCTGCCACAGAAATGGTTTTCCAGAAGCCTGGAAGTCCCACTGCACTGCCTTTTGTGTGAGGATTGCTGTGCCTGGGAAATGCCTGAGGGAATTTTGAAGATCTCTCTCTCCTGGATGCTGTGCAGAGCCAGGAGCTGGACTGGATGATCCTTGTGAGTCCCTTCCAGCTCAGGATATTCTGTGATTCTGTGATTAGGTGAACTTGGCCTTTAATCTGTTTGCTTTCAGGAATGCTGTGAGTGGAGAACGGGAGATGCTGCCTGCGAAGGATCTTGGACAGACAGACAGACAGACAGACAGACTTGTCCCTCCTGGAATTCCTTTAAAGGCCACCTTGTGCTGACCCCCCGACCTTCACCACTGATGCCAAATTCCCTTGGAAAAGGTGAGTGAGGAGCCATCCCAGTGCTTCCAACATCCCAGTGGGCAGCTCCCAGCACGTGGCCAAGGAGAGAAAACAGCTCCCCAGAAAAAGCAGGATACAAATCATTGCAGGGGCACTCCCTGCACCTGTGAGCATGGGAGTGACTGCAGGAACACCAGAGTCCCCCCCACGCTCGTGGATGTGCATCCCAAAGTCCTCACAGCCCTGGAGATGCCAGAGGCTGGGAAGAAAACCCTGCCTCTCTTGCAGCTGCAGGAACTGAGATGCTGAGAGTTAAGTGACTGGCCCGAAGCCAGAGTGCCTGGAAACGAGCCCAAATCTTCCCTGTATTAGCTGGGAGCTGACCCTGCAGCGTTCCTTGCCCTGCTGGAAATGTCACCCATGATCTCTGGAGCAGCTATCCTGCAAAGAACATCTCCTGCCCTTTTTATTTTTTGCCTCTTGAAATTGCTTTTCCTCACAGGACACCCCCATCTGTTTGATCCTGTGGGAGGCAGGAGGGCAGGGACGCGCCAGCCTCTCTCCTGTAGCACTTCTCATTTCCTACAGCCCTGCCTGGAAAGTTGACTCTGGGCTTCTCCACACTGGGAATGTTCCAGAGAAAGTTGTTCCAGCTGAGTGACTCTCCTGCAGCACAGCCCTGGTGGTGGGTTGGTGGCAGAAGACACGTGAGGACACAGCAGGGTGGCCCTGCCTGATCCTGGCACCTCTCCCGGGGAAAAGAAATTGGGATTCTCATTCTCCCTGCACCTCCCCAAAACATGGAATCTGCTCTTCCCCGTGCCACCTGGGATGTCACCTGCCACGAGCACGAGCAGGTTGGGTATGGAAGGTGGCAGCTGTGGTGTCACTGCCAAAGCCACCTGAGAGGCCAGTGCTGCTCCCAGGATGTGGGTTCTCCTAAGGAAGGGGCTCGTCCTGCTGGACAGCAGGTGCCACCTTTCCACTGGGGTCTCTTCCAGGAGGGGCAGGTCACTTGTGAGCAGCCCTCCACATGGGGACCTCTCCTTGGAGATCCAGGAGTGAATCCTGCAAGATTCACTGCCTGATTTCCATTGTGCCTCATTTCCATGTGATTTGATGGAACTTTGGGGTTTTTTACTGTGGGTTTTTTTTTTTCCTTATTCTTTCCAGTGCTGCTATCACAGTTCTTGTCTTGTCCTGGCTCTGTCACCATCCGGTGTCATCGCTTGGGAGATGGAGGAGGAGGAGGCAGAGGTGTTTCCTTGCAAGGAACAAATGGAATAACCCATCCTTGTTCAGCTGGCAGCATCTCCAGGGTCCCAAACACACTGGAGAGCTGGAAGCAAAGCCTGGCCACTCCACAGCCCTGCAAGGAAGGACAGGGCACCAGAGGCTTGGAAAAAATACCCTGGCAGTACAACCCCGTGGATTTTCCCTTTAAGGAAAAAAAAATCCAGATGTGTCAGCATTTTGATTGTTGGATGGGGATGGGGTTTCCCTATGGCAGCCAGTGCTTGGTGCAGAGAGCTGTGGGAGCCAAGATAAATCCCTGACTGTTCATCACTTGGCATCCCAAGGTGGGAGAGCAGCAGGGGCCTGGGTTGGGATGCCAAATCTGCCCAGCGCCCTGGTCCATCCTGAGAAGGTGGCACTGAAGTTCTCACCTGTTCCTTCAGTTCCTTCCCCAGGGCTCTCACTTGCAGATGCCAGCTGAAGGCGTGACACCCATCATGGGGAATAACCACCTTCATTCTGATGGGACAAGGGGTGATGGGTTTCCACTGCCAGAGGGCAGGGATGGATGGGAGATTGGGAAGGAATTCTTCCCTATGAGGGTGATGGGGCCCTGGCACAGGGTGCCCAGAGTAGCTGTGGCTGCCCCTGGATCCCTGGAAGTGTTCCACACCATGGTGGTCATGGCCTGGAGCAACCTGGGATAGCGGAAGGTGTCCCTGCCATGACAGGTGTGGAACAAGATGGGATTTAAGGTCCCTTCCAACCCAAACCATTCCAGGATCCTACAATTCCATGATCTCTGCTATCAGAGAGTCCCAGAATGGATTGGGTTGGAAAGAACCTTAAATCCCATCTTGTTCCACACCTGTCACAGCAGGGACACCTTCCACTGTCCCAGGCTGCTCCAAGCCCTGTCCAGCCTGGCCTTGGGCACTTCCAGGGATCCAGGGGCAGCCACAGCTGCTCTGGGCACCCTGCGCCAGGGCCTGCTCACCCTCCCAGCTGAGGATTTCTCCCCAGTATCTAAACTAAACCTCCCCTTGTGAGCCCTCGCCGTGGTTTGCAGCGGGGCTGCCCCAGTCCCTCGGTGGGATCCCCGGTCCCACGGTGACCTCACCTGAACCAATTCCCCCCTCTGTGCCATCCCCTTTCCCAAGAGCTTCCTGATGGCCTGTTAAGCCACTCCAGAGCATTGACCTGATTTTCTCCTTGTCTCCAGGATGTTTCCTCTCCTGCTGCCACGGGCCTTGGCTTCTCCTCCCACCCTCCCACGGCTGCAGGGCCGCGTCTCGCAGCGCATTCCTCCGCCTCGGAATCTCCGCCTTGCTATCTAAGGAGCTGAAGGATATTTCCAACCCAGCCCTGCCAGAAAATATTGGCATCCACCTCCATCTCCTGTCCTCCTGCACACGCATCCAGCTCCTCGAGCGCTCTGATTCTCTGCCATGTTTAAACAACCATCACTGACAGGCAGCTCTCGATCCAGCAGGTTATTTTCTTTCCTGGCTGGAGGGTTTTTTTCCCCCTTTCCCAAGCCCCAGCTGGTTCTGCAGCTTCCTCTCCTAGTGACTGGGTTGGACTCTTCCTGCTGAGTGTCCATGCTGAGATTTACCTGCAAGTGGGACTGGAGCAAGGCTGTGCCTGGCATTAACTTCAGCCCACCTTTGCAGAGAATCGCAGAGTCACAGAATGGTTTAGAAGGGACCTTAAAGGTCGCCTGGTTCCAACCCTGCTGCCATGGACAGGGCTGCCACTTGAAGCTGCAGAGAAGCTCTTGCAGCTCCAGCATCCTCCAGTTCAAGCAATGAGCTGTCAAAAGGTTTTTCTGGCCAGAGAAGGCGGGAGAGCCCTGCTGGCACAGAGTGGGCACAGCGACCACCCAGGACTCCTTTTCCTGCCTTTTAAAATCCTCTGATGGTGGAGTGACTCCTTCATTCCCTCCCATCTCAAAAGCCTCCCCAAAGAGCCAGTCTGGGCCTTTCTCCGGATGATTTGTCCATTGCTTTTTGCCCGTCCCTTGTGGAAAGGCAGAACGGGACATTTCCTCCCTCTTCCATCCCTCCCTCCCTAGACAAACCCCTCTTTTATCTGCCTGAAGATGTTATCATCATTCTTTCTTTCTCTAGGGTAAACAGCTTGAATTCTTTCAACCTTTCCTCATTGGCCACTCTCCTGTCCCACCAGGATCTGCTGAGGAACTGGCACTGGGGGTCCTCAGTGGGGCCCTCCATGAGCCCACCTGACCCTTCTTTTGCAGGGAATGTGGGGCTGCACCAGGAGCACCACAGGACCTTGGCAGCAGACACCGTGTGTCTTCCAGGAGCTCACAAATCACCTCAATTCCATGGGATTTGGGGGATTCCCAGCACGACTGCCCATTCCCAGCCAGCTGAGAGCCCACCTCCCTTTCCTAGGGAGCTGCTGATCGCTTCAGAGCGCTCTGCTTGGAGATGAAGTTCATCCCACCCAGCTGATTCAATAACATTGACCTTATTAAAGCACTCTGCCCTGCTCTGTCTCTATTTTTCCAGCTCTAACTGCATTACCAGCCCGCTCGCATCCGATCTTTCCGGTGAAAGCTGGAGCTGGAAAAGCACAGAGCCATGCAGCTGTCTGGGCATCATCCATCTCCCCCTTCCCCCAGAACAACAGGTTCCCAAATGTGCTGCAGCTTCTCAGGGCATCTCAGGGGTCTGAGGGGCAAATGAAAGGTATTTACCCCTTCAACAGATGGATTTTTCTGATTGTGTTCCCCAAATCCTTTTTTTCAGCTCAGAGCAGCTCTCTGAGAGCTGCAGCGATCCACGGTGGAGAGATGTGGATGTGACCAGGAAATCTGAGCTCGGTGTCCCTCAGGGCACAACCCCCCTGTTTCCCTGCAGCCTCCCAGTGTTAATTTCCCTTCAAAAGGAAGCAATTTGGGGTTATTTTTTAACCAATGCTGCACATTTTTTAACCAATGCTGCTTTTCCACCCCAGCCATCCTGGGCAGAGTGATCCAGTTGAGATCTGCATCCTCAGAGGTTGTAAGTCACTCCCGTGTGTCCAGCCTGGACTTCTCCATCTGGAAAACAGGGAGAAAATTGCTGTGATTCCCTTGTATGCAGCCATTCATTGCGGGACATGATCAGGGAATTTGGGTGACCTGTGCTCACGCACACCCCCAACACAGCAAGAAGAGCCAGAATATAGAATCCCAAAATCCCAGGATGGTTTGGGCTGGAAGGGACCTTGAAGATCATCTCACTCCAGCGCCCCTGCTATGGGCAGACATCATCGGTTTTGGGTAAAAACAAGACAGCAAAGATTTTGGGGGGCTGAAAAGGTCCTAGGGGATGATGCTGAGTCGCTCCCCCTGGACCTGTGACTTGGGCTCTGGTGCCTCACACAGGGTGAAAGTGTCCTTCTCCATCAGGGCCGTGTCCCCAGACACCCCATGGAGCCCTGTGGTGTCGGTGCTTTGCTCAGGGACCTGTTATCAGCCAGCTCTCACAGAGCTCTGACGTGGGAACCGATAAAAACTCCCCTTTAGTGCTTCTCAGTCTGTGGCAGCACATGAGCAAAGGCAGCTCTGTCCTTTGTGCCCTCCTCTCCTCCTCCTCTCCTCTCCTCTCCTCTCCTCTCCTCTCCTCTCCTCTCCTCTCCTCTCCTCTCCTCTCCTCTCCTCCTCCTCTCCTCCTCCTCTTCTCTCCTCATTCTCCTTCTCTTCTCTCCTCTCCTTCTCCCTCTTCTTCTCCTTCTCCTTCTCCTTCTCCTTCTCCTTCTCCTTCTCCTTCTCCTTCTCCTTCTCCTTCTCCTTCTCCTTCTCCTTCTCCTCTCCTCTCCTCCTGCAGCTCTCGCAGCAGGGGTGGGATTTATCCCGAGGGTGTGATTTATAGGGCAGGTGTGATTTATGGGGCTGCTGCTATACTCGGGGTAGGCTTTGCAGCCTTGGAGAGCTCCCTGCACCTTGCCTCAAGTCCCTTATTCCCGAGGTTTTGGATGTTTCTGGCATCAGGCAACGGGAACAAGAGGTGGGGTTTCTGCTGCCAGCCTCTCCTTCCTTCTGGCTGGGCTTGGGGGCAGTGAACCCCATCCTTAGGGAGCTTGAGGCCTCATGGGTCTCTCTCAGGATGCCACATGAAAGGGAAGTGTGGGATTTTGGGGCATAATTGGTCTACAAGTGTGTCCCCAACTGCTCTCCCCACCTGGGTGTGCCCATTTCCCTCCCCGAGCTGCTGCTGTCATACCCCTGTCATGGGGATGAAGAATAAACCCACCTCAGAGCATTTTGGGGGGCTGTGGGGTGGGGACAGGACTCTGGAACCAAGTGGGTTTTTGGTGGAGCCAGCATGGAGCATCCCAGTGCCATCCAGAGGGGATGGGTGGCCCAGGCTGGGGCTTCTGGGGGTTCCACAGTAGGAAAATCCATCCCCATCCCCATCCCCGCACCCCCTGAGCACCGCTGGCCAGCCCCATCCCCAGGGCTGCATTTCCTTCTCCATTCCACAATTTGGGGATTTTTGCCAAGCTCCAGAGCAACACCAGAGCGCATCCATAGAGTGGGAGTTGTCCGGCGTGTCTCAGGGATGCCCCAGGCCTCAGTTCCTCAAAAAAGCCTGTCAGAGCAGCTTCTCCTCCCCCTGAGAGAGGGAAAACTGATGGGCTGGGAGCCAATTTCCCGAGCCGTTGGGGAGGGAAGGGCTGGGGCAGGGGAGATAACGGGATGTGCCAGGGCTGGGCTGATGCTGCAGCTGGTGCCGGGTGTGGGGCTGCCCCTCTGGAGTCACACAGGGTGCTGGGGACACTTTTCCTCCCCTCCTTCACCACCTGGGAGACCTGCAGGGTGCCAGCACAGGGTGAGTTCCCACAGCTCCACTTCCCATCAAGTGGCTTCCCCCAAAAGGGCCTGAAGAGCAGCTGTGAATAATTGATGGTGGAATTTGGGGATTTTTTTTTTCCCCCTCCAGTAAATGATTCCCAAATAGATGTTTCCCACTATCTGGCCAGAGAAATGTCAGATCCATCAGATGAATTATTTGGGATTTTTTGGTGTTTCTTCGTGCTGACTAACAGTGGATAAATGATTCAGGGTGTTACTTCTGACACCCCAGAGTCACCAGCCCCAGGGATGGTGATTGAGTGTTGCCTGACATTTGGATTTTCTTTGAGCCTCAGCTCCATGGGAGAAATCCAGCCTTCCAGGCTGGCCTTGGTATTTGCAAAGGCAGAAGAATAGGAGGCCTTCTGGAGGTGGAGAAAAGCCAGAACGGGAGTGGCAAAGGCTCAAAAAATCTGATGGACAATGGAAAGTGGTTTAATATATTGCATATTGTGGGAAAAGAGGGGGTGTGGGAGATGTTTGAGCCTTCGGGCTGGATGAAGGCAATGGTCCAACATCCCTGAGGGTTCTGGAGATGTCTGAAAGATGGATGTGGGCAGCAGCACCTGAGAGGGACAAATTCCTGCAACCCTGTGCAGCGTTTACCACGGGAAGTCACAAGCTGAGGATGATGAGTGGTCCCAAAACCATCAGTCAGGCACGGGTGATGCAGAGGAAGATCAGCAATGGGAGAGATTCCTGGGCATGGCTCCTGGGAGACACTCAGGCACCAGGCTGGAAGGTGCAGGGATATTTTGCAGCCCTGGTGATGAATCAGCTTTTAGGAGAATTTATCTGGGATTTATCCAAATTCTCCATCACATGGACTCAGGCGTTCAGCTAACAACTCCCTTTGGCTCCAAGTGATGTTTTAGGATGCTCTAGAACCCGCCAGCCCTTCCAGAAGGACACAAAATTCAAGGACACTCCTGACACTGGGGACAACCAACCAGAAAATTAATTGGGGCACGTTGCTTCCTGTGTGGGCCAAAGCAAGAGTCACACTCAGTGGAGGTCACTCCTGGCAGCTGGAAACATCAGAAGGACACAGAAAAAGGCTAAAAGATAAGTGACAGCACGGGAATTAATGCCAGCAGGAAACCAGTGGCTGACACAGGCCCAGCCAGAGAAGCAGCAGAGTGCTGTGCTATGAAGAGCTGACTGCAGAGGAGAAAACCTCCCAGCCTGAGGCTTCAAGAGCTTAATTGACCCAAATACCTGGAAAGAAGGTGAAGAGGGGACAGAGAAGAGCCCTGCAGGGAGGTTGGTCCTGCAGCACAAGCCTGGCAGGCTCCAGTGCACCGTGGCTGATTTCAGGAACTAGAGGAAGGAAAATGAGAGGGGAATTTGTAGCTGTAGGGCCTTGAAACCTCAGCCTGACTTGCCAAGGAGGAGGCACCTCAATCCAGCTTCGTGCCTCTTACCTCAGTGTAGCTATCTCTTGCAGCCAAGGATTAATTCCAGATGCTGCCAGGAGAAGCTGTGGATGCCCTGGAAGTGTTCCAGGTCAGGCAGGACAGGGCTTGGAGTGACCTGGTCTATGGAAGGTGTCCCTGCCCATGGCAGAGGGGAATAGAGATTATTTTTAAGGTCCCTTCCAACCCAAACTATTCCAGCATTCTATGATTTTGTAACCTTGGAGCATGAAGAACCAGGCTGGATGGTTGTGACAGTGTTGAATCTTGGTCCCTGGCTTCATCCCATGTGGCCTTGGCCATAGAAAAGGGACATGGACAAGGGACAGAGAGACAGGACATAGGGAATGGCTTCCCACTGCCAGAGGGCAGGGTTGGATAGGGTAATTGGAAGAAATTCCTGGCTCTGAGGGTGGGCAGGCCCTGGCACAGGGTGCCCAGAGAAGCTGGGGCTGCCCCTGGATCCCTGGAAGCATCCAAGGCTAGGTTGGACAAGGCTTGGAGCGACCAAACCACAATCACAACCTAGAAAGACTAAAGCTCCCCATCTCCTGTGCCTCTTCAAGATCCTTATCACAAATATCCTTCATCCCTTCATGATGGGAATACTGGATTAACTCCATGCACGACCCGGGTGGTGGCACATTTCTAGGACACGTAACCACCACAGCATCAATGCTCTGCCCTTACATCCAGAAAAATAGGAGAAATCCACGTCACGTGGATGTTTCTGAAATGACAAAATCAGGGAAGAGCGAATGTGGCCAGGAATAAACAAGGAAGCAGAGTTACCCAGCATGTTTCCTTTGCCAGAAGCGTGACCTTGTCCCTGCTGGGAAATGGTCATTTGTGAAAAGGGAGCCCTGGCCGCGTCCAAAAGACGCTGGAGGCGGAAGGGGATGAAGAGGTGGAAGATTGGAGTGAGATGGTCTTTAAGGTCTCCTCCAACCCAAACTATTCTGTGATTCCATGTTTTTGTGAAGTCAAGACCTTGCAAACCCCGCGTGAACCAGTGGCAGTGGTTTGGAAGGGAGAATATGGGCTGGGAAATGTTGGAGACACAAAAAAATGGAGGGAATAACAAACATCAGCATTTCTCCTTTTTGGTTGGTTTTTTTCCTGAAACTTCATCCTTTTTAAGAAAGAAGCTGCAGACATATCAAGGAATGCTGCAGGAATATCAAGACCCAGAGAGGTGACAGGAGCCTGCTCACCACCAGGTCAGAGGATGTCGTGCTTGGACCATCTGAGGAAAAAGAGCCTTTCTTTACACAGAGATTTGGGGGATTTCTCTGTCTCTGTGTACAGAGACAGGCTGGGCACTCGGTCCTGTTGCTTTCTCAGCTCCAGCCACCCAGCAAAGGCACCGAGCAGCAGAGTTCCATGGCTGGTGACCCTGGGAAGAGCCAGTCTGACCGGCTTGCCCGGAGCAGCCAGGCAGGAACGCCAGCTGCCTCCAACAACTGCCCATAACGCTTTAAAAACCAAAACAGAGGTCACGGGCTAAAAAAAAAAAAGTGACAAAACAAACTGGGGACAGGGAAATTGTCACTCAGCTTCACCTCTAGTTTCCCAAGGATGCCCGTGGAGCCATTTCACTGGAAAAGTACCCCGGTTTCCACAAAGAAGGAGCAGATGGGGTGGGAGCTGCGGCGCGGGCAGGTCTGGTAGGTATCATCCCAACCCCGGTGGAAGCGGCCATGCATTTCGGCACCTTATTTGGCATTGCTGCTCCTAGGGAGAGAGGACTTGTTGCAAACAGTGGGAAGAGCCCTGGGGATGCTTGGCTGCCTCTGACGCAAGAGCTGCGCCGGTGCATTTTTGACCTTGCTTCGGCTCTCTGCAGCTCAGGGAGCCTCTCCCTCCGCACAGGGAAGGAGCCCCCGGGATGGAGAGGGCAGGGAGAGGGGCTCTGGGGAAAGGGAGACTCTGCCAGTGGGTTTAGGAGCAGAAGGAGCCGGCAGCCTTTCCTCAGCGTGCAGCCAGCTGTACTAAAAGGTTACCAGCTCCGCGGGGCCGTATCCAATTGCATCAGCTGGGAACCTCGTCCAACACGCCGGGCCGAGAGTAACCCTTTCTATTTATTGCCCTATTGTTTGAGGCTGGAGGAACACGGAGATACCATCTGGGAAAGCTTTGTTGTTACAGACCGGCTCTCGCCTGCGCTCCAGAGTCACCCTCTAAATCACGCTCCGGCTTCCACATTTGGGGAGATGGAATGGGGGTTCCTCTGAGCAGGGATTGAGGTCCCAGGAGGGTTTGAGGGGGGAGGTCACCTGCTGCAGCGTCACCCAGTTTCCCTCTGGCAGCATCAGCCACGTTAGCAAAAACCTTTGGATAAATCCTGGCTAAGTCTGCCCAGAGTGACCTCAGGAAAGGTTTTATTAGTATTAAAGGTATTAAAGGTATATTAGGTCTTAAAGCAGAGGAACAGCCTTTATAAATATCTCCATTCTAATGGCAAAGTGAAAATTAGAAAAATTTTACCATCCTGTTACGAGGTTTTGTTGCCCGTGTGGTGCCAAAGCAACCTGGTCTAGTGGAAGTTGTCCCTGCCCATGGCAGGGGATTGGAACCAGACGGTCTCATGGTCCCTTCCAACCCAAACCATGCCATGATTCCATGGTCCTGAAGCTCCCGCTGCCATTCACGGGGAATGCGGGCAATGGTTGGCAGAGCCGTCCCTGAGGCTGCCAGGGCGGGCACAGCTTTGCTGGGATGTGACTTGCCATCACCTGGCACGGGGCAGGATACATCCACAGCGCTGGACCTCAAACCACAGCCCCTTCCGCGTGTTGGATTTTCAGGAAGCGCGGTTGCTTGGCGGGATGTGTGTATCACTGGGTGGAGGAGCTACAGGAAGCGGATAATATTTTTTTTTCCTCCATTTGTGCCGGTTCAGACCCTTTTATTTAAAGACAGTTCCCATTTCCCATATTCACACAGATTATGAGGATGGAGGGAACCAGCCCATCTCCCAGCCTCAACGGCGGCACAGGCTACTATGCCAAGGTAGGGTTTTGCCAAAGGGGAAGGATTTTTCCTATTGATTCGGGGGCAGTCCTAAAAAACACCCCAAAGGGTACAGAATGGGCACGGCTGCCATGGAACCCACGCGTGTTTGGGATGCCGAGGTTCCGCCAGCCCCAATGGATGCTCTCCGGGCTGGCTCCCGAATTTCCCCCTCTGGATGCCCTGGGACCAGCGGCCACGAGCCGAGGCGGGCAGGGCTGAGGAAAGCTGGGCACAGCCGGGCCGCGATGGGATAAACCGGGATGAGCTGAGCCGGGATGAGGCGGGCAGAGCCAAGCCGGGATAAACTGGGCCGAGCCGGGATAAACCGAGCTGGGACAAACTGGGCCGAGCCGGGATGGGCAGAGCTGAGCCGGGATAAGCCAGGCAGAGCTGAGCCGAACCGGGACAAGCCAGGCAGAGCTGAGCCGGGCTGAGTTGAGCCGGGCCGAGCCGAGCCGAGCCGAGCTGAGTTGAGCCGGGCCGGGCACAGCCGGGCCGGGCCGGGCCGAACCGCGCCGATCCCAAGCCGGGCCGGACCGATCCCGGCCGGGCCGCCCCCCGGCGATTCCCGGATGTTGGAGCGGCCCCCACTTACTCCGTCCTTCGCTTCCATAAAAGGCCAAGGGGCCCGGCAGCCACAGGCGCGTTTTTCCTTTAATTATTATCCCCCTCCTCCTCCTCCCTCCCTCTCTTCCCTCCCTCCGCCTCCCGCTCTGCCCGCCCGCGCTGCTCCTCCCGCGGCGGCCCCTCAGGAGCGGCGGCGGCGGCGGCGGGCAGCGCTGCGGCCCCGATCCCGCCCCACCGCGCCCCCAGCCCTGCCCCGGGGCGCGGAGCGGCCACAGCCGGGCCCATCCCGCCGCCTCTGCCGCTGCTGATCCCGCTCCCGCTCCGTGCCGGGCGCGGCCGGCGGCGCAGGAGGCCGGGGCCATGGCGCTGGACGGGATCCGCATGCCGGACGGCTGCTACGCCGACGGGACGTGGGAGCTGAGCGTCCATGTCACCGACCTGGGCCGCGACGTCACCCTGAGGGTCACCGGCGAGATCCACATCGGCGGCGTCATGCTGCGCCTCGTCGAGAAGCTCGGTGAGTGCCCCGGGACCCCTCGAGCAGCCCGGCATCCTCCCAGTGCTCAGCACCCTGCTCCGGTGCTGTGCTTTAACTCCCAGCGCCCTGCCCGGTGCGGTGCCCGAGTACCCCAGTTTAGCCCCCAGCACTCTGCTCCAGTGTTGAGCTCCTGCTCCCAGCCCAGTGCAGTGCCCAGCTCCCAGCGCTCTGCTGCAGGACTGTGCTCCAGCTCCCAGCCTCCTGCCCGGTGTAGTGCCCTAGTACCCCACTTTAGTCCCCAGCACTCTGCTCCGGTACCTGCTTCAGCTCGCAGCACCCTGACCCAGTATCCAGCTTTAGCTCCCAGCACTCTGCTCCAGTGTTGTGCTCCAGCTCCCAGCACTCTGCTGCAGGATTGTGCTCCAGCCCCCTGCCCATTTAGTGCCAGAGTACCCCAGTTTAGCCCCCAGCACTCTGCTCCAGTACCTGCTTCAGCTCGCAGTACCCTGACCCAGTACCCTGCTTTAGCTCCCAGCGCCTCTGCTCCAGTACAGTGCTCCAGCACTCTGCTCCAGGGCTGTACTTTTGTCTCCCAGCACCCTCTCCCAGTACTGGGCTGTAGCTCCCAGCATCCTGCCCCGGTGCAGTGCCTGACCCCCCAGCACCCTGCTCCAGTATTGCCATACAGCTCCCAGCACCCTGTCCCAGTACTGTGCTCCAGAGAGGCTCCCAGCACCCTGCCCCAGCTCCCAGCATCCTGCCCCCGTACTGTGTTTTAGCTCCAGCACCCTCTCCCAGTACTCTGCCTTAGCTGCCAGCAGCAGGGAGCCCCCCAGGTCCCCCACACCTTGCCCTAGCCCCCCATATCTTCCTCACGTCCTTCACCACCCCGGGTCCTCAGCCCCATCCACGGGCTGCTGCACTCCCGGGATTTTACACCGAGTTAGGAAACGGCTCCGTTTTCGCCTTGGGGCTGGGGGTTTGTTTGGGGGCTCCCCACAGTTTGCACCCAAACTCCATCCCGAAGTTCCGTGCGAGCAGAGCGCTCCCGAAGAGCCCGTGGGGCGATCGGTGGGGTGATGTGGGCCAGGGGACCTGGGGGACACGGCGGTGTGCGGTGGCTTCGGGAGCGCACCTGGACAAAGAGCTGCGTCTGTCCGGGACGCGTGGGATCGCCGGGACGCGGCCGGGGCTCTGTCCCCGCCGAAAGCGGGGAGCCCGAACCTCCCGCCCCCATCTTGTCTTTTTATCGCTTCTTTATGGCTCGGCTGTGTTTACCCAGCGGTGCAGCCCGGCCTGATGGCTGTAATTGCTCAAATAAAATATTAATTGCGAGGTCCCGCGCGTGCCTGCGGCTGTGGGAGTAGCAGAGCTGTCAGCTGCTGCAGCTCCTGCTCCGCCGCGGAGCCCGCGGGTGCCTTTAAAGCGCCCATCTCTGCCCCCGTGCTTAGGTTTTGATTTATTAATTATCTCGGAGTCGCAGGAAGGAAGAGATGGATATAAATACGCTGCCTTTCCAAAGGAAGCGAGCGCTCGCATCAAAGGGTCTCGTGCTGAACTCCCCGAAAACTTGATTTTATTCTGTTGTGTTTTGTTGTTTTTTGTTTTGTTTTTTTTTTTTTTTTACTTTAACGCTGGAGGTGCAGAAAGTTTTGCTGAAGTTGGCTGGAGAAAAAGCAAATTCTAGAGGTGATAAAAAAAATCCCCCCGTGAGTGAAGGAGCGATGCTGTCCCTCGGTGCTGCGTGCCGGGAGATGCCGGAGCAGCTCCAGGAGCAGCTCCAGGGCCGAAGCGTGTGTGGAAGGAAAGCCAGGCATGTGCGCGGGGCCGGAGCCCGGGAGGACCGAAATTAGCTCCTGACGTAATCCATCCCCCCCCGAAATGTTTGCCCGGATCCTCTCCACTTGTTAAATTAGGGATTGTATGAGAGGGAAGGAATGCGGCGGCCGTGGGGAGAGGGGCTGGAGCTCCCCGGGGGGCTCAGCCCCAGTGCCTCCCTTCCCGGCATGGTCACATCCATGGATTTCTCCAGCTGCTGCCTTCTCTTTCCCCTTGGCTTTCGTTGCCCGGCCAAGCTATACGTATTTAGTTCCTTTTAATCTTCCTGCGTGTCAGCTCTTCCAGCCCTCTCATTATTTTTATGGCTCTTCTTTGAGCTGCTGCCAGTGGAGCGGGGTCGGGTGGGACGGGGCTCGTTCCTCATCCTCCCCTGCTCCTCAATGCCTCCCTTCATCCAGCCTCTGCATCAATTCATTTTGCAATTTTTCCACATCAAAACCCTTTTCCCTGCGTTTTTAACCTTTTCCTGCCTGTCGTTCCTCTGTTTAATTCCTTACTTCAACAACTTTCAGTGTTAACAAGAATTATTCTTCTCCTGCCAAGCAGATTTTCTGCTGTGAGTTTTAAGGAAATTTCCTAAATGTGAAGTTTCCTTGCAGTTCTGTGTTTCCCTGTGGGATGCCCCATGGGCTGTTCACACTGTGCGGGGAGGAAGGAAGGTGGGTCAGTGCCTTAGGCTGGGGTTTGCCTGCTCCATCCTCTGGGACAAATCCTTCGGCCTTTGGAAAGGAGATTTCTGTGGCCTGCCTGGAGTTCCACTGAAGTGTAGGACATCAGTGAGAATCTGCAGCAGATCAGCCACACTGTGGTTGTAGGGTGCTGGTAGGAGCTCTTCCCCATCAGTGAACAGAGAGGAAAAATGCCTTCCCTCCTCCCAGCAGCAAGGAGAGCTTGGAAAAGGGAAGAAAATCTTGATTTATAAATGCTCCTACAGCATTTATTGATGCTTGTAGGAGAAAGAGTGCAGTAAATATCCTGTTGGGATGAAGCAGGAGCCCAGCAAAGTGTTTCCTCCTTAACTTCAAGGCTGCAGATATCCATAAATCCCATGGACTCAGTCCCTGCCTGCACAGAGCTGCAGTTGGACTCTTTGGGAACAGGCAATTAAAATCTGTGGCTGATGCAGGCAGGGATTGGAGGAAGCCCAAGCAGCAGATAGGGATTCTGGTAACTCAAGTGAATTGCAATGACCTGTTGGCTCCCCTGTTATTCATCACCCACTGGATTAAGCCACTCCATTAATTGAGCCGTGCCAAGTTCTTGGCAAAGTCATCCCTGAAAAAGAAGCAAAAAAAAAACTGCTGAGGTTTTAAGAGCAGCAGCATTTAGTTGCTCTGTGAGGGCTGGGGTCTGTACTGGAAAATCCTGGTGCTCTCTCAGGGTTTTTTAGGAATTTTGCCACTATTGACTTACAAACAAAAAAACAAAAAAAAATAAAGCGAGGTTTAAAATCACTGGGAGCAGAGGAAGGAAGGAAGTGAACGCAGGTTATTGTTGTTGTCAACTTGAGGCTGTTTTAAACACATGGAATTAAAAAAATCCTCCTTTTTTTTTTTTTTTTTTTTTTTTAAACACAATTGGGAGGAGCTCTGTGGAGTTTATGGAATTCTGTGGGATATATGGGGGATGCTCTGTCTGGTCACGGGAATAAAGGAATAGCTGACAGAAACAGGGCAGGGGGGACAAACGGTGTCTGGCAGAGGCACAGCCTAAGACAGATGACCTAAATGTGCACTGAGCAGATTCAGAAAGTCTGTGGATAGAAGTTTTGTGATGGAAATGTGGATTTCTCTCTGGCATTTTCTACAAGCAGGATATGGGTGGCAGGCGACTCCAGCTCCTGGGGTTTGCTGGGAGCACTGAGCACATTTTTGGGCTTTTACCTGAGGAAAATAGATAAGTGGGTGGGGAAAAAAAACCCAGCAAGATTTGGAATTATAGATGTCCTTCTGGACCAGAAGGGGTTAAGGATGGGTAACGTGGTGGAATCCCTATTTTAGTGACCTGGGATGGGCAGGAGAGCTGACATGGATAAATGACAGAGCAAACCCTCTGCCTTCAGACAGGCTGATAAGGGCGGGCAGTGATGACATCTCCTGAAGCCTTGGGGTCTTTTTTTTGTGAATGGAAGCGGGGATAAGGGTTTGTGCAACTGATTTAACCTCCATTGTTCCCTTTGGCAGCTCCTCCACTATCTTCTTTTTGTCACCTGGGAGAGGGTGGGATGTCACCTGAGGACTGGCACGGGAGTTGTCCCATGCAGTTTTGATTGTAGCACTTCAGGCTCTTTTTTAAAGTGGTTTCAGCCTGCAAATGTGTCTGGGATTCACCCCAGGGGCTCTCTTCACCATTAAATAGACTTTGCTGTGTTATCTTCCAAGGATTTCAGCTGCACTCCTTGCAAGATCAATTCTAAATATTAGTGTTATTCTGCCTGCGAAGTCTCCTCTCCTTAATGGACCCCTGAAAGGTTTATGAATAAAACACCAGCAAAGTGCAGCGTCATTGATTTGCCCAGGTTTGTGTTTGAGGTTTTGCAGTGCTTATAAACACCCCGGGCCCTCGTGGGACTGGCTGGGAAATTTTTTTTGCCTTGCAACTGGAATGAACTCTTAGAAACAGCTTAAGGCTATGGGAGAGAAATGCAGAGTCCTTGTCCCAGCCCATTCCTGTTGTGAGCACAAGGCAGGAGGAGGCTGCAGGGCTTGGCTTGTAGGTGGCTTGTTCCCTGTGCTTTGGAATTTGCTAGAATGCTGCATCCAGACCTGGGATCCTCATAGGAAGGACATGGAGCTGCTGGAGCAAATCCAGAGGCAGCCATGGAGCTGCTCCAAGGGCTGGAGCCAGGCTGGGAGAGCTGGGGGTGCTCCCCTGGAGAGGAGAAGGCTCCAGGCAGAGCTCAGAGCCCCTGGCAGGGCCTGAAGGGGCTCCAGGAGAGCTGGAGAGGGACTGGGGACAAGGCCTGGAGGGACAGGACACAGGGAATGGCTCCCAGTGCCAGAGGGCAGGGATGGATGGGAGATTGGGAAGGAATTCTTCCCTGGTTGCCCAGAGCAGCTGTGGCTGCCCCTGGATCCCTGGCAGTGTCCCAGGCCAGGTTTAACAGGACTTGGAGCAGCCTGGGATGGTGGAAGGTGTCCCTGCAGGGGTGGAATGAGATGGATTTTAAGTTCCATTCCAACCCAAACCTTTCTGGGATTCTCTGATTGTAGCCACGCTTCCCAGAATTAGCTGTCTGAGCATCACTGCTCAGTGCCAGGTGTGAGCTCAGGGTGTTCCCCAATCTGTGCCCACAGTGTCACCTGGGCACCTTCACTTGGGACATCCACAGAAGCTCCTCTGTCCCTCAGTTGCCACCTGAGAGGAGAAGGTGGTTTTGCTTCAAAATCAGTGCTCAGTGTTGCTTTCCAAGCGCATGATGGCCATGAGAGGACTCAAGTGCCATTCAGTCCTCGGGGAGCTGTTTGTGTCCCCTCTGGGGCTGGGTGCTGAGACCTTGTCCCAAATAATGTCACAAATGGGGGTGGTGTTTGGGGCGGGCACTGACCCTGCTCCAGATTGCCCTGGAAAATTTCTTCCCAAGCTTTTAAACAGCAAAACCTGCTCAGCTGGCAGTGGGATGGTGAGCACGGAGGGGATCTGGCACCTGCTGAGCACCAGAATCCTCCTGCTCCACATCCAGGCAGGATTTTGGGCTGTTCTGGTTGGAATTGGTACCCCACTGGATGCTTCCACCTCAGCAACATCCTCCAGGAGACCAGCAGAGCTGCTCCCATTCCAATTTCCAAACTGCCACTTGATGAATTAATCGTGGATTCACGTGTGGCCTGTGCTGATCCCCACCCTCCAAACAGCACATTTTTGGTGACATTAAGTGACACCGTGCCAGTGCTGTGAGCACACCCCTCCAGCCATGCACGTTGATCTGTGAGGGGCTGGCTCATTCCTTTACATCCAGCTTTGGACTCCAGGAAGCTCCAACGTGGGCTCAGACTGATGGTGGCTCAAATAAAGTCCTCTTTGTGAGCCTGAGTGGAATATTCAGCTGAGCTGCCCATGACCAGAGGAATTCAGGGTGGGGGGAGGTAAAAGCCACGTAGAGGCAGCTCGGAGCTGCACTCACAGCATTTAATATCTGTACTCAGAGTGGTGATGCTTCTTTAGGGGCAAAAACAATTAGGATTTTATTTTTATTTACTTGTTTGTTTTTAATTCTGTCGCTGCGAGCCATCTGATTTGGCTGGCAAGAGCTCGCAGGTGCCAGTGGGAGGGGAAGGAGCACGGGGTGGGAGGTGGTGTTGGTGCTCCTGCAGATCCCAGAGCCTGGGTTTGTCACACCACAGACAGGAAATTGTTGGGGTTGCTGCTCCCACCCAGCCCAAATCAGTAGTTTCCTCTTCCAGCTCCCTCAGGTTTCGATTTGACACAAGGCACGTGGGGAAACTGAAAAATCACAGAAATCATCCCATTCACACACTTCCCCTTTTTTAAATCATTTTTTTTTTCTTTCCTTTCCCTTTTTCTTCCATCTTTCTTTCCATCAGGGCTTGTGTTTCATCCAGGCATCTGCTGGATGTGTCTAAACCATACAAAAACTCCAAGAAATTGTACTCAGAATAGAATCCCTGGAAATGTTCAAGGCTGTGTTGGACTTGGAGCACCCTGCTCCACTGGAAGGTGTCTCTTGGGGTGGAATTAAATGGTTTTTAAGGTCACTTCCAACCCCAACCACTCTGTGATTCCATGGTTCAGCAAACCAGGCACCTGGATTTTAACCCTTGGTCTTTGATGTGATTAAAAAAAAAAAGGATTGTGGATAACTGCCTGAAATTGTGGATGTGGGGAATGTTTACTGAGTTGGGAAAGATGAGGGATTATTTGCACTGCAAACTTCAGTTGTTTCAACATCACCAGGGACACCAACACTGCCAGCTCCTGGTTTGGGTGTCGGGGGAGTTTTTTTAGTGGTGGTTTTTCTGACAGATGAGGGGAAGGAAGGAGATTTACAGCCCTTGTGGAGCTCACTGACTTCAGCCCAGCATCCAGCCCTGGGTGTGCTTGGGGGAAAAAAAGTCTCGTGGTGTGAAAGCATCTTGGGGAAGCTGCATTTCTTCATTCTCATTCTGAAATGTGAATTAACTGATTACTTAGAAAGGGGCAGAGAAACAAAACTGAGCAAAACTCAGCTGGCAGGGTTCAGTTCTGGGTGTTCCAGTGGCTTTCAGGGGTTTATGGTGTGTAATTTGGAAAAGTGCTGAGACCCCCAGATTCCTGTTGGATGGAATTTTAGCAGAGTTGCTGTAATTTAGTTTTCTTGCCCAGGTTTGCTTTTTACACATAGCTCTCATCCAGGCTGAAGCTTCTACCAGGTAGGACTGTTGGGACAGACCATGCAGAGGGCTCAGAAAACCAGATGAAAGCTTATTTATTTATTTATTTTTATTTCTGGAGAGCTGGTTTTGGTTTTTCTTACATTCACCCATTTTCCAGCGAGGATGCAGCTCCCACTCTGTGGCCATTCAGATGAGAACCTCAGCTGGGAGCTGGGTGCGTGGCATGGCCCTGTGCCAGCACTGATCCCCCTCTCCCAGACCAGCTGGGATCTTGGGACACCTCCACTTTTTGATAAAATATGGCTGAATTTGCCCAACAGGTTGAGAACAGCTCTGGGAGGGGATGCACATAAAAAACCAGCCCCACCAGCACCTGCAGAAACCTTCCCCTTTACAACCTCAGCTGATTTTTAGCTTGCAGAACATCCTGACAGCACCAGGAAAAAATCCATCCTGCCAATGGATCCAGAAATCCATCCTGCCAATGGATCCAGAAATCCATCCTGCCAATGGATCCAGAAATCCATCCTGCCAATGGATTTTAAATCTCTTCCCAGCCCATTACACCTGCTTGGCTGCTGGTTGTTTTCTTTTCCCCTGCTCCCTGCAGGCACATGTTCTTTGGGAAGGGTTAATTGCTGAAACTCCAATTCAGTTAGAAAGTCAAATTTTATGAAATTGCCTGGAAGAAGCTGTGTCCCTGTCTTGCTCAGCTTCCCATCCTGGCTGATGCTCCACAGAGCTTTGTCCAGCTCCAGAGCTTCTGCAGCAGGAGTTGTCCCCATCCCTCATGTCCTGCCCCAGGGCTTTAGTGCCAGCACTTGGGCCTGTGATGGGTGAGGCAGATCCAGGCTCAAGGCTGGGGGTGTTAAAGGCCTTTAAAAGTGTTCTGTGTTCATTAATGAGCTCTGGTGAACAGGCAAAACCAAAAAGAATTCATGGAATCCCAGAATGGTTTGGGTTGGAAGGGACCATCTCATTCCACCCCTGCCGTGGGCATGGACACCTTCCACTGTCCCAGGCTGCTCCAAACCCTGTCCAGCCTGGCCTCGGGCACTTCCAGGGATCCAGGGGCAGCCCCAGCTTCTCTGGGCACCCTGTGCCAGGGCCCTGTTCTTCCAACCATGGTCCCACATGGATCTGTAGGAGAAGGACCAACGCTTACAGTTATGGAGTGGGGTGAGGCTGCCTGAGGTATCCTCAGGGCTCCAGAGGTCACTTTCCAGGCATCTGGGCTTTAACCAGGGATTAACCATCGCTAAAGCACTTGGGGAATTGCCTGGTGAGAGGTTGGGAATTCAAGGTTGGGAATTCAGGCTGCCCATCATTCTCATTCCCATTCAGGTTGCCTGCCTGATGCATCATCCTTCCCAGTACACATCCTCTGGCTCCCTGGCTGGGTGTGATGTCTTCTTGGCAGCACCAGCTCCTCTGGCTTGCACATTCCTTGGGGATGAGTCAGGACTGCAGGCTGCTGTCACCCTGGGACACTTGTCCTTTTTGGAGAGGGAAGGGAGCATGATCCCTGGAGAAGTCCTTTCCCCTTTCCTTTCCCCTTTCCTTTCCCCTTTCCTTTCCCCTTTCCTTTCCCCTTTCCTTTCCCCTTTCCTTTCCCCTTTCCTTTCCCCTTTCCTTTCCCCTTTCCTTTCCCCTTTCCTTTCCCCTTTCCTTTCCCCTTTCCTTTCCCCTTTCCTTTCCCCTTTCCTTTCCCCTTTCCTTTCCCCTTTCCTTTCCCCCTTTCCTTTCCCCTTTCCTTTCCCCTTTCCTTTCCCCTTTCCTTTCCCCTTTCCTTTCCCCTTTCCTTTCCCCTTTCCTTTCCCCTTTCCTTTCCCCTTTCCTTTCCCCTTTCCTTTCCCCTTTCCTTTCCCCTTTCCTTTCCCCTTTCCTTTCCCCTTTCCTTTCCCCTTTCCTTTCCCCTTTCCTTTCCCCTTTCCTTTCCCTCCTTCCCTCCCAGTGCTTCCTCTTTTGCTGGCCGAATCATGGAAACCACATTCCTTAATCAAATTTCCTGCCATTCCTCATCATTCCATGGAGGCAGGAGCAGCCAGTGGAAGCCTCCTCTGGAAGGCTGCTTGATCAATGGCGGGGAGCATTGGCAAAATCAGGTTGTGAAGATCCTGTTTCAAAAAAAAAATTCCAATTGAAAAAAACACTAATCCACCCTTGCTTTCCTTTCTTCCATGGCACAGAAAAATGAGTAATCCACATTTCTCTGGGTTGCTGGTGCAAGGATTTAAAGGAATTCTGCACAGCACTGGCAAAGACCTTCCTGAGCCCATCAGTGCTCGGGAGCTGAGGTGACCTCTGGAGAGTTTCCCAATATTCCAGCTGGGTTCAGCATCACTGGAAAATTTCTCTCCTTGCTTATGGGTTTAGACAGGATTTGGTATGGCTGTGCAAGCATTTAAATGGAACATGAAGCTACCAAATATCCAAAAAGCTAAAAATTACAGGGAAAATTTTGCAGGAAAATGTGATGCCACGTCCATGGAAGTGCTCAAGGTCAGGCTGGATGGGCCATGGATAATGAGAGGTGTCCCTGCCCATGGCAGGGGAGTGGAACGAGATACAATCCAAGTTAATAAACTTTCAAGTAAGCTAATTGAGCAATCCTATTAACAGTGGAAAGAGCTTCCTTCCTCGAGTTTACTTTAGAAACACAGTGGCTTTCAGGCTTGTTAGGATTTGCTCTTCTCCCTGCATCCCATGGGCTGAGCATCTTGAGCCCTGCACTTCCAGGAGCAGCATTTTGGGACAGTTGGGGTTGATGTATCAGCTCTTCAGGACTCCAGTTACCACCCCTGCCTCTAAAGACAGGAACTTTCCATTGCAGAGCTCCCTTAGAATCCCAATAAAAGCCAACAAAAGAATCCCACTTCTCTTTCCAGCAGCGTGTTCCCTCGTCAGCAGCAGACGCTCCGTAATTTCCCTGAGCAAGGACAGACACATGGAACATCCACATGCAGCACTGCATCCCAATGGGCTCAGTCTCCTCCACTGGGCTTCTTTTTTCCCTTCCCTCCTCCTTTTTTCCTTGCTCTTGAATCACTTTGTGCCTCTACACGGGGGCTTTGACGTCAGGACTTTGCCATGAGCGTGTGCCCTGGCACGCCAGGATAAGAGGGAGGTCTCCTGAACTGGGTCGTGCTCATGGAATCACAGAGTTGGGAACAAGGCTCCTTTTGTCCATGTTTGTTTGGTGGTTGGTTTTTACTTCATTAAGTCAAACTGTTTTTTTCATGCAAGAAATATTCTTCTCGGGCTGAAATTCCAGCACAGGTCCACCCTTTTTTGGGTACCTCCGTGGGTGGGTGTGGATCTTCTCCTGAACATTTGTTTTCCTGAAAATGAAGAAGGATGAAATTTTTGCAGACAGAGATAGGACAAGAGGGAATGGTTTTGAAGAGAAGAGATTCTAGTCCCAGCCCATTCCTGTTGTAAACACAAGGCAGGAGGAGGCTGCGGGTGTCTTGTTCCTCCTGCTTTGGACTTTGCTGCATCCAGATTTGAGATCTTTGTAGGAAGGACATGGAGCTACTGGAGCAAATCCAGAGGAGCTGCTCCACGGGCTGGAGCCAGGCTGGGAGAGCTGGGGGTGCTCAGCTGGAGAGGAGAAGGCTCCAGGCAGAGCTCAGAGCCCCTGGCAGGGCCTGAAGGGGCTCCAGGAGAGCTGCAGAGGGACTGGGGACAAGGCCTGGAGGGACAGGACACAGGGAATGGCTGCCAGTGCCAGAGGGCAGGGATGGATGGGAGATTGGGAAGGAATTCTTTTCTCTGTGGGGCTGGCACAGGTTGCCCAGAGGAGCTGTGGCTGCCCCTGGATCCCTGGCAGTGCCCAAGGCCAGGCTGGACAGGGCTTGGAGCAGCCTGGGATGGTGGAAGGTGTCCCTCCCTGCCCATGTGGGACTGGATGAGCTTCAATGTCCCTTCCCACCCAAACCATTCTGGGATTCCATGAAAACAATGGTGAGAGTTGCCCGTGGTGGCAGATCCAGGAGAATTTCAGGTGCCATTCTGTGCTATCCATGGATGAAATCCCTTCCACAGGTGGTGGCTGCTGTACAGGCTCTTTTCCATTGCATGTGTCAGATACATGTGGGAAATGTGATTAAAACCCCTCTCAAGTCCCATTAGCTCTGGGAGCATCAGCTTGTCCTGGCTGCAGCTTTATTACATCAGTCTGATGATCACTTTATGGGCTGTTTATCTCCCCATTTCAAAGTATAATTTTTCAAGTGTTGTGACCAGAGGCTGGAGGGATTTTCGTTCCATTTTGAACTTTGCTCTGCAATTAAATCCCTGTTGGGGGATGGAGGGGACTCTACTCCAGTGCACTCCACAAAGACTCCTATTTTCCTAAAATTACAGCTTTTGCCCCAGGACAGTGACTGTGTCACCCAGCAAACACATCAGCAGTTCTGCTGGACTCGTGATAAATGAAAATAGCTCTGTTTTTAAATTTTTTTTTGCTCCATAATTATCCTGGAAGGAGTGGCTTTGGTATGTTTAAAGGAATCTGGGTTTCCAGAGGTCAGTGGGAGCAGTGAGGACATTGAAGGGAGGGAGCAGTGGGTTCAGCTACACAGATACATGAGTGTTACACTTTATATCTATATCTATCTATAAATAGCCAATATGAATAAATATAAATAAATATATATATATTTTTTAAGACAAATCTTCAGCATCTTTGGGACCTTCAGTAACTTTCTTGGCTATTAGGGTGTCCAGGGCCAGTAGTTGGGCTTGATGATCCTTGTTTATCCCTGCCAACTCAGGATTTCCTTTTCCTTTTCCTTTTCCTTTCCTTTCCTCCCCTTTCCTTTCCTTTCCTCCCCTTTCCTCCCCTTTCCTCCCCTCCCCTTTTTCCTTTCCTTTCCTCCCCTTTTTCCTTTCCCTCTTTTTCTCTTTTTTCCCCTTCTTCCCCCTTTCCTCTTCTTTATTCTTGCCCTTCCCCATCACTGCTGTCCTGCTCCATGCACCAAATTTACCCCTTTTTTTTAGTATTTCTGGATGTTTTAGGAATATTTGCCCTCTCCCCTGATTTTGTTCGTGCTCTGAGGCTGTGCCTTCCCCTCTCCTGGACACGCAGAAAAGAAAAACCCACCAGAGCAGCCACACAAGGTTCTGTGCAATGAATTTTGATGGTTGGTTGTGGTGATTTTTTTCTCCTTTCTTCGCTTTCAGCCTTAAATTTCTCTCCTTCCGAAGTTTTTAAATACTTTAACCTTGCTTTCCACGGCTCTGGATTTCAGTGGGTATGGATTACATCCCCAGGGAGCAGGAGAGGGTATCCCCCATCCCTGAGCTCACCCAGGGCATTCCCAGCTGTTTGTTGCTGGAAGTCTCTTTTCCTTTCAAGGACTTTTTCTCCTCCTCCAGCTTCCCAGGAGGGGTGTGGATGCAGCCCACACCCAGCCTGGGGCTTGGAGAGCTCCTTGGAGCTGTGAGGGCTGGATTAAGGTGTTATCAGCAGGAATTTGTGTATAAAAGTGCTTTAATCAGCTGCCTGCACTCAGTGCTTTTTGTTCACATCTGTGTTTTTTCAATTCAGTATGAAGTGGGGATAATTTTCTAAAATCCAAAAATCACCAAAAAAAAAAAGAGAAAAGAGAGACTGTTATTATTTTAATTTTCTTGCAAAAACCCTTGAGGAGTTTCGGCTCATCTGCACCAAACTCAGTGAGAAGGTGGAAAACTTGGGGTTGGTTTTGTGCAGATTATCAAATAGAAAAATTACTTTTTGCAAGAGGAAATGCTTGGCTTTTGAGTGGGTTTTAGTCCTTTCAGTCCTTGCACTGTGTCTTGAAGAGATATTTTTATATATATATTTATATATATATATATATATGTGTGTGTGTGTGTGTGTGTGGCATTTATAAATGTATATATGTGGATATATTTTTTTTTGTTTATCTGTAATTATATATGCATATTATCCAGTTTTGTCTCTATTTTATATATGCATATATATATATGGGGTAAATGTTTATGTGTATGTTTATATGAATAATATATAATTTATATATTTTTATATCTTATATAATATATAAATATTTATGTATAATATGTAATATTAATGTATAATATAAATATTGTGGTTTATATTATATATTGTATATTATTTATTATATGTTTAATACTGATTTATATAATATATAATATATATTATATATTATATATTATATATTATTATATATTATAGTATTATTTATTATTTATTATTATTACATAATTATTATATTATATATTATATATTGTATTGTATATAATATATTTATTATATTATATATAATATTTATGTATAATATAAATATTGAGATTTATATTATACATTTATTATATATTATCTATTATTATATTTATATATTATATATATTATTTATTCTATGTTTAATACTGATTCATATTATATATATTTATATTATATATATATTATATAATAGATACGTTTAAACATATATATTTGGTATTTAAATTATTTTTTATATATATAGATTAGAGATAATGGAAATGCATTTTGCCACCCCAGCTTCCCAAGTGTGCCTAGAGCAGAGCAGGGATAATCCTGATTAAACCCACCCCTGGGAGAGAGCCAGGGAAAGCTGTGGAGCTCATTCTGCTCCTGTGGAAACCCCCTAGTGAGATGGATGGGCTTTGGCTCTGGCGTTTTTGCTCCAGAGGGGGATGGTCCTCTTGGATTGTTCCTGCGGGAATGCTGAAGACTTGAACCCATTGCTCTAAAAGCCATCATTTTTAATTAAGAAATGAGCTGCAGCCTCTGCTCCGGCTGCTTCTGCTGCCTCTCTGAAGGTGGAGAGAATTCCAGGGAAAACAGCATCACCTGCAAATCCTCCGAATTCCACCAAAAATCCATGATCCATCCCAGGCAGGTTTGCAGAATTCCTCCTCAAGCTTATGCAGGAGCTTTTTAGTTATTATTAATCCCCAGCGTTAAGGTGATGGAGGCATTTGCAGGGTCTTGGCTGCCCTGTGGGTTTAATCCTGGATGTGGGAGTGAAAGGGAATCTGGTGATTCCCAGGAAAGCCTCTCCCAGAGGTGGGAGCCACCCCTGCCTTCCTAACACCCATCCAGTGGGATTTAACCATGCACTGGGAAGAGGGGAAAAAAGAGATTTATTCAGTCATATCAGGGCTCTGTTGTCCTGAGCAGTGCATGGAAGCAGAGCCCATCTGCAACAGGGGATATCCCAAAATAACAAGGAAAATGCAGTGTTTACACAGTGCTGGAGTCTCGTATCCTACTGCTTGTGATCCTGAGCTGGCCTGGAGAAGCTGCCAAGTGACAGCAGAGCTTCTGCAGGAAGGAGCTTCAGTAGCTGCTGCAGCAGGAAAGGGACTTCAAAAAACCATGGATTGGCAGAGCGAGAGTGTTTGGGAGCAGCCAAGTCCTGGATAAATGGGATTGTTGGGTTATGCTGTTTATGACCCAGAGATGGGGTAGCTGAGAGGTGTTTTAAAACTTTTATTCCATTTTCAGTCTCATGTGAAGGGTGAGACGGCGCAGATGTTAGAATTCACACCATCGCAATCAGAAGCTAATTATTTCCTAATTACAATACATGATAATTGTTTCTTGGTCTGTCAGCTTTTGTCACACCATGCTGTAAATGCCTTAAAGCCAATCTTCTAAAATTACCCCTCATAAGTCCTACTACAATACAACTTTCATAATTCTATTTCTCCAAAATACCTAATCTTATTTACAAAACCACGCATTAAAACTTACTTCTACTTCCATTTCTCAACAATCTCTGTCCTCTTCCAAAACGTTTCTAAATCAACCTTTCTTATCTCAAAGTTTACATACAAGTACATACCATGGGAGCCTTCCACCCAACTTTAAAAGTTTTCCACAAATCCATTTCCCTCCTGGGATAAATGGGATAAATGGGCTGCCAGGCAGGGCTGCCTCGATTTTCTTTGCCCTTCACCCAGATTCAGCCTTGCTGCTAGAATTCTGATTGTGTTTGTGGGTCTGTGTGTTTGACAGCCAGCCCAGAATTAAAGCACACCCTGTGTGCATCTCAATTCAGACTTCTTGCTGCTTGGATTCTAGATTTCAGGGAGTTTAGTGGTGGCTGTGGGAATTCAGATCTGCAATTGTAATTCATGCTGGACAAGCTGGCGGGATGTGACTGCGGCCGGGCGCCAGCGTGGATTGAAAGCTGAGGATGTTTCAGGTTTAAAACACTTTCTAGAGCAGCCCTTCACTCCTTCTCTGGCTCTTCTGTCCTCACAGAGGTCTCTGCAGCCATTTGTGTGATTTAAGATGCCTCTCACATTCCCAGGACTGTCTGAATGGCTTTCCAAGGGGAACAGCCCCGTGGGTTTTGCTGTACAAAACATCCTGAACGTCCCTTCTCTGCACGTTCCTGCCTCTTGGCACAGTTCTGGGAGGCAAATGCAACACCAGGTTCTGCCTGGGAAAAAAAAATGTAAAAAAAAATCACAGCTGGGTTTGCCAGCCCTCCCAGGCTCCAGAGGTTTGGGTTCAGGCTGCAGGGAAAGGTGGGGGTTTATTTTGGAGGCTGGGAAGGAAGTGCTGTGCTTCCCTTTCCCGAGGGTGTTGCTGCTGGGGTTGGGCTCCTGGAGCTCCCTGAGCCCAGCCCACGCTCCAGCTGCTGCTGACAGCTCCAGCTGCCACATCCCTGCTGCCTTCACCTGGGGGGTTCCCTGTCTGGAAAGGTGGCAGGGATTTCTTGTCACCCTTACATGTGTGCAGCTCGTTTAATGGAATCCTGGAAGGGTTTGGGTTGGAAGGGAGCTCAAAGCTCACCCAGTTCCACCCTCATGTGCAGGACACCTTCCACCAACCCAGGCTGATCCAATCCCTGTCCAACCTGGCCTTGGACACTTCCAGGGATCCAGGGGCAGCCATGGCTGCTCTGGGCTCTCAGTGTCAGGGCCTCCCCACCCTCACAGCCAGGAATTCCTTCCCAATCTCCCATCCATCCCTGCCCTCTGGCAGTGGGAGCCGTTCCCTGTGTCCTGTCCCTCCATCCCTGTGAATAGTCTCTGTCCATCTTTCCTGTAGCTTCCTCAGGGACTGGAAGGCCACAGTTAGATCAACTCAAAGCTGCTTTTCTCCACGCTGAGCAATCCCAGCTCTCCCAGCTTTTCCTCACACAGAGGTGCTCCATCCCTCTGCTCATCCTGGGACCCTGCTCTGGGCTCCCTCCAGCAGCTCTGTGTCCATCACATTGAGCAGCTCAGAGGAGCTGCTGGATCTACAAACATCTCTGAGATCTGCAACCTGTAGTAAACTTCTACATTCCAGGTCTGGGATCTCTAAAGTGAATTTGCAGTACTTGGAGACTTACCTGAGCTCTGATAAATGAATGGCCAGCTGATAAATTGATAATCGTTGATAAATATGAATAAGTTGATGAATACGATTGGTAGATAAATATGAAGTGACTGGTGACTGATGGTAGTAGATGAGAAGAGCCTGAGCTGAAATATTCATCCTTGCTGTGCAGCTGTAACCCAAACAAATCAGTAACTTGTGAATTGGGACTCTGGTGAAGGTTTGTAAACCTTTGATCAGATTTAACCAGGCTGCTGGCATTCCCTGGCCTGCAGGGATTGCTCCAAGCAGTCCTGGATCCCTTGCAAAGCACCCAAGGCTCTTGTCAGTGTGTAAAACTCAACTCCACAAAGCAGCTGCTAAACATTTGCCAGCCTCTTTTATATATAACTACCCCGTGGGACAGGCACAGACCTTCCCCTTCCTGCTAGAACCAACATCTCACCGTTAATTGAAAGTGTTAATTACTCTCAGGCCCAGAGTGTTGTTTTTGTGCCGTGGCCTGAATGGTTAATCAGCAGTGTAAACCCAAATCCCCTTCTGTTAGGCATAAATGTTACTGATTCCAAATGCCTTTGGTTTTTTCCTCCCCCTGATTTTTGGTGCCAACTCGTTCAGCCTTCAGTAGGGCAGAAGTTGGACTTCATTACCAGAGTCCGTTGTAATGATTTCTTGGATTTTTTTCCGGGTAGACAAGGCTTGTGCAAGTTTGCATGCTTTTCTATATTTGGTTTTGTTTAATTTGATTGTACAAAGCTGTTGAAAAGTCCAGCTGAATGTTTCCACTTTCTGCAGAGCTGATTGTGCCATTAAACCAGGAGTTCAAAGGGAAAATCCGGCTCCTGCTGGGTTTTCTCAGTAACCCCGAGCTCCAGATCCTGGTTTGAGATAAGGACAGGCAAAAATTCATTTGTGACATTGTTCTTATCTCAGCTTAATTCAGATGTGGCTCGTGGGGATAATCTTCACTATCACAGGATCATGGAATATCCTGAGCTGGGAGGAACCATCCAGTCCAGCACCTGTACAGGACACCAAGAATCCCAGCATGATGTTGGTGCTGGATCGTGTTCCTTCAATCCCTTTGGCATTGTGTCTGCTGGGACTTTACCTAATCCTGGAAATATTCCAATCCTCTGGAATTGCTCCTGCCTTTCTGGCTGGTGCCCTGTGGTGCTGAAGGATGGAGACTGAAGCTGTTGGAATAAATGTCAGCTGGGGGTTTTAATTGGGGTTAAACTGGTGTTTCATGATGGAAATCCAGGATCACAGGGGGATCTGGAGCTGAAAACTGAATTATTCTATTACTGAATCTATTATTATATTGCACATCACTGCGTTCTCTTTTCCCTGTGTGGTGGAAGGACATGGCACATGTCAGAGTGGAAAATGCTCTGCAGGAATGGCAGGGCCAGGTGTTAGTGAAAAATATTCCAGGTGTTAGGGAAAATATTGCACAGGGTTTGTCTTTTGGAGTCACCACCATTCTTTGGTTCCCCAAATGCTTCCCAACCTGAAGGTGACCTCCAAGGACCCCTTGGTTACGTCCCTGCTGGAAGGAGATGTGGCTGTTGAGTTTCCTTGGTCATTTGGGAGGCAGCTTTTCATTTCAGTTGGGAATTTTCAAGGGTTTTTTTTTGTAGAAACTGAAAGTCCTGTGGAATTCTCCTTGCCAACCTCCTCCTGGTTCTGTTTTCCACGTGTGCCGGGGTGGCTGGGCTCACCTTTGGGATAGCACAGGTATCCTGGATGGTGGGGGAAACCCCAAGAATTGATAGTTAACCCCAAAAACTGTGCAAAATCCCTGCTGGGGGAGGCGTTGGGTCACTTGGCTCCGTGTTCAGACAGGATCACTGCTGGGCTGGTGAGGACACATGGGCTACGGACACGCTGAGTCTCATCTTTATTCCCTTGGATTCCTCCCTGCTTTCATATCCCATCAAAACAGTGTTGGATACAAGCAGTTCCTTGTACCCAGCAAGGGCTGTTGGAGTTTTTTTGGATCCATGGTTCCTTCTCAGCTAAGCACACTTTAAAACTTCTTTTGTCCTCCGAAGGCTCATTCTGGTGCCGCTTTTAACTGGGGGAAAATGCCTTCTTTGTTGTAGACGTCAAGAAGGACTGGTCGGATCACGCGCTGTGGTGGGAAAAGAAGAAAACTTGGCTCCTTAAAACTCACTGGACGTTGGATAAATATGGGATCCAGGCAGATGCCAAGCTCCAGTTCACCCCTCAGCACAAGCTGCTGCGCCTGCAGCTGCCCAACATGAAGTACGTCAAGGTCAAAGTCAACTTCTCCGACAGGGTCTTCAAGGCTGTTTCTGACATCTGCAAAACCTTCAGTAAGTGCTGAAAATCCTCCCCCCTGGGGAGCTTCCTGGTTGGTTTGGCTCCTGCCTCTCCTCTGGTGCACGTGCTTGTCCTGTAAATTTGATAAATCCTTGGTGTTTTCTGGTTTTGAGCACTCAGGAGTTGTTTGGACATCAAACAGCCCAGATGTCCTCTCTCTTTCCCTTCCAGATCTACTCTTTTGTGTGTAAATATTCAATAACAGGACCAATTGAGCCAAAAAGTGATGGAAAAATGCATTTTTTGTGCTTAATTCTCTTCCATTGCAGGGCTGTCCTCAGGTTTGTCACAGGCGAGGCGGTACCAGCGCTGCTTGATATTCAGACTGGTTGTGATTTTTTTTTTTTCCCCCTGCAAATTTATGTGCTGGATGAAAAGCAAACCCTGAAATGGGAAATCTGCCAGCCCTGTGGGTTGTCTCCTAGTGGAAAATCATATTAGAGATTAAGTGGTGATGCTCCACTGTGAAACTGTCTGGTGGAGAGAAGGAACCAAGTCTTGCTGTCTCCTCTTCACCCTCATTTCCTGGTGGAGGAGAAGCCCATGAGAAAGGAGGGATCATTCCCTGCCAGGTATAATTTTTTTACCCATCTTCACAAATTCCTCAGCCCAAAACCCAGTGTTTCTTCCTGCCCACCAAAAAAAAAAACCCAATGAGGAGATGGCAACCCCACCCCGAGGAGCTCCAGGAAGCCTTCCATACTGGAATTCTCCCCTCCCAAAAGAGCCTGCAACCCATCCTGAGCTGTGGCAAATCTATTCCTGCTCTCAGAAGGCAGCTGAGGTTACTCTTGGCTGACCCAGTTGTTTGGGGAGGCAGGAAGAGCTCATCCTTACGTGCAGTGTCCAGCACATCCATGGTTTGGTTGGTATTTTTAGCTGGTTACGGATCTTTGCTGTTGCTTTCCTGTTTTGTTGTTTTGGTTTTTTTTAATTGTAAATATTGGGCAATTTCTCCTTAAAATAGAAAAGGCTTAGCCAGCGTTATTGCTGAGTGGATTTTGCTTCCCCCACCCCCATGTCCCACATTTGGCATTTGGGATGTCGTGCTAGACAGGGAGGTCCCAGGGCTCGGACGCTGATGAATCTCTCCAGCAGTGACTCATGTCAGGAAATTCTGATATGGTTCATCACGGGACAGGAGATCTGTCACTGATGCTGTCAGAACTTTGTGTGGGTTTGAAGCAGCCTTTTCTTCCAACTGCAGAGCTTCTGGTGTATTTATGACCAAACCAGCAGAATAATCCTGATATTTAAAGGTTTGGGAAGGGGGGAAAAGCCTCTGGGATAGCAGAGGTTGGAGCTGTGAGCAGGCAGCAGGGACACATCCATCAAGGGTGGTGCTGACTTCCCTTCTGCAGCATCTGAAGTACTGAAGTGAAGTTCCTGATTTTGGGGGAAGCAGGGCTTTTACTGGAAATTTCACTTTCCTTTGAGTGCCTCTCAGCAGCCTGAGCTGTTTGAGGACAGACACAAGCTGCAGTGATTAAGTTGTTTAGCCCTCCCAGTTGTGTTTACTGGGAGCCAGATGTTCAGCAGAGCTACTGGGAAGATGATACATGAGCTTGGCATCAGCTCGAGGGAAGAGGGATTGGGATGTGGGGGTGCAGAAGTGCTGGAGTTGGAGGGGCTGGGATGCTCTTCCCAGGACTGGAGAGGTATAAATACAAATGATGTACAAATACATTTTATATAAGTGTTGAAATGCTCCTATAGATGTTGAAATACTACTGTTTATAGATGTTGTATCTAATTGTTTTAACATTTCTATACTTAATATAATATATTTAAAGTATATTATACATTAATGTAAAAACCCATCTATGATATATATAGATAGATAGATAGATATAGATATAGATATAGATATATATTACATATTAGGATTAAATCCTGGCTCTGAGGGTGGCCTAGAGAAGCTGTGGCTGTCCCATCTCTGGAAGTGCCCAAGGCCAGGCTGGATAGACCTTGGAGCACCCTGGGATAGTGGAAGGTGTCTCTGCCCATGGCAGGGGGTTGGAATGGGATAATTTAAGGTCCCTCCCAACCCAAACTATTCTGTGATTTTGTGATTCCATGATTTTCCTTTTTCCCTCCCCATTTGTGTTTTCCTGCCCCATTTTTCTTCAGTGCCTTTCCCTGCCCTCCTCCACATCCCTGCACAGAGCTCTCATATTCCATCTTAATCAAGCTAATTGTCTCTCCAAGGAAAACTGAGCAGATATTTCAAGGAGGAAGGGAAAGTGATCCCAGCATAGTCCTTGTCTCTGAAATCCCTTGATTTCTGAGCTCCAGGGAACTTAGGACAGAGCTGTGCCTGGGAGTTGCTCGTATTTTGGCTGTACCTGTTTGCTGTCATTGCCCCTGCATCATTTAATTCCACACCTCAGTAACTCCAGCACAAAGCACCACCAGGGAGTAATTGAAGTAATTCCTGATCTTCTCAGGACTCTGGCTGGTTGCATTTGTAAAATCCTCACTACACAAGCAGGAACATACATGGATGAATTATTTAAGGCTGTCCTTTGCTTCTGTTCCCTTTAAATTGTTACCCAGAGGTGTGACCCTTGCAGAGTGTGGTTGATTTTTAAAGAGAAGTCTCTGTTCTTGTGCAGAGGGAAGTGATTCCAAAGGGCAGCTCCCTGGGGCTCCCAGGAGGTGCCTGTGGAAGATGCTGGAGCCACTCACGCATCCCTCACTTTCCTGGAGGTCGTGTGAAGCCGGAAAAAACCCCAATCTCACTCCCAGTGGCTGGATTGCAGCCCCTTGATTCCCACAGCAGCCACTCAGCAGGGTTAAAGGCAGGGACTGACCCTGGCAGGCACGAGGAGAGGAGCAGGCAGTGCATGGGATGGGCAGCCCTCATCCAAAGGGTGGCCTGGAATCCTGCCCAGGAGCAGCTGCTGGCAGGCAGCTCCAGCCTGAAGGGCCAGCTTTGATCTGCAATTAAAGACCAGAGAAAGAGAAAGTAAAACTTCACCTTTTTTTTTTTTTTTTTTTTTTTTTTTTTTTCCCCTGAGCAGCAGGGATTTGTGCTTCCCACCTGGCTGGCAGTGGGACATGGGGTTTGGGATGGGATGCTCCCTGCTCTCATCATCCCATTGAGAGAGAATTCCACCCAGAAAACTGCCCATCAAATATCCAACTGCAGATTTGATGGGCTGTGATGCCATGTGAGGGCTGCCCTAGAGCAGAGCTGGATGGAGTTCCAGAATAAAGCAGGGATTTATTCAAAGCATCTCCTCCATGGATCCACCTTGGGCAGCACAAGAGCCCAGCCAGGGCTGCCCCCAAGAGGAACCCAAATGGTCCCAAAATGCACGAGCGCTGCCGGGGTCTCTGCCTTGGCTCAGCTCTGCTCCATTGGCACCTTGCAGTTCATTGTCCCGTTCCAGCTTTAGCCCAGGCACTCCCACCCTGCTTGTTTTTCTCTCTCCAGCCCACGCTGTTTGTGCTCCTGGGCTGAGCTTTGGATCATTTGTCCTTGGTGCCCAGCTGGAGCAGGAATTGTTTTGTCTCCCTGCTCTGTGCAGAGAGCTCACCATGCCCTGATATGAAGCTCAGACCCACAGACTAAAGCAGCACAGAACCTGAAAAATAGAAAAGCTAAACCCTGAGGTGTCAGCTGCACTCAGCATTTTATTGGTGTGAGTGGGAGTATCCTCACTGAAGGTGGGATTTGGGGAGGAAGGAGATGCTCACCCATCATCCAATGTAACAACAAATGGAAAAATCCTCTTTTTCTACGTGTACAGGAAGGAATTCTCAGCTGTGAGGGCAGTGAGACACAGGGTGCCCAGAGCAGCTGTGGCTGCCCCTGGATCCCTGGAAGTGCCCAAGGCCAGGCTGGACAGGGCTTGGAGCATCCTGGGGTAGTGGAAGATGTCCTTGCCCATGGCAGGGAACTGGATGATCTTTAAGATCCCTTCCAACCCAAATCATTCTGGGATTCTGGAATGCCTTCACTTGATTCCAGCCCAGTGGATGCCTTACAGCTGCTTCCTTCCAGCATTCTGCCTGTATTTTTTTCCACGTATCCCAGGAGCTCCAAGGGACTCCAGGCAGGCTCTGCTGCTGCTCTGTGGGCACGTGGGACAGGAAAAGCAAACAGCAAGATGAAACTGTGAGAGTTTTTTCCCAGGCTTCGGCGTTTCCTGCCCCAGCAATGCTCCTTCTCCTGGGGACACGACTTTATGTTGGAGCTGCAGGGTGAGGGGAGATGCTGTGACAGCAGAAAACCTCCCATCCTTCTCCTCCTCTCCTGGCTGTGAAGATTTGGGACCTCTGCTGCCCTCCAGCCTGATGAGTAGGGAAATTCTGGTTGATGTTCATGACAGCACAGCGAGAACAACTCAGTGCCAGAGCTGGGAGGAGGAAGCTCTGGGAGGAAACACTCCAAAATTCGTGACCAATCCCTGCCTACCCACCCTGAGGCTGTGTAAGACAGAGAAATTCCCTTCAGGCTCTTTTATTTCCCCAGAGTCTGGAGGAGCTCACACCCAGCTCCTGCCTCATAATCCATGTGCATTAGTCACCTGTTTTGGAAAACAGAGTCTGGGGAGCATCCTGTGCCCAGCTGTGGCCTTTCCATGCCCGCATTCCATCTTGCTCTGGTCCCCAGCTCCAGGGTTTTGTGATCCTGAGGAGCTTGTGGAGCTGGGGGTGCAGAGAGTCCCATGAGGGTGATGAGCTGCTTCCCATCATCCTGAAAATAAAGAGGTTCCCGAGAGTCAGCGAGTGGTGGGGAGGTGACAGCCAGCCTTCCCTGCCTCAGCCTCCAGCCAAATGCAACCTGAGCCGAGGTGGCGGTGGCATTTGGGAGTGGCAGGATGCCAGCCCAGCCCAGGGAAGGTGACACCATCCCAGTGCCAAATGTGGCCTTACCTTTTTTTTCCCTTTCCAAACACTCCCCGCTCCAGGACAGAACGTCCTCTGACTCCTGAAGTATTTGCAATATTTCCACGCCCTCTGTTGCCAAAAAGACTTCTATAAAAAGCCACTGTTTGTTGTTTTTTGGGGGTTTTTTTTGTTGTTTTTGGTTTTTTTGCAAAATTGAAACCCTTTGGTGGACGATGTGCAGCGTTCCCAGGGCTCAGTGACAGGCACGTGGAGCTCCATCCCTGGCCCAGTTGCTTTCCAGGAGGCAAAGCTGCCTGGGGGTTTGTGGAATCACAGAATATCCTGACTGGAAGGGACCCACAAGGATCATCAAGTCCAACTCCTGGCCCTGCACAGGACAAGAATCCCACCATCCCTGGCCACTGCAAACCTCCTAGACTTTCTTTTCTTCCTTGACACCCTGCTGGTAAATAAAGGAGTATTTTCTGTAAAATCATGGAGTCCTGGTAGATGCACATGAGCATCTCAGGGGGAATTTGGGGAGCAACAGCAGCATTCAGGAGGAATTTCTTCATGGAAAGGGTGGTCAGGCCTTGGAAGAGGCTGCCCAGGGAGGTTCAGAGTCCCCATCCCTGAAGGTGTCCAGGGAAGGACTGGATGTGACACTCAGTGCTCTGGGCTGGGTGACAAGGCGGGGATGATTCACAGGCTGGATTTGATGATCCTGGATGTCTTTTCCAGCCTCGGTGACTCTGGGATCTGGGGATGCAGGCTGTGGATGCTCAGGAGCATCAGGAGGATGCTCGGGGATGACGTGCACGGGGAGACGGCGGCGGTGAAACACCGAGCATGGATCTGCTGCCTTTCCCTGCCACGAGCAGAGAGCTTTGGCAGTGGCACAGCTATTTCTAAATATGTCCAGGGAATGGGTGTGGAAGGAAATCTTCCCATTTCCAGAGCTGGCCAAATTGCAACGTCCTCAGCTTTTTCAACTGCAGGGCCCAAGTGTTCGCTGCCAGCTGCGGCGTTTTCCCCTTTTATTGCCTGCCCGTGCTCAGCTGTCAGTCCAACCCCAGGAACTGGGGTCAGGGCAATAACCAGATTTAATTACAGAGTGTCTGAGATGGGGGATAAAAAAAATCCTTTCCGCTCTCCCCCCTGTCCCCACCCCAGTGGTGTTCTGCGTGTGGAGGAGCATCAGGTTTTATGTCACCGTGTGAGTCAGTGAATTTTTTCATCCTTACTCTGCTGTTGACAGAGACCCTTTAAATAGAATTCCATCCTGAAGACATTAGGGCACGCTGGCCAAGCCTTCCTTGGAATTAGCTGGATTGCTCTTTATGGGCCGATGCAGAGGGAAGGGTGTGAGCGGATTGCTTTTCTCTTGTTTGTGGGATTAAATTAATGGAGTTTAATTGGACTGGAGCTGCAGTTCAGCCACTTCAGGGGCAAGGCTTGTAGTGCTGCCCGTGCTCCAGGAGGCATCCGGATAATGGGAGCCTGGGGATTTCGTCCCACTTATGGAAAAAAAACATCCAAACATTCAAGTGTTTGTTGATCTGCCTCTCCAATGGCTCTTTTTATTGGCCTTGCAGTAATGCTTGGCTCCATCACCACTGCCTGCATCCTCCTCCTCCTGCTCCTGTTCCTTCTCCTCCTGGGTCTCTCTGGGCCGGTGGTGCCCAGTCTCAGCTCTGGGAACCACTGGCACAAACATTCACACCCCTCCAAACCCCAGTGACCCCATTTTTGGGTGGTTTTGCACATCATTGCTCCCTTGGCAAATCCATAAGTCAACAGGCACTTGGGTTTTCCACCCACAATTTGGGAAAGCTCCAGCAAAACCTCTTCCAGGGTCAGCCCCAGCTGATTCCACACCCATAGCACTCCTTGGGCATCTCCAGAGGCTTTGTGGGATGTCCTGAGAGAGCTGCAGGGCCCCAGGCAGTGAGTGGAGAGCTTGGCTTTTGCCCAGATAAATATTTAAGTTCCTGGGCATCTGAAGAACCCATAATAAAATGTACTGAATGTACAAACCCAGTAAACTGTGCTGGGGGGGTGAGGACCTGCTCCATCAGATACTGCCCAGTGTCCAACACAACCACAGCCTTATCTCCAGACACTCCTCAGGTTATGTAAGTTCCTTTTTTAGTTTCTTTTTTGGGTTTTTTTCCCCTCTGGTCTGTTTTGCAGAACTTTATCTCGAGAGAATTTCTGTTGCAGATAAGTCGGATGCTTCATTCTGTAAACTTACACTGTGAAAAACCATCCACAGAATTCACTCATTCCAAGAAAAAAAAAAAAAAAAAAAAACCTTTATTTTTGGTTTTAAGTCTGAAATGGAAGAAAAATGAGGTTTGAGGTCTCATTTTTCTAAGACTCGTCAGAGTGATGCACAAAGGTTGTAATTTTAATGAGTCACTGGTTGGAGGGAGCAGTGATGGAGTGCAGAGAAATCCCACTTCCCAGAGATATCCCACTTCAAAACACATTTCCTGAAGGAGGGTGGCTGGATCAGCATTAAAGAGAGGATTTCTCCTCAATGCTGTCTGTGCTACAAGTAAATTTATGGAGTTTTTATGTTCAAGAATTAAGGAGGTGTAGCAGCCCTCTGGCCTTTAGGGGAGCCAGAAACGGGGAAGGAAATTGGACGCTGGAAGCTTCTTTGCAACATTAATTTTCTTTCTACATCAAAAATTTTCTTTGTGTCTCAGATTATTATCTGTATTTATGAGAACTGAATACTGAAAGCAGTGTGATTTCCCATCATTTCAGTTTCTGGAGATGTCCATCCATACTCAGCCCTTCCAGTCAATAATGTCATGTTCTATATGTGGGTGATGGAAGAAAACCATAAATCTGATTTCTTGTGGCAACGGGAGCCCCTGGATCCCTGGAAGTGTCCAAGGCCAGGTTGGACGGGGCTTGGAGCAATCTGGGATAGTGGAAGGTGTCCCTGCCATGGCAGGGGGTGAAAGGAGATGAGCTTTAAGGTCCCTTCCAACCCAATCCCCATCACAACACACCTTGGTGGATAAAAATGCAGCAGCTGCAAGATTTACTTGGTGGATTTAGTGCAAAAGAGCATAAATTGAGAATTTTACACCCTGTAAGGAAGATCTTTTTTTCAGTCAGTTTGCAGGGTGCAGGTGGTGCTTTGGGAAGGAAGAGGGTTAAATCCCAGCTCTGGAGTTTGTTTTAAATGGGAGATAAATGGGCACAGCTGGGCTGTGTGAGCTGTGCAGGGGCTGGATGAGAAATGAGAGATTACACTGGAAAAAAAAGGCCAAGGATTTCCCTTCAGCCACAGACAGCAGCCACAGGCAGCATCTTGCAGGCAAATGGAAGAGAAGATGCTGCAGGCAGCAAAATGGCTTCATCCAAAAGTTGGAAAAATTTCTCTTGGAGATTCAAAGCCACATTTCTGATGGTATTTTGAGCTCCAGAACTCTTCCTTCCAGGATCGGGCCTTTCTGTCTCCTTCCCATAGAATTCCAGAATGATTTGGGTTGGACGAGATCTCAAAGCCCATCCCATGCCACCCCTGCCCTGGGCAGGGACACTTCCACTGTCCCAGATTGCTCCCAAGCCCTGTCCAACCTGGCCTTGGACACTTCCAGGGATCCAGGGGCAGCCACAGCTCTCTGGGCACCCTGTGCCAGCCCCTCCCCACCCTCCCAGCCAGGAATTCCTTCCCCAAATCCCATCTAAACCTCCAGCTTGAAGCCATTCCCTCAGCTGCTTTGGTGGGTTTGTAAAGTCCTGGAGCCTGTGGATGGATGCAGTTGGGAGGAATTTCTGCTCCCCCACAGGATCCCTGCTGGCATCCCGAGGTTGTGCTGCCTGCTCCACACCCTGCAGCCACGTGCTGCTTCCAAGCAGCTGCCCAAAACTTGCCCTGGATCCTTTCTGTCCCGCCGGGAGCATCAGGAACAACTGAGGGGTTATAAAAAGTCTCTTTGATATCAGATGGTCAAGCCCTGGGATGATTCCAGGATTGCTTCCAGAATCTGAGCCTGGCCCGGAGCCTCCTCCTGGCCTCCCGGAGTGCTTCCAGCTGAGAGTTGCTAATGCACCATAAATAAACCTCAGAGCCTCAACCTTGCTCCAAAATACCAGGGGAACTCCTCCATTTAGGCTGTGCTGCCTCTTGTCCCCTGCATGTGACCCTGGTTGTCCCAGCAGATTCCTGCTCCATGAGGTAAGCTGGCTGGGATAAATGGGAATGCGTGGAGCTGGCTGCACTCAGGCTCTGGGTGTTTGTTGCTAGAAATGGTCAAAAAGTTGGGCAGGGAAACTGGAGGGGTGGGTGGTAAGGGCAGGGATGGGGTTTAGTGAGGTGATTTGTGTGGTAATAAATCAGGGTTAAATTAAAGCTGAAATTAGATAAAACTTATGTATAAAAAGGAATAAAATAGGTAAATAAAAAAAGGAATAAATAGCTCTAAATACAGAAATAAAAGTAAATTATAAGTTCAAAAAGTTTGTATATAAAATATACAAAAATCTATATATTTTTTTAGAGATTTAAAATCCATATAGATATTTAAATCTATATATTTTTAGCCTGGAAGTGTTCAAGGGCAGATTGGACAAGACTTGGAGCAACCTGGGATAGTGGAAGGTGTTCCTGCCCATAGCAGGGGGTGGAACAAGGTGGACTTGAAGGTTCCATCCAACCCAAACCATTCTGGGAGTCAATGATATGATTGAAATAAATATGTATAAATATATAAATAAAAATAAAGCTTACAATAAGTGACACTTTCTAAAAATTAATATATAATAAAGATTTACACACAATATTTATATATATATAAATAGTGTATGTTAGTACAATATTTATATATAAATATATTGTTATATTTTATCGATGTATAATACAAGAATATAAATAAAAATAAAACTTAAAATAAATCCAGATAATGGTTTGGAATTGGACATCTACAGTATAAAAGACAGTTAAATCCAGAAGTGTGCAGCCTCTGGATTCAGGAATGCCAGGGTGGGATCCACCCCTGATATCACCTGGATGGGGCAGGTTCCCAGTGTGGGGTTTCCCAGCCTGTTTGCAGGAAGGAAGGATGCTGGTGAGGGTGGGCACTGTGGGGCTGTGTCCTGCTCAGCTCACGTGCTGGGGACCAAATTCCAGAGTTAATTATAATCCTGGGAGTGCTCAGGGAACTCCCACTGCTGCCAGCACGTGGTGGGATCCCAGCCCTGTAACTTCTCCTGGCTGGGGTAATGGCTGATTGTGTCCTTCAGCATTCCTTGGGTGGGAAAACCCAGCCTGGCTGCTGCCAGCTCCTGGTCTCTGCTGCAGCAGGGATGGGACCAGGGCTGCTTTCCATGGGGCATTCCAAAGGGAAGGCTCTGCAGCTGAGCAAGAAACAGCACAGGAGCTTCAGCAGGGACAGCCAGCTGCAGAGGAGACTCCAGAGCTCCTTCCAGGCTCAGGCATGGCCAGAATCCCCACAGAATCATCAGAGAATCACAGGATGGTTTGGGTTGGAAAGGACCTTAAATCCCATCCCATTCCACCCCTGCCATGGCAGGGACACCTTCCACTATCTCACATTGCTCCAAACCCCATCCAACCTGGCTTGGGACACTTCCAGGGACAGCCACAGCTTCTCTGGGAATTCCATCCCAGCCAGGAATTCCCAATTCCCAATCTCCCATCCATCCCTGCCCTCTGGCACTGGGAGCCATTCCCTGTGTCCTGTCCCTCCAGGCCTTGTCCCCAGTCCCTCTCCAGCTCTCCTGGAGCCCCTTCAGGCTCTGCCAGGGGCTCTGAGCTCTCTCTGGAGCCTTCTCCTCTGCAGCTGAGCACCCCCAGCCCTCCCATCCCATATTTTCCCCATCCAAGCTGTGTTTCAGAGCTCTCCAAGGCTTTCACCACTGCCGTTGGGTGGCTCCATGCCCAGGTGAATCCTTTTCCAGGTGAGCTCCCACACATTGGCCAAGCACAGGGCTCCTGCTCCTGCTCCAGGCCCTCAGTGGTACAAAGGACAGCAGGCTCTGCTTTCCCAGGAAACTCCTTCCCACCTGGAATTGAGTTAAGCAGGCCCAAAGTACTGCCTTGGTGGGAAATGAAAATTCCCTTTGTCCTTGGTCCCCATATTCCCATGGCTCAGATCACAAACACAGTGGGATGCTCCTTGTTTTAAATGAGTTTCACATCGTTCAGGTTGGTCCCAGGCAGGAAAATGAGAGTGGTTTGCTGTGAAAAGGAAACACTTTGGCCAAAATCTCTTTAAAAAGTGGGCAAATTATAGGCTTGAAACTTTCCAGTCTGATGTGTAAATAAATGGCTTAACTCTTGGATTGCTCCTATGGAAGTAAGAAGGTCTGGCCTGTTACCTACATGGCTAAGTAGAGATTTGTGTGCTGATTTAGATTTCTATTTCTAATTTCTCTTTATATTTTTTTCTATTTCTGTAATTTCTATTTCCATTTATTTCTATTATTTATAAATTATTGTGTACTATTATACTATTATAATATTATATATTGTGTACTATTATAATATAATATAAAAATTATTTCTAATTCTATCAGTGTGGGGGTTATTATTTTTTATTATTTATATTTTAAATGAAGGTGTCACTAGGCTCTGTCACAGTGCTCACATTTACATTTGAGTGACTGTGCCTGGGAAATTCCACATTTTATCCAAATGTTATGTTACCTTTCCAGCCAGGGACTATTTGTTTCCAACAGGCGTGCAGGGAAAATGTCCTCAACTTGATTTTTAAGCATTACAGTGCAGGAAATTCATCCAAGGGAGATACTGGGAATTGCTGGATGTTGTTCCTAATGGAAGGATATTCTTCTTTTCCCCATTTTTCTCCTTTTTTTTTCTCTCTTTTTCTCCTTTTTTTCCCATCCTGCCATTATAAAAGTGGTCCATTTTCCCCTCCAGACATCAGGCACCCAGAAGAACTCTCCCTTTTGAGGAAACCCAGAGATCCATCAAAGAAAAAAAAGAAGAAGTTGGACGATCAGTGTGAAGATGACACCTTCGAGCTGGAGGGGCCTCTGATCACGCCGGGGTCGGGTGAGCTGGCAGAAAAAATGGGAGCAGGGGGAAAAAACTGGCACAGCAGCGTGGGGCTGATTGAATTTCTTAGGGTCTGTGCAAGAAGCAGACCCCAAATCCATGGCACAAGCCCTGGCGGGCTGCAGCACTCGCTCGCACGGATGCATGTCTGGGGCTGGAGCTGTCACGCATTTCTGGGAGCAGAGCAAGCTCAGGCTTCACAGAACAAACCAGAGCCCAAGCGTGGCCACTTGAGCACTCAGATGGTGTTGCTGAGAGCTTTTCTTAACCCTGTTAAGAAAGGAGTTAAATGGAAAATCGTTGCTAATGTCTGCATTTCCTGGCGTGGTTTAGGCTGTGCCACCGTTCGACTCCGTATTTACAGCCCAGCAAGGGCAGGCTTTTATTTATTGCTTTAGTGTTGCCTTACATGAACGGTGTAGCCATGGATTGTGATGCTAAAAAAATCCTTTTATTGCTAGGGGCCGGTTGGCCAGGGTGGATTCCAGATCCAGAGCAGGATTGGGAAGGAAATTTCTGGTGGAGTAACATCCCTGATGAAGTAACATCCCTGCTGGAGTTGCCACAGGCAGCAAATTGATGCAGGTGTTTGCAGGCAGAGGGGGTTTTTCAGCTTTTTTCCATGGCTACTGGGAGTCTGGTGTCTGAAGGCAAATGGCAGGAGTTTAAACCATAATTTTGGCCAAGTGGGAGCACTTTATCCCAAATGGATTTGTGGAGAAAGCCACGGTGGTGAGCAGGAGAGACGTGTCAGGCTGCCAGAGCTCTCGGGTTTAAATCCAGCAATCCAAGGGCAGCAGGGCAGCTTTAATTAAAAAAACTACCTTGGAATTGTAAAGCTGTGTTAATTGATGTTAAATCAGCTGCAGGGAAGGTCGTGGAGTGTGGTTAATGCCAGTGGTGGCACAGGGCTTGCGGAAAGGAAGGTTTTGGCCGCGCAGGCTGATGTGCACCATGGGTCTGGAACAAGGAAAAATAATCCTCCTTCTGCTCTGATCCCACTCTTTTTCCTCTCTTAAAATTAAAAATACTTCTGGGCTTGTCCTCTTCCACTCCTGGCTCAGAGAGTTTGGGCAAGGCTCCAGTCAATTTTCATTTCCATTTGGCATTTTCATCTTGAAAGTCCATTCTAAGCCTTTCCAACAGCCAGTGTTCACAGAGAGCATCTCTGTTAGATTAATAGGAAAGACTTGGCCTTCTTTGGGGGAAATGTATGCAAAAGCTGGGCTTTATTTTAATTATTTATGGCTCTTCCAGTGAGTCACTTGGCTGGTTTTGCTCTCCTTGTGAATGAAATCACTCACAGCAGGTTGAATTCCTGCCTGTTCAGGTGCCATTTGATAAAAGTCGTGGGTTTCATCTGAATAAATCATTTCTAGTGTTGTTCCAACATCAGTTTGTGTGCTGAAAGCTTCTGGAAAACTAATTAATAATTCAGGAGGTGCTGATTTCAATGTCTTGGGAGTGTTTTGTCACTGAGTACCCCAAACCTGGCAGTGAAACCATTTAAATCCCAGTGGGCAGAGTTGTCAATACACCCACAGGACGTGTTACCCAACACTTTCCATTAGAAGACCTGTAGTCACTTGTTTATATAAATTAGCCAAATTTGTAGCTATTTCTGCTGGAACTTTCCATGACACTGCCTGCCTGGGGCAAATTTTTTAAGGGAAGCTTCTTTTGAGAAGTTTCAGGTGTTTGGAGAAAGAGATGAGGAGAAAAGTGCAGGGGAAGTTTTGCTCTGATGGAGCAGATACTCAGTCAAGGAATGTGGGAGATATTCATGGAAAAAAACTTGCCCAAAATTTGGGGCAAAAAGTGGGATTTTCTTTTGTTGTTCCAGTTGATGCCCAGGCTTGTGTGCCCGAGCCATGTGAAGGCTGAAGCTGCAGTGAGGGTGGATGGGGAGGAGGGAAGAGCTCTTTTGGGAAGTGGTTTATGGGGGTTTATGGTCGGTTTTTGTTGGAGTTCTCTGCTCCAGTGCTGTAACAATCCATGGGGAGAGCCCCTTTCTGCTGCTTTTATAATCACAGAATCACAGGACAGCTCAAGGAAGGGACCCTCAGAACTGGGGAGTCCCAGCTCCCAAAGTCCAAGTACCTGGACTAAAAACCTGGAAATCATCCCTGGCCTTTTCCTTGCAAATGAAGGTGGATTTTTCCATCCTTTGACCATCCCTGCTGCTTTTTTTCTCCTGCCTGGTTTGCTGGATCTGTCCTGGTGACAGATACCCATGGTGCTTACAGGTCCCCAAAAGATTCATCCAGACTGGGATGCCAGCAAAACAAGCAGGAGCATTAAAAGCATCCTTGTTTGGTGGTTTTCACTGACATTTTCCACCCTGCCAGGCAGTTTGGAATCAATTTTGTAATTATTTGGAGTTTCCTAGCCATGATGTTGGCTGTCACTGACATTGATGCTGCTGATTCCCACCGTTCTTCCTGCTCCTTGAGATGCCCATCGTGAAAATTGAGGGTCCAGAAAGGTTTTTCCATTGGTTTGGTCTTGGACTTTTCCAGTTTAGCTCAGTTTTCTGTCATTCCTTGGCCATGAGGGTGTGGGGATGGTTTGGAGCAAGGAGCTGGAGCTAAGGTGGTGGTGGCTCAGGGCAGCAGCAGGAGGTGGCACAAAAGGTTTTGTGTGGGGCATCTCAACTCTGTCGCCATCTTCAACACCCTCAGCAGAGCTCTGGGAGGGAGAGCTTGGGTGCACTGAATTGCAGGTTCGTGATTTAGGAAAGACACAGCCCTTTCCCAAAAATCCAGTATGTGTTGGACCTTCTGGTGCTGGTGGGCAGATTCGTGCCCAGCCGATGATGCTGGGGGAGCTCCTGGCCCAGTGTGTGCACACAGGAGAATTCCTGGCATTAGGAGATGGGGGGATCCTCCCTTATTCTGAAAATCTGGATTTTATATAAAAATTCAGTGTCCCTGTGAGGTGAAGAGGGGCTGTTTCATTGGATGGTTTGGTTTGGAAGGGACTTAAAAGGGACTTAAATCACTTCTCATTCCACCCCCTGCCAAGGGCAGGGACACCTTCCAGAGACCAGGTTGTCCAAGCCCCATCCAAACTCTCCTGGAACACTTCTAGGGATGGGGCAGCCACAACCTCTCTGTTAAGCTCTCAGCTATTTTAAGAGATACCAAGCTGGATTTGGGTTTTTTTCTCTTCAGATTAATAATTTTTAAGTGTTTGGGTGTTTTTATGTCTGCTCTGAGTCGGTACGAGCTGTGAAGCTTCAAAAGGCCTGGGAGTAACATTTGCTTTGGGATCAGTCTGGCACCACATTGCACCACTCAGCACATTAATCCTGAACTTGTGTGGCCACCTCAGCAAGCTTTTCCATCCGGGAATGCCACGTTTCCATGCCCAGCTGTCCTTGTAACGTGAATAAAATAACGGGAAGTCACTTCAGTTGCTTTGCTGCCACCAGCGCTGCTGCAGATGCTCCATTAGGGTGGTGCAACCTCACCTGTGCTGTTCTGCCCTCTTCCAAAAACGCCCATTTTTGGCTTCTGTCCTTCTCCTGCTCTCCAGGTGACTTTCTCTCGCCTTCTCACTTCCCTCCTTTCTTTCCCTCTCTATAGGCACCGATATTCTTTACATCGGCCCCGTCAAAGGTGAGCTCCACCTCAATAGGACTTTTGCCCTCTGCCTCTGGTCTCTTTGGCTGCACCCTTAGTTTATTTTCCTGCTCCTCTAAAACTTTTGACTTCCAAAATCTTTAAGCAACAGGTAAAACCGGTAAGTCGGGGGCCACTCATGTCCCAGATGCCACAGAAACTCAGGGGGCAGGAGCTTCCCAGTGTGGGAGACCTGAGTCTTTTCCCATCCTTTGGGCTGGAACGAGGTTTCCATCAGTTTTGCTCTCGGAGAAGAGAGGATAGGGACAGGTTTTCACGGTAGAACAAGCAGCGCAGTGTTTTCCCATTGTGAAAAGATGAACAGGGAAGGTTTTCCATCCGCCAGCTCCGGGTTTGCGCGGAGCCGGCGTGGCCGGGAGCAGGCAGGGCTCGGCCCGAGGCTAATTCCAGGCTTTTATTCCCCTCGCTGGTAGGAAATATCTATTCAAGCCCAGGACTCTATAGCAAAACGATGACGCCGACCTACGACGCCCACGACGGCAGCCCCCTGTCCCCCACGTCCGCCTGGTTCGGCGACAGCGCCCTGTCCGAGGGCAACCCGGGAATCCTGGCCGTGAGCCAGCCCGTCACCTCCCCGGAGTCCTTAGCCAAAATGTACAAGCCCCAGACGCTGCTCGATAAGGCCAAAATCAACCAAGGGTGAGTTCAGGAGCTGAGGATTTGGGGGTTTTCTCGATGGTTTTTAATTGTGTTCTCGGGAGCGTCGCGGCGACTCCGCCGGAGCGTTCCGTGTGCGTTACCCCGTGTTGGCAATCCACAGGTGGCTGGACTCGTCCCGATCCCTCATGGAGCAGGAGGTGAAGGAAAACGAGGCTTTGCTACTCCGGTTCAAGTACTACAGCTTTTTTGACCTGAATCCAAAGGTACAGAGCTCCTTGTTCCGCTCCCGTTTTGGAATTTCCATCCTTTGGAGCGAAGGGTGCCTGATCTCTACCGTGCTGTTGTGTTGGTAAATCTCCCAAAGACCGTGGAAGTTGGAAAATTGGTTATGCAGCCATCAAACCCAGGATTTGTGCTCCATTATACCAGGGTTTTAGGTGTTGCTAGAGGTGCTTCAGGAGTTCTTAAAGCCACTTCTTGTCAGTGGCGGAGCATTTTCAGTCTCAGATCAAAGTGTTGTGTTGAGATGAGAGAATCGCAGAGTAGTTTTGGTTGCAGTGGGCCTTAAAGACCATCTCATTCCAACCCCCTGCCGTGGGCAGGGACAGCTTCCAGTAGAAGGGGTGGTTTGTGTTGAGCTGGGCTCTGGTTTTCCAAGCATTCCACGTTTCTGTGCCGCAGTACGACGCGATCCGGATCAACCAGCTGTACGAGCAGTCCAAGTGGGCAATCCTGCTGGAGGAGATCGAGTGCACGGAGGAGGAGATGATGATGTTTGCAGCACTGCAGGTGAGACACAGCCCCAGATGCCCCTGGGTTGGGTTAGGCTTGGTTTTGTTCTCAGACTTCTCTGCTCATTAATCTGATAAACCAAATAATGGAATCCCAAAATGGTTTGGGTTGGAAGGGACCACAAAGCTCATCCAGTTCCAACTCCCTTCTGCTATCCCAGGGTGCTCCAACCTGGTCTTGGACACTTCCAATGATGGGGCAGCCACAGCTTCCCTGGGCCAGGGTCTCACCTCCCTCACAGCCAAGAATTCCTTCCCAACATCCCATCTAAACCATCCCTTCTTCAGTTTAAAATTGTATTTTAAGCCTCACCTTTGTCTCTGGTGGGAGCTTGGCCTTCTCATGCTGGTAGAAGTTGGGTCATTTCCCATCTCCAGATCCTCACTTGAGTTTATGAGGTTTATGAGATAATTTAAATACTTGCCACTGATTATCCCTCATGAAAAAGAACTTGACCTGCTTTTACCAAACATGTTTATATCTACCCTAACTTCTACTTTTGTCCTTCTTAACCCATCCCATACGAACACGGGGTTACTGAACTGTGCCTTTCTGGCTCTCTGCCCCCCAACCAGCTGGGGATAATCTGTGGCTTTCCCAGAACTATTTATTTATCTGGTTTATGAAATGCTCTGTGTGATTTGGCATAAATACTCCACCTGCTATTGAATTCCACGAGAGGGATGGCAGGCATTTGTTCCATGTGGTCTGGCACACCTTGGAGCTGTAGGATGCAGAAATATCCCCCTCAGGAGCAGGCTGCCTGCTCCAAGGGCCCCTCCCAGGAAAAAAAGAGAGGAAAGCAGAAATATAATTACTCAGTTTACATCCAAGTGCTCCAGAGCGGGTTGGGCACGGTTCTTCCTGTGAGATTTTATGGATGTTTTGGTTTTCTGGGCTGAAAACAGATGCAAAGACATGGAATCCTACAATGGTTTGGGTTGGAATGGGCTTTAAAGGTCATCTTGTTCCACCCCCTGCCATGGGCTTCCACTATCCCAGGTTGTTCCAGCCCCATCCAACTTGGCCTTGGACACTTCCAGGGATGGGGGATCTTACAAATATCCATAAACACCTGGTGGGAGGCAGGAAAGGGGTGGACAGAGGTGCCCAGTGGCAGGAGCAGAGGCCATGGACACAGCCTGGAACATGAGAGGGTCCCTCTGCACATCAGGAAGCATCTTCATACCAGGAGGGTGACTGAGCACTGGCACAGTGTGCCCAGAGAGGCTGTGGATTGTCCATCCCTGGAGTTACTCCAAAGCCAGGTGGATTTGGTCCTGGACAACAGCTCCAGGTGGCCCTGTTGGAGCAGGGAGTGGGACCTGGTGTCCTCCAGAGGTCCCTTCCAACCTCAGCCTGGTGGAAAGAGCAGCTCTGCCCTGTGGGGTCCAGAGATCTTCAGGGCTGAGTGCCTGGAGACTCCTTGGACTGGAAACATCCAGGATGGTCCCTCCTGACCCAGCAAACCCCCCAGTATTTGCTGGCCTCTGCTCCTGGTGTCCCACCTTGCTACCCAAGGGTGGCAGCCGATCCTGGGGTCACAGGAGCACCCAGGTGTGACCCTGGCCTTGCCTTCCAGTACCACATCAACAAGCTGTCCATCATGTCCTCGGAAAACCACCTGAACCACAGTGACAAGGACGTGGACGAGGTGGACGCCGCGCTCTCGGACCTGGAGATCACCTTGGAAGGGGGCAAGACATCAACAATCCTGGTAAGGGAATTTTTCCAGGCATCCAACCTCATTTATTTCCTTTTTTCCCTTCTAATTCTGATGAGAAAGTTGCCCACGCCCCAGTAATATTTTCTTTAAAATACAGGCATTTTAGATACCAAGGGATAGTTCCGGAATGAGGGAACCCCGGGCACCATCTGGAAAAGTCTTGGAGGAGCCAGGATCTTACTGATCCCCCCCTGCACCAAGCCACCCTCCTGATGAAATAATGGAAAACTAAATGGAAATGAAGTTTTTTTTTTATCCTCACTACTGACTTTCCCAAATAACTGAGTTTTCCACGTTGAGGTTCCTCTTCTACTGTTTCTAATTCACGTTTTACAGCACCTAAAGCAGCTGCTGGATTTTCAGAACTAATTTAGGCTTATGAAACCCTAGTTTTATTAGCCTGGATTTTAGCCTAGGTCTGTATTTCAGAGCATTCGGGGTTTTTCTTCTTGATATGCCATTTTAACACTGGTTTTCCACCTTTAAAAATATAAAGCCTGAAAATTAAAGTGCATTAAAAGGACTCAGTCCTGTCAGCCTTGGCCCAGCACGGCTTTTCCAGGCATTTTGCACATTTAAACCGTCTCTTTCCAACCCTAAAAGCTGAAATTTTCCACTTTTACACTTCATATAATTTTTTAAGTGTTTATGACGAGTCTTTTTGAAGCTATATCCATCCTTAGATGCTTTATTGGCATTAACAACAGCAGAGCTTTGCAGTATGAACCAGAAATAACAACAAATTTTTATCACCAAGACATATTTTCTAATTCCTTTTGCAAAACCAGATTTGAAACACATCACTGAGGAGCAGTCCCTGCCAGACAGGAGTGAAGAGGACAATGATTCATCCAAAAAAACCCAGCCCTTTCCGTAGGGCTTTGGAGCAGGAGCCATTTCCAGATGCATTCGAGTAATTGAATACGGATAATGGGCAATTACTGGATTGTTTGTTTAGATTCTGCATTTTTTTCCCCGTGGTATCTGTAAACAGTTTCTCATTGCAGACTGAAAGTAAACTGTCCTGCTACTGGAAGCTCCTGGAGCAATCCTCCCTTTCCCTGTCCCTCGACATTTTTTATTTTACTTCCAGCTCCTGGGAATTGCAAGTGCCACCCTGATGCAAAAAAAAAAAAAAAAAAAGGAATTTAAACGTCATATTTTCAAAATTTTGGGGGAGAAATAAAGATCTTTCTAGGCTTAGAAATCCCAGTTAGTTCTGTGCCAAGGTGCCTCTTCCCCTTTTGTTTGGAGCATCAGGAATAAGTGAAGGGAGGAGAAAATTCCCTGTGCAAACGCTGCTGCCGTGACCCTGCAGCTGGGAATTGGCCCCGGCAGCAGCAGGAATTCCTCAAAGGAAAATCCAGCCTCGTCCTCTGCTTCCAAAACAGCAGAGCTGGGCCCTGCGTTGCCGCTGCTGGCTTCTCCTGGGAAGTGGCTGGGGCTTTCTCAGGAGCAGTTTCACAGCCCCTAAGCCCTGATGGTGCTCCTGGTTCCCTCCCCTGCACCACATCCCTTCCCTCCTGATGCCGCTGCTCCGAGTGATTGGGATAATCTTTGATTTCCAGGGTGACATCACTTCCATCCCGGAGCTCGCTGACTACATTAAAGTCTTCAAGTAAGTGCTGATGGGAAGAGCTGCTTGTGGAACTGGTAATGGCTGTGAATAATTCATGGTCCTGCCTCTTAATTTCCTTTTTTTTTTTATTATCTTCTGGCCTTACGATATTCAAAATATTCAATACTTGAGTTGATTGGTTCTTAAATACCAAATTCAAGGTGTTTTCCTGCTCTGGTGCATCCCCTAGCCAGCCAGAATGTGCTTGGATGTTTCTTTAACACATTTAATGCCCAGGAGAGAGCAAACCATCCTAAAATGAGGAGTGAAACCTAAAGACCTCCCTCAAAGACTTCTCCTGGTCTGCAGGAGGCTGGAGGAATTCTATCCAGCCAGGATCCCTGTCTCTCCACGCCAAAAGGAGCAGGTTAAGGTGACTCTGCCCCTCTCCCAGCTTGCTCAGGATTTTGGGGTTTTTTTTTAGCTGGCTTTGACTTAGTTGGTGGTTCATAGAAACCAGGAGCGGCAGCATCTGGATTTGGAGGAACATTTTTGGCAGCCACCACCATCTTTTGCAATTTATTGCCTGCTGCAGTGAAAGTTCTGGAAGCTGGAAGCACTGATGGGATTTCCCAGCAGAGCTGCAGGATAGTGGTGGGGGCAAAAAAGCTGCAGACAGCGAAGTAGCTCTGGAACAAGCCTTTAATTTATGAATTGTTTGGTTCTGGAGCCAGAACCTGGCACTCTCTGCTCTGAAAACCCCTTCTCCCTCTCCAGAGGTGAATTAATGAGGCCTCTGCCTCTGTCTGGGCTTGTGGTCTGGCTTAATTGGGATGAAGTTTCAAGGCTGTGCCCAGCCCCTCAGTGGGTGTTTTTTCTCTCCCTTGAACAAACAAACAAACAAAAAACTTGTTCTTCCCCTTGATCTGCTGATTTGCCAATCAAATTAGGCACCACTCCAGGAGCTAATTGCCTGCAAATTGGAGCACCAGGGGCTGGAGCAGCCAGGGCTGCAGGTTCCTCACTCAGTGCAAGCCCTCAGCCCTGGGGTTGGGGTTTGAGGCTGTCAGATTGAACACAGAATTCAGTTTGCTCCTAAAAATGGGGCTCAGGTGGTATTTTAGTGCCAGAAATCCAGCGTGAGTGGTGCAATGTTTGGAGCTGTCCCAGCTCTGGATGTGCCTCTTGTCACACTTCAGCTGGGGAGGAGAACTGGGGGAGCAGTGCATGTCCCTTGTATTCCATATATTTAACTCCATATATTTATTTTTAAATGTGTCCCAGCATGTGCCTGCTGTGGCTGTAGAGATTTGGAATGGTTCTCTCTCCCCTGCCAGCCAGGTTACTGCCCTTGCCTGCTAAAATCAGAATTCCAGAGTGTTTGGGGTTGGGATGGACTTTAAAGATCATCCTGTTCCAACCCCCTGCCATGGCAGGGACACCTTCCTCCATCCCTGGCTGATCCAAACCCCATCCAGCCTGGTCTTGGGCACTTCCAGGGATCCAGGAGCAGCCACAGCTTCTCTGGGCACCTGTGCCAGGGCCTCACCACCCTCACAGGGAAGGATTTCTTCTAAATAGCCCATCTAAAGTACTCTCAGCAGCTACTTCTGAGATGAAAACACGAGAAATGCATGAGAGGCTGCAGATCCAGCCTTAGAACAAGGTTTTGAAATCAGGGAAGGTTAAAATATTCTGATACTTGGGGCTCTCTAAAGGCCCTGGGCTTGTGTTGGGATGAGTTCAGGGTGCTTCACTTTGCAGGGCCACCAGTTCTCCTGCAGAATCCAGCGAGATCCATGCTTTCTGTAGAAAAGAAGGGGACCTTTTGTGCTGTGGAGTGTTTAAAAAGAAAACAAGGAGTGCACTCAGGCGTGTGCGTGACTGACACGTCCTTGGAAGTGCTGCTTCCCCCCAGAGCCAGAGCAGAGTGGTTCCAGTTTCATGGGGTGCCTGGAGAGGCAGATTTTGCCGTGGTTCATGGACTCCTCTGTTTTTGTAGCACAGTCCTCCAGCTCCCCCCACCTTGCCCCAAATTATCTCCCTGGGATTGAAGAGTCCAAACTTGGAATTGGAGCTCAACTCCTCGATCCAGCCCCCAGGCAGGAGTGGGAATAAGCTGACAGCAGCTTGTCAGGGCTGAAATTCTGAGGCAGCACTGAGGTTTCCTGGGGAGCAGCTTGTTTTAGGAGCTCAGGCCAAGTGAGATGTCCCTCCCCGTGTCCTACAGGCCCAAGAAGCTGACGTTGAAAGGCTACAAGCCCTACTGGTGCACCTTCAAAGATACCTCCATCTCCTGCTACAAAAGCAAAGAGGAATCCAACGGGACTCCTGCTCACCAGATGAACCTGAGAGGTAAGAGAAGCACAAGGTTGGGCTAAGAGAAGGCTGCTTTTTATTCCAGGAATAGGCTGCTCCTCCTGCATCTTGTTTTGCCACTGCTTTATCGCCTCGGAATTCCATCCTGGGGTTGGGTGAAGGTGTGTAAAGGAATGAAGTGGCTGGGTTTGATATCGTGGCACAGACTTGGAGTTCTGAATGTGATTATGTGTGATCCCACAGGGGAGCACCACCAGCCCCCCAATAGCTTGGGAAGAGAGCTTGGAGAACCACAGAATGGTTTGAGTTGGAAGGAACCTTCCAAACCTTGTTCCAGCCTTCCACCTGCCCTTCTCCTTTTTGTCAGTTCTCCAAAGGATTGCCCTGACTCCCACGGCAGAAACTGGAAAGAACAGACCATTTTCTTCCTCTGCTGCTTTTATTTCTCCTCCTCTCCTGCTGCTGGTTGGGAGCAGCCTCACTCCAGAGCTGAAATTCCTGCGGTGGCTGCCTGTCCTTATGTCAAGTGAAACATTCCTGCTCCAGCAGCCACGGAGCTGCAGTGAGCTTGTGTGTTTTCCCCATGGATGCAGGAGCAGGGGGAATGCCAGGCAACCTCAGGCTGCTGTGGGATCAAGTCCTGGCCCCCAGGACCTTTCTGGGAGCTTTTGACAAATCTGCTGTGAGGGCACTTTCAGAAATCTGGGAGGCGGCGTTGGCGCGGCGCCCGCGCTGCCGTGGCTGGGTCAGTTCATCCCCCCTGTGTTTACACAACCCCTTGGAATTCTCTCCAGGCACCAGGAGTGGGGTGCTCACAGCCAAATCATGGAACCCTTGAATGGTCTGGGTTGGAAGGGGCTTTAAAGCCCATCCAGTTCCACCTCGCTCCCACAGGAAGGGGCACCTTCCACTAAACCGGGATGGTCCAAGCCCCACCCTGCCTGACCTGAAAGACTTTGTGGTGTCCCATCATTCATCAGTAACATAGAGGGTTTCAGGGTGAGAGTCAACACCCATCCAGTCACCTTTTCTTATCCTTTCCTGAAGATTTTGGGGTGTTTGCCAGCCACTGAATCCATTTCTGATTTCAGGCAGGATCCAGGAGTTCTGTGGGTGTGCGTTCGCTTCGGCTTCATTGCTTTCACATCAGGTCTTGCTTTTCCCTTCCATTTTCCTGAGACTTAGAAAAAGGGACATCTGACAGGTTTTTTCTGTGCTGTGTGGAGTGTCCATCCCATCTGAGGTGTGGGACAAACCTTTGGCAGCACTGAGATGCCACCGGAGACCCTTGGGCCAGGGAGCTTTCCTCTTTCTTTTCCTATTTTCACTTTCTTTGCCACTTTTTAAATCATCATTCCTCACACCCCTGCTAAACACCATCTCCCTCATTGCAGGATGTGAAGTTACCCCTGATGTGAACATCTCTGGTCAGAAGTTCAACATCAAGCTCCTGATTCCGGTGGCAGAGGGGATGAACGAAATTTGGCTGCGCTGCGACAACGTGAGTTCATCTCTTGGACCAGCCACCTCTTCAGCCTTTTCCCACCATCCTGCTCAGGGGCTGGTCTTTAAAAAACAAATAGAAGATGTTCTCACCTGTCTGATTTCAGCATTCCGAATGTGCTCCAAGTCACCTACGAGTTCAGGGCAGAACATCAGCTTTGGCTTTGCTGGGTGGTTTTAGCCACACAGTGGTTGGGTTTCTGCCTGTCTCCTGAGGCTGGGAGGGGAATGAGGGCTCCTCCATGGGGTGTTTTTTGAGGGGGCTGGTGGTCCCCCCATGGCTGTGACAGACACATGTCCCTGTTTTGGGGGGCAGGAGACGCAGTACGCCAGCTGGATGGCCGCCTGCCGCCTGGCCTCCAAGGGCAAGACCATGGCCGACAGCTCCTACGGCATGGAAGTGCAGAACATCCTGTCCTTCCTGAAAATGCAGCATTTGAACCCAGACCCGCAGCTGATCCCGGAGCAGATCAACACCGACATCAACCCCGAGTGCCTGGTGTCTCCTCGCTACCTGAAGAAGTACAAGAACAAGCAGGTAGGTGCCGCCGGTGGCCTTGGTTGGGCTGGACGCGCGTGCCGGCGGTGGCTGGTGTTTAACACGGCGTGGTTTGGATGGTTTGGATGTCCTCGCTCACTGGGATGCACGTGGTTACTAAAATGAGGTGGGACTGAAGGGTGTGGTTTGGATCCAGCGCCTGGGGATGGCACCCAGCACCGGGATTCTGCCACGTGCTGTGCGAAGGGCACGGACACGGCGGGGAACCTTCAATTGGAAATGCATTTGAAATTGGTTGATGTTTATTTTAAACGCATTCTGGGAATGGTTTGGCCCCTGCTGATAATGGTTTGGCTCCAGCTGCCCCATCTCTGCCCGGTGCTGGGGTTAAAACCCCTTCCCCTGCACAGAATCCATGGAGAAATCCCCGGGATCAGCGGAGTTGCAGTTGCTTGCAGTGCTTTATCCACACTTGGCTGTAACACGGTTTGCATATTTCTGTCTTTGCTTTTCCACTGCTTCCAAATGCCAGTCCTTGGAACATTGCTTGGGTTTTGAGTTGCTGTGACTCGTGCTTGAACTCCATCCACGTTCCATCCGATCCCTGCCTGACAGGGCTGAACTGTTCCGCACTGGGAATAAATGCAGGATTCTCTCAAAGAGAATTATAAGTCAGAACAGCAGCAAAAATAAGGAAAGCATTGCTCCGTGGCCTTTTGGTGACTTAAATCCTTCAGGCTGCTGGCTGGGGCTGGATGTGATTTCTCCAAGCCCAGAAGAAGGCTGCAAGTCAGAGAAGCCGGAAAAATATAACTTTTTATTGGCACAGCACGATGATTTCCTGGCAGTGGAGTTATATTTTATATAGCCCTTATTATTCTCCTGAATAAGCCTTTATATCCCCTTGGATGGAGGAGAGGCTGCATAAATATACTATTTTAACATATATATGTAGAGATATATATATTTATATATATAAAATACTTTCTAGGTTTCCGGTAAAACAGAGGCACCTGGAAAAATATTAGCTTGGAAAACTTGCTTACTGTGCAGGTATCCTGGTTATAAAAATAAAATCCATGGAATTGTGGGGATGGGCACGATGGGGATGATCCCAGTCAAGATGTGGCCATGGTGTGGACACCAGAGCCCTCACAGGCATCAGCTAAGCAGTGGGTTTAGGATTTTTCTTGGTGGCCAGAGGCAAAGCTTAGAGCAGCAGAGGGTGTTTGCTGAGAGGAATGAGGGATGGAGGCTGCAGGAATGTCAGGAATTTGACCACAAGGGTCCTTCTGAGGCACAGGGAAGGAGGGGGAGGAGGAGGAGGAGGCTGTGCAGCCCACAGGAGGTGCTGGAATGGGAATTGGCTGTGGATTTATGGAGGCTCTGGGTCCTCACCAGCCCCAAGCCCACTGGGGAAATGTTTGTCTCCACGTGCAGCAGCGTAGGGTTGGCAGGTTGGGACTGGAAGCACCAAATCCTAAATGAAAATAAACAAAAACTGACCCAAAATAGGGATTTTCAGAGCTCCCAGGCGCCCTGCCAGGGTTTGGTGTCAGAGCCAGCGAGGGCAGACACATCTCTGAGAAGCACAGCTGATGTTCCCTTCATCTGCTTGTTATCCCAGGCAGCATCCCAGTCATTTCTCCACATATCCCAAACAGAAGGATCTGCTGAGCTCAGAGTGAGCTCCTGAGCTTCCTCTCGAGCTTCCCCAGCCAGAGTGGCCTTGAGTTTGTGCAGAGACGTGGAGAGGGAAGTGAGGCCATGAAGCACTCTCTGAACTGGCAGCTTCACCCTCCCCTTCACCCCCCCAAGCAGGATGACCATGGAATCACAGAATGTCCTGAGTGGGAAGGGACCCACAAGGATCAGAGCCCAGACCCCCCAGCAATCCCACCCTGGGCATCCCTGGCAGTGCTGTCCAAACACTCCTGGAGCTCTGGCAGCCTCAGGGCTGTGCCCATTCCTGGGGCAGCCTGGGCATTGCCAGCACCCTTGGGGGAAGAACCTTTTCCTGAAATCCATCCCAACCATCTCAGGACCAAAACCATCTCTCCACAACGCCAGGGCCCAGCTGGGATCACTCCAGTGCTCCAGCAGGGCTGGCATAAGCGGTGACTCTCAGCTCGCTTGTCCCTGCTCACATTCCCTTTGGCTGCTTTTCCACCTAAGGAATTGTGCATGTGGTTTGTTTTGGTTTGGTTTTTTTTTTTTGCTTGAACTTTGGTTTGCAGTTAATTTACACTTTTTCTTTGCTTTGTTGCCATATTTCTGATTGCTTTTTTTTCTTTCTGCCTCCTTTTCTTTTTTTTTTTTTTATTTTTTCATTTCGCCTTGCCATCTTCAGCCAGGCTATGTAAGAGACTTGGTAAGTGACAGCAACACTAAAATTAAGATAAACTTAAAATAAACTTAATCTAGAACCCCTTTGGTTCAGAGAGCAGCGGTGAAAGCACTAACAAAACCTGCACCCTCCCCATGACACTTGGGCCCTGGTAGGTTTTTGTGACAGTCCCCAGTGGTTTATGGGGTGAAACTGGAAACCCTACACCACAAAATTGCCTTGTTGTTCTCTCGCATCCTTAAAGTTCCCGAGAGCATGAGTGGCTCTTCGCCTCCAGACAGCTCTGATCTATATTTGCATTCCTGTATCTGGAGATGGGAAGCTCTGAGCAGTCGGAGCTGAAATAGAGCCTCAGGGGAGGAATTATTGATTATCCGCGCTCGGATCCGCGGCGGCTCCCCAGCCGCTCCCGCGCGCGTGGCAGCGGAGGTGGCACCGAGGTCTCCTGTCCCCTGACCCCGCTGTGTCTCGCCGCCCGCAGATCACGGCGCGCATCCTGGAGGCTCACCAGAATGTGGCCCAGATGAGCCTCATCGAGGCCAAGATGCGCTTTATCCAGGCCTGGCAGTCGCTGCCGGAGTTCGGCATCACGCACTTCAATGCAAGGTGGGTGGGGCTGGACATGCAGGGGCTGGGCTGGAGGAGTTTCCTTCATGGGGACATGGAATGGCTTAAATACCCTTGGAATCATTGTGGAACGGGTTGGGTTGGGTGGGTTGGATTGCATTGGATTGGGTTTGGTTGCGTTGGGTTGGGTTGCCTTGGGTTGGGTTGGGTTGCGTTGGATTTGGTTTGTTTGGGTTGCATTGCATTGGGTTGGGTTGCGTTGAGTTGGGTTGGGTTGTGTTGCCTTGGATTGGGTTGCATTGGATTGGGTTTGTTTGGGTTGCATTGCATTGCGTTGGATTGGGTTTGGTTGGGTTGGATTTGGTTTGGTTGGGTTGGATTGGATTGGATTGGATTGGATTGGATTGGATTGGATTGGATTGGGTTGGGTTGGATTGGTTTGGGTTGCCTTGTGTTGGATTGGGTTGGGTTCTGTTGCCTTGCATGGGGTTGGGTTGGGTTGCCGTGGGTTGAGTTGGATTGGGTTTGGTTGGGTTGCCTTGGATTGGGTTGGGTTGAGTTGTGTTGGATTTGGTTTGTTTGGGTTGCATTGCGTTGGGTTGGGTTGGGTTGGATTTGGTTTGGTGGGGTTGCCTTGGGTTGAGTTGAATTGGTTTGGGTTGGGTTGCGTTGCGTTGGATGGGATTGGGTTGTATTGGCTTGGCTTGGCTTGGGATGGATTGGGTTGGGTTTGGTTGGGTTGGGTTCTGTTGCCTTGGATTGGGTTGGGTTGGAAGGGACCTCAAAGTTCATCTCCTTGCCATGGGCAAGGACCTCCCTGTGCACGTCCTTGGCTGGGGAAGTCGCGCTGCAGCTGAAATTAAAAACACGAGCTGCTGAGATTTGTAAAAACGATTTTACAAGTAAACTCAGCTGCTGGGTTTGTGTGTCTCACGTGTTTTTCTCAATCCCTCTGCCAGGTTCCAGGGTGGGAAGAAGGATGAGCTGATCGGCATCGCCTACAACCGGCTGATCCGCATGGACGCCAGCACGGGCGACGCCGTCAAGACCTGGCGCTTCAGCAACATGAAACAGTGGAACGTCAACTGGGAGATCAAAATGGTGAGACGTGTCTGACACCCCGTCCTCTTCCCTGCTCCTGTCACTGAGACAGGAACCACTCCTGGAGTCCTGGAATCCCAGATGGGTTGTGTTGGGAGGAACCTTAAAGCTCATCTTGTTCCAGCCCCCTGCCATGGGCCTTCCACCATCCCAGGCTGCTCCAAGCCCCGTCCAGCCTGGCCTTGGACACTTCCAGGGATCCAGGGGCAGCCCCAGCTTCTCTGGGCACCCTGTGCCAGGGCCTCGGCTCCCTCCCAGCCAGGAATTCCCAATTCCCAATCTCCCATCCATCCCTGCCCTCCGGCAGTGGGAGCCATTCCCTGTGTCCTGTCCCTGCATCCCTTGTCCCCAGTCCCTCTCTTGGAGTCCCTTTAGGCCCTGGTGGAGTTGTGTGTGACCCTTAAGGAAAAACCCTGAATCTTTCTCTCCTGGAGCCAGGAATTATTTTCTCCATTCTCTGAACCCCACACAATTCAATGAAGTGAAGCCTCAGCACTGATGTTCAGGCTCCATCCTAACCCATAACACAAATAAACAGGGCCTTATCCATACTGAAATTCCTTCCATTTGCTGTACAACTCAGACTTCCATGCAAATAGCAAACAAAACTGAGTAGTTACTTCCCCGGGCTCTAAGATGGGCTTTCCCCCTGCTGTTACATTTGGATGCACAAATTTCTGGGCTCCTTTTTGGCAGAACACACAATTAAAACTGCCAGAGATACGTGAGGGCTGTTCTCCTGCAGCTTGCAGCTCATTAAGAGTTGCTGGAATAATTATTCAGCGTCCCCCTCTGCCTCGGAGTCATTGTTTTGACTCAGTTGTAAGCCCAGATATCCCAATTATCCAGCTTGGATACGCTGCTGGGAATCCCCATCCCTCCTGCAGAGCTGTCAGTGATGGGGGGACAAAAAGAGAATGAGCATCGGTAAATGAATGGTTTGTTCAGTCACTCCAGAATGAGCTCCCCCAGCCCCCATAAGGTATTTCAGTGGCCAAAATTCAACTTAGAAAACCAGGGAAGAGTGGCAAGAAAGCCCAGACTGCAGCAGCTCTGTGCCCAATCCCTGTTTCTCTGGAAGCAGGGAAAGTGTGGCCACGTGCTCACCATGGAGAGGCGAAACACACTGGGGGATTGTTTCTGAGTCATGGGGGAATACAAGGGGTAATGGTGATTTAAATAAATAAAGGAATGGATAAATAAATAGAAAACAGTACAAAAGGCAATAAAAGGTATTTCAGTATCTAAATATTTGAATAAGAGTCATAGGATATTTAAAGGGGGAAGGAACTCATAAGGATCCTCAAGGCCAAATTACCATGCACAGGATCCCAGAATGGTTTGGGCTGGGAGGGACCTTAAAATCCATCTCATTCCACCCCTGCCACGGGCAGGGACACCTTCCACCATCCCAGGCTGCTCCAAGCCCTGTCCAGCCTGGCCTGGAACACTTCCAGGGATCCAGGGGCAGCCACAGCTTCTCTGGGCACCCTCTGCCAGCTCCACACAGAAGAGAATTCCTTCCCAATATCCTGTCCTCTGGCAGTGGGAGCCATTCCCTGTGTCCTGTCCCTGCAGGCCTTGTCCCCAGTCCCTCTCCAGCTCTCCTGGAGCTCCTTCAGGCCCTGCCAGGGGCTCTGAGCTCTCCCTGGAGCCTTCTCCTCTCCAGGGGAGCACCCCCAGCTCTCCCAGCCTGGCTCCAGAGCAGAGGGGCTCCAGCCCTTGGCCTCCTCTGGGCTCACTCCTACATTGGCACCACAAAATTTTGCTCAGGCATTAGAAAAGCATCTGAACACCCCGAAAAGGCAGGGAGAAGGCAGCAGCATTAGAAAACACAGAAGAAGCAGGGAGAAGGCAGCAGCATTAGAAAACACAGAAGAAGCAGGGAGAAGGCAGCAGCAGCCCCGGGGCGGGCAGGAGGCTGAGCTGAGCTGTGTTCCGTGCAGGTGACGGTGGAGTTCGCGGACGAGGTGCGGGTGTCGTTCATCTGCACCGAGGTGGATTGCAAGGTGGTGCACGAGTTCATCGGGGGCTACATCTTCCTGTCCACGCGGGCCAAGGACCAGAACGAGAGCCTGGACGAGGAGATGTTCTACAAACTGACCAGTGGCTGGGTGTGAGCCCCCCCAGCCTCGCCCCCAGGAACCCCCATGGCCATATTCATGTTTAACTTTCCAAAGCTGTCCTTTGAGATAATGCTGCTTAATAAAGTAAGCTTGAAATGTATCTTTTTTTTTTTTTTTAAACAATTGGATTTTTGGTTGGTCTTGTTTTATTTTGGTTTGGTTTTTTTTTGGTTTTTTTTTTTTTTTTTTTTTTTTTTTTTTTTTTTTGTTATTGTTGTTGTTCTTTTTTTTTTTTCTTTTTCTTTTTTTTTTCTTTTTCTTCTTTTTTTTTTTTTTTGCATTACCAGACCAGTTAATCTGTGTGCACTAATGAGCACTTCTGTTAATTTGCTATAACCAGACCGTGTCTGGGCAGGGTGACAGTGACCCACAGATCCAGACTCCGATGGGCAGATCAGGATAAAGATTTAACTGACTTAAAAAAGCCAATTTTTGAAGAGAACTCTAAGCCATCTTCTTGTAAAGCCATCCAGGGCTAACCTATATGAAGTCTATTTATCATGTTTAATGCATGAGTGTTTTATTTCCTTTTTTTTGTGTTTTTATTCTGTACATTTGACCTGTTTGAAGTCGTCCTGCTCCCAAGCAGAGCTGCCATCTCTCCTCTCACACTACACCAGGACTCTGAAGGTGCCTGACATGACTTTGAGGATAGTTTTGTGTGGCCTCGAAGATGATCTTCTGTTAGTCTGTTATAGCTTGGTTTTATTTGTTTAACTTGCCTTTTGATAATCATTTATATTGTCTTTTTTTTTTAATTTTATTTGTACACCGTATTGTATTATGACACTTTTAGTATTCACCAGCATAGTCACTGTTCTGCCTCTGATATGCAAATTTTTTCATTACGATATGAAGTAAAAGGTTTATGAAGTAAAGGTTTTTGTGTAACTAATGTAAAAAAACCACAAATTTTATAAAGTTGTACAGTTTTTGTAACTAGTCTCACAAGCCAGCTAGGATAGTGCATAGATCAGCAGTAACTGTAGGATGTCTGGAGGGGGTACGAGGACAAACCCAGGAATAAAAAACCCACCAAAAATACAATTTCAGTCCATTTTGATCTAAGTTAAAGGGGATTCCAGAGCTGTGCCACAACACCCTCAGTAGCTGATCCCTGGGGCCAGGGCTGCCAGGTTCATGAAGCCATTCCCCCATTAACGGGGAGGGATCCCGTGCCCACCTGATGCCAAGGAGTAGCCAGGGTTGCGTTCCCACAGTGCGTGGTATCAAGACTATGTTCAAATACATTTTATTTTAAATAAAAGTCAAATCTTCTATTTAACATTCAGCTGCCACTCCTGGTTTTTGGGGTCTACCTGTGCTATGGAAAGGCCATAAACAGTTCCATAGGATGTAGCCATCCCATGCCAGCCTTGGGCTCCCTCCTGCTGCCTTATCCCAAGTTTGCTGAAACAAATGCCGCCAAAAAGCAACAAAAAGTTACAAAATTCTGGAATGGTTTGGGTTGGAGGGGATCTTAAAGCTCAGCTCGTTCTACCTCCTGCCAAGAGCAGGGACACCACTGTCCCAGGCTGCTCCAAGCCCTGTCCAACCTGGCCTGGAACATTTCCAGGGATCCAGGGGCAGCCACAGCTGCTCTGGGCACCCTGTGCCAGGGCCTCACCACCCTCACAGGCAGGAATTCCTTCCCAATCTCCCATCCATCCCTGCCCTCTGGCAGTGGGAAGCCATTCCCTGTGTCCTGTCACTTGTCCAAAGTCCCTCTTCAGCTCTCTTGGAGTCCCCTTTAGGTCCCCTCCCTGGGCAGGCAGTGGGAAGCAGCCCAGGAATTCAGGGAATCCAAGGATCTAAGCTGAACCCACCGCTAAACCACGTCCCCAGCTGCCACCTCCACAAGGCTTTTACATCCCTCCTGGACTCCACTGCTACCCTGGGCAGCTGTGCCAGTGCCTGACCATCCATTCCATCAAGGAAATTCCCCTAATATTTCCCCCAGTATCCAATCTAAGCCTCCCCTTAGAGGCACAAATTCATCTCCCCATTTCCGCACCGATCCTTTCACACCACGCGCCCACCACGGGACCGGCTGCACCCTTGCTCCATAAAATCCAGGATAAGGAAGGGGTGGCCCGGTGGGGCTGGGCAATTCCTCCCACTCCAACAGCAGCACCCAGGACGTGCCAGGGATGCTCCCAGTCCTGCCCCACGCCCCTGGGCTCCTTCTTTGGGATGCAAGTCCGGGCAGCTCCGAGACACGCGAGCGGAGGGCGGCGAGCACGCTCCTGGCAGGCAGCACCAGGATCTCGGCTGGAACAGCTCCAAAGCTGGGTGTGTGATGGGGATGGCTCCCTGAAAAACACTCACCTCCTATTGCATCCCTGAAAAACACTCACTCCTATTGCATCTCTCTGAAACATTCACTCCTGTTGCATCCCTGAGAAACATTCACCGCCTGTTGCATCCCTGAAAAACATTCACTCCAATTGCATCCCTGAGAAACATTCACCTCCTACTCCATCTCTCTGAAACATTCACTCCTGTTGCCTCCCTGAGAAACATTCACTCCTGTTGCATCCCTCAAAAACATTCACTCCTCTTTCCTCCCTGAGAAACATTCACTCCTGTTGCCTCCTGAGAAACGTTCACCTCCTGTTGCATCCCTGAGAAACATTCACTCCTGTTGCATCCCTGAGAAACATTCACCTCCTGTTGCATCCCTCAAAAACATTCACCTTCTATTGCATCCCTGAAAAACATTCACTCCAATTGCATCCCTCAAAAACATTCACCTCCTGTTGCCTCCCTGAGAAACATTCACCTCCTATTGCATCCCTGAGAAATGTTCACCTATTGCATCCCTGAGAAACATTCACTCCTGTTGCATCCCTGAGAAACGTTCACCTCCTGTTGCCCAGGCTGAGCTCAGGCAGGATGGGGAGGTGAAAAGATGGATCCAGTGCCCTCATTCCCCCCGCTGCAGGGCTGGCCTGGCCGGAGCTGGGGAGGAGATGAGGCAGGAAACGCAGAGGAGGCCGGGAAGGGCCATGGGAAGGCAGAGGCTGCTGTCAACCACAGCCCTTCCCCACACGGCCCCCCAAGGGTGGGAGCGGGGTGGGAAGCAGTGCTGGAGCTGCAGGAAACAGGGAAGGTTCCAAAGGAGCGATCCAAAGGAGTTGTCCAGGAGTTCTCTGCTGGATTTTCCAGGATCTTTCTTATCTTTCTTAGATGAAAGCTTCTCCTTGGATGAAAAGATGCAAGTGGTAATGAGATGCTGGAGCAGAGCGGGGTAAAAAATGAGGTGGTTTTCCTAAAATCTGGATAAACACCAGATAAAATATGGCACAGATGGGAGTGGCCACACGCTGAGGATGGACAGGGGTGAGGAGGAAGCGTGAGGAGCACACGGGAAAAGGGATTAAGGAGGGAAACGGGGAGAGCTGGAGCCCACGGGAAGGGAAGGATGATCCACCTCAGGGACAGGCAGCAGAGAGGACAAGGAGGTTTGTGGTTGTCTGCTCCATGATCCTGAGCCAAAGGAAAACCAGGATGTGGTGGGCACAGAGGGTTTCCAGGGATGTGGAAATCACAGGTGGGTTTGGGGTGTCTGGGCAAACCCAGACAGACCCAGCAGCAGAGGATGAGGAGGGTCTTGGCAAGACAAGGCACAGCCAGTCCCAGCTCCTGCAGCTCCAGCACTGGAAGGAGACACGGAGATTTATTTTGCTGACCCAGGGAAATCTGGCTGTGGTTGTTTCTTTTGGGTAATCAAAGGAGTAATCCAAATTAAAACCCAAACCAAAACCCAGGAGAAGCCAGCCCGTGGGTGTCCCCAGCCCCCGGGGTGACTCAGCCTCGGGGAGGAAAAGCTGCGACTGCCTGGCATCCACAAACCCACGGCTGTGCTTGGGAAAGAGGAATTATTTCCAACTTCCAGTGATAAACACACGATGGGGAGGGAGATTCAAAGCCAACAGGCTGTTCCAACCTCGGTTTAACAAGAAAAGTGGCAGAGAAAATGGGACAAGTCCAGCCCTCCAACAGCAGCAGGGCCAGGGGGACGATGTTCCTCCCTCGCTGACCCCACTCCAGGACCTTGGGGAGGGGAAAAGGAAAAAATAAATCACTTTTTGGCAAGGTGCTGATGCAAACCGGCTGCCAGGCTGCAAAAGCACCGCTCTGAATGCAGCGGGGGATTGGGATGCCTGTGCGAGCCAGGCATGGCCTGGGGGGTCGGCTGGGATTCCTGCAGCGTTTGAAACCCCGAGTAATTTAATACCGTGCAGATGGGCGAGTCCCCGGGCGGGTTTGGAGCGGGAGTTCTGGATGCGGGAGAGGTTTGCAGAAGCGCAGATATTTTAAAAACACAGCAATAAAAGAAATATCTCCCCAGCAGGGCTGTCCCCGGCAGCAGGGAGGGAGTGAGAGCTGAGCGTGGAGACATCCTGCTGACAGGAATTGATGGGAAAGGGACGTTTGGGGGAGCTGCTGGTTTGGGGGGACGGGGAGGGCAATCACTGCCCACCCTTGGAAATTTTCAAGATGAAGTGGATGGGGCTTGGAGCAACCTGGGATAGCAGAAGGCATCCCTGCCCATGGTAAGGGGTTGGAAGATTTTGTTTAAGGGCCTTTCCAACCCAAAACATTCTGTGATTCTGTGATTCCTCTCAAACACAAACTGATCCCCAAGCGCTCCAGGAGGAGCTGGGCTGTTCCCTGCACCCAGGACCCGTGGGTTTCCAAAAGCCCTCGCGTTCCTCCCGCCCTGGGATGGCCGCCCCAGGGGCTTTCCTGTGGTGGGCAGGGGCTGGAAAAAGCTCCTTAAATTAATCCCCACTCAAACCCAACGCGAATGAGTCACTGCAGTGTCTCGGGAAGCACACTGGAGAATTTCCAGCCTCCAGGCCGGGAAGGGGCTCCTGGGTGGCCAGCAGCTCTGCCCTGGCTGCGAGCAAAGATTCCCAAATTCCCGGTGCTCCCAGCAAGGGGGAATGCGAGAGCTTTACCCGACCTTGCCCTGCCTCGTCCGACCTCTCCAAGCCCCTCGGGGGGTTGAGCATCCCAGGGCTGGGATCAGCAGCACCTTTCACCCTGACCTGCTCCACACAGGGACCCTCTGAGGGCACTCGGGACCAGCAGGGGTTTTCCTGGAATTGATTAGGGATGCAGGAAAGGCAGACCTGGCGTCGCCAGAGCCAGCGTCCAGCGCAGAGCTGGAACCACACACGGATGTGGATGTGCCTGGCTCTGTCTGGCCTCATTTCCCAGGTGTATCATCCCTCATCTCCGATGCAGGAAGGGATGGTGAGGATCCAAAGCCTTCGAAGGGATGGTGAGGACCCAAAGCCTTCCAGAGTGACAGCACCAGGAGGGCTTTAATGGGTCTAATTAAATCCAGGCGGATCCAAACCTTTCTGGAGACCACTGGGGGTTTTGTTTGTTTGCTTTCAGTCTCACAAGAGCCCCGGGTGCTTTGATTTGCAGCCCTGAGGCACTAAACAGATAAAAGATCCATAAATATCTGCTGGATGTTATAGATCTGAAACAAATAAAGTGCCCCCCCTGCTCACAGCTCTTCCCGTAAGCACCAGCGCGATCCTGGCCTGCTCCCGTTTCCATCGGCATCCCAGCCTTCCCTTTGAAATCCCCTGCATCCCTCCAGCTGTTCCACATATTTCAGGCTTCAGTCTCCCCCCAGAAACTGCTCCTTTGGTTTCCCTTAAGCTCTTCAGTCTGGTTTTCATAATTCCAGGATGCAAAGGGGGACTTTTCCCAGGCCGAAGGTCTGTGACCCCTCGGGATGCAAACCTGGATCTTCCCCTGCTGATGGGGGGAGAGGATGGGAAACTCCAGTTTAAGAAATCCCAACACGCCAAATTCATCCCAGAAAAGCTGCCAGGGAGCTCACACCAGTGTGATCAGCATTTGATCTGATCCGAGGAAGAGGCTGTGGAGCTGCATTTCAGGAGTTTTTCTTTTTTTTAGCTCGACACGGGAGCAGCAAAATATTTCCCAAATTCCCAAGTGACTCAGAAAGGCCAATCCCGTATTTCACAGTGGCTCAAATAGGCAGGAACCTGTCAGATGCTGAAATCATTCCGAAAATGTTCCCTTTGATCCCCAGCTAGGACAAAGGGCTGGTAACAGATCTCCCCTGTGCTGTCAGCTCCTGGTGAAGCTGCAGATTCCCAGCTGGTGGGAAGCCTCTGCTTGGAAAACTCCCACTCCCCCTCCCCTGAGAACGCAGCAGTTTGAGCAAATAAAGCATTTGCTCTGGGTTTTATTTTTGGCTTTTGGTCAACAGCTGGTCCGTCCCTAATGAGCGAGCTGGGCTTTGATTTCCTGCCTGGAGAAGGGAGTGAGAAATAGGAGAGGATCTGGGTTAGAAATTTGACTCACACCAGTGATCCCAGCTGGGATTTACTCCCATTAGTCCTTTGCCTGGGGACATGTCCCAAAGAGAGGCACTGGAACAGCTCAGGAACAAGCTTAGGGGACACAGGGGAACTGCGGGGGTGCCCAGAGAAAGTGGAACTCCTGATCCCAGGCTGTGCAAGGACAGGCACCACACTGCCCTGCAAAGCGGGCTCAGGGAATGGGATGACTCTGTTGTTCCCCTTGTGCAACTCCTTAATCATCACCACAGAATCCCAGAATGGTTTCAGTTCAGAGTGGCTTTAAATCCTCTCTTATTCCCTGGGCAGGGACACCTTCCACTGTCCCAGGTTGCTCAGAGCTCCATCTGACCTGGCACCAAAAACTTCCAGGGACAGGGTAGCCACAGCTTCTCTGGGCACCCTGTGCCAGGGCCTCCCCACCCTCCCAGCCAGGAATTTCTTCCCAATATCCCACCTAAACTTGCCCTCTTTTCCACATCTTCTTTTGTTTCAGAGCATTTGAGCCCCACTGAGCTCAGGTGTGAGCTCTCCATCCCAGTGGGAGATGGGATGCTGGTCCCAGTCTGATGGGAATGAGCCCATCAAATTCCTGCTCAGCCAGGGGCAGGGATGGCCAGACCTCACCTGGGAAAAACCAGCTTCCTGGTATCCCTAATGGCTCTCAGCAGATTTAGGCAGGAGGGCAAAGAGCTGCTGTGACCCTGAGGGAAGAGTTCTGTGAGTTTTGCTTTTCCCCTGATGAGGCGGCGAGGGCGAGGAGAGCTCTTGGGAATGGCAAACCTGGGGAGAATCCTGCCCGTCCTTCCAGAGGGACAGGGCTACCCCGAGGCCACCTCCAGCCCCCATCCATGCTGTGTCCCACCCTGGGTGACCCCTCTGGAGGGACCACATCTGATCCACATCATCTCCCAGCTGAAAATCCTGTGCCAGGGATGCAGCCTTGCAGCCAGGGGCTCCCTGGAACTCAGGAGGAGCCGCAGGGTCCGGCTGGTGGCCGTGGCAGCTGCTTTATCTCCTGAATGTTTTTCCCCTTCCCATAAACAGGAGGAGAGGGTGGGAATGTGTCTGAGACAAGGAAATTACTCTTGCAAAGCACTGAAGTGACAGATCCTGGATGAGAACTGGAGTGAGAGCAGGGAATGTGTCTGGTGAGGGAACGTGGAGGAGATGAAGAGCCAGGGTGGATGTGCCCCCGGCACAGCGTGGAGCAAAGGGAAGAGCCTGGCCCCAGCTGCTCCCCCAGCACCCACATTGCCCCGGATGTCCACAGGGCCTGGAAATGAGAGCACCTGGAACCTTCAAGTCTCAAATTGTCCTTCAAGCCCCCTGTGACCAAATCAATCCAAACGATGCCATTAATTAGGCAGAGTTCAAAAACAACCCGGCAGGATTTCCTGCCTCCTCTTCCTCCCCTATAACTGTGCCACAAGGTAAGAGAAAGGAGGAAAAGCTCATCAAGCAGAATTAAGGCAAGATGCTCCACGGAGCATCCCCGATTAATCATTTTCCCTTCATTCTGAGGTACCCCCATCCTCCCCGGGTCCACACACCCCCAAAGCGGAGCTCGCTTTTCCCGTCCCAAGCGTGCAACACGTGTCAGCTCTCCAAGGAACGCTGGGCTCCATTAAATTCAGGTCACCAAATTCCAGAGAAGCACCCAGGCACTGGCAGGGATCCCGCATTGTCCGCACGGCTGCAGGAGCAGCTCCAGACACGAAGAAGCTGAAATCTGATGTGTAATAACTCCACCTAGAGGGAAAAGGGACAGGGAGAGAAGGGCCACGGGTGAGCGCAGCGGGGCTGAGCACGTTCCTGATCCTGGCACAGAGGAGGGATCGCTGCCTGGCCACAGGGATGGCCACTGGGACAACAGTGGCATGGTCACAGAACTGTGGCTTCACAGAGGGTTTGGGTTGGAAGGGACTCCCAAGCTCATCCAGTGCCAGGGCCCTGCCAAGAGCAGGGACACCTTCCACTACCCCAGGCTGCTCCAAGCCCTGTCCAACCTGGCCTGGAACTTCCAGGGATCCAGGGACAGCCACAGCTTCTCTGGGCACCCTGTGCCAGGGCCTGCCCACCCTCACAGGGAAAGGTTTCTTCCTAATCTCTAATGTAAACCTCCCCTCGTTCAGTTTGAATGCTCTGTCCCTTGGGTGTGTCTGAGACCATCAGTTCCCAGTGATCCCATGGCTGGCTCAGTTCCCAAAGCCACCTGTCCCTTTCCACCCCCAGGAACAGCTGCCCCTCACTGGTCTCACAGAAGATTCTTCTAGTCCTTCACTTGGGACACTTAAATAGATCCCTTAAATATATCCCTTAAATATATCCCTTAAATATATCCCTTAAATATATCTCTTAAATATATCCCTTAAATATATCCCCCAATACCCATGGAAGAGGAGGGCAAGGGATCAGGGCTGCGTTTCCTTTGGAGAAGCTTCAGTCCTGACTTTAATGGAGCTTTGGGGAACACAGCACCCCTAAAGCGTCCCACCGATGGCACATCAGGTGACAGCAGAGACAGTCACAGGGCAAATGCCATCTTGGTGGCACCTTGATGGAAGGGGAAAAGGCAAAAGCTGCTATTTACTCACTAATCCAGGAGAGCAGCCTGTGGAATCCACAGTGTGCTCATTCAGCACGGGAAGATCTGTCACCCCACTGCTCTGCCTGTGGCTGATCAGAAAATGTCCTTTTATCCCAAGTCTCTGGAGTCACCTGCAATGTGCACACCCCTGGACCTGCAGCACTTTGGGATCAGAAGCACCATTTGGGCTTCATCCCCCATTTCTCATCCCAGATTCATGCTGGATCTGATCCCAGCTCTGATCTTTTGGGATGAGGTGATACTATTGAACTTCCCATAAAACAGCCCCATCCAAAGGAAGGGGAGAACCATAATTAAGTTGGAGCTTTATTTTTTGTTGTATTTTTAAAGCCTTGACTTGGACTCTGAGCCAGGATTGGAGCATTAATTAGGGGAGATGTTGTCAGTTTCAGGTAGGGATTTTCTCCATTAAAAAGAAGTGGATTTGGGACATGGGCACGAAAGATGGGAAAACCTGAAGACACCAAACACTCCCAGCCTGGAGCAGTTAAACACTCCCAGCCTGGAGCAGTTACATTTGGCTGCTTGGTTAAAGATGGGATAATTATTTCCAGCGAGGCAGACACGGTCCAGATGCACTTCTCCTCCCATAACTGCACTAACACTATCCCAAAGCCCAAGGAAATGCCATTTCCCAGGCCCAGGAGGCCATCTGGATGGCAGCAGAGCTTTGCCAGGTTTCCTCTTGACTTTATTAAGCTGGAGCAGATATTTAGCATCTCATTATCTGTCTGCAGGAAACACTTGGGGAGACACAGCAGCATCTTTCTCTCCAGGAGATAAACAGGCACTGCATCCTCTGCAAAATCCAGGTGCCTGGAGCTGGTTTGTTCAGCTCTTCTGACATTTCCACCCCTCAGGATTTGTTTGTGGCTGGGTACAGCCCTGTCTATGAGAGGTCAAAAGAGCCAAAGAGGCAAATCCCTGGGTATTTCCAAGCCCTGAGCATGTTTCCAAAACAGAATGTAAACACTTTGATTGTGGCAAGGATTCCTCTGCTCTTCCTGCCTTGTGTCATGCAGCCAGAGGAAAAGGAGAGCACTTTTTCTCTCCCCATAAAGCAGGGTGTGTTCAGGCTCTGACACTGACATCAAACAAGTGCATGGCTCCCTTCCCATCCTTCTGGCTGTCCCTCGGTCATGGATTTGCAAATTCCCTGCTGACACATCCAGAGCAACCAAAGGAGATCACTTTGCTGGAGTTCTGGGTTTTTTTCCCCCACTGCAACAGAAAATGCCACAGTGGAACCGGCAGAGAGGAGATGTGGAAATGAGCAAACAGTGGAAAGGTGTCATTTCAACTTTCCCCTCTGCCTTCAGCAGCCAAATCCTGGCCTCAGAGATACCAGGGAGCTGTGGATCCTTGTTGGCCTTGGGAAGAATTACAGAATATCCTGAGCTGGAAGGGACCCCCAAGAACCAGCTCCCTAAAAGGTGCCTGTGCTCAGCTGGGGCTGGGCTCTGTCTCCAGAACCAGAGCACACAGCCTCGAGCTGCACCAAGGGAAATACAGGCTGGATAGCAGGAAAGAGTTTTCCACAGAAAGGGTGATGAAGTTCTGGAATGGCTGCCCGGGGAGGTGGTGCAGTCACCATCCCTGGGGGTGTTTAACAAAGCCTGGATGTGGCACTGGGTGCCAGGGCTGAGTTGAGCTGTTGGGGCTGGGTTGGACTAGATGACCTTGAAGGTCTCTCCCAACCCAGTGATTCTGGGAACTCTCTGAGTTCTGTGGATTCTGTGGATCAGAGTCCAACTCCTGGCCCTGCACAGACCCCCCAGCAATCCCCCCTGGGCATCCCTGGCAGCGCTGTCCAAACCCCCTGGAGCTCAGGCAGCCTCGGAGCCGTGCCCATTCCCTGGGGCAGTGCCAGCACCCTGTGGATGAAGAACCCTTCCCTAATATCCAATAAGACTCCCCTGGCACAGCTCCAGCCCTTCTCTGGGTCCTGTCCCTGCTCAGCAGAGAAGGAGCAAAGCCCATTTCCAGTGTGGACTCAGCAAAAATGGCCGATCCCGGATCCTGCTTTTCCCATCCTGGAACACCAATCAATGTAATGGAGCTGTTGGAGCAAGTCCAAGATGATCAGAGGGATGGAGCAGCTCTCCCACAAGGAAAGGCTGGGAGAATTGGGATTGTTCAGCCTGGAAGAGACTTCAGGGTGACCTAATCGCAGCATCCAGTGCCTGAAGGGAGCCTACAAAAAGCATGGAGAAAAACTATTTACAAGGGCCTGGAATGCCAAGGAAAGTTTTCCCATCCAGGTCGTTCCCCTGCTCTGGTTTAGACTCTTGCTGCTACAAAATCCACGTGCAAAAAGATTTGTCAGCACCTGCGGTGGGGAACAGGACAGCACTGGTCTCCAGGACTGACAAACTCAGCCTTGCTGGGGCAGAGCAAGAGTTTTAACCAAAAATAAAGGATTTTAACCAAAAATAAGGATTTCCCCCTCATTTTTCAACATTCCACCGCTGCACAGGAGCAGTGGAGGCTGGAAGCTGAGATGCACACACAGAGCTCACTGCTCAGCTGCCAAATCCCACAGGGCAGATGCACCTTCTGGGCCAGGATGTCCCTCCACAGCAGTTGCTGGACACTGGGAGGATGCTCCTGGAGGAGAATTGTCCCAAAGTCGCTGCATGCCCGCTGCAGGTGCAGCATCTCTGCTCTGAGCCTCAGCGGGGAAAGCTGGGCTGACCCCATGTGGTCGTGGCCTTGTTAGGGCATGGTTTGGTTTTAGAAAGCATTGGCTTCCCACTCTTACTTACACCAAGTGTAAAAATCTACCTCAAATCCATAAAATCTTTCCATCCAGGGAAAGGCACTGTGGTGGGAGCTAAAGCTAAACCTCTGTCTGGCATTTTTCACACCGTGGAAGTGTTTCCACACTCCCAGCGTCCCTGTTCAACCAGGCAAAGCAGCACGATAAAATACTCATTTTTAGCAGGGATGGGACATTCCCGCTCCTCTGAATCCCTCAAAACAAATCAGAAGGGATAGGAGGGGAGACTCACGCTCAGTTTGTGCCTTTCCCTCGCAATAAAAGGTTAAATATTGCAGTGGCTCATCTGGCTGCAATCTGGAGCTTCGCCCCCAGATTTTGGGTGTGCCTGGAGCGAGGAAGGTCGGTGTGTGTCATCTGGTCACTCTGGGCCTGAAGAAGTCAAAAAGTAAGGAATGTTGATTGTTTCCATGGTTACAGAATGATTCATTCTGATGGTAAAGTAGCAGGGGAGACACATGGAAAATGAGAATCATGTCTCAGAAGCGTTTCGTGTAATTACTGCGTTCACCAGTTCTCCTGCTGCAGGCTACGTGCGTGCCCTGACCTCAGCTATTCCTAAAACTGTCTCTTGAGATGATCCCAAAGTTGGGGTTTTTTATTGAAAAGGAATTGAAACCCTTACTCACGGAGTCTGTCAGCCTTGGAGGCCGAACAAGGCCCGTCCCAGCGCATCTTGTCCAAGCAGAGCAATGCAGCCTCCAAAAAAAATCCCACTGAGATAAAAATTGTCAAAGTGAGGGACAGGACAAGAGGCAGCGGCTTTCAATTGGAAAAGGGTGAGTTTATATGGGATATTCGGGAGGAATTGTTCCCTGTTAGGGTGGAGAGGCAGAGGTTGCCCAGAGCAGCTGTGGCTGCCCCTGGATCCCTGGCAGTGCCCAAGGCCAGGCTGGACAGGGCTTGGAGCAGCCTGGGACAGTGGAAGGGTGTCCCTGCCATGGCAGGAGCTGGAACAAGATGACCTTTAAAGGTCCTTTCCCACTCAACCCAGTCTGGAATTCCATGATTCTAAAACTCCAAACCCATCAAACGCCTCAGCCTTGGCATCCCTGAGGGGGTGCAAGGGGTGTGTGTTTGTGTCGTGCCTCGCTGCCTTCACCCTTCCCCTCGCAGAGCCCACTGGGACTTCTGTGAGGGTGAAAAGACCCTTTAGGCGGTGGGAACGCCGAGCCGGGACAGGACCCGCCATCAATACACGGCACGGTCCGCCATCTTGGCGGGGTCCTGAGGGGCGTGGCCTGTCCGAGGGAGGGGGCGTGTCCGCAGCCCTCCCGCCCAATCCGCGCCAGGGAGCGAGCCGGGCCCTAAAGGTCGCGAGGCCGGCCGAGGGGCTGAGGGGGGCGTGGCCAGACGGCGGAGCTCGGCGGCGATTGGCTGCTGTCGGCCGCGGTCGGCTGCGATTGGCTGAGGTCGGGCGGGCGGGCGGGCGCGCGCGCGCGCCGGCCCCGGCCCGGCCCCGCCCACCCGTTGCCACGTCCGTGCGGCGCGTGCGGCGGGGCCGGCGCGCGGGTGAGTGCGGGCAGCGGCCTGAGGGGCGGCGGAGCATGGGGGGGGCTCCTCTGAGGGACAGGCCCCCTCTGAGGGCTCGGTCTGGGGACGGGTCCCACCCCCCGAGGGGCTGCTTCAGCTCAGGGGCGCTGTGGGGACACCACCGAGGGGCTGTGTTGGATATGACCGTCCCGAAGGGTCTGCGTGTGTGAGGCAGCGGGACGCAGCTCCACCGAGCGGCTGCGGATGGAGTGAGGGGTGCCCTCAGCAGGGCGTGTGTGAGTCGAGGGGTTGGTTTGGGGAAGGGTCCTACCCCCGAGGGGCAGCTTCAGCTGAGGGGAGCTGTAGGGACCCCCCGAGAGACCGTGTGTGGGGTGAGGGGGTGTGGGACCCCCCCGAGGTTCCGTGCGGGGTGTGGAGACCCCCCCCAAGGGCTGCGTGTTGAGGGGATCCCCTCAAGGGGCCCTGTGTGAGGTGGGGGGAGCCCCTCGAGAGGTTGGTCTGTCCCAAGGGGCTGCTTCAGCCGAGGAAAGCCGTGGGGACCCTCCAGGGCAGAGCTGGGCTCTGTCACCCTGTCCCCCAAAACTGGCAGAGGTCTGGCCGGGCACCCACGGACCCTCCCAGGGGGTTTGGGGGTGTCCCCCGGGATGGCAGCTCAGCTCAGGGGGTCCCTGGCCATACCCTGCTCCCAGCACATGGGGGGACCGGGACGACCCACAGGCCTGAGCTCTCCTTCCCTGTGCCTTAATCCTTTTTTTTTTTAAATTTTTAATTGACATTATCCTAAATCATATTCCTGCCTCCAGAAAATGAGCACAACTTGTGACTCCATCCTGCTCCAGCTGTGCCGGAAGTAGTTGGGAAAGTGACTTAGTTGGTCACTAATTGCTCACAGAGCATCAAACATTTTATTTTCTCTTTGTGCTTTTCCCGTGGTGTGCTGAGCTGGAGCTTGAGGTCTGTTCTATTCTGTACAGACACTGTTTGAATGTTGATACGGACACTTGGGAATCCTGGGGGACAGAGGAAAAGTGACCCTGGACTGGTTGAACTGCAGGAACAGAGAAATCTGTAGGAGTGCTTCTCTTTGCAGTTCATCTTTGCCGCTGTTTCATTTTGGAAATTCACACGGGATGAGAGTTTGTGTTGCTGTTGAATTGCTGTAACAGCAAATTTTTTAACTTTTATATGCAAAACTAGGGTGAGAGCTGGGATTCAGAGGCCGGTGACTACCAGCAGGTGGCAGAAAAAAAGATTTTGTGTGGTGTTTTGTTTTAGTTAAGAAATTTCACTTGGTTTTCTAGAGCCACTTTCACTTTTGAGGCTCATTGCACTGTGATGCCTCTCAGCAAACATTCTGTGCTTCCTCCGGGCTTATTTTAAAAAGTGTCATCCCAAATACTTTTTTTCTTTCTGCTCTTTGGCCTGACCACTAGCGTGTGACTGCTGTGTTCCTGGTGCAGCTGAGGCAATCTGAAGGTGGTTTTTTTTAAATTGGAAGTTTTCATGAGCTCTGCTCATACCAGATATTCCACAGGGGACGGAGTAAGAATTATTTTCCTTTTTCATGGGATTTTTCATGGGATTTTTCATGGAATTCCAGAATTGGAAGGGACCTTAAAGCCCATCTCATTGCACCTCCTGCCCTGCGCAGGGACACTTTCCACCATCCCAGGTGGCTCCAAGCCCTGTCCAGCCCCCTGGGATGCAATAAGGAAGATCCCTCCCGTTGTCACCCAGGATAACCCAACCTCTTCAATCATTAACAGGCGTCTCGCTGTCACCTTGGCCCCGTTTCCTGGGCACTGTGGGGCCGTGCCTGGCAGCTGGGCTCTGCAAACACACGGAGCAAACAGCAGAGGTGGGCTGGGCTGTGGCTGTGCCATCCCCTGCTGCCCGAGAGATGAAATATTGTGCCCGAGAGGTGAAATATTTCTGGGGTGGGACTGCTTGGAGCAAAGGGAATCATTCCCACGGCAGGTTTGGAGTTGAACGGGAGTGCAGATGACGGCTGGACAGGCTGTTGGGAGGTTTCTTGAGAGCGATGCTTTCCTCCAGAGGGCTGTAGAGTCGAATCCCCTCCCCGGAGCCTTATCAGGCTGCACTTTGCCAGGACAAACACACGAGCTCCGGGTGCACACGCTCTGGTGAAGGCTGAGCAGATCAAATGAACAGCAGTGTATTCACCTTCCTGGAAATCCCTGAGGCAAATCCCACGGCGTGCTGCAGGGGGAACAGCTCATTTAGAGGTTAAACCACGCCTTACCTGTTCCATTCTGTTCCAGATCTCCGCTTGCAGCCATGATGCCCGTGGCCACCGTGATGCCCGATGACACGCCCATGTTTGACCCCAGGATCCTGCAGGAACTCGACTGGAGCGAGAACACCACGACCTTTTCTCCTGCTATTTCTCCGCTGGATCCAGGGGATGGGCTGGTCCTGAGACCACTTTGCACAGCTGATTTAAATCGAGGTAGAATCCTGGTTTGTGATTGCCAGAAATGACACTGGGGGCCGAGTTGGTAACTTCAGTTTCTGCAGGAGCTCTCGGTAGATTGGGATTGATCATTTTCCCTGATCTGGGTTATTTTTATCAGTAAACAATTTGATGGAATTTTAGAACATCCTGTGTTGCAAGGGACCCACAGGGACCATTGAGTCAACCCCTGAACCTGCACAGGACACCCCAACAATGCCACCCTGAGCTTTGGCTGAACATCCCTGGGGCTCTGGTAGCCTTGGGGCTGTGACCATGTCCTGGTTTGTCCTGTGTGACCACATCCCTGAATTTGAGCTTTTGGCATCATGGACTGGTGCTGTATTGGGTGACCCTGAGTATTTAGTTTACTGTTTTAATCCCAAAATTCAAGCAAAATCTTCCAAATAATCCACAAGTTCCCGTTCGCCATGGTTTTGGAGAGGGAGCACAGTTGTTCCTACTGTAGCCTTTAATACCAGAACAACATGAACGAGCATCTTGGTGCATGAATTCTCCTTCAGTTCTGGAATTTGGATAAAAAGGTTGCTTTGGACTCATTATTCCAGGCTCGCTTGAGCTTTAGCCAATCCTTCAACATTATTGTGATGTGATGGCACCACGGTCCCTCTCCAGACAGCCGTGTTGGATTGTTGCTTGCTGTTTGCAGCTGGTTGTGTGTCTGTCCCTCACTGAGAGTTGTTTTCCCCCTCCTTTCCTGCCAGGTTTTTTTAAGGTTCTGGGTCAGCTGACGGAAACGGGAGTGGTGAGCCCGGAGCAGTTCATCAGTGAGTACCTCATCATTCCTTGGCTTTTCCACGGGGCTTGCAGGGAACCAAAGGATCCTGATGCTGACAGCAGAGCTGCTCAGGTGTGAGGCTCCCGAGTGCCTGGTGCCAGAGGGAGGGATGAGTTCAGCTCCCCTGGCACTCAGCCCTGCATCCCCAAGGGCTGCTGAAATTGCTGCCTAAAGTGTGAAACTGGTTTTTAGGCTGAGCTGTAGACAGCTGGTAGGATGGATTATTTGGGTTGCTCCAAGCCCCTCCAACCTGGCCTGGAACACTCTCCAGGATGGGACAGCCACAGCTTCTCTGGCACCCTGTGCCAGCCCCTCATCACCCTCTCAGGGAAGAATCCCTTCCCAATATCCCATCTATCCCTGCCCTCTGGCAGTAGGAAGCCATTCCCCTGGTGCCGTCCCTCCAGGCCCTTGACCAAAATTCCTCTCCAGCTCTCTCTGAACCTTCTTTAGATCCCCTTTAAATCCTGCTCCCGGGCCAGACAGGCACTGGGGAGGCAGCTCAGGGATTCAAGGAATCCCAGGATCCGAGCCAAACCCAGCCCTAATCCATGTCCCCAGGTGTCACATCCACACAGCTTCTGAATCCCTCCAGGGATGGGGACTCCACCACTGCCCCGGGCAGCTGTGCTGGGGCTGGACAACCCTTTCCATGAAAGAATTCCCTGTGAGGGTGGGCAGGCCCTGGCACAGGGTGCCCAGAAGAGAAGCTGGGGGTGCCCCTGGATCCATGGAGGTGTCCAAGACCAGGAGCTTGGAGCAGCCTGGGACAGTGGAAGGTGTCCCTGCCCATGGAAGGGGATGGAATGAGATGAGCTAAGGTCCTTCAGCCCAGAGCATTCCATGATTTGATATTGTAGCACCCATGTGCAGAGCTGCTCAGCAAGGAGGGTTCTCTGGGAAAATAAGGAAGAGGGATTTGTCTAATTCCTGCTTTCTCATGGGTTCGTCTGACTCTGGGAGATTTATTTTCTGGAGTCTTGGGGGCATCGTCCCTGTGATCCCACAGTGATTTGCAGTCAGAGACTGCTGCCAGCATCAGACTGAACTGCAGTTTCCGTGAGCCTGAATTGCCTGTTCCACACTGTGCCTGCTCCCACAGAAACCTTCGAGCACATGAAGAGGTCTGGAGATTACTACGTCACCGTGGTGGAGGACACCAACCTGGGGCAGATCGTTGCCACGGCAACGCTGGTCATAGAACACAAATTCACTCACTCCTGTGCCAAGGTAAATCCTGCAGCTGGGAAGGGAGGAAAAGAGCCCGGCCCTGACTCTGGGTTTTATGGTGTTACCGTGTGGTGACAAGCTCAAGTTGTATCAGGGGAGGTTTAGGTTCGATTTTGGGGAAAATTTCCTTGTGGAAAAGGTGGTCTAGCCCTGTACAGGCTGCTCGGGGCACTGGTGGGGTCCCCATCCCTGGAGGGATTTAAAATCCATGTGGATGTGGCACTTGGGGACATGGGTCAGTGGTGGCCTTGGCAGTGCTGGGGAACAGTTGGGCTCGATGGTCTTGAAGGGCTTTTCCAACCTTAAAAACGTAAGTATTTAAAAAAATATGTTTTAAAATATCAAATATTTTGTGTATTTAAAAAAGATATCACATCCTTGAGTGCCGAGCTGATAGTAAAAGGAGGCTTTGGCTTTTCCTAAGGAGAAGGAGCACTGGGAGATCTGTCCCGTTGTGCCTTGGAAGGAGTCAGACGTGGCTCTGGCAGAGCAGATGGCTGAGGATCCCCGTGCTGGAGTCCCAGCCAGGCTGTGAACACAGGGAGCTGCAAGGGCAATTCCACGGCTAACAAACACTTGCCTGTGCTTTCAGAGAGGCAGGATAGAAGATGTGGTGGTCAGCGGGGAGTGCAGAGGGAAGCAGCTTGGAAAACTGTGAGTATTCCCCACCCTTGCCATTCAGCAAGCCCTTTACACCTCACACCTTCCTGCCAAGAGAAGAATTCAGCTGGCAGGGATCACCAGCTGGGCATAAAATGATCCGCAGGAAAACACAGAGAGTGCTGTCAGCCCTCATTGTTGTGGCTGTGATGACAGAACTCATTAAATATTCACTGACCCTGCATTGAACTGCTGATTTTTTGGTCTTTTCCAGATTAACGTCCACCCTCACCTTGCTAAGTAAGAGACTGAACTGTTACAAAATCACGCTGGAGTGTCTGCCCAAAAATGTGGATTTCTACAAGAAGTTTGGCTATTTGGTATCTGATGAAAACTACATGTTTCAACGGTTCTTTAATTAACAGCTTCTGGGTGTTCTGGGTTCTTTTTTTTTTTCTTGAAAAGACTGTTGGTGGAGGAGCTTGTGCTACAAACATTCTCTCCGTGGAAAATTTCTATAGTTTATTGCTGCAGATATAACAATCCCTATAATGAACATCAAATGTGTAAATCTTGGGGAAAAAAAAAATTACTGAGGTTTTAGAAAGAGTCCTCTGGGTTAGAAAATAAGTTTAGAACTAATTTTTACTACTGTTGAGTGGAGGTGAAGCTTTTCTGTTCTAGCTGAGTTACAAAGGACTCGTTAAAGGGATGGTTTTTAACCAAAGGTATATATTTTTATCTCAAATTTTTTCTTGCATTGTATTTTTCTAAAGGTTTGTGCTTCTCTTCTCAGTAGCCAAAGGACAGCCCTGGGACTGTCCTGGCTGTGCTGATGGAAGGATGATGTAGCTGGGGCAGGGATGAGGCTTCTCTTATGCAGAATTAGTGACACACAACAGGCCTTAGTTCTGGTTTTTTCCATGACACATCATGGAAGTGCTGGTGGTGCATCAGAAGTTTTCCAGGCTCTGTTTTCCAGGACTGGATTTGTTACTCTTGGTGCAGGTTGGGGAGAATCCTTTCAGGCTGTGCTGGAAATGGATGTGTGCTTCTCACTGCAGGGCTCCTGCACTTTAGCTGATAACTTGGGTTTTCAGGATAATCACCTTTTTTTTTCTGACATAAAAACCCCAAATGTGGTTTGTAACTGGGAAACTGGAATGTCTGAAGGAGTGTATCCCATAGGGAGCGGGGTTCTGGTCAGTAATCTGGGAATGGGATTGGGATGGCAGATTCAGCTTCACCCGGGGGAGCTGGGGGTGCTTCCAGAAAAGCCTTGGAGCCACTTGCAGGGCCTGAAAAGGAGGGAGAGGAACTTTTGTGTGGGCAGGACACAGGGAATGGCTTCCAGCTGCCACAGGGCAGGGATGGATGGGATATTGGGAAGGAATTCCTAGCTGGGAAATCCCGAGGCCCTGGCACAGGGTGCCCAGAGATGCTGTGGCTGCCCCCGGATCCTGGGAGTGTCCAAGGGCAGGCACAGTGGAAGGTGTCCCTGTTGGAATGAGTTTAAGGTCCCTTCCAACCCAAACCAGGCTGGGATTTACTGAACGCCCCTGGCCCAGCCACTGGATCTCCAGAGGGCCAGGAGGGATTTGCACCTGTGGCACAGCAAACCAGGAGAGAAACCCCCCCTTCTGCTCCCGAGGGATTGCTGCTGCTGCTGCTGCGGAGCTTCCCTGGTGCTGCACGGCCGGATCAATGATTTCAGCACTTTGCCAGGGGTGAAAAGCAAAGAACATCCGAAGGCCTGTTGCCAACAGTGGCGTTTTGTGTGGGGAGTGACAAATCCCACAGCCATGAATCGGGCATTGTACCCAGCCAGGGTTGTTTGTGGGCAGCCTGGCCTTCCACACTGTCCTGCTTTGTGCTCTGGAGAGCAGCTCTACAGCGCTGGGGGCTCTGCTTGATCTTCCTGAGGGTTCTCCACTCCATCCACTGTCTCCTTGGTGATGTCCGCTTTATTTATTGATTATTTTTTTAAAGAATATCTTTGTTTAAGCTGAATAAATGATTGCCACCTGTATCTGGAGTGTTTTTCGTGGAGTGAGGACGTGCTTGTTGAGCAGCAGCACCTGCTGCAGTTACCTGCTCCCCTTCCCCAGGCTGGAAAGAACATTTCTAGCAGTTCCATGTGGATTTCTGTCCCAGGAGAAAGCAGATGTGCTCCTCTGACAGCATCTGCAGGGCTCAAGCCCTGACTCTCATTCTGCAGAGCAGCTCCTGCTTTCTGCTGGCCCAAGTGACCGAGGTGGATTTCCTTGCCTTTCACAACTGTAATTAATTGAGAATTTCCAGGATTGAAAGTGGATGATTTGAATTCCGTGGTATCTACACCATGCAAAGAGCCCCAGGCCCTCATTAGGAGTTAATGAGAAGATCAGAGTGAGGAGCAGGCGCTGGGCCCTGCTCTCAGCACTGGCGAGCAGATGAACGGGCTGGAAGCTGGGGTTGGTGGCTGCACACAATGGGCACAGCCCCCAGGGCAGCTGAAGGGCTCTTTGTTCCTGCCAGAGGTGACACTGCCACCCCTCCGCATAAACAGCAGCTGGAGAGCTGGAACTGGGGACTCGGAGGTGCCACTGCGGGGTCAGGTGTGCCCCGGGGCCCTGGGACACCACGGTCACACGGGGGCTGTTTGAAACTGTCACAGGGACGGCGACAGCGCCACAAGTGCCAGCTCTGCATGGCCCCGGGACAGTGACAGTGCCACAAGTGCCAGCTCTGCATGGCCCAGGGACAGTGACAGTGCCACAAGTGCCAGCTCTGCATGGCCCGGGGACAGGAACAGTGCCACAAGTGCCAGCTCTGCATGGCCCGGGGACAGGAACAGTGCCACAAGTGCCAGCTCGGCATGGCCCCGGGACAGCGACAGTGCCACAAGTGCCAGCTCTGCATGGCCCCGGGACAGCAACAGTGCCACAAGTGCCAGCTCTGCATGGCCCCGGGACAGTGACAGCGCCACAAGTGCCAGCTCGGCATGGCCCCGGGACAGTGACAGTGCCACAAGTGCCAGCTCTGCATGGCCCGGGTGCAGGGAAACAGCAACTGCAGCAGCCCTGAAACTGAGCCACAGTGCCACGGGCTGGGGAGCGAAGAGCAAGGGCCCTGTGTATTTATATATAAAACCAGATCTAAAATAGAGATAAATATGTGTGGCGTATATGTGTATATAAAACTATATGGATATTTTATGTATATATAAAATCTATATATATGGATATGTATTTTATGTATATATACAATCTATATCGACAGATTTAAAATGTATACATATTTATATATACACATATCTAGAGACACTCATATATATAAACATATATATTATATATACACATATACACACATATATATGTATATACACATATATATACACACATATAATATAATATATACACATATATATTATATATAAAATATATATACATATGTATAATATATATTATATATGTGTATTATATATATAATATATATTATATATACATGTAATATATATAATATATATATATAAAAAATCAACCATTACCTCCTTGAGGCAAGCACCAAACCTTTCCTTTCATAAATGTCTTTCCCCTGGACCACAAAGGCATCTGGGTACCTCTGTTTCAGATGAATATAATTATATATAGCTATATAGATCTCTCTTTTTATATATTTATAGAAATATATATAATCATAAAAATAATAGATATTAAAACAGCAGTATTTGGACATATATCTGATTGATGCTGGAGAATCCCAAGTGGTTTGGGTTGGAAGGAATCTCCAAGTCCATCTTATTCCACCCCTTGCCATGGACAGGGCCACTTCCACTGTTCCAGTCTGCTCCGAGCCCTGTCCAGCCTTGCCTGGAACACATTCTTTTTGTCAGAACCAGCCCTAACAGCACTGCCAGCTTCTCCCCAGGCTGAATGTTACCGCTTCCCTGTGATTGAATTTTTTGGCTGAGACCTTTCCCACCCTGAGGAAGAGATCTCCAGCTCCTTCACTCTGCTTCCCGTAAGCTGGAAAAGGCAATTTCAGCATCTCAGTCAAGAGCTGTGGATTCCCAAAGATTTGCGTGCCGCAGTTTTGTGTTTGAACCTGGGAAATAAAAATAATTCACCCTCCACTTCTCTTTCCAGTCCACAGTGAGGGACCCTGCTTCCAAGTCCTGCCTTTAGTTCAAGCCCCAAAACCAAATGTTGAAACAAACACCTCCTGGCAGTGAAACTCCAGCAGACAGACACAGGAAGCTTTAAATAGATGGCTTAGTAATAGATCTGAGGAAAATGAAATCTCAGAATCCCCTAGGATCTGACAGGCAGACAGACCAGAATGACTGTAAAAGGCACCAGGAGGGGGTAATGCCAGGAAAAAAAACGGGATTGATGAGAAATCCTTAGTCATGGAGCTTGTCAGTAAGAAGGGAGTGTTGCCAGGACCCCAGAGAGAACAGACAGGGACACGGCCGAGGCTGGAGATGAATCAGTGCCTTCCATCTGTGCTTCATCCCTCCCCTTCCCCAGGGACCTGGAATTGAGAGGGATTTGATGCCTCCCAGCCCAGCTCCAGCAGCAGCTGGTGGCTGGCAGTGCCTGGGGGCCAGGAATGCATTTCCCAACAGCCCCAGAGCATTCCTTTATGGAGGGTCAAGCTCAGAGCAGGAACAAACCCTCTGCAACTGCAAACCAGCACTGGACACTGGCACAGCACAGCTCTTCAGGAGGGAAATCACTTCCTTTTTTCCAGCTGAAAAGTTCCTAACTAAAGCATCTCACTATTTATTGCAGATTGTTTTCCCTCCTGAAGGAATTACTCTGCTCCATCACTGCTGCAGGGGGCAGAGGGGATCAGCAGGAACAGGAATGTGCTGCTGGATGCTCTGATCCCCTAACCCTGAGCCCATTTTTTCCCCTGTTAAAACACAGTCTGCTTACCGAGCTCAGATTTCCACACACACACGTTTTTCTAACAGCTTTGCCCAGTCACCACAGTGCTCCCAAATCATTCCAGCCCTGGCTTTTAGGCAACAACCATTGGGAAATAAAGCAGCTGCAGAACCAGGACTGTGCTTGCACAACCTCTGTGCTGCTGAGGCAGGACAGTTACAGCTGCACAAACCCCAGGCTGAAAACCTTAAAGCAGCAAGAAGTGTTTCCTTAGCTGAGTCTAAGGTTTTACCAGAGCTCAGGTGAATCCTTTAAGTCTTGATCCCATTATGGGCAGTGCCCAGGCCTCAGTTTTTAGAGACAAATCCAATTTTTACCTCAAATGATGCCACTACTGCCTTGCAACAGCAACTACTCCTTGAAAGCCACTTTGAGGATGTTCTAGATAGCTCAACTTGAATTAACCTGTTCCTAAAGCACATTTCTGCCATAACACATACTGAGAACAAGGTGAATTTTAGCAAACTTTTTCTTTACTAAAGTCTCTTGTTATAAATTACACAAATAACTTTATAAACAAATCCCCCCCGCTTGCATTTTGTTTAAAGTAATAACTTTATATCATACAAATAAAGAAATTTCAAGTATGAAAAGTGCATTATTGCAATAATACCTCTTTGCAAGTCCAAAAATCTTGGTTTAGAATAAAACTGTAAAGTGTAAAAAAGGAGTAAAACAATCAGTGCCATCTATTCATTCAAGAAGTCCAACATCTTAAAAATGATGCTTAGTGTGTTGCAGAGGCAGATTTACATCTGAAAGCAACATGTAATTGAGAAGAAGCTATGTGTGTTCATTGTTTTGCATTAATTCTCGTTCTGCTTTTTGTGTGTGGTTTTGTTTTTTTTTCCCTAGTTTTCTTCACCTTTCTTGGCAGGAATTCTCACTACAAGCAGTGCTTGTCCTCAGCCATCAGCCATTCTGTGCTGCTGCCACCTGCATGGTGCCAAGATCTTCATCCTCCTCGTGCATCCTCTTCAAACTTCCTGCAGGAGGCAAGAGGGAACTTCAGCCATGGCAAACCAGGACATGTCAACACTTTACACTGAAGTTTTTAAACTCAGCTTGCACACCCAAAAGCCCTTCCCAAGAGTTTGGGATTCTGCTGCTAAAGGTTTGAAAAATCCCTTCTCAGCCCTGCCCAGCAGGAGAAGCTGCTCACCTGTGCTGCCAGGTGGGACTGAGAGGGATCTCTCCAGCTGCAGAGGTGACATCATCTGGATGGTTAATTTTGCTAGATAGATGGCTTCATATTCCTGGAAAGGTCCAAAAACGTGCATTGGAATTACTCTGGCATAAAGCTTTGTAAGGATGAGCGGGGCCAATTCAGGGAGCATCTCGTATTCAGGCACGGATTTGGGAGGAGGAGAATTCTTTGCTGCTTTGCCATGAATGACAAAAACCATCAGGAAGTCAGAGGAAAAGTTCAAGGATGACTAAAGAAATGGCTTTAAGGAACAAACCACATTTCCTTTGCAGCTCCCTCAGCACCAACCAAGACATTTCAGAGCCTCTTAATCACTGCACAAACCAGGATTTTTATTTCTCCTCCATCCCTGGATCTTTGTCCAAAGCTTAACTCTAAGGAACTGAGGTGCCCACTCATCTTCCTCCCAAGCTTTACTCCAGCTCCTGACATTTCCTTGAAGCATATTTGTGTAAATATCTGTTTGGCAGGAAGATGATTCATTAAAATGGCTTTTCAGTTATGATCAGGAATTTTAAAAAAAGTCACCTGAAGTTGATGGACAAATCCAGCATTAGGATTAATACAGAATCTTCTTTCTTGGACATAAGTAAATGCATCCCTTAAAAAGAGAAGAAAACACTTCTGTGAAAAATATCTAGAAGTCTCTGTGCTTTGAGCCTTCCTTCAGATTATCCAATTTTTCAGCACTACAGAACCTCTAAACCCTGCCCAGAGCTGGTTTTTACACCAAAGCAGGAGGCAGCAGCTGTACAATTCTGTCTGCCCACCCCAGAGCTCAGCTCACTTTGCTGTTCAGCACAGGCTCAGAACAGCCCCTGGGGCTCTCCCAAGGTTTTATCCATGGATGGAGGCTGGTGCCCTCATTCCCTGAGCAGCAGGTGCCTGATTCTTATAAAAAAAGGCTGTAAACACAACTGCAGTGAAGGAAAATGGAGGAACCAGCTCCTGGTAAAGTCTTTGGTGAGGCACTGAGTGAAAACACAACAGTTTCTGTTTCCTCCAAAATCATTCACTCACACCACCTGAATTAAAACCTGAATAGTTCTTACCTGTACTTCACCCCAAATGTTTCCATTATGTATGCAATAACTAAGGCAGCACTGGGAAAAAAAAACAATTGAAAATTAGAAAAACATCTTTCAATTGTTTAAAAATATTAATTTCAGGGTGGATCATTTCCTACCTTCTAGAAATCCCTGCATTCCCATGGACAAGAACTTTCCCTGAGAAGGGAAAAAAAACCCCAAATTAACCATATGTGTATAAATGGAATGAAATCATTTGAAATGTGCTTTTCCCTTGTTATGGAAGACCAGGCAGCAGCAAGGCACACCCAAAAAAACAAGAGTTGTCTTCCTTCACCCCGAATTTCTAACTGCACTCTGTCCTTTGGGACACAGAACTGGGACTGCTGCTCCTGTGAGGATCCTGATGACAGAATGGCCACACTGCAGATTTCAGGTCCTACGTTTGAGAGGGGACAAGAAAACCTCGTGGACAGAACTCAGCTGAGTTTCATGTGAAAAAACCCCAAACCCCAGGGACTGATTTTCCAGTTAGAGGCCAAAGGAAAGAACACTTTGCTCTGAAGGTGTCTAACGGAGTTCAAATCAAGCATAATAAACCCCCCAAATTTAAGAAAAGCTCTTATTTAAGAGCCTCCAATCCATACTCCTAAGTTAGTTTTAAAGCTTTAACAACACCTAAATAAATGAGGGGAAAGTTAATATTATTTACCTCCACTTTGTAAACTTCCATCAATAAATTCTTTAGTCTGAAAAGAAAAAAAATAATACAAGACTCAAACTTTCTGATTATTTTTAGTGCAGGTAGTATTAACACCTAAATTGGGTATAATTTTTATATCAGTGACAATAAGGCACGTTTATGCAGACTTAAACCCCACTTCAAATGGACATTTGTATTTCTTTTGTACTTTAAACTATTCCTAAAATTGTGGGAAAAAACAGTGAAGGCACTTTTGGGTTTTTTGGTGGAAGAAGGAACAAAATCCTTTTGTTCAGTTGCAAACTGGACTAAAATAAAAATAAAAACCCCCAGCTCAAAACCAGGGGTTTGTTCCAATGGGCATTGTTTGATTTACGAGTTACTTTTTAATTCCTCTGCAGCAAACATGTTTTAAGACACTGTAAAACTCAGTTATTATTTTGAATTTGACACAAGAAATGTAAATATTCTTGGGCTCAAATAAAAGTTTCCCCCAGGTCAAGGGCCCCAGAATTCCCCCATGACCAAATCTCTGTTTTGAGGCCAGTCTTTTTAAATTTTTATTTCTTTTCTTTTTTTTTTGATACCATCACAAGAAGCAGCTCTTACAACTCCACCTGTTTCCACACTTGTAAAAAGGAGTTAATTACACTTATTAAAGTGTCAATAATAATGTCAGGAGCTGGCAGCACTTCCAGGTGCCTCAGGCTGAGTATCCCAAATGTGCAAGTGGTATTTGTTAGTTCAGAAAACTCCTGGGGATTTCCCTTCCCGACCCATCTACTCACCATAGGGAAAAATCGGATTATATTCTCCACTGGATTATCTGCAATATCCAAGACTAAATACCTGCAATGAAAATTTCCTGTGAGTGCACAACACCACAGAGCTGCTGCTCCTGGGAGCTGCCACAACCCCTCCCTGCAGGAGGAACCCAGCACAACCTTTAATTCCTGCTCTGAGCTCCACAAATTCCATCCAGAACCTTGGGAGGAAAGGAGGAATCTCCTCCAACACCCCCTGCCAGACTTCCCCACTCAGAAATCACTGAAAACTGGAAGCAGTTACTGCAAACTGTGGATAAATCTCATCTGCAGAGTCGTGCAGGGTGAATAAAATCCATGGGTTGGATTTCAAGTCTTTCTGCACCTCAGCACATTTTTCAAATAATTCTGACAATGTGAAAATATTTGGAAAGAAAGCACACGCACACACCCACGAAGGAATCTTGGTCATTTCTCACCTAAATAACTGCTGGAAGTTTGGTTTAATAAAATTTGCTTCAATGTTCTGCCGTATGCATATTACATGGGTTATTCCATGTTTCTGGAGTATAGGTAGCTGTGGAGAAAGAAACAAATATCTTTTTAAAATTACAGATTCATCTATTAGACAGTAAATAAATAATAATATAAAGAAAAGCTGTAATAAATAGACTAGTAATACACATATTACTATATTATATATAATTATACTGTATTATATTTATTCTATATAGAAATAGAAATAAAAAGAAAAGCTGTACTTAGATACAAAACAGGGCTACATCAAGGAAAATCTGAGCTGGTTTTCTAGAATTCAGAGTGCAAAAATGTTGTTTTTCCAAAAGAAAAAGTGACAAAAGAGGAAGGCATTCAATGAAGTTGTTGTTTGTCTCTCCCCACCTTTCACTTGGCCTGAAATTTCAAGTCCCTACATGAGGGAGGAATTTGCAGCCAGCATTGGATTCTCACTGGAACCAGACCATGAAAACAAGATCATTTAAACCATGAGGCAAATTTGCAGAGCCAAGCTGTGCCTGAGCAGTGCTTGACTTCACTGTAATTTAATTTTCCTTGTTTTAATGTCTGTGTGAGAGTTCCCAGTTCTGACTGGTCTTACAACACTTCAGCAATGGAAATAGGATTTGGTAAAGTGTCTCAAATGGTTTAAATTCTCCAAGAAAAATTATATTTAAGACTCAATTTTAATACAAACAGCTCATCCCACAAATGCACCACATATTCCTTCCACTTTGGCATTTTTCATGTTCCAGTTCAGAACTGCAACCAAATTTACACCTCTATGGATACACAGAGCAGATCTCCACAGTAACAAATCCAATCAGCACAGCTTCCCCGTGAGAGAATATTCTGAAAATCATACCTTGCTTTTCATAGCTGAAGAATACGGGCCTAAAAATAACCCAGGTAAGATTTCCTAGGAGGCAGAAGAAGAACAGACATTTAATATCAGCTCCAGATGATTTGAAATAACACATTCCACTCACCTCAGAACACGGAGATAAATAATTTACATATTCCTGAAATGTGTAATCAATGCCATTTATAGCAGGACAAGGCAAAAAAAAAATTGGTTTGGCAGGATAAAAGAAACATGATCTTGGTGCTGGGGATCTTGTTCTGGAGCAGGAACAAAGTCCTTGATTTGGACTAAGCTCCAGGTTGATTCTGCCTCTCACCCAGCCTCAGATCAAGGGAAGGGAACTCTTTTAACTTGGTTTATTATCCTGTCTTGTAATTAATTCCAAATTGTTCTCACGAGAAGAGATACACACATGGGAATTCCTCAGCTTTGGCCTAGCAGGGGGAAAATGTCAGTTTTTAACCATTTATCTCCCCACCAATGAAGATATGCAGGTGTGTAGATCTTATCTTGTGCAGAGGTTTGACTGACACCATGGTAGGAAAATTTTAACTGTCCATCCCACTGGAGAACACTCCCAAGCCCGAGGCAGAAGGCAAACCTCTGATACATTTTTGGTAATCATCTAAAGACATTCAGAAAGACAAAAATATAATATTTGGGGGATTTCTGTTTTACTACCTGCACAACAGAGATGCAAACACACCTGCATTCCAAGCTGGCAAATCCTCACCTTAATGAACTCATTAATTCTGTCTCCCATGGTGCTGCTTGACACTTTACAGGTAAAGACTGATTTTGATACCAGCTCTTTTTTCTCCTCATTAAATGCTCCATGGGTTTTGCCTCAAACAGTAAATAAAAGTGTCCTACCTGCATCTCTCTCCTCATGGGATAGGTCCAATCCTTAAAAAAAAAAATTAAAAATAATTATATACACAACAGAGAAAAACATTCAGGCAGAGATGTACATGTGCATTTTATAGAAAATAATCCCAAGTTCTGTACAAGCTCCCTGCTACCTTTCCACGTGGATGCCAGCAGCACCCAAGTGCAAGGAACACTATTTGGAAAGTTAATGTGAAGAAACCTCAAGTATTCTACAAAAAAAAAATCCTTAAGGCTGGAAAAGATCCTTATCAGCTTATCCACACCTCAGCTTTCTGCTGAGGAATTCCCTCTGAAGTGAGGAGAGGAAAAAAAGAGAAAGGAAAAAAGCTTTAGAACATTCTGTACTGGTCAGAGAAGCAAAGGAATTCCTGCTGAAATTACAGAAGATAACAAGCAGAGCAGGTGACTCCCTCAAAATCCACACTGCCTCACCTGATCCACTCTGAACATTCAGCACTCAGCTTGAACAAGCCCAGAAACCTGTGCTCTCCAGGACCACAGCAAGCCCTTAGGAGCCTCCAGCCCAGAGTAAACCGTGAGGAGCTGTATTGTAAATAAACCCCTCCTGCCCATGATCCTGCTGGCATTTACAGCCCAACACCCCCTTCCCCAGACCCGGGAGGGCTCAGCTCCCGTTCCCCATTCCCAGCTGACCAGAGCAACCACCAGGATCAACATTTCCATGCTCTGCTCCCCTCTGCAGCTCTGCCAAAGCTGAACAGAAAGTGCTCGGGCAGAGACTATTCCTGTCTTTCCTTCCCTCCAACTCCCACTGGCCTCTATTAACAGGCTCTTACTCATTCCTTGACCCTCACACATGAAGGAGTTGGAGCTGAGATCCCAGCTACCATCTGGAGGTAAAAAACCCAAAAAGGGAATAGTCAAATATATCCAATAAAGTGGATACATTTATTTACATAACTCTGGTGTTTGATTCACACACACACACACACACACACCAGCAGCTAAGAAAAAACTTCCCCTATGGCCTGATGTCCTCACAAGTATGGGGAAGTTAAACATCAAATATTCCAGCTGGGAAGGGAGGTCTGGATTACAGCAGGGAGGATCCCTTAAATTGCAGCACTGCTCACCTCAGCACCTACACTTGTCCCAGAAGCATTAAATTCACATTAAAGCTCTTTTCACCAACGCAATAAAAATCCTGAGCTTCCCTCAGACACCCCCACAGTGCACAGGGAGGATTTTCCAGCTCTTGGTCGTGGAATTAAGAAGGATTTTAGTATCAGTAAAGTTATTTTGGAAAAGCGAGCAAACAAACATTAAACCATTCCAGAAAATCCTTTGGATAGCAGCTAAAGTGGCAGCCCAAACAGGGAAATAAAATGCACTGAAATGGGCTTTGCTGAAGACACACAAGTAGCTAAATGACTTCTGCATGTTCCAGCTGGAATAAAAAACTCCTGGAAGTAGAAAGGAGAAATGTTGTGACATAAGGATGATATTTAGAGTATCCTTTTGAAGGGGGACCTGAGAGGGTTCAGCACAACCCTGCTGGCTTGCTGTGTACACAAAAGCATCATTCACCCCTCAAAAGGCCAGAAAACCCCAGGTTTGTCCAAGTTAAAACCAATAAACTCTGAAAAGCTTAAGCTGCACTCCAGGAATATGCAAGCACTTTAGTAGGTTTATTACTCTGTTTGTAGAATTTAGAAATCTTGATCTGGAGCACAATGAAAACACAAATTTATCGCTGCTTTGGCTTAACAGCACAGTGGAAATGTTCCTTTCAAAAGCACCAGAGGCAGGAAATGTTTAGCCCCAACAGCTGTAAACTGTGCAAAATAAATAGGTAAGAATGGAGCAATGCAAGTCCAAAGGGAACCAAATCCCAAGAGACAGCACAGATGTTCTGAACAAGAAAAAAAAAATCACTCAAGGCCCCAGATATCGGCCTTTAGTGCCCTCCAAAAGCAAAAAAGATACAGTTTTCCAATGGGATTTTGATTGCAAAGAGAGTGTTTAAGGAAAACATTTAATCTGAGACAAACTACTGAAAGAATGATTTTGGTGACTGCTGACAGCCCTTCAAGGCTTTCAAAACCAACAATGCCAGATTATTCAAATGTTATGCAAAGTTATGTAAAAATCCCAATCTATTAATGGAGACTGAAGCCAAGCACAGGTTCCATTTTAAGGAGTTCATTCATCAGCCAGGTTTTCCACACTGTCTGCAGCACCAAGCAGACAAAAAACAACTGAAAGCTTCTCTTTAGATCAGATCAAATGCAAGAATTTTGCTAAGAAAACAAAGGGCGATGCCAGAGGTGGAGGGAAGAACAGCATTCCTTGCAGCCAAGGATTTGGGAGGCTCTCCAGGACAAGTGACAACTCACTGGAAGGCTCACTCATCAATACTTGCAAGACACCAAAGAGATGGAGTGGAAAAAAAATAATCCCTAGAATTCCAAAGTTTTAAAAATGAGCCACTCCCCTGTGCCAGATCTCCTCAAACATGCAGGACAAGGGGGAACAAAACACATTCCAAAGCCCTCCCTTCCCCATCCAACCTCCAGCTGAAGAAATGGAAGCTATGAATTCATAGGGAAGACTTGTCCACACTACAAAGAGCCCCTTGGTATCCAATAAATGTCAGCTCTGCCAAAAGTTTGGGTTCTTTCATCCATATTTTGCCTCAGTTACACCTGTTCTTCCTTAGAACAGTTTAACAGCAAAAAGGGACGTGGAGTTTTTTTTGTAAGAGTGATCTTGGCTAAGACTTAATCTAAAAAATTTTTATTATGATTTTTTAAAATGAGTTTAGCAGCCCTGACATTGAGACTCTGTACCAAAGTGTCGGAACCCAGGACATCCCTCTGGGTGCCCTGGATGGCCAGAGCCGCTGGCAGGGGGCTCTGAGACCCTGGCATGCAGCCAAAGACACACGTGGGGTTTGGATCTTAGCCCGTGGAGCAAATCACCAACTCTGTATGAAGAATTACAAGCCACACACAAAAGTTTAGGTATTGTAGTAGAAGCAGTCACGGAGTGAAAGGAAGGGTTTCTGAGTGCTGTACAGGGGGGTTTTAAGCCTTGTACGCAGGGGTCCAAGTTTTGTACATGGGGGTCAGGGGTTCTAAGATGGAGGGATTTGGGTGTGCCCTGTCCTCCTTCTTTCTCCTTCCTAGCCTCCATGTCTTTGGTGATGTTGGCACTCACAGATTGGTTTAGAGTAGAAAGTCACCATTCAATATGGATAGTAGGTATCGGGGAAAAGGTATAAACATGTAACACGGAATGTGTGATATAAAAGATGGCAGCAGCCCCTGGGAGGGCAGTGTGCCTTTGTCTGAGCTGCTGAATGGGCCACAGCAGCTCAGGAAAAGAATCTTTTAGATAACCAACAATAAACAACCTTGAGACCAGACAACAGAGGACTGCTGAGTCTTCCTTTGAAGGCACGGGTTGGAGCAGAGACTTTTCCATCTTTCGGGGTCACCCCAATCCGGGGGTGAAACCCCACATCTGGCGTCCCTGGGTGGGCAGGAGACCCCACACCAAAGCAAAGAGGGTGGTTTTTAAACACAACAGCCAAGCTGCCTCAGCCTCTCCAGAAGGAACGCAGTGCGATGGATGTGCGTGACCCAGCTTAACTGGTCCCTCGCTGCCAGCTGAAGCCTGCAGACCCATCTGATTTTTGAACATAAAAGCTACAGCCCCAGCCTTTGTCAAAGCTCAGCTCTGGCTGAAAAGCAAGCCCAGTTAGGATGGTTCAGCTCCTGCTGCCCTGTAATTATAGAGCCTGCAAACCACAGGCTGGCCCAGGTGAAGGGAGAAGCTCTCAGAGATGCTGCAAAAACCACCAGGAAAAGAAATCCAATCGTAGTTAGAGGAGATGAGCTCAGGAAGTCTCTTCTCGATTTTCACTGCTGCTTTTCACCTGCTCAGCATCACCCACCCCCTGCAATGACTCCTCCTGCTTCCCAGACCATCACCCAATTCCTCTGGAAAAGCTGCACACAGCTCCCAGTAAAACCTCCTGAGCACTCCAGGCGTCCAATCATCTCCCAACTCCCAGTTTTGTTGTTGATTTAGAGCATCACTTCCCTCTCCACAGATTTCCCTCCCCGTCACAATCCATCCCAGCAGGACTCCTGCATGATGGACGGTGCACCTCAAAAACCCAGGGCTCTCAGACTCCTCTTCCCTGTAACACTCCAATCCTCTCCTCCAAACCTGCTACAAGGTTCTCCCAAAAGTTGTGAAGCTGGAGCAGCAGAAACTGTTACAGCAGCGCAGCCTGGGGCTCGGACCTGCTGCAGCTCCCGGCTGTGCCCTGAACACCGCACAGGAAATTCAAATTACAGCCTGTGTTATATCAGAATTCAAATTACAGTCTGACAGCGTTAGAGAGGGCAGGACTGCATCAAGCAGCAGCATCCCCGGACCGGGGCTGGCTCCTGATCCCACAACAATGAGCTCCACACAAAGGCTTTCACTGCCAGGCAGCTCTAAGGGTCATTCACACATTCACAAATGGGATCGCACCTTGGCTTTGAAAGCATTTTACGTGGCCCAAAGTGATAATATCCTTCTCCAAAGACTAGCACAAAAATCTAAATCGGTATTTGTAAAACGGAACAACCGCAGGAAAAAATCCTAAAATAATACAGCAGTAGCAAAGCACAATCACTTGCCATTTTTTAGTAAGGAAAGAGACAAATTAAATGAGGTACTGAAAAAAATATTCAAGGAAAATATTTGAGTATCACTGAAACCTGCCACATCTATCACGGTGAAAGGTGGTACTTAAGAGCCTCAAAATTAGCTACAAACAGGAATGAAGTGAAAGGTTGTGTCTTCAGTTTGAGGCATGTTCGTGTTCTTGGACAGTTCTATTAAAAATATGGGGGTTACTGTACAAATAGAATTATTTCAGTTGGAAGGAACCCACAACAATCATTTAGTGCAACTACCTGACCAGGGCAGGCTCAATTATATATACATATATATATATATTAAAAAAAATAAAAAATATATATAAAATATATATATAAAAATTAAATAAAATGTACATAAATACGTACAGATATATATATATAAAATACGTACAGATATATATATAAAAATACGTACAGATATATATATAAAAATACGTACAGATATATATATAAAAATACGTACAGATATATATATATAAAAAATACGTACAGATATATATATATAAAAAATACGTACAGATATATATATAAAAAATACGTACAGATATATATATAAAAATACGTACAGATATATATATATAAAAAATACGTACAGATATATATATATAAAAAATACGTACAGATATATATATATAAAAAATACGTACAGATATATATATATAAAAAATACGTACAGATATATATATATAAAAATACGTACAGATATATATATAAAAATACGTACAGATATATATATAAAAATACGTACAGATATATATATAAAAATACGTACAGATATATATATAAAAAATACGTATAAATATATATATAAAAAATACGTATAAATATATATATAAAAAATACGTATAAATATATATATAAAAAATACGTATAAATATATATATATAAAATACGTATAAATATATATAAAATACGTATAAATATATATAAAATACGTATAAATATATATAAAATACGTATAAATATATATATATAAAATACGTATAAATATAAATATATATATATATATAAAAATTATAAATATACATATACATATATTTTCCCCAGGTAGAAATCCCGGTGCAACTCTATAAAACACACAGAATTAAACCAAATCCTTTAATTCCCTGAAGGTGTGAGCGTGGCACTGCCATGAGCAGAGCTGGAGGAACGCTTGCACAGTGCTGCTGTCCCAGAGGCGGCTGAGGGCTGGAGAAAGGGGCAGCAGAAAGGGTGAGGTGACACTGCCACCCTGGCACAGCTGCTCCATCCCATGGCCACCGCACTCAGCAGGGATGGAAGCAGATTGACTGTCCCAGATTTACTGGGAATTCTGTTTGCCCAGAGCACTCAGACAGGGGGAAGGCCCCAGCAGAGACATTTTTGGCATTGAAAATACAAAAGAATACAAAAGCAGGAAGGTGGAGAAGAGGAATAAAAGCAGGTGGGAATGACAGAGCACATGGAGGAAAGAAGGAATGAAGGACAGCAGGGAAAGAAATGTTATTTTAGCAGAAACACAAGCCACAGAGAAGGATAAAAGGTGAAACTAAAGGAAAAGTAGAAATAAAACAATTCCTATTTGTCCCATTCTCTAACACTGGTCCTAAAGGCAGCTCATGAAACACCATCAGCACACAGGATCAGCAGCACTGCTAAAACTTCCAGCATAGAATTTTTTTTTCCAATAAAATTGGAATTAAAGCAGTGCAGACAGAATCCTTGTTACAGGAAGCCAAGTGCCTGGAGTGCCACACTCACCCAGATGATCAGAATTGTTTCTAATGGCCTTTTCCATGCCCCTATTTTCAATTCATGAGTTGGGCTACACTGAGACAATCCTCATTTAGCTACGACAACCCGAACCTGCCTTACCTCCCAAACTGTACAAAGTGCCCCTCTGTGCCCGTGTGGATCCCAGCAGGCTCCCCTGGATGGGAGGCACAGATTAATCAGGGCTGAGAGGCTGCTCGGCTCCAGCTGCCACACAGCACTGCTCTGATTTATGCAAAGCAGCCTGATAGTGTCCCACTGAGCCGGGATCAAAATCTGTCACCTGATTTACATCTCCCAGCACAACACAGCATTTGTTCTCCATTTTTTTGGGCTCTGTTATGTGGGCAGGTAAAATAATTCTAATGATGTAAGCTTCCTACTTATTTCAAAGAGTCTGCAGAGGAGGGGAAAAGCTGTGTTTTAAGGGGTTTATTTGTGTTGCCTATCAAAAGTGAGAGTAAAAGAAGTTTAATAGATTTGTTCCACCTTTAGATGGGCTGCATCACTTCATAGTTAAAAAAAGCAGTCAGAAATACATTAGCATTTCAGACTAAATATAGCTGTCAAAAATGTAAATTTCTTTTTTAGAAAAACTGCGTGTGCTAAAAAGAACTCAGCTTTTATGCATAATAAAAAGGCAAATATGTCTGCTTAGTCAATAGGCTGCTAATTTAATTACAAAACCCATGGAGAGCCCTAAAAAAATTCTAAGTACATCATGAATACTTGGTTTGCTCAGCCTGATTGCAAGCAAATATGTTTAAACAAAGAAATAAACTGGTAATTGTTGCTGTGTTCTCATTATATATATCCTAGTCCTTTTTTTTTTTTTTTTTGGTTTTGCTTAAAATTTAATGGGAAACTAATTTTTATTAAATTCTTTCAATTACTGCAGTCCTTACTGACCTTCTTTCCAGAAGTACTAATAAGCCAACATGTACTAATTGTTATTAACCTGACCCTTTTTAATGGATTTTAGACTTATTTTTTCCTCCCAGTATAAACATGCAACACAGAACTTCTCAAATTTAAGAAAGTTTGAGACCTGACCTTGGAAAATGTGCTGATAAAAAAAAAATAAATAAAATCTAAGCTTAGAACTGGTTCCACCTCACATAGAATCACTATTAATCACAAAGCTGAGACGCTCACCATCACCCCACTGCAAAAGAACACACAGTTCACAGACATTCTCAGAAAAGCTTTGCCAGAATGATGAGTTCCAGGTTTTCTGGCACTTCCCAAGCTCCCAAAAGTATCAGCAGCCAAGAGGTTTAGAAATCCAGCAATCCCAAACACCACACTATGGATTAGGGACAGGACAAACAACATCCAGGCTGGAAAAGTGACCTATTTATCAGAGCCCATCCCTGCAGGCTGCCCCAGTCAATCCAGGCTGCTCTCTCCCCTCAACACTTCTCCTTGTGCCAGGAAGGAATGGGATGCTGCGCAGCCAAGCAGCGATTTGGCTTTATTTTTAATTATGATTTTGATTATTAAAGCTGCGACACGGTTAGGAGTGTCAGCTCGAGGAAGGGAGCTGGGGGTGGCGCTCGGAGTGAGTTAAAGAAGCGACAAAGCTGCACTTTTGAGCAGCAGGAAGTCAGCCAGGGATTCCCCAAGCTCTCCCTCCTCTCCTTCTCAGGATCTTGAAATCAAATCTGCCAAGCCAGCATTAAACCATCCATCACCAACTTCCCCAAATATTAGGGATTACTGCTCATTAAAGAGTCTCCTCACTGCAACGTGCAGGAGCATCTTCTGCTTTCCAGGAAAATCTACATTTTGTGGGCAGGGTGATTTTGGTTCCCTTGGTTTGCTTTTCCAAAGCACTGTCTTAAGGACTGGCCTTCAGTCTCCTACACTTAGCTTTTAACGAGTTACCTCCACAAGAACTTTGACACTCAGCACTGGCTTTCACTTTCCTCTTTCCCCCACGTACTCCAACTGTTTATTATCTTCTAGCAGAGCTCAGAATCTGCTGACACGATCTTGTATTTAGATCAAGTCAGACACAAATGCAGCATATTGAAAAGAAATTCTTACAGTTTTTAGAATCAGTTCTTGAAAAATCACCACTATGTGAAGTCCTAACACACTACAAATTATATTATTTACAGACAGTCCATGAAAAAAGACAAAGTACAAGCTACTCTGAAAGACACTGTATTGCAATCTCAGTTTTCATCAGTTAAGAGTTATTAGAGTGGCACTGAACTCTGGTTTCATTTTTATTTTAACCCCACATTCCTCTTTAGCCATTTCAGATGAAAAGCCACCCAGGCTGATTTAGTTAACAAAACTGTGGGTAACACGATTGGTTTCTCCACAAAGAAAAGATATTTAAAAACAAACAAATTATAAACCTCACAGCGTGGCAGATGATTTGTGTTGAGACACAAAGTGATTACAACTCTGTGAGAACAACTAGAAGACTTGTAACACCTCCAGAGCTCTGAAGTGATGGGGAGTATTAAATCCTGACAACAAAAACAGAACAAAAAGAGTCACTCCCATATTTCAGGTAATTTACCACCATAACAGCATTGAGCAACGCTGTTCAAACAGAAATAAATGCTGATGTTTAGAATTATGACAATCTACAGACGTCTGAAGAGCTCAGGCACTCTCAGCTTCCCTCATGCAGGCTGTGACATTTCGCATTAAACGTTTGAGGCCACCAAAAGGGGCGGGGGGGGGAGGACGACACTGGGGGATGTTTGTGACACACAAAAACAAATCACCAGCGTCCAGGGTCAGCGCCGGCGAGTTCAGCCAAGTTCAGAAATCAGACACCGCGCTGCCGCGGCTCCTGTGGCACCGCACAGCCCCGTCCGAGCACACATGGCCACCTGTCCTCGTTCCGCAGAGAAGTCCTGGCTCTGAACCGCCTGGAAACACCGCCCCGATGGGCTCAGCGAGCGCCGGGGGGCTCCGGCAGCGGCCGAGGGCAGGAGGAACCGAGAGCCCGGAGGGGAGCCGCGGGTACCGCCGCTGGGGCTGCTCACACCGGGACACGGCCGGAGCAGCCAAAGGGCGGCGAACAGACAGGCTGTGACCCTGAAAGGGGGCATAAAAAAAGAGTGGATGGGCAAAAGCCAAAGGAGATGAAGCGGAGGGGCTCGGTTCCCTGAATGTGACGGTGGCGAGACTGCCCAGAGAAGCTGCGGCTGCCCCACTCCCGAAGCGCTCAAGGCCATGCTGGACAGGGCTTGGAGCAACCTGCGATAGTGGGAGGCTTCCAGGCTTCCAGGCCGGAGGCACCGGGCAGGGGAGATGCCGGAGGGCGACGAACCGAGCAGAGCCCGACAGCGACCAGGGGAGGGAAGATGCGGCCGGTGGTCGCAGGGGGTGTCACCAGCACAGGGCGGGACACGGACCCGCGGCCTGCGATGGATCCCAGCGGGAACGCCGCGGGAAGGGGCGCGGGAGGCTCCGCAGGGCGGGCAGGGCTGTGAGGGGAAGCCCCGGCGGGGCCGCGGGCCGGGCGTGTGCGGGGGGCCGGGACCGGAGCTCCCGCTCACCTCAGAGTCCTCTTTGGCCTGCGGCAGCGCGGGGAAGGCCGGTTTGGCGAGCTCCATGGCCGGGCGCTGTCCGGGCGGGGCAGGACCCGGGGCAGGGCGGCTATTTGGGCAGCGGGGCCGCGGGCTCCGGCTCGGGAGCGGCAAGAGATGGAGGCGGCGGAGGAGGAGGCGGCGGCGGCGCGCTCAGCCGCTCGCGCCCGGCCGCCATGCTGCCGCTGCTGCTGCCGCCGCCTCTTCTTCCCTCCTCCTCCTCCTCTTCCCACCTCTTCCTCCGCCCCCTCCTCTTCCTCCTCCTCCTCCTCCCAGCCTCCCGCCCGCCCCCGGCGCCCCGCTCCCCCGGCCCCCGCTCCGCCCCGCTCCGCTCCGCCCTCAGCGCTCTGCCCTCCCCTGACGGGCGGCTGCCGCCGCGGTTCGTTTAATGAGCCTGCTCGCCAGCCTTAAATTCGGGGAAATTCACCCCAAAGTTTCAGTAATGGGCGCTTCGCCTGTTAGCGGTGACCAGGGCCCGGCTGGGAGCTCCTCACGCCGCGGCGCGGCCATTGACGCTCCTTGTCGCCGTGCCCTGACATTGCTGAGGGCACCTTCGCCTCACACGCCCGCTTCCATCTTGGCTCCATCGCCCGTGGGAATCACGCTGCTGCCTCACATTTCAGCTGGCGACCAAGCCAAGCGGGTCATCTCTGGGAGGTTTGGAGTCCCCATCCCTGGAGGTGTCCGAGGAACGCCTCAGTGGCCTCGCTGCTCTGGGCTGGGGACGAGCTGGGCATCAGTCACAGACTGGATTCAATGATCTTAGAGGTCTTTTCCATCCTAAATGACTCTGGGATCTCCAGTCTGCTCCTCTTCGTGTAAACGATGCCTCAGACACCTCAGTGTTGGGGCAAGAACCTGTTTTTCTGCTTTTTGAGATCCTATGCTCTGAGAACTCTGGGAGAGCTGGAGAGGGACTGGGGACAAGAGATGGAGGGACAGGACACAAGGAATGGCTTCCACTGCCAGAGGGCAGGGATGGATGGGAGATTGGGAGGAATTCCTGGCTGGGAGGGTGGTGGGACCCTGGCACAGGGTGCCCAGAGCAGCTGTGGCTGCCCCTGGATCCCTGGAAGGGCCCAAGGCCAGGTTGGACAGGGCTTGGAGGCACATGGGACAGTGGAAGGGGTCCCTGCCAGTGGCAGGGGGTTGGACTGGATGGTCCTTAAGCTCCCTTCAAACCATTTTATGATTCTGTGAGATTTCACTTTAAGCTGCAGTCATTCATTCCTTTGCTTTTCGGTGAACCAAAATTCCACACTAGTATCAGTGGAATTTCTGAGGGAAGCTTAGTCAAAGTAAGCAAAACTCAATGCGTTGGTTGCTTAAATAAAATCGGAAGTGTCCTTTTGGAAATACTAGTGTGAGATACAAAGCTGTGTTTCGTGTCGGGTACATACACGTAGCGTGTGTACTTGTGATTGTGATATGTGTGGAAACTGATCAGGGGACAATTAAAGGACGAATTCTAATAAATAACTGAGGGAGTAAAGCATGGAAGAAGGCCTTTGAACTTATCCTTTGTTTGCAATTAACTTTTATAGCATCTGAATTAAAGCTTTAAGGATGTTGCTTTCTGCACGTAGCTAGGTATTGAACAGCTTTGCCGTAATAACTTTTTGAAGTATAATTTTAGACTATTGCTTGTAGTAAGGAGCTTTGAAACTATAGCTTTAGGATATATAAAAAGGAAACATGCTTATCTCGACACCTTAACAAAACAGGTAAGAGCAGCTTGAGAAAGGAAGGTGAACATCAACCCAAGGATTGATGGCTTCGACCAAGGGAAGCTAGACATCACTGTTATGAGATTTATAGTCTTTGCAATTAAAAGGTGGGCTCACATCTGGAGTCTGGACCGCACCAGCTGGGAGACCTCTGTCTTCTTTCGGAAGCCGGACCCCACCATCTGGGGATACTCCTTTCTGGGGTACATCCTGAGAAAAACTAACTCACAGTAGTGTATAGAACTGTGAGGTAAAAATTGGGACTAGAAACTGCTGAGAGAGCCTATGAGTACCCCTAGAAACACCTGTAAGCCTCAACCGTCGGTGTGCAGCTGGAGGGAAAACTTCCCCCACTGTACCCAGTGCTGTTTTGCTCATCCTTTACCACATTAATTAATAAATTGATTGCTGCTTGAATATTGGCCTAGTCAAGCTTCTTATTTATAACACTAGCACCGGAATTTTAGAGTCTCAATTTTTTTTTCCTAGTGCACCTTTCTGCTGTTTTTACTACATAAAACTTTGAGAAACCTTCAGCAATCACCTTTCAGCAACCATTCCCTCAGCCAGAGGCTCAGCTCGCTGTTTACATCACTGTTCTGCTCAGAAATGGACTTTGATTTCATGTTCTCATTGTTCCAGGCACATGGGCCGTACGAGCTGCACTCAAAAGGTTGTTAAAACTAAACCTGAGATTTGCATCTTTCCGCTCCTGACATGGCCACGACAGGGAGAAAGGTCTGTAACAGCCATACAAACAGGGAAATATTGTCGCCTGCCCTGTTTTAACTGCCCTGTGCTACACCTTACACCATCTGTTCGATCTGTGATGGGAAAGGAAATAAAACTACAGCTGTTAAAATTGCCAGGGAGATGCTGGATGTTTCCTGGGAAGTCAGGAGCTAATCTAATGTAACTGCCTGTCAGCTGAGCAGGCCCAGAGTAATCCAATTAGGATAATTAGAAGTAGCCAGAAGTGCAATTTAGTGCATTGCTGCTCCAGTCCAACATTCAGGTGAGCTGCACACTGCACTGGGACTGTGTGCACCCCTCGGGGTGGAACTGCTTGGAAAATAAAACCAAAAATCAAGCAGATGCCCTTAAAACCACCACCACCTTGTTTGCTTCTTGCAATAAATCAACACCAGCTCAGGTAAATGCTATTTCCAGAATTCAGCAGCAAATGAGTGTGCCCAGGTGGGCAAAGAGGCCAAAGGCACCTGGCTTGCACCAGGCACGGTGTGGCCACAGGAGCAGGGCAGTGCCTGTCCCCTGTGCTGCCACTGCTGAGGCACCTCCAGCCCTGGGGACAGCTCTGGGCCCCGCATGGAGGGGACACTGAGGGGCTGGAGCGTGTCCAGGGAAGGGAATGGAGCCCCAGGAGAGACTGGGGGAGCTGGGAAGGGGATCAGGCTGGAGAAAAGGAGGCTCAGGAGGGACCTTGTGGCTCTGCACAGCTCCTGCCAGGAGGGGACAGCTGGGGGGGTCGGGCTGTGCTCCCAGGGAACAGGGACAGGAGGAGAGGGAACAGCCTCAGGCTGGGCCAGGGGAGGGTTAGATTGGATATTAGGGAAAATTCCTTCAGGGAAAGGATTGTCCAGACCCCACCAGTCCCTCCTCTCTCCAAGGGTTAGGCTGCCTCTGTTTGGTAGAGCAGGCACAGGACTCCAATCCTTACACCACAGAAAAGTTGCTCCTCCAACTCAGAAGACACAAAATCCACCAGGATAAACAGATTTAAACAGGTTTTATTCATAAACTGTTTGGGGAAAGGAGATTTACTGATATACAAAAAGTCAAGAAATGAACTGACTTTTTTCTGTTTGTGAATCCCTTCAGGCACGTTTACAAATTCCCACCATAATTGCTAAGAGAACAATACATCTCCACACATTTGTACTGAGCCCGGGCTGTAATGAACATTGCATTTCAGAATTGTACAGAAAACACACTCCTGTAGCCAACTTGCAACTAGCATTCCCAAAATTACTAGCTACATGCTACACGAACACCTTACAATGATAATCAAGAGGTACATTATTTCTCTCCTTTTTTTTTTTTGTTATGCATTAACCCAGTAGGATGTGTACAATCAATCACAAATTCTATGGTTAATTTACACAGGTTTGTAGTCAAGCTTGGACTCCAGCTTCTTGGAATCAGCCACTTTCCTGACAGCTTTCATGAAATCTTCCTGAACGACGAAGTCATGATCAGCACGGATCGCAAACATCCCTGGGAAGAGAATTTAACAGTGTGAAGAGACACAACACGAAGTTTCACTCAAACTCAAATGAAAACTGATCCGGGTTATGCTATCTATGTGACTTTCCCATGTCTTGGATGTTGGGAAGAGAAGGGAATTCACCTTTCTGAGCTAAGGGAGTGCTAAAAAGAAAACTTGTTTAAACTCAGAGTGTGCATTTACTGTGTTACTCAGCCTGCCTGTGCAGGCAAACCCCAAGTGCACAAATTTTCATGTGAAAAAAGCACAAAACAGCAGCAACTCTGCAGGCACATGGGCACCACGAGCCCTGAATTCTCTCCAAAAAGGAGAAAAATGGGTTCAATTCCTGCCTCTGGAATGTACGTGGTTCTAATGAGACAGTGGGACACATCAAGATCAGCCAACAAGTGGCTGGCTCAGATGAGCTCAAGTGAAATGTTCCAGCAGCACATTTCTGAGCTCCTGGGTTTAATCCACAGAGGAACAGCTCCAAGATTCAGCATTATCCAAGATTTAGCACATCCAAATGAAGAGTTAAGGAATTACCTGCTTCAGTACAGACGTTTCTCAAGTCTGCTCCGTTGAAGCCATCTGAAAGCTTCACGATTGCTTCATAATCTGTTCATAAAACACCAGCGCCCGTTAGGAATAAATCACCCTTCCCCTTGGGGCTGCCAATAAAATACACATCCAGCTACCAAACTTGGATTTCAGTGCAAACAGAGCTGCCCACTGGGCTGATAAATTAACTGGAATCAGCAGCTGTATCAGGCCTTCCATTAAAACAGGAATGTGTGGCAGCCAAAAGCTCGTGTTATATAATTAAATCCCAAAGTTACCAACTTGTGGTTGCAAGAATCAACACGAAGTGCAAAAGCTCCATCAAGGCAATGTTCTTATCATTTAAATGGTGTAGAAGCCCAGAAAACTTCTCTCCAGGTGGTCATAACTCAGTCCCTTTCCACTTCCAACACTCCAGCTACTAAAGGCACTTAGTGTCTTAATATATTAAGCCTGATGTTTTATGCACATGTATTCACTAAAAGAGTGGCCACGGTTATAATTCAGTGGAAATCAATTTCTAAACCATTGCTGAGCCTCCAGCAAGTTCTGATTTCTGCAAGGCTGCTTATTACAATTATTAACTCCCTGGAAAACTTTTCAGTTTCCCTTTTGTATAAAATTCAAAACATCTGAATTGAATGTTTTTATCTCAAGAATCCAAAAGCTCATAAAGATGAGTAGTTCTTCAGCTTCCATGTAATGCAATGTCATATAAAAAAGTATTTTCACAATTGGAAAGTTAAAAAATATAAGTGAGGAGAATGAACAAGGTTGAACAGTGCAAGGTTTGTGAGTTTAGGGTTTTCAGCAGACACCAGGATTGAAGCAGGAGAATCTCATGCTGGAACCTGAGCAAATCCTTCTCTTTGGATTTAAATCCAATTTCCACCTCACCCTGCTGCTAAGTTCAGGCCTTCCTTTTGGGGTATCAAAGCTGAGCATCACAGTCTTTCCACATCACCTGCAGGAATTCAGCAAGGACCTGACACCTCAGCTTGCTGAACAGCAGAAGGAATGATCCCACTGCAGTGCCAAAGACACAGATGAAGGAGAATTCCAGAATCCCACAATGGTTTGGGTTGGAAGAGACCTTCTAGACCATCTGCTTCCCACCCCTGCCATGGCCAGGGGAACCTTTCACTTTCTCCAAGCCTCATCCAACCCGGCCTTGGACACTTCCAGGGATGCAGGAGCAGCCACAGCTTCTCTGGGAAAACTGAGCCAGGGCCTCACTGTCCTCACAGGGCAGCGTTTCCTCCCACTATCCCATCTCTCCCTGCCCTCTGGCAGTGGGAAGCCATTCCCCCTCGTGCTGTCACTCCATGCCTTGTAAGAAGTTTCTCTCCAAGAACTTTTACCTCAGGCTCATGATTTGCTTTGGAGCTCCTTCTCTGTCTCAGCCTGCAGCCACGTGCAGGTTTAAACCACCGCTGCTGCTAAGAAAAGCAGTGCCCAGCCCTGGCCCTCCCCCAGCTCCCTCCTGCTGTCCCTGAGCTGAGCTGCAGCTGTTGATGCAGCCAGATGGTGACTGGGATCAGCTCCAGGGGCTGCAGGAATCGCTGCTGTCAGCACAGAGGGGGTGGGGGTGGCACGGGGCCCTGGGGCACTGCTGCACTCCCAGCGCTGCTTTAAAGGCAAAGCCCAGCCCCAGCTTCCTCCAGGAAAGCTGGGAGGAGTCACTGTGAAAGCAGGACTCTGGGCAGCTCAGAGTAACACAGTCCTTAAATAAACCCTCCCCATTTTATCCTATTATTCTCTCCTTACACTCCTGAGAGAATGATCCACACCACTGCCAGACAACAGTTTTGCTTGTGCCACCTTCAAACTCCAGGGTTTCTCCCTGACTTTTAAAGATTGTTGCTTTCAGACTTCTTCATTAGCAGTATTTTTTTCACTGAGGGGTGAATGAAAACACTCTTTGCTTGCACTAAGCAATTCCATTAGAAGCAGGAAACTGCCTGATGAGAACCTTGTTGTTTTTCCAGTTTCCAGCTGGGCTCAAGGGTTTATATTCAGTTTTCTTTTTCAAAGCCTTAACAACAGTTTAATCAGGATGAATTTAAAAATAAAACAAGTGGAATTCCAACAGGGGAAGTTGTGTGGGCAGTGTAAAGGTGGGAATACAGTCAGAACCACTGTAACAACTCACCCTCTTCCCATCCCTACAAACGGCAGCAGGAATGACATCCAGGCAACTTCTACTTACCTATCTCACCATGTTTAGTGATAGGACCTGCATGAATCTTCAAAATATCTAATCTGGCTTGTTCATTTGGGAGATCGATATCTAGAAAGAATGACAGCTTCAATCAAAGCAGAAACCCACAATTCCCAGGGATTACATCCTCCTTCCAGCCGCTGGCAAGCAGAAACTCACGGATTTTTCTATCCAGCCTTCCGGGCCGCAGCAGGGCAGGATCCAGGGTGTCAGGTCTGTTGGTAGCCATGATCATTTTAACTCTGTGCAGAGTGTCAAATCCATCCATCTGATTCAACAACTAACAGAGAACAGAACTTTGGTTTTAAACAACCCAGTCTGATTTGTTTTCCTGCCTAAGTATTCTTCACCCAAGATGAAAAGCTCGGAAGCAAAAAAAAAAATTCCTACAAGGCCTTGAGCTCCCTGAATATTCCATCCCAAGCAATGGAGAGCTGAAGAGACGCTGAAAATGCTTTGCCCAAAGAAAAGGACATTGAGCAAAGCTGAGCTCAAACGTGAAACACTTGACTAAAACAATGAGGCAAAGAAAATACTGCAAGGACTGAAGGAGCCAATGGCTGCCCGACACATTTGGATTGTGGAGCACCAAGGCCAGGACATTCCAATTAAGACTTGAAGAACAGCCTCTGGAATACTAATCCACACACAGGAAGGCATCTCATTGTGAACACTCAAAGCACTTGCTCTTTGATCACAGTGATTTAATTCTCTGTGGAAGGCAGACACATTCTTTTGAACCAGGCAAACTGTTTGCAAACACAGGCTAAGGAAGGTTCCCATTAGCTTCAGAATTTCTAATTGTCACCAGGTTTTAATATTCTCTTCACACAACCCAGTTTATCAAAGCAATGAATACAGAAACAAAGAAATACAAGTGCTCCTCCTAGCTTTGAAAATCCAACTGCAACAGTCCAAAAATGTTACAGACTGTCTTTGGGACTAAAAGAGACAGAAAGGGGGATTCTGCTAACCTTCAAAGATGCAGGCAGCAGCAGTAAGCAAAAGAAAACATGCCAAATCATTTCAGCAATTTAAAAAGATTCAATTGGTCTCCACATTGAACTCATGGCTGAGTACCAGGATGTGCAGCTGCCTTTTGTAAAAGCAGCACTTAGTTCCCTTCTGGTTTATTGACCCAGAAATAAAGCCAGATGCCAGGAAACAATTCACACCTGTACTGTTATTTAATGTGGCTGTGCAGGCCACAGTCAGGAATTGGACACTCACCTCCATCAGAGTCCTCTGAATTTCTCTATCAGCTGACGTGCCTTCGGAGAAGCGGCGCCCACCTGCAGCACACCAAACCCATCAGTTCTGCCACTTGATTTTTGCCTTTCAAACGGGGGCAATCGGCTTTACAGCTGACTCCAGCCCTAAAAGGACAGCCCAGCCGCCCCTCAGGCCACGAGCCTTACCAATAGCATCGATCTCATCCATGAAAATGATGCAGGGCTGATGATCTCTGGCATAATTGAACATCTCTCGGATCAGCCGAGCGCTCTCGCCGATGTATTTGTCCACTATGGAACTGGACACCACCTTGGGAAGGACAGAGGAGGATGAGGAGGCTGGAGAGCAAACACAGCCCATGGGTGTGGGGGCAGTGCCATTACACACCTTGAGGAAGTTGCAATCCAGCTGGCTGGCAACTGCTCTGGCCAAAAGGGTTTTTCCTGTGCCTGGATAAACAAAAGAAACAAGAGACTGAAGCTGTTTAATTACTGACTCAACACTGCCTGCCAGTGACTTAGGAAGGAGGGGAAAAAAGGAAAGGGAAAAAAGGAAAGGGAAAGGAAGAGGGAGAAAAAGGAGAAAGGAATAACCAAAGATGAGATGGAGAGAGAGAGAGGAGAGAGAGGGGAAAGAGGAGAGAGAGAGGAGAGAGAGGAGAGAGGGGAGAGAGAGGAGAGAGAGGGGAGAGAGGAAAGAGAGAGAGAGAGGAGAGAGAGGAGAGAGGGGAGAGAGGGGAGAGAGGGGAGAGAGGGGAGAGAGGGGAGAGAGGGGAGAGAGGGGAGAGAGGGGAGAGAGGGGAGAGAGGGGAGAGGGGAGAGAGGGGAGAGAGGGGAGAGAGAGGAGAGGAGAGAGAGAGGACAGAGAGAGGAGAGGAGAGAGAGAGGACAGAGAGAGGACAGAGAGGAAAGGAAAAAGAGAAAAAAAAAGAAGAAAAAGGAAAAAGAGAAGAAAGAAAATAGAAAAATGAAAAAGGAAAGGAAAAAATAAAAAGGGAGAGAAGGAGAAACAAAGGTGGCTCTTGCCACGGTCTGAAAGCAACAACCAAACACTTGTTGCCCTTTGCTGAGACTCACCAGGGGGGCCGTAGAGCAGGCAGCCTTTTGGAGGGATAATTCCCACACGCTGGAATAATTCTGGGTTTGTCAGTGGCAGTTCAATGACCTGTGAAGTGACAGAGTGCAACCTGAGCCTCTGAGTTTTAGAACAGCTAATGATGCACATGCCAGCCTGTTTTTCACCTAGCTGCATTATTTATTGGCAGCATTTTTGTGTGAGAAACAGTTTATTAAGAAAATGTGTGAGATCCTATGGATCAATCCACTCCCTTGCCTTGGCTCTGCAATTGCTGCTTCCTCTCAATGCTCTTTGCTCAAATCACATCCCTACTGTCCTAATTCCATTCCCCAGAGCAATCCTGGTAGTTTTGGAGCAAAATTCCAGTCTGCTTTGCCCTGCCACTTGAACTTCAAGGTACTCCCACAGCCTAAAGGGTCCTGGATCCTTTAAACCCCCTTCTCCAAAGGATCATCTTCATTTTAATCCCAATCCAAGCACTTTAAATGAAACATGAAAATCACTGATCTGAGAGGATCCTTGATCAGCCCCATGGTGTTGGAGGACAAACATAAAAAGGTGTTTTTGCCCTGAAAAGCCTCACTGAGAGCATGGATCAGGATCTGATGAGGGTTTGACAAACATCAAAAGGTGTTTTTGCCCTGCAAAGCTTCACTGGGAGCATGGATCAGGATCTGATGGAGGTTTGACAAACATAAAAAGGTGGTTTTGCCCTGAAAAGCCTCACTGAGAGCATGGATCAGGATCTGATGGGGGTTTGACAAACATAAAAAGGTGGTTTTGCCCTGAAAAGCCTCACTGAGAGCATGGGTCAGGATCTGATGGGGGTTTGACAAACATGAAAAGGTGTTTTTGCCCTGCAAAGCTTCACTGGGAGCATGGATCAGGATCTGATGGGGGATTGACAAACATCAAAAAGGTGTTTTTGCCTTGCAAAGCCTCACTAAGAGCATGGATCAGGATCTGATGGGGGTTTGACAAATATGAAAAGGTGTTTTTGCCCTGAAAAGCCTCACTGAGAGCATGGATCAGGATCTGATGAGGGTTTGACAAACATCAAAAGGTGTTTTTGCCCTGCAAAGCTTCACTGAGAGCATGGGTCAGGATCTGATGGGGGTTTGACAAACATAAAAAGGTGGTTTTGCCCTGAAAAGCCTCACTGGGAGCATGGATCAGGATCTGATGGGGGATTGACAAACATCAAAAAGGTGTTTTTGCCCTGCAAAGCCTCACTAAGAGCATGGGTCAGGATCTGATGGGGGTTTGAGGCACTGGGTACCTCCCGTAACTCTCGGATTTGTTCCGACAGGCCTCCGATCTCAGAGTAGGAAACATCTCCTGGGTCTTCATGAGACATGTTATAAACCAGTGGATCCACTTCCCTGGGCAGGTATCTGGAAAACAAGAGTTAAGAGGAGATATTTTTATTGTGTAGACACATTTATAAATTCATAAAGTTATTCCCATAAATTATACAGCAATACGAACATTATTTCTTCTCTTCCCACCTCATGCAGGAAAAACCCCAAACCTAGCAAACCTTTTAAAGCTTTAAAACACACCTTAAAACATGGCTGAAAATATTGTAATTATTTTTCTAAAGAAATTTCTTTTTAAAGAATTTCTTTTTAATGAATTTCTTTTTAAATCATATAAAACAGACACACAAGTCTTCCCTCAAAGTAACTGTCCTTACTTCAGCATTGCTTTGCAGAAAATGTTTACAAAACATTGCAGAAGTGATTATTCAAGCCTTTGTGTGATGTTTAACAAGAAGAGCAGAATCCTACCTCATAATAGTCAGAGTGGTCATGTCCAGAGCAACTCTTGTCCCTGGCTTCAGCTTACTCTTGTCAAGCTAGTCCCAAAAAAAAGAATTCTGTTAGAAGCCCACTCCAACCCAATCCCTGATTTTAGCCCAAATGTTCACACTGCAGCTTGCACCCCTTGCTCCATCACACACAAGAAAAAACCAGGCTACAGAGTTGCACACCAAGCAGTCATTAACTTTCCTGCACCTCTTTTAAAGCAAGGACTGTTTTCTAGTCCATCATTAATTTTTAATTTTGCTGCTGTCAGTCTGACTACATCAGTGGGATCTAATCCTGCCCTCTGCTCCACACAGGAACAGCTGCTTCAGAATCACAAACAAGCCTCACAAAAAGTTCAACGTTTTCCCGTGTCACTACTTCTCTTTGAAGTCAGCTGTTCAATTCTTATCTTTCACCTTGGATGCCTCCTCTCCTGCCTCAGCAGTTTTGCTCTGCTTATTCCATTTTTATGGGATTTTTTAAGCACATTCCAGTACACCCTACTCAATTTTACTGGAATTAAAAGAGGATTTTGACAACCTTCTTCCAGGACTGCTGGAAGTTTACCACTGTCCCTGCTGGGGGATTTATAAGGTCCCTTGCCACGTGGGTCCTTGACCCCCTGGAAGGGTTTAGGATCAAGCTGTCCCCCCTCCCTTACTGTTGTCACTACTAAGGCCTCTTTCCAGCTTCCTTATCCAAAGAACTTTGTAACAGCTTGGAATTCTCTCCGATTCTACTCTGCCCAACAGACTGAAGTTATTTTGCAGTGGGAAGAAAACAAAGAGAAACCACTTGACCTTCTCAGCTGAGGCACTTGAGACAGGGAAGTGATTTTGTTCCCACTTAAACAGCCTTGCTCTCCTCCCTCCTGAGCAGCAGCAGCTCAGCCAGGAGGGCTCTGATCAAAAACCTCGTCCTTCTAGTCCAGGAGAAATTGTTTGTCTTTGATATTTTGACATTTTGAAAACAATCAGGGCTTTTTTTTTTTTGTTTTGTTTTGGGTGTTTTTTTTGTTTTGATTTTGGTGTTTTGGTTTTTTTTTTTTTTTGAGCCTCTGGTAGCAAATCAAGGATCTTTTAAGATAAAAGAGTGTTTTTAGTGAAGAAAAAACTCCAAAGTGCTGGTTCATCCAAGGACAATCTATCCCTCAGGATTCAGCTCTGTTTCAACACAGAACATCGAGATTACCTCACATGCCCCACAGTGGAATTAGGTTTATTTATGTCCCAAAATTCTGCAATGAACATCAGTTTCTCTCCAGAAAGAGGAAAAAAAAAGATATGGATGAAGATAATGGCTTTAAACAGACAAAGAGTAAGTTTGGATGGAATTTTGGGAAGGAATTCCTGGCTGTGAGGGTGCCCAGAGCAGCTGTGGCTGCCCCTGGATCCCTGGAAGTGCCCAAGGTCAGGCTGGACAGGGCTTGGAGCAGCCTGGGACAGTGGAAGGTGTCCCTGCCCATGGCAGGGGTGGAATGAGATGAACTTTGGTCTCTTCCAACCCAAACTATTCCATGATAAAGATTTATGGTAAAATAACATTAAATCTAAAACTCAGCAGCACGACAGCGACAGTCACAGCAGAGCAACTGTGAAATCACACAATCAGTTCTGATAGTAATTCATTTTCAGAGAGTCCAAAATCAGGCAGAAGGACAGAGTTTTGACTCAATAAAAATCACAAAACACATGCAAGGTCCCAGGAATGCTGGGGATTATTCTGTCTCCACCAGGAAGTTACACTGCTACTACTATAAAGGGAGAGGGGAGCAGGCACCAGTGTAAAAGAGTGGTGTGCACATTAAAGAAGAAAAAAACACTCCACTAAGGACCCGTGGATGAAAAGCAATGCTAATATTCCACAGAAAAGCAAATTTTAATGAATATTCACAGAGATCAATTACCTGACGGCGACAGCCAACCACATATCTTGGTCCATTTGTAGCCTTCACAATGACTGGAGAGAGAAAATTGGGAGAAAAACCTCAAATTTACTCAATTTACCCTCTGAGCTGTGATTCTGAATTAACCAGAATGCTCTTTGCCAATAATCTGATCACCAACACTTTATTTCTTTACTCCTCCATAACTTTAACAAGATTTAAACTTTAAAAGCTTATTTTTTTGTGGCTGCCCCATCCCTGGAAGAGTTCCATGCCAGGCTGGAGAGGGCTTGGAACAGCCTGGGATAGTGGGAGGTTGGAATGAATGGTCTTTAAGGTCTCTTCCAACCCAAAGCATCCCACGGCTCCATGATTTTCACAGTCTCAGAGAACATAAGAATTCAGTGTACTCACACTTCTCCTCTGTCAGCTGTTTAAGAACCTCACCAACAATCTGTAAAAGAGTAAATACAGCATCAGCCTCAAGGGAAATCAACACTGCAGGACTCAGACACCCTGTAACCATCCCTAACCCATCAGTTCCTGCTCGTTTTACCTGCACTGCTCCCACTTTCTCTTTCTTGATGCTAAAAATGGATGTAAAGGTTACTTCAACAGGCAGCACAGGCTGCCAACACCACGTTTCCCTCACGTACCTGCCCAACGCTCTGCAAGGCCTTGAGATCATTTTCTGACTTCTCATACTGCTTGGTGAGTTCCTTCAGCTGTTCCCTTACTAGAAGAGGAAAGAAACACAGGATTTTGGTAACCTTCAACCCCACAAAAGCACAGGACCAGACCCTTTTCCAGCAGCAAAGCTGCAGGCAGAGTGAGACTGGGAGACCAGTAAGGACCCTTGAGCTAACGGGGAGAAGGGAATGGAGCTGGGGAAGGGAATGGAGCACCAGGAGAGCCTGAGGGAGCTGGGAAAGGGGCTCAGCCTGGAGCAAAGGAGGCTCAGGGGGGACCCTGTGGCTCTGCACAGCTCCCTGCCAGGAGGGGACAGCCGGGGGGGTCGGGCTGTGCTCCCAGGGAACAGGGACAGGACAAGGGGAAATGGCTTTAAGTTGTGCCAGGGTAAGTTTAAACTGGGTATTAGGGAAAATTTCTTCAGGGCAAGGGCGGTCAGTCACTGGGGAAAGGCTGCTAAGAAAGACGGTGGAGTCCCCATCCCTGGAGGTGCCCAAGGAACGGCTGGACGTGGCACTCAGTGCCCCGCTCCATTGACAAGGTGGTGACAGCCACAGCTTGGTTTCGCTCATCCCAGACACCTTTCCAAACCTAAACGACTCCGTGATTCTGTGACCCTCCGGAGCTCTCCCGAGGCCACCGGGACCCAGCCGGCAGCGCCCACCGCCGCCCGCCCCCGGGGCCCGGCCAGGCCCGTGACGAAGCGCGGGCAGCGCCGCGGCCGCCGCGCTCCCTCTCGGCGCTCAGAGCCGCCCGGCCGCCATCCCCTCACGGCCCGCCGTGCCCGCGCTCACACTCCTTGAGGCGGCCGTCGATCTCCTTGTGCTCCAGCAGCTTCTTGCGGTAATCCTGCAGCGCCTTGTCCCTGGGGTCCGCCATGATGAGCAGCCGCCGCTCATAGGGAATGCCGGGAAGGGCCATGGCGGCGGCGCCGGCCCTCAGCGCCGCGCAGCGCCCCCTGCCGCCGCGGAGGACTGCGGCTGTCGCGACAGGCGGCCGCTGTCGTGAGGGGCCGCGAGTGTCGCGGACATGGGCCGCGATGGGCACGGGCTGTGCCGGCGCTCAGAGGCCGCACTGTGGGTTCAAGGGCGGCCGCGCAGTGTGGGCAGAGGCGGAGGGGCGAGGAGACCTCATGGGGGTGCAGGAATGGTTTGGGCTGGAAGGGACCCTTTCATCCCGTTTCCTGCTGTGGGCAGTTTGTGGGACATTGCTGATAAAAACGAGAGCAGGCTCACGGCACTGAAGTGATTTCAGCTTTTATTATAATAAAAAGAAAGGCCTGAAGCAAGGGGGCCCGCGGGCCGAGCAGCAGCGATCCCGCCGAGGATGCGGCAGCGCCGGCGCCCCTCAGCAGCGCCGGCCCCGATGTCCCACATGGAGCGGCACACATTCCCTGGGTCAGAAGCCCCTTTTAATTCTGGGGTTTTGTCCCTTTTGTTAGGAAATTTAATCCACAAACACCAGAGGTTTATGTCCAAAAAGGAGACAGAGGAGTCACTTTATTCCAATAAAGGGAGAGGCCATGGGGCATTCCCCTGGGATCTCTCCAATTTTTGGAAGACGCAGTCTCTTTTTTATCCCAATTTCCCGGCTGCATTTCCCTTCTCTCCTACCCCATTTCTGAGGTACTTGAGAGGTACAGACTCCCTGATACCCCTGATACCAAAGATTCCCCTCTAGTGTATAACCCTCCCTCTTAATCTTTAATTCTTACGGAATTCAGGGGTTTTTCTTAATTTCGTTTATCGGCAAACCTGAAGTTTATTTGTAAAAGCAAATATCTTTTTCTATTCATCAACCAGTGGAATCATTGCCATTGCTTCTTTTATCTCCCAATGCTGGTTTTATCTACCAGCAGACCCGCAGCTTGTTTGTAAAGACAAATCCGCTATTCCTCTCACTTTGGATTGGTTTCTTTTTGGATCCTTCATTAGCATGAAGGTTTAAGGCTCTTAATTGTCCATTACAGCTCTGTCCAGGCTGGTTTCGCTGGGAGGTGGTGCACTTCACTGAGGTGTGTTATGGCACATTGAGTGCCCTATTTTTTTATAAATACCCTTTTAACCCCTTTTACAATAGAATAACCAAACTAACAGTACGTTCTTAACTATTATCAGCTGTTTTACAACAGTTTCTAACCGATTTTTAACAATTCCCAACGCAGACCAACAGCTGCCGTGGTCTGGAAAATCCCCCAGAGCCTCTGTTGGGGGTACGAGAGCAGGGCAGGGCAGGCAGAGGTCAGGGTGAGAGGGCAATGGCCAGGAGAGCAAGGAGGGATGAGCAAGAGCTGAGCTCTGCAGAGAATCAAGTGACCAATGTCAGCACTGCCAGCTGGGAGTGAGGGCTGGGAGGGACAAAAAGTCACCTTTGGCCATCTGGCCAAGAAAATGGACCCGGCTGTAAGTCCAAGGAAAGCTATCTCCTGTCACAGAATCATGGAATGGGTTGGGTTGGAAGGGATCTTAAATCCCATGCCATGCCATGCCATCCATGCCATCCCATCCCACTCCTGCCATGGGCAGGGACACCTTCCACTGTCCCAGGCTGCTCCAAGCCCTGTCCAGCCTGGCCTTGGACACTGCCAGGGATCCAGGGGCAGCCCCAGCTGCTCTGGGCACCCTGTGCCAGGGCCACCCACCCTCATAGCCAGGAATTCCTTCCCCAAATCCCATCCATCCCTGCCCTCTGGCAGTGGGAAGCCAAGAGAAACTCTGGGGTTTTGTTCCCGTCCCTGTGGCTCTGCAAGGGCCCTGAGTCACAGAGCAGCTGCTCCCCAAATCCTGCTTTAGCCCTGCAGCTCATCCCAAATCGTGTGCCGGGGAAGGGCTTTTGGCTGGCCACTGCCAGGCAGGGATCACACACCTTGTCTTCATGCTCTGCCTCAGAGTGGAGCTACTCGGGGTGAAACCTGGAAGGTTTGGCGTCCTAGAATCCCAGACTGGGCTGGAAAGGACTTTAGATCCCATCTCATCCCAGCCCTGCCATGGCAGGGACACCTGCCACCATCCCAGGCTGCTCCAAGCCCTGTCCAACCTGGCCCAGGACACTGCCAGGGTGGGGCAGCCCACAAAATAATAAGCTTTTTTTAAATTTAAATCTGCTTAATGATTTTGAGGAGCAAAGAATTAAAGTATCGGTGATCAGATTATTGGCAGAAAAACACACTGGATAGCTCTGAACCACACCTCAGAGGGTGAATGAAGGAAATTTGGTTTTTTCTCTAATTTTCTCTCTCCAGTCATTGTGAAGGCGAAAAATGAACCGTGATACAAATGCACCAAACGGCTGGCTGCCACTGTCAGGTAATTAATTTGTGTGAATCTTCATTAAAGTCGGCTTTGGTCTGGATTATTAGCATTGCTTTTTATCCTCAGTGAAATGTTTTTATCTTCTGTAACGTGCACATCCCTGTTTGATATTGGCACCTTCTCCTCTCTCCCTGTGTAGCTGGCAGTGCTGTCACTTCCTGGTGATGACACACTGGGGACCTTGCATGAGTTTTATGATTTTTAATAATAAAAATTTGGATCTGATCTTCATCTGTCAGCCCCGTGGTGCTGGGGGGCTGCACCCCAAATCCCCCCTGTCAGAGTGGGGTCAGGAGCACTGCCAGCCCCGTGTCCCTCCAGTGCCACTGTGTGACAGAAAAACGACCAGAGGATATTGGCTTTTGCATTTCTGTGTTAGATTTTGTATGTTGTTAGAGATTATAAGTAAATTATTATTAATAATTTTATTTATTTTTATTAAACTATTTAAAATTATTTAAATAATTAAGTTTAAAATTATTATTATTGGCAAAAAGTACAAATTATAACTTTTTAGCTGCTTATTACTATAATCTATCAGTTTATGTACGCACTGTGTTGCTCACAGAATTGTGTAATTATTATAATATCATGTATAATTTATGGAAATAATAGTGTGATAAATATATTGTTCTACATGTGAGAAAAGCTTTTGTGTAACTAAAACCAGTGTAAGGCCATCCCCAGAGCAGCCTGTCCAGGTGATAACCATGACCCCAACCAGAGCAATTAGACAATTCCGTGCTAAATTGAATTTAATTTCATACTAGATCCTCGTCAGAGGATGCGAAGCTGCAGGATGGAGACACCAGAAGAAATAAACCACATTGCCCTGACACCCAGCATGTCATGCAGATGGCCAGAGTGTGAAGAAGTCAAACAGAGGAGCTCCCAAAACACCAGAGAGTCTGAAAGGATGTTTGAATAATGCATGAGACACATGAATATGCACGGACCTCAGCAGGTAACAGGAGAGAGATAACGCTGGCTGCACACACCGGAGCGTTCTTTGGCTGTTGGCCAGGAGCACTGGAAATGTTGTCCTTTTTTTTGCATGCAAGAAATGGATTTGTAGAAAATGTTTAAACCTGATTGAAGGTTTTCATGTGGTATGTATTTGTATAGAAACTTTAAGGTAGGAAGTATTAATTTAGGAATGTTCTGGAACAGGAGAGATACTGTGAAGAGAGAAATAGAAATAGAAAGACATTTTAAAGGATGGCCTTACAAAAAAAATTAAATACTTCAGAAAAATAGAACTATGAAAGACACATTGTATTAAGACCCACAAAAAGTAATTTTAAATTATTAGCTTTAAAACATTTACAGTATGGTGTGGCCAAAACTGATAGGCCAGGAAACGCTCATAGTGTATTAAATAGTGTAACTAAGAAATATACATTATAATATATAATATGTACATTATATATACATATAATAATACACATATATCATATACATTACATATATTATATGTAATGCATTACATATATTACATTACATATATAAATTAATGGACTATAATATGTACATTATAAATACAGATAATAATACACATATGTTATATGCAATATATTACATATATTATTATATATAGTAATTAATATAATAAAATAGAACATTACTAATATGTACATTAAAATACATATAATAACACACATATATTATATCATATATTATATTATATTATATTATATTATATTATATTATATTATATTATATTATATTATATTATATTATATTATATTACATATATTATATTACATATAGTAATTAATATAATATAATATGTACATTATATATACAGATAATAATACAATTATGTTGTATTATATACATTACATATATTATAGTATATATAGTAATAAATAAAATAGAAGATGACCTAATATGTACATTATAAATACATATAATAATACACATATATTATATTATATGCAATATATTGCATATATTATATTACATATAGTAATTAATATAATATGTACATAATATATACAGATAATAATGCAATTATATTATATACATTACATATATTATAGTATTATATATAGCAATAAATAGAATAGAATATGACACATGTAGAGCATATATTCATATAATACACATCTATTATAGATAATATATCACACATATTGTATTATATGTAATATATTACATATATTAAATTATATATAGTAATAATATAACATATAACATAACATAACATAATTAAGAAAGAATTATGTTTCTTAATTTTTAAAATCTATTTCTTCTGATTGCAACAGCGTGAATTACAACATCTGCATCATCTCACCCTTCAAACGAAACTAAAAATAGAATAAAACCGTTTTAAAACGCCCGCATCCGAATAAAAAAAAAACACCAAAAAACCAAAAAACCCACCAACCTTAATACCACAAACTGGATTATTATTATTATTATTATTATTATTATTATTATTATTATTATTATTATTATTATCATTATTATCATTATTATCATTATTATCATTATTATTATTATTGTCACTATTGTTCACCTCAGCGCGGGTTGTTTCTGTTGTTCCCGCGGCGCAGTTCCCTCTCTCGGGAGCGGGCGCTGTTCCCGTGTCCCGGTGTCCCGGCGCGGGGCCGTGCCGCTGTCGCTGTCCCGCTCGCTCCGTGCCGCTCCGCGCGTCGCCGCCGGGGCCGCGCCCGGGGCGGGGCGCTGCGAGCGGGGCGGCCCCGGCCGAGCTGCCGGGCCCGGGCGAGCGCGGAGATGGCGGCGCGGATCGTCCCGCCGGGGCTGCGGCCGCGGATCGTCCTGCTGGGGCTGCTGGCGCTGCCCGCCGCGCTGCCCCTGGGCGCCGAGCGGCGCTGCTTCTGCCAGGTGGGCGCCGCCCGGGCAGCGGGAGGGAGGCCGGGCTCCCGGGGGTTGGACGGGTTCGGTGCGCGGCTCTGGGGTGACCGGCTTGGGAAGGGAGTGGAGCTGCTGGGGAGAGTGTGGAGGAGGGCTCGGGGATGCTCCGAGGGCTGCGGGAGCTTTCCTGGGGGGAAAGGCTGGGAGAGCTGGGGGTGTTCACATGGAGAGGGCTCCAGGGAGAGCTCAGAGCGCCTTCCAGGGCCTGAAAGGGCTCCAGGGGAGCTGGAGGGGGACTGGGGACAAGGGAAGGAGGGACAGGACACAGGGAATGGCTTCCCAGTGCCAGAGGGCAGGGATGGATGGGAGATTGGGAATTAATTCTGCCCTGTGAGGGTGGGCAGGCCCTGGCCCAGGGTGCCCAGCACCCTGCAGCAGCTGTGGCTGCCCCTGGGTCCCTGGAAGTGTCCCAGGCCAGGCTGGACATGACTTGGAGCAGCCTGGGATGATGGAAGGTGTCCCTGCCTGTGGCAGGGGGTGATAAGCTTTAAAGTCCTTTCTAACCCAAACCATTCCAGTGTTCTGTGATTCTCTTCCACCTTAACTGTATTCTCTCCCTGTCCCTATCAGTAGAGGGGAGTGCTCCAGCTTGTTGAGCATTTCTTCCCCAGCTAGCCAGCTGCCTCTCCTGGGATGTTTCAGGGATATCATTGCTATCCCTGGCAGCTGCTTCATCCCCTCTCCTGCCTTGCTGCTCTCCCAGCTCTGCTGTCCTGGAGAGAGCGTGGCTGCAGCTCCTGCCACCCTGCCCTGCTATGCCCAGGTGGGACCTGGGCTGCTCTGCTCCCTAAAACTCTTCTGGGATTAATTCCTCCTGTTGTGTGCCAGGGGTGTCACTGTGCACTCAGTGCAGCTTCTGTTGAGGTACAGAAATGGGAGAACTGGGTAGCAAGCATCTGGATTTCAGGAGGAGATCACTCTGCAGTTCCTTCTGACGCCATTTGCACAAGCAAAGTGACTGCCCCTGGATCCCTGGAAGTGCCCAAGGCCAGCTTGGACGGGGCCTGGAGCACCCTGGGACAGTGGAAGGTGTCCCTGCCATGGCAGAGGGTGACATAAAATGGTTTTTGAGGTCCCTTGCAACCTGAATAATTCCTGTGAGAAGCACATTTGCAAGATCAAGGAGTGAAGATGTCACAATGTCTTTAGCCCTTTCTTTTGTTGCCTTTAAAAGCAGGAAGCTTTCATAAAGGCTACTCTTGCTATATTAAATTTGTAGTCCTTAAATGTGGGTCAGGAATTGAGAGTGGAGGGAGAAGACAAATGGAGTTACACTCTTGGCTTTGGCTTTGCCTTCTGGGGTGGCTCTTGACACTTCCAGCTTCCTGTGGAAATGGTAAATACAAGCTCTACTGATAAAAAATTGAAAAGCATGCCTTTAGATTCTGGATCTCTGCAGGGTTTTCCCTTGCAGCTTCCTGTAAGCAGAGACGTTTGAATGTTGAGTCAGGAGTGTGGAATGGGATAAGGAGCTGTAACCACTAACTGAACTGCCGTTCTGGCATGGCAGTGCCTGGCAGGCTCTTTTCCTTGGGAGCTGGTGTGCTGCTCTGTGCCCTGCTGGCTTGCTGCAATGCACTTTTCATCCCGTGGAGCAGCCTGGGAAAATTAGTTTTCCTTACAAATGTTTAGGGCAGGTTTTTTCATTACCTTTGGGAAAAGGTGTCATGTAGGGCAGCATTTCTCAGCCTTTCTAACCACCAGACCTTTAAAATCACACCTGGGGGCTGCCTCATCTTTTGGTTAAAAATAATCTTCAGCTTCCTGAAGGGTGGCTGTGCTGAGCTGGGGGTCGCTCTCTTTCTCCGGGCAACCACAGACAGAACAAGAGGACACAGTCTCAAGCTGTGCCAAGGGAGATCCAGGCTGGAATTAAGGAGGAAGTTTTTCACAGAAAGAGTGGTCAAATACTGGAATCATCTGCCCAGGGAGGTGGTGGAGTCCCCATCCCTGGATGTGTTTAAAAAAAGACTGGATGTGGCACTGGGTGCCATGATCTAGTTGAGGTGTTAGAACATGGGTTGGACTCGATGATCTTAAAGGTCTCTTCCAACCTAGAAATTCTGTGATTCTGTGATCGACTGACCCCCTTGGTCTGGTGGTTTTTATTTGCCACCAAAGAAAATACAGGGCCAGCCTTAAATGATCTGGTTTGCCCTCCTTTGTTGAGCTCCTTGAAGGCCTGTACAGCTCTTGGCTCCTCCTGTGAACCATCTCCTGCTGTCTCATGAGATGAAGAAGCCACGCTGTGGGTGACTGGAAGAGCTCTGACTTGTCTGCCAGCCTGTGCTGGGACAGGTGACAAGGGCCGCTTTTGGGAGTGCTGCTCCAGCAATATTCCAAGTGCTGACTTCAGCAGGCTGTGATTCTGGGATGGGTGTTGCTCTCCTGTCTGCCTGCACCCAGGGCAATGCCTCACCTGCTTTTTGTCGCTGTTATTTTGCCTCCCTTCCTTAGAGACCAAGCAGCCCTGAAACTTTTATTACAAACATCCATCTGTTGCTACAAACACTGGTGTTTCAAATACTGTTTTCTGCTTCCCAAGCTCTGATTAACATTCCAATATCAAAATCCCCCCAAATTTTACAGACAGCTCACCCCCCCTCGAGATATTCCTGTTTGCATCACAGCTTTAGTCAGCCGTGATGTCTTCTGTATATTCCTGGTAATTATTGTTCATTTGCTGTTTACAGGCTGATGCAGCCGCATTAAGGATGTGCTGCAGGTGTTTGGCAGAGGGGGTTTTGGGCAGGTTTCCTGTCTGGCAGAGGGCTGGTTGCCTTTGGGAATGTTTCTGTGGGCAGGATGCTGGCATTAGGGGTGAGTCTGGCCATGGAGAGTTTCCTCCTTGGGCCCTGGGCAGGTTTTCAGGCTGTCCTTGTGTTCCTGTGGGATTGGTGTTCACTCAGCAGCCTCCAGGGCAGGGATTCATTCCTAGCACTGTTCCCATTTCTCTGGGAAAGAGGAACTCTTCTCTCTTCAGGAGGAGTTTCCAGGTGGAGAGAAGCAGATCTTTGGGGGTACATTCTGCCCCTCTGCTCTGCTCTGCTCTGGTGAGATCCCTCCTGGAATAGTGTCCTGCTCTGTGGTCCTTGCAGACAGGAGGGACATGGAGCTGTTGGAGCGAGTCCAGAGGAGGCCACCAAGAGGATCAGAGCAGCTCTCCTGTGAGGAAGGGTTGGGAGAGCTGGGATTGTTCAGCCTGGAAAAGAGAAGACTTCAGGGTGGCCTAATTGTGACCTTCCTGTTCCTGAAGGGAGATGACAGGAAAGATGGAGAGAGAGGATTTACAAGGGATGGAGGGACAGGACACAGGGAATGGCATCCACTGCAGAGGGCAGGGATGGATGGGATATTGGGAAGGAATTCTTCCCTGTGAGGGTAGGCAGGCCCTGGCACAGCTGTGGCTGCCCCTGGATCCCTGGCAGTGTCCCAGGCCAGGCTGGATGAGGTTGGAGCAGCCTGGGATGGTGGAAGGTGTCCCTGCCCATGGCAGGGGGTAGAACTAAATGGTCTTTAGGCTCCCTTCTAACCCAAACCATTCTGGGAAGCTGTGACAGCCCTTCAGGCCCTGGTTTGACCCAGTCCCGAGGGTCCCATGTGAGATTCACTTCTGTGTGAGATCTGGGAAACCTTGTTTTCTGGGCAGAAGATGGGGACAAGCACCTGGAGTGGCAGATGCTGCTTCCAGGGCAGGTGCAGGAATGACTGTCCTCAGCTGGCTGCCAGCAACTTGCTCCAAGTGCACTGGCAAGGATGAAAGAGAAATAAAATTTCATAGAATCATGGAATCTCCTGAGCTGTAAGGGACTCACAAGGATCATGGAAGTTCCACTCCTTTGTGCCAGGAAACTTCTGCTGAGGGAGCAGGGAAGGCATGTGCTCACCATCAGCCTGGGGCTTGTCCAGAGGAGCAGGCAGTGCCAGGGAAGTTGGCTCAGGCTAAACCCAACCCTTCAGCCTCTGGGGCATTCCCTTCCCTGTGCCCTGCTGTGGCTGTAGTGGGAGATGCAGGGAGAAGTTCTCCTCCTTTCCTGCCTGGCTGTGGTGGGGGACACAGTGAGAAGAAATCCCAAAATCCACTGCTCAGGGGATGTTCCTGTGACACTCAGGGCAGCAGAAAGAGTGGGAAGAGCAGCCCGGAGGGGGGAAGGAGGCTGAAGCAGAGGCCAAGCCCAGGGATTGCACAGTCCCTGCTGTCGGTGTTCCCAGCACACGAGGTGGAGGCTGGATTTTGGGATTGTGGCACATCACCCCGGAGCTTACTCAGCACCCAGAGCCACTCCTGCTGCTCTGTCCCCGTGGGACAGCCCAGCCCAGCCCTGCTCCTCAGCCTCCTGCCAGCTGCTCACACCCAGGGCAGGTGGAGCAAAACCCCTCAGCTGGGTGATTCACGGTGCCAGCAGGCTCATGGCACGTGTTGGGGACTGGATCCATCCCTGGTTTATCTCAAACAGCTGCTCTCCTTGGCACAGGCTGAGGATGTAGGTAAATATTTTGTTTGTGGGGTGGGAGGAAGTGTTTTGAGGTACCACCCACTGGAGGGCACGTTTGGTACAGAGCTCAGCTGCTCTGGCAGCAGGAGGTGAAGGCCCAAAGCAAGTGAGGGCTGAAAAATGGGTTCTGGGGGGGTCATGGAGCAAGAGGGAACCTCTGGAATGAACACAAATCCTGCCAAATGATCTGGCACTGCCATTTCCCTGAGTCTTGAAGTGGCTCAGCTTCAAGCTGCTTGCTGGGGGCATCACTGGGGCTTTCACCAGGGCTCTGAGGAGCCTCAGCTCTGGATGTTCTTGGTGCTGCTTCTCTGTGCTCCTCTGGCTGTAGGTTGGGCACACACAGCCTGGGGAAATTGCCCATTTTTACCCATTCTGGCTGAAATCCTTGGAGGAAGAAAGATTGAACAGATGTGGAGTTTTCCCAGCACCTTTCCCTTTGCCCCTTGCCCCCACAGGTGTGTACAGGGTGACCCTGAGGCTTATCCCACCAATCAGTTGGGATTTGGAGAGCTCCAAAGCATGACCCCCATCCAGTCCTGAGGATTTTGGGATCATCTGCAGTGCTTCCCTGGTGGGGTAAAGCACAGACAACTGGTATTATCCATTAATGCATTTATTTCCAGCTCCTCTTGCACTGTTGTCCTGTTTCCTGACATCTTTTCCTACTGCTAGAAGAAGACAAAGTTAGGTTACAAGATTGCAGCTGAAGCCCCAAGCTCGGATCTTTCAGTGTGTAACTTTCATGTAATTTCAGTCAAGAGTCTGGGTTGTGTGTAGCTCCATGCAGCATTCAGCCTGCAAACTGAATTATTTAATTGCCCTGCAGGGTATGCAAACCAAATAAAATTGAGTCCACGTGAGCTAATGTCATCTCTTTTGGCTCGACAAGAAAAAAAGTTGGTGTTAGTTTTGCATCTCTGGATTATATTCATTCAGGGTGAGGTTGGTTCTGGCTTGAATTGGTCACCAGACATAACAAAACCAGACCTGGCCCAAATGGTGCTGCCAGTGGGGGTTGGTGGGAGCTCCAGTGTTCCCCCTTTTACAGGGATGTCATTCCTTTGGAGTGACGTCTTTGTCAAGCATGGATACAGGGAGCAGCTGAAGATTATCCCCAGATCTTTTTTAGGTCACTTTCAGACCCAACCTTTAAGCTTCCTGCCTTGAAGGATGCCAAGATTGCAGGAAATAAAAATGTGGTTGGTTGGTGCCTTGCTGTGGTTTGTTTTTTGATGTGTTTTTTAAATGTATATATAAATTTGCAACAGCTTTCAGTTGGGTAAGTGGATTAGCAAATTGCTACTGTTTGTTTTTACAAGGGTGATTCAGGTTAGTGGAAATCTTAAATCACTGCTGATCTTCATTACTGTGCAAAATGCAGGACAGAATTCAGTACATGTGTGAGGGTGACACACTGAGCTGCAGTGTAAACACTGAAAATATGAGTGAGCCTCCAAATCATGCTGCCTCAACAAAACAGAGTTGTTCCAGTGGGGTAGGGAATTCTGGCTATTTTTTCCCCCACCTCCCCATTTCATGTGACTCTCTGCTCCATTTCTGCATCCTCCTCTCAGCTCCAGTTCCACGGTGGTAAATATAATTTTACTGAAGTTGTTGTGTAGCTCTTGCTGAATTATGAGGAGCAGCTGAGGGAGCTGGGAAGGGGCTCAGCCTGGAGCAAAGGAGGCTCAGGGGGGACCTTGTGGCTCTGCACAGCTCCTGCCAGGAGGGGACAGCCAGGGGGGTCGGGCTCTGCTCCAGGGAACAGGGACAGGACAAGGAATAGCCTCAAGTTGTAGCAGAGGAGGTTTAAACTGGATATTGTGGAAAATTCCTTCCTGGAAAGGGTTGTCCAGCCCTGGCACAGCTGCCCAGGGCAGTGGTGGAGTCCCCATCCCTGGAGGGATTTAAAACCTCTGTGCATGTGGCACCTGGGGAATGGTCAGTGCTGGGGGAATGGATGAACTCAGTGATCTTTTCCAACCTGAATGATTCCAGGATTCTCTGATTTCCCCAAGGACTCACTGCGGGTGTGGGGGAAGCAAAACTACTTCTGTGTTGAGCAACTTTGTAATCTGCCAGTAATGGATGTGTCAGGAAACCACAGCTGAATTTGTACTACTTCTTTCTTTGTTGTTTTTTTTTTTTCTTCAGGGCTTGCACAAAGCCTGTTGAGTTGTTCAGGATGATGCAAGAAGGATCCATCAGATGTAGAACAGATGTTTTGGTGCCAAATGGCCTCTGAGGCCAGCAGAGGGACTGCTGCAGTTAATCACAGAATCTTGGAATGGTTTGGGTTGGAAGGGACCTTAAATTCCATCCCATCCCACCTCTGCCATGGCAGGGACACCTTCCACCATCCCAGGCTGCTCCCAGCCCTGTCCAGCCTGGCCTGGGACACTGCCAGGGATCCAGGGGCAGCCACAGCTGCTCTGGGCACCCTGTGCCAGGGCCTGCCCACCCTTCCAGCCAGGAATTCCTTCCCAGTCACCCATCTAACCCAGATGAAGCCATTCCCTGTGTCGTGTCCCTCCATCCCTTGTGAATCCTCTCTCCCCATGTTTCCTCTCAGCTCCCTCAGGCACTGGGAGGCTGCAGTTGGCTCATCCTGGAGCCTTCTCTTCCCCAGGCTGAACAATCCCTGGGGGAGTTGTGCAGAGCCACAAGGTCCCTCCTGAGCCTCCTTTGCTCCAGGCTGAGCCCCTTCCCAGCTCCCTCAGCCTCTCCTGGTGCTCCAGACCCTTCCCCAGCTCCATCCCCTTTCCCTGGACCCTTTCCCATCCCCTCCATGTCTTTCTGTCATGAGGAACCCAAAGCTTCCCCCAGGATTTGAGCATGGCTGAATTTTTGTCAGGATGCTCTTTAGACTTGAATTGTTGCTGTCTCCAAGAGCTTGGAGAGCACAGAGCCTGTGAGGTGGCTGTGCTGGAGCCAGGTACTGCTGCCATCTCCCCAGGAGCAGGTGTCCCCAGGCACACAAAGCTCCCCCGGCAGTGCCAGGGGCTGCCCCGAGTCCCTGCAGGACTCGTCAGCACTGCACAAACCTTTGGGTGTCTGCAGACATCCTGTGCAAACACGGGGGGGGCTGAATCATGAAAGGCTTCCTGGGGCTTAACCTGTGTTAACAGTGCACTGAAGGCTAAATTAAAACAGAAAAGAAATTCCTTTTTAATCCTTATCCAGAGCTGCTCCATCCTCTGCTCACATTGCTGTGGTTCTCACCAAACCAAACCGAAGCTGATGAACCCCAAGGACTTTCTGTGGGGCTGGCATTGTGGCATTGTTGCCTGTCTGGTGCCATGTGCCAACTGCAGCTCTCAGCTCCCTGTTCTCCTCCAGGAATGGCTTCCTGAGGCTCATCCAGGAGGGGTCTGAGCTGGCAGCCCTTGGCTCACAGCAGCCATGTCCCTTCTGCTTAAACTTAACTTGACTCACTGGGAAAGGGAAAGAAAATTATGACTTTTTTATTGTCTGCAGTGTTAACAAGTCCTGGCTGAGTTGTTTATATTTGATTTCTTGGTTTTGATGTTGTTGATTTTGATTTTATTGGTTTTTTCTCCCCCAGGTTACTGGCTATTTAGATGACTGCACCTGCGATGTAGAAACCATCGATGCCTTCAACAACTACAAACTTTTTCCTAGACTGAATGAACTCCTGCAAAGTGACTATTTTAGATACTACAAGGTCATTTTTCCTTGCAAGAATTGTATTTATTTGTGTGCTGCTGTCTATATTTTTTTTAATCTCCGGTGAACTTACTGCTGATATTTTTGAAATCAGAGCCCTGCATTTTAACCCTGATCTTTTAAGGGTGCAGTCAGTCAGGACCCTTCTGTTACGAGCAGAATCTCAATAAGATGCAGTGTACTTTTAAGAGGATTTCAAAGATATTTCCTTATCCATTTTTGCCTCTTAAGCAACGCATTAATGAGAGCACTTCCCTTGGTGAGCTGTGATTTAAAGATGCTGATGACCAGTGATCCATAACGAGAGGATTTCACATGGAAAACCTGCATTAGTTCCAGACCCTCAGGTTCATTGGTGGCTGTTGCTGCCAGACATTCCATGGATTGGCTTCCATGAGGTGGATTCTGCTCCCATTCAGTCAGATTCCCTTTATGCCCCTCTCTTGCAAATCCACCAAATCTTGTTAAATATTAATTATTTTGGGAGAATGATTCTTGGTACCAGCTCAGGCAGGAGAAACATTGGGATTTGTTAAAGAAACTCGTGTCCTTTCCCCTTCCAGGGTTGGGATTTGTGACAGAATTACTGAGATTGGTCTGAATGAAGCCTAGAATCCTGGAATTCCAGCATGGTTTCATCCCACTCCATCCCCTACCACAGGCAGGGACACCTTCCACTGTCCCAGGCTGCTCCAAGCCCTGTCCAGCCTGGCCTTGGGCACTGCCAGGGATCCAGGGGCAGCCACAGCTGCTCTGGGCACCCTGTGCCAGGGCCTGCCCACCGTCCCAGCCAGGAATTCCTTCCCAATATCCCATCTAACCCAGATGAAGCCATTCCCTGTGTCCTGTTCCTCCATCCCTTGTCCCCAGTCCCCCTCCAGCTCTCCTGGAGCCCCTTCAGGCCCTGCCAGGGGCTCTGAGCTCTGCCTGGAGCCTTCTCCTCTTCAGCTGAGCACCCCCAGCTCTCCCAGCCTGGCTCCAGAGCAGAGGGAGCTCTGGCCCTCAGGACATTTGGGAATTATGGAAATGTCTGGGTGGGAAAGCCCCAGCAGAAAGAGCCAAGCGAGGATTAAAAGGATTTAAACCTGTGCTGATAACAAGGTTGTGAGTGATGTTATCAGTCTGGGTCACCAGGGAGTTGCTGGTTGGAACAAACAAGTGCAGAACTTGGATTTCTCTTGGAAGACTGAGGAGTGGAAGGTTGGCTGCATGGGGGAGGTGTGTTATTGAAGGGGTGATGTGTTATTTGCAGGTGAACCTACAGAAACCTTGTCCCTTTTGGGAGGACAACAGTCACTGTGGAATGAGAGACTGTGCTGTACAGCCCTGCCCCTCTGTAAGTACCAAATCCATTCTTTTTCATATATTTTTTTAAATTCAACTTCTGCAGAGCAAGAGGAAACAGCAGACGAGTGACTGAATATTTTAGTTACAGCAAAACTGGGGCTCTGATGGGTCTTTCATGGGTGCAGCAGCACTGGTGGCCATGAGAAAGGCCAAAATCCTAAATTCTGTAATAATACTAATAAAGCTTCAAGACTGGCTGGGATTTTAACAGCTGATCCTCTGCAAACAGCCAAAAACTTCTCCTGGTCTTTTTTTTTTTCATTTTTTCAATTAGTAAGTAGATTTTAGGGCAAATCCATTATTGTTTTTGTGCTAATTGACAGAATTTGTTGCCCGTGAGCTGCGCTGTGATTTAGTTTTGGCTGATGAATTTCACCCAGAGCTTTCCAGCCCTCTTCTTGTAGGAGAAATGGCTCTTTCAGCATCCCGTTTCCAAGGACACTCTTGCCCCTGTGTCCTGGACAAAAGGGTTTTGTTCCCTCAGCTGTAAGAAAAAAACCCTGACTGCAGATGTCTGCCCAAAAAAAAGGGGTGAGAAGGTGAGGGAGTCACAGCTTGGTGGCTGGTGGCCCCTTTGGGGACATTTCATGTTTTGGTGTTGACAGCCAGCACAGGCTGTCTTACTCCCTCACTCTTGGGTTCTAAAATGGAATGATGATTTTTTTTTTCACCTCAAAATAACCCTAAATGTTGTTTAAATACTTTTCCTTAAAAAAAAATCTATTTTTGGTAGTGATTATGAGTAATGTGATGGAGTTCTGTTACAATTACCTACGTTTTAGCTGAAAGTTGTTCTTATTTTAGGAACTGACTGTCCCTGCTGCTCTTGATTATTTTGATTTGGGTCCATTTCTTCCTGAAATCAATAAAAATAACTCTTATTGCTTAATTTTTCTTTTTACCATCCCAGTACTTGCTCCTGTAGCAGTGGTTCTATTGCCTTCCTGCTCCTGGAGAGAATGGAAGTTGAGGAGAATTTTGGGGCTGGTTGTGTGGGGCTGACATTCCATGATGGAATGGTCAGAGGGAGGTTTGGAATGTCACGTGTCGAGGGCTGGTAGATGAAAAATATGAGGAGGCACCTGGGCTCCTGCCAGGAAGGGGGTGCCAGGCCTGGCTTCCCCAAATTCCTGCTTGGACAAGCAAAGCAGAACCTGATGTAGCAGCTGTGCGAAGCTGCAGACCTTTGGAGAAGAGGAATCTTTCAACAACAACAACAAAAAATCAAAATAAACCACCAGGAATGTTTCTTCTCCTTGCTCTGGGGAGGAGTGAGGAGTGGGATGTGTTGCAAGCTGGGCAGAGTGTTGTGGTCACCTTCTCACCTCTGGCAGCTGTGGTGACACCCCAAACCTTTCCCAGAGGTGGGGCTGAGAGGTCTCACCAGCCCCACAGGTGGCACTCGCTTTGTTTTGTCTTTCAGGATGAAGTCCCTGATGGAATCAGAGCTGGGAGTTACAAGGTGGGTGTGGGTTATTTTGTGGTCCAGTTTTGTGCCATAGAAGTGACAAGGTTGGAAAAGACCTGGGAGATCATCGAGTCCAGCTGTCCCCTTACAGCCCCGTGTTCATCACCAACCCACGTCCTCAATGCCACATCCACGTGGGTTTTGATCACTTCCAGGGATGAGAACTCCCCCACCACCCTGGGCAGCTCCTTCTAATGCCTGGCAACCCTTTCCAGGAAGGAATTTTCCTTAATATTCAACCTAAACCTGCCCTGGCCCAGCCTGAGGCCGTTCCCTCTGCTCCTGTCCCTGTTCCTGGAGCAGAGCCCGACCCCCCCGGCTGTCCCCTCCTGGCAGGAGCTGTGCAGAGCCACAAGGGCCCCCCTGAGCCTCCTTTGCTCCAGGCTCAGCCCCTTCCCAGCTCCCTCAGCCTCTCCTGGGGCTCCAGACCCTTCCCCAGCTCCCTTCCCTTTCCCTGGACCCTCTCCATCCCCTCCCTGTCTTTCTGTCATGAGGAACCCAAAGCTTCCCCCAGGATTTGAGCACGGCTCAGAAAATGTCAGGATGCTCTTTAGACTTGAATTGTTGCTCTCCCCAAGAGCTTGGAGAGCACAGAGCCTGTGAGGTGGCTGTGCTGGAGCCAGGTACTGCTGCCATCTCCCCAGGAGCAGGTGTCCCCAGGCACACAAAGCTCCCCCGGCAGTGCCAGGGGCTGCCCCGAGTCCCTGCAGGACTCGTCAGCACTGCACAAACCTTTGGGTGTCTGCAGACATCCTGTGCAAACACGGGGGGGCTGAATCATGAAAGGCTTCCTGGGGCTTAACCTGTGTTAACAGTGCACTGAAGGCTAAATTAAAACAGAAAAGAAATTCCTTTTTAATCCTTATCCCTCCCCACCCCTTTGCTCTCCAACCCAGTACTCAGAAGAAGCCAACAGCCTCGCTGAGGAATGTGAGGAAGCCAAGAGGCTCGGAGCTGTTGATGACTCTTTGAGGTTTGACTTCTTTTACCATAAATCCTTCCCTGTCCTGAAGGAAAGCTGGGATCAGAGCCCTCTCTGAGAGGTTTTCCCCACGTTTTTTGCAGCAAGGAAACACGGCAGGCAGTGCTGCAGTGGGCACAGCACGACGACTCCTCGGACAGCTTCTGTGAGGCTGATGGTATGGGCACCTGGCAGGGCTGCCGAGGCTGGCACTGGGATTTGAGCACTTCTGCAGAGCTTTAAATCGTGGAATGCTTTGGGTTGGAAATCCCCATTGCACTCCCTGCCATGGCAGGGACACTTTCCACTGTGCCAGGCTGCCCTGTCCAGCCTGGCCTTGGGCACTGCCAGGGATCCAGGGGCAGCCACAGCTGCTCTGGGCATTCCATCCCATCCCCTCCCCACCCTCCCAGCCAGGAATTCCTTCCCAATATCCCATCCCTCCCTGCCCTCTGGCACTGGGAAGCCATTCCCTGTGTCCTATCCCTACAGATCCTGAGGTATAGCTCCTCTCCCACTCCCTGAGGTATAGCTCCTCTCCCACTCCGTGTAGCCTCTTCAGATCCTGGAATGTTGCTATGAGGGCTCTACACAACCTCCTCTTCTCCAGGCTGAACAGCCCCAGTTCCAGGCCAAAGTGTGATATTTCATCAAAACAGCATTTCTGCTCCTTTCCACCCCCCTGACCTCAGGATTTTGAAAAGAATAATACACAAATATTTCTGACAGAGCTTCCTTGCTGCTCTGGGCTTTGCTGTGTTTAGCAAGGTGGGGCAGAGATGGCTGGATCAGCCTTGGAAAATGTCATTTTCCCTGAGAAAATCCTTGTCCCTGAGCCACCTGTGCTCCACAGACATCCATTCTCCTGATGCTGAGTACGTGGATTTGCTCCTGAACCCGGAACGTTACACTGGCTACAAGGGCCCGGATGCCTGGAAAATTTGGAACAGTATTTATGAAGAAAATTGCTTCAAGTAGGTGCTTTGGGGGACCAGTTCCACGAGCCTGAGGGTGCTGCTTTGTGCAGAGGGGCAGAAATGAATCCTCAGCCTCCCGTCTGTGCTGCAGTGCCTGTGCAGGGTGGGATGCACCGGGGACAAGCCATGTGGCTGGCCCAAAAGAAGAGAATTGAGTTTTCCTGCCTGTTTTTTTCTAAAAAAAAAGGAGAAAGCACCACCAAACCCCCACAGAAACCCACATTTTGCTCTGTCCTTTCCCTTCCTGGAAAGGCTGAAGCATGGAAGAGGATTTTTGATCCCCTCAGGCTGTTTGAAGTAGCTACTTCTGCTCTGCTCTGTTTGTGCACACGAGAGACAGTAACTTATTTACATCTCTTATTTAAATGATTTCTTTTCCTCCTCCTAGGCCTCAGAATGTGAAAAGACCTTTGGCATCTGGCAGAGGTGAGTCATTTATTTATCTCACTAAGTGGGTTAGTAGTGAACTGATCCCAGCTCCAGGAGCAGTGAATGTTCTCTGGGCTCCTTCTCCTGCTGCATCAGAAATATCTTGTAGTTCTTGACCAAGTGTAGAATTTTGTGGCACCTGGAAGTGGGTTTTTCTAGCATCCATTGTGGTAAAAGAATGTCTGATCTTCCAGTCCTGGAGAAAAGGTGAGTTTTGGAGGGGCTGGGAGCAGGGTGACCCCTGAGCTGTCCCTGGTGTCTGAACTTGGCAGTGCCAAACCCCCTGTGATGGATGGAAATGAGAACCTGGCTGGGATCCTCCACGGAACCACCCAGAGGGCAGCTGTGCCCCGGAGCCAAGGCCAGGCAGAGTCAGTGAGGGCAGGGAAGGGGTTTGGAAACATCATCAACCTCCAGCAGCACCCTCTGCCACCATCTCCTCATTTTCCCCTAGATGATGGAGGTGTTCATCCCCTTCGTGTGACCCTGGTGTGAAGGGGTGGCTCTTCTCCTGCTGAAGGAGATGTGCAAGGTCCCTGGAAATACCAGCTTTTACTTCCTTTGCAAATATTGATCCCTCCTGCCCTGGTCAGGTTACTCAGCACTGTTCTCATCCGGTGTCCTCAGTGCTGCACTCGGGGTTTCTGTGTTCAGAACATTTCCAAACCTCCCTGGAGAGGATCCCTCTCTTGTCAGAGCAGCTGAGCAGAGCAGTGCTTGTGCTTTGGAGCTTAATTTTGGTTGTGTGTAATGTTCTTACCCTCTTTTTCTCTCTCTCCCTCCACCCCTTGTGCTTTTCTCCCCCAGGAGATGACGGAGGTGAGTGGCACTGTTTGTTTTTGCTGATAACAGAAACAAGTGGGGTGTCCTTATCCTGCTGTCACAGGCTGTGCCATTCGATAACGCACCTGGTTAGCAAAATTATTCATCAGGCAAACCAGGAATGAGGCATGGCATCACAGGAAATCCTGAGTGGGATCACAAGGATCAGAGTCCAGCTCCTGGCCCTGCACAGACTCCCCAACAATCCCACCCTGGGATCCCTGGGAATACTGTCCAAACACTCCTGGCAGCCCTGGGGCTGTGCCCATTCCCTGGGGAGCCTGGGCAGTGCCCAGCACCCTCTGGGGGAGGAACCTTTCCTTGATATCCAACCCAAACCTCCCCTGGCACAGCTCCAGCCCTTCCCCGGGTCCTGTCCCAGCTCAGCAGAGTGAAGAGGAGATCCCTGTCCCAGCCCATCTTCATGTGAAGGGCTTAAAAAGTCCACCAGCATTTTCTGACAACACAAGTCCAGTCTGAAGGCAGTCACTCAAGAGTGAGAAGGCTTTGGGGACAGGAATTGTCCTGGGTTTTTCCAGTGCCTATTACAGGGAAAGCTTTGAACAGACTCACAATCCCAAATTGGGATTATCTGGAGCTGTAGGAGAGGGGTGCCCAGCTCCCTCAGGCCCTGGGAAGGGCTGTTCCCTGGAGTTCTCCGTTCTCCACAGCATCTCCTTGTCTCCAAACCATCCCCAGATCCTGCTCTCCAGATCACTTCCACGCGCAGAGCAGGGACAGGGAAGCCCTGCCTTGTGGCATTCTGCACGCTCGCTTGCACTCTGTGGTTTTTTGCTTGGTTGGTTTGTTTGTTTTATAAAAATATCCCTGTCCCCACTGTGCCCACAAGAGGAAAGCAATCCCTGATCCTTGTTTTTCCCAGCACTGGGCTGTCGTGCCCCCCCAGCCCCCTGGGGAAAGCCCACGTGCTGCTTGGAGCACTGCCATGGCGTGTTAGAGAAGCATCAGTCACAAGGGCGGGCAGGAAAACTCTTTCCATGCTCTTTTAATGCTCCTTTCCCAGTTTCTGCAAACTGGAGTGGGCAGGGGGTCCTCTGGGGCCAGCCTGGAGGTGGATTCAGGGCATCAGGCTTGGGCTGTACCCTCACTGATGTGTTTTCCTCGCTTTCTTTCCAGGGCACACGTTTTACAAGTGGCTCAAAGGTAATCCTTGCTCTCAACGTGGTTGCTCCTCCTGGGATGGACAGGAGATGGGACATGGTGGGATTAGGGGCCACTCTCCGTGGGATTAGATTCCTGCCTCACAGCCAGGAGCATTGACAACCCAGTGGGTGCTTTCAGTGTCTGAAGGTGCCCTTTTCTTTGCAGGGGTCTGTGTGGAGAAAAGAGCTTTCTACAGGCTCATCTCCGGTCTCCACGCCAGCATCAACATCCACCTGAGTGCCAGGTACCTCCTGCAAGGTAAATCCTGCTTCCTGCCCCAGCTCTCCTGCCTCACTCCACACTGACACTGCCGTGGCTCTGCCAGATGCTGCTTGGAGCCTGTTCCTGCGGGACTCAGGCCTGTTTGTGCTCTTGCAGCACCCAGCAGGTGTAACAGGGTTAGGGATGCAGTTGCCTCATGCCTCCAGGTCTGACAGGGGCTGGGCCAGGCACTGTACCAGCCCTTCCAGCAAGTATTCCCTCTGTTCCTCCTCCAAGGTTGTTTTGGAGTGGGTTTCTAGCTGTGGGTCAAGGCTGTCCCTTCCCAGCCTGGTTTTATGATGGTCAGTCCAGCAAGAACCTCACCTGGACTGGGAAATGCTTGGCTGGGCTTTCCCAAGGCCATTGATCCATTTCCAGCAGCCATTTCCATGTCCATGTCCATTTCCACTTCCATTTCCATTTCCATGTCCATTTCCACTTCCACTTCCATTCCCACTTCCACTTCCAATTACATTCCCACTTCCATTTCCACTTCCACTTCTATTTCTACTTCCATTTCGATTTCCACTTCCACTTCCATTTCCACTTCCACTTCCACTTCCATTCCTACTTCCATTTCCCCTTCCATTCCCACTTCCATTTTCCCTTCCATTTCCACTTCCATTTCCCCTTCCATTCCCACTTCCATTTCCATTTCCATTTCCATTTCCTTCCCATGCTTTGGTCCATAAATATCTATCTGAGGAATCCCACTTTCAACCCTGGGCTTGAAAATCAAGGTGATTGCTGTTGGAATTTGGGCAAACCATTAAGATTTAACTAAATAATTGTATTGAAGTGTCTGCAGCCCACTTGGACCTCACCTGGATGTGAGTCAGGCCAGGCTGGAGTTGGAGATGGGATAATGTGGGAAACATCAGAGGCAAGAGATGAGCTGGGGCTGCAGCATCAGCTTGGGAGGACTTTTATATCTTCCACTATGGCTTTTATAGAATAATCCTAAATGCATGGTAAAATGAGCAACAGAAATATTCTTTGTGGGCTTGAAAATATTTATATTTATATTTATATTTATATTTATATTTATATTTATATTTATATTTATATTTATATTTATATTTATATTTATATTTATATCATGTATAAATATTTATATTTATAAATATATTTCTGTTTATAGTTTATCACAGGGTGAAAAACTCAGAGTTTTGGGGTTTTAGTATGGAGGTGGATAAGACAAGATGGAGGATTTTGAGCATTGTCTGATCTCCTTCTTGTTCTTCATCTTCTCCATTCTTTGCAGTATTAACAACACAGGGTGATTGATTAGAAAGAACCACAACACAAATACTGGGTGAAGAAACAAATAATTAGTTATCAGTAGAAGGGTAGAAATAAAATACATTCTAAAAGTTAATTGAGCAAAATAACTTTAAAAGACCTTAAGCCTTTGTGTCTTGTAACTTTTCAGTACCTTTCTCTTTGTGCACTAAGTCTGGTGTGTAAACACCATACTAAACCATTGATAAGAGAAAAAATAAACAACAGCCTAAAGACCAAAAAAACCAAAAGTCCCATTTGCCTCTCAGTTCTACACAGAACTTTTTAGGGGTCTCCCCATCAAAAGAACCTCGGGGGGCCTCCCACAAAACCACCTCTCGTTCCTTTGGGGTTTGTTTCTGCCTCAGATTCGTGGTCGGAGAAGAAATGGGGCCCCAACGTCACGGAGTTCCAGCAGAGGTTTGATGAAGTCCTCACCAGAGGGGAAGGGCCCAGAAGGCTGAAGAACCTCTATTTTCTGTACCTGATTGAGCTGAGGGCCCTGTCCAAAGTGCTGCCCTTCTTCGAGCGCCCCGGGTTCCAGCTGTACACCGGCAACGAAGGGCAGGATGCAGAGATGAAACACCTGCTGCTGGAAGTTCTCCACCTGGCCAAGTAATTGCACTCAGGGCCTGGGGACAGTGGCTCTGCCACCATCTCTGTGCTTAACCTGACCCGTAAAGCTCCCAGAAAGGCAGGTTCTGCCTTCTTCCTGGAGCCATTGGTGCGGTAGAGTCACAGAAACGTGGAATGGTTTGGGTTGGGAAGGACCTTTTTAAAGGTTATCTAGTCCAGCCCCCTTGCCATGAGCAGGGACATGAAAGCAGTAGTGTAGTTTGGCTGGGAACACATTAATAATTCCTGTATGCAAATTACAGAATTTGGGTAATTAGTCCCCCGGTTTAATAGCCTCGGCTGCCTTTTGGATTTAGCAGGATTGAATTTAATAACTGCCTACGTGTTAGCCCTAAAATTGGCTACCTGTGTGACTCATCTGTGGGACACCAGGCCTGGCTTCATGTTTGCAACTAGAAAAACATCCTAAATATCTTGGTAACAGAGGTCTGGGCTGTTGGATGGAGTTTGGAGTAAAAGGAATGGAAGATACTGGAACCAGACAGAAATGGGTGTCTCCTAAAGTGATCAATGTTTGATTTATCTCATCACCCTCCTGTGCTTCTGTCTGTCAGCACTGAAATTGCTTAAATACCATCAAGCAAGTGCTGAAAAGGCCTCCAAGGTGAGATGCCAGCTCAAATTGGAAGAGAAAATACAATCAAATGCAAATTGGAATGCAATCAATACAAATTTGAAGAGAAAATAAAATCCCAGGGTGGTTTGGGTTGGAAGGGACCTTAAATCATCTCGTTCCATCCCTTGGGAGTGGATGTCAGGTTAGAACACCTCTGGAGATGTCCAGTGGCTCCCACGTGTGTTTATGCCTGCCCCTGACTGCAGCCATACCACCAAGGAGGGCAGAAATCAAACTCTCATCATTCCCTTCCAGGTCCTTCCCGCTGCATTTCGATGAAAACTCCTTCTTTGCAGGGAATAAAAAGGAAGCTGCTAAACTGAAGGTAATTTCTGCCAAGGACCCCCCTGCAGGAGGCTTCTCCTACCTCAGTCCTGAATTCCAGGATTAACTCAGATTAATACCTGGAAGGAGCCCTAATTAGTACACAACCATGAATGTCTTTTCCCCCAGGAGGAATTTAGGCTGCACTTCAAGAATATTTCCAGGATCATGGACTGTGTTGGCTGCTTCAAGTGTCGGCTGTGGGGGAAGTTGCAGGTGAGATTTGTCAGCAATATCTGGGAGCTCTGGAGCTGGGACTGGCCCTTGGATACCAACCAGCCCCTGGATCCTGCTCAGGGCTGCTGATTCCTCACCGTGCAGGCATCAGGAGGCACTGATGGCAGCTTGCTGAGCCTGGGAAACTGGGATGAGCTGGGAGAGGGGAGGCTGCAGAGCCTGGCTGGAGTGAAATCCTCTTGCCCTGCTCAGAGGGTGTTGCCCAGCTGCAGGGAGGTTGGAGTGCTGCTGCTGAAGGATGCTCTTTGATCCCTGCACAGACACAGGGCTTGGGCACAGCGCTGAAGATCCTCTTCTCAGAGAAGCTCATCGAGAGGATTCCTGAGAGCGGCCCTTCCTATGGATTCCAGCTGAGCAGACAAGAAATCGTGGCCTTATTTAACGCCTTTGGAAGGTGGGTTTGAGACTTGCCCCTCACTTCTGCCTCAGCTGCTGTGTGCACCCAGTCTGAGCTCTCATTTCAGGCAGTTCCCAGCAGTTTTGGTGGGGACTCTTGCTCTGGTCCTAGTCTGGTATGGAGTACAACAGTCGGAATGAATTAAATATTCTTTCTACTCTGCATTTCTGTAAGGAATTCAAGGAAGCATTTATGCTGAGGTACAGAGAATTCCATCATTTTTAAGGGACTGTGTGGCTCTGTTTTTGGAGCACATTGTCCCAGGCAAGGGCTGCTGTCCTTAGGCCTCTCCCCCAGTTCACTCCCAGATCATGATGGCATTTTCAGCAGGAATCCATCAGCCCAGCCTCTCTGGATGAGGAGTTTTTGTCAGAAAAGGAGGATAACCAGGCCTTTAGGAGGGGATTTCAGGACACTCTGGTTATACATGAGCTCTTTGTGATGTTGAGAGACCAGGAGTTTCTGGCAAACAGGATTTCCCAAGGATGAGTTCCTTAACATCCAATTCCCCCGTGATTCCCAGTGTTTGCTTTAAAAATAGGCAGGGGAATAGTGAAGGGCCTGCTTCAGCCTAATTTAGCTGGAATTCCAAATCTTCTCTTCCCAAGAGCTGCTTGAAGCTGTGCTGGATACAGCCCCTTTCTCCCAGATTTTAAATAATTCACTACATCAATGTTGCTGTAACATTTCCCTTTTCTTTCCTTGCACACAGGGTTTCAACCAGCGTGAAAGAACTGGAAAACTTCAGGAATCTCTTACGAAACATGAGGTGAATTCAGTGGAGAAAGAGAGATTTGAGGACAAACACCATCATTCCACCACTCTGACTTAAACCATGGAAACCACTTGCTGGGCCTCCTGTGCCATGATTGTCTGGAACCTGCTGAGGAGATATTTTGTACAAGGGGAAAAAAAATCTATTTTTCTGGTATAAAAATGGGGACTATATATATAAATTTTATTTTATATATTGGAAGATCATCTGGAATAACTCTTTGAAATACTGCTGTGCTGTTTGGATGGATCACACCCATGGCCTTGCCTTTGGAAGCTGGAGGTGGGGCAAGAACTGTGCCATTGAATAAATTTGGGGGAAATTCCTTGTCTGCTCCATCATTCCAACCAGCCCCTCACTCCCAGTGTGCCTACACCACCTTCCTGCTGAATAAAAAAACAGCTTCAGGGGATTGGAGGAGCTGCTGCTGTCCCACGGTGAAGTCCTCTTCTCCTTGTGGGAACAGGGAGCTCCCGGTGCTCCTTGCACCCACTGGAGCCTGGGAAGATGCACCAAAGCAGGATCATGCTGGAGGAGCCCCACCTCTTCCCCTGAGGCACCTGGAGGCTGCATTCCTCCTTCAGGAAAAGCAGAGCCCACCCTCAGCCGTTCCAGAGTGTCCACGGGGCAGCAGCTGCTGCCAGGAGCCCAATCCTGCCTTCTCCTGCCCTCCCAGCCCGGGCAGCTGGGGCTGGCCTCTTCTGGGAGCCAGAATGGGGAAGGATGTGCCAGGCACGGGGCTGCTGCTCCTCAGAGCTGGCACGGGGTCAGGTGCAGGGGGATTCTGCTGCTCCAGGGACAAGCAGTGGAAAAGGGGAAAGGTCCCTCCTGGGCTGGGGACAACCCACAGATCCCCCACAGGAATAGGGGTGGGATCCCCTGTTCCTGATCCCCCACAGGAAGAGGGGTGGGATCCCCTGTTCCTGATCCCCCACAGGAATAGGGGTGGGATCCCCCACAGGAATAGGGGTGGGATCCCCCTTCCTGATCCCAAACAGGAATAAGAGTGAGATCCCCTGTTCCTGATCCCCCACAGGAATAGGGGTGGGATCCTCTGTTCCTGATCCCCTGTTCCTGCTCCCCCACAGGAATAAGAGTGAGATCCCCTATTCCTGATCCCCCACAGGAATAGGGGTGGCATCCCCTGTTCCTGCTCCCCCACAGGAATAGGGGTGGCATCCCCTGTTCCTGATCCCCCACAGGAATAGGGGTGGCATCCCCTGTTCCTGATCCCCCACAGGAATAGGGGTGGGATCCCCTGTTCTTGATCCCCTGTTCCTGCTCCCCCACAGGAATAGGGGTGGCATCCCCTGTTCCTGCTCCCCCACAGGAATAAGAGTGAGATCCCCTATTCCTGCTCCCCCACAGGAATAGGGGTGGGATCCCCTGTTCCTGATCCCCTGTTCCTGCTCCCCCACAGGAATAGGGGTGGCATCCCCTGTTCCTGCTCCCCCACAGGAATAAGAGTGAGATCCCCTATTCCTGCTCCCCCACAGGAATAGGGGTGGCATCCCCTGTTCCTGCTCCCCCCCAGGGATGGAGCCAGCCCTGCCTGCACCATCCAACGGGGACAGAGGACAGGTTTGGGTGTGGGCAGCGCTGCTGGGAAACAGCCCCTCCAAGCCTGGATCTCTGGGGAAGCCTCTCTGCTTTTCACCCTAAAACGTGGGGAGAGCAGAAGAGGCAGCCTGTGCTCCGGCAGAGCTGCTGCTCTGTGGCTCAAGCCTGTGTGGATAAACCTGGGCAAGGAATAAGGGAAGCTCCAGGTCTGGAGGTGCTGCTGGGGGAGCCAGTCCTGGGAAAGGACAAGGCACAGCTCCTGGCCAGAAGTGTCTGTGACCAGCCCCAGGTCAATGTCTGAGCACATTGCACCTCACCAGAGGGAGACACAGAATCGTGGCAGAGCCTCCCTGAGCTGGGAGGGGTCCACAAGGGACACAGAGTGCCCAGCACAGCTCCAGACCCCCAACAATCCCACCCTGGGCATCCCTGGCAGCTCCTGGAGCTCTGGCAGCCTCAGGCTGTGCCCATTCCCTGGGCAGCCTGGGCAGTGCCAGCACCCTCTGGGGGAATAACCCTTCCCTGATTTCCACCTAAACCTCCCCTGGCACAGCTCCAGCTGTCCCCCTGGGGGCTGCAGCCAGGGGACAAAGCCCCTGTGCCACCCCCAGCCCTCAGAGCTCCCAGCCCTGTGGCAGCAGAGCAATCGGATGTGCCAGGTCCTGGCAGGGCACAGGGGACTACAGGGCCACACCTGGAGCTGGCTGGGTCACCCTGGGAGCCATCCCAGCACAGAAAGTCCTTTTTTTTTTTTTTTCTTTTTGAATTTATTTCAACAGAGTAGTGCTTGGTTACAATTTAGTGAAGAACAAATAGGTACATTCATTGGCCACAGCTCCCGGGGCAGCAGCTGCTGCCCACCTGCAAAGCCAGAACACTGTTAAACCATACCCAAAAAAACCCCAAACAACCCCACAAAAAAAAAAAAAAACAAAAAAACAAAAAAACAAAAAAAAAAAAAACCCAAAAGAAAGTTTAATGAAAGGCAACTATGCATTAAAAAAGTCCTTGTAACTTCTGAGCTAGAAATGACTTCAGGAAAACACGGGAGCAGCCCCGGCAGGAGCGCTCGGTCGGACAGAGAGGAAAACCCAAAGGCTCGGCCAGACGCTCAGGGTCCATCAGCAACGAGGCTCACTGCCCTGACTGCCCTCCCAAAAACCCAGGAAGATCATAGTGTGGGTGTGTGCTTCAGTGCAAGAGGAACAATGAGCCTGTAGCCCTTGGATTTTGTAGGTTTTTTTAATTATTCTTTTTTTTTCTCTTTTTTTTTTTTTTTTTTTTTTTTGCACTACACTCGTTTCCCTCCAAAGTAAAACTTAAAGTGCTCCTAGTGCTTTGGAATTTAAGCAAGAACAGGGGCCACGAGTGTCACTTGCTGTCTTTGGAGGCTTATGGGAGCAGAAGGAAGGGTGACAGTGCCTGGCCCTTCACCAGCTCTGCCATAAGCCAAGCAGGGATTGAGATGGAGCAACCCGTTCCTGCCAGGAGACAGGGGAGCAGCCGGGGTGGAGCTCAGGGTCAGGGACTCGAGCAAGGGCTGTGCTGAGAGCCCCCATCTTTGCCTTCTCCAAAAAAAGAAGCAGGACTCGCTGCTGTTTTGGGCCAGAAGGAGGTGAGCAGGGAGAGCACAGGCCACACACGGGGACAGGGCAGTGGGACAAGTGACACCGAGCTCAGCACAGCCCCAGGGGCGAGGGGAACAGGCTGGTGAGGAGAGGATGCCCCGGGGCTCGGGTTGCTCTCACAGCTCTCAGGGTCCCTCCAGCTCCCAGCTGCTGTCCCAGCACAGCATTCCCTGTCCCCCAGTGTCCCAGCATGGAGCAGCACGAGGCAGGTTAAGAGCAGTCCCAGGGTGGATTTGGCCCAGGGTCAGAGCAGCTCCCTCCCTGCGCCAGTGCCTTTATCCAAAGCTGCTCTGCTCGTCCCCACGGCTGGCTCAGGGACAAGCCAGCAATAACACCAAGCCTCATCTCCACAGAGCCCAGGCTAGGTCAAACTTGGCTATTTTGGTTAAGGAAAGACAGAGGGACCTGTCCCAGCCTGACCCAGCACTCCCACCCTGGGCACTCCCAGCTCTGAGAGGCCCCAGCTCCACAGGGAGGGCAGAGTGAGGAGCCCAAGGATCAGATCCCCGTGGTTTCTGCCCCTTCCTTCAGCAACAGCAAGGTTCCACAGGCAGCCACGCACCCCCTGCACCTCAGTGGGGACCCAGCAGTTCACATTCACTTCAGGTTAAAACTCTTGGTTATCTGCTAAATGCAATTTAATACTGAGGGGGACGAGGGGAGCCCCACTGTGGGCAACGAGGAGGGGGAGCAGGGCTGCTCCCAGCACCCAGGGGGTGCAGCAGCCCTGGATTCACACACATTCCTGCACACACACTCCTGCTGAGCCAGCTCCAGCCTCTCCCTGCAGGGAAAAGCCAGCCCTGTCCCTCTGCCACGGGCCAGCGGGGTCATCACGAGGCCAGCAGCAACGCTGACCTCACTCAGCTCTGAGCCACAGGCCCAGGTAGGACAGGGCAGCAGCCAGGTGGGACCAGCAGGGCAGGGCAAGACCCCCCCGAGCCCCAGGGCCTCACCCAGCCCCGCCAGGTGGGAATATGGCACAGTAAACTCCAGCATCCAGCACCGGGGGCCCTGCCCAGACAGAGCTCCCCGCTCCCAGGGAGGCAGGATGCAGAGTCCTTCAGGGAACACGTCTTTGCAGAAGACAGTGCCTCTCCCAGCTCCGGATGTGCAATTTAAACAGTAACTAGAACAGTCTCAGGCCAAGCACAGCCCGAGCGAGATTCGTTCCTTCCAAGTGTGCAGATAAAAGTGCAAATATGCATTTGATGTTTCTTTTCTAGTGAGGAAGCTCTGGTGCATTTAGCTGCCAACATCTTGAAGACCAGACCAAAGGAAAAAAAACCAAAAAAAAAAAGCTTCCAGAGAGTTCAGCTTCACTTTGCTACATGGTACCTTAAAGTCACAGTTCTCTGACTTAACTGCCCGCAGCCCTGGGCTCGGTCCCGCGCGCGGCTGCGGCAGGTAGTGGAATGTTTGTGTCATGAGTTAGATGCTTCGGGGGGGAGAGAGGAGGAAAAAAGGAAAAACCGGGTTACAATCCTATACACGAGTGCCACTCTGGGAAGAGAGGGAGCCTCCTCAGTTCTGCGGGGCAGGGTGGGAGCTGTGGTGGTGGTGGTGGTTGGTCTCCGAGCCGCCAGCGGCGCAGAGCAAGGGCGCGCTGTCCGCGGCGCTCCCGCCGTCGGTGCCAGCCAGGGAACCGTAGCAGCCCGAGCACTGAGGGGTGGCCAAGCTGCAGGAGAGACAGAAAAAACAGACTGAGAGGTGGCCAAGCTGCAGGAGAGGCAGGAAAAAAACAGGCATGGGCTTTTGAGGAATGAATAATTTGGCTCCTCCAGAGTTCTGCTCCCAGCACTGGTCAGGGGGTTGAAGTTTGAAGGTTCAGTATCTCCAAGGAATTTGGCTTTGATGAGACAGCTACAAGGAGAAGAGCACCAGGCCCTGGTGGTCAAGAGGAGCCAGAAGCTCTGAACTGCTCTTTACACCCCTGGGCAGCAAGTGAGGTGTGGTAGACAGGTAGGCAGAAGAATTATAGAAGAAAGGCCTTATGAAATCAAACTGCCAAAGCTGGCCTGTCATTTCTTCTAAGTGCAGCTAACAAGCAATTTGCAAGTTGCCATGTGAAGCTATTCTGAGAATCAGAAGTTCCTTTAACACAACATTCTATTCTGAGGGTGAAAAACAAATGCACCTGTGTAAATAGCAAGATTTGTCCCATGAGAAGCCACAAAGGAAAAATGTCAACATATCTAGAGAGAGAAAACCTGATAGACATATACAACAGCCCTCACTGAGCAGTGAACTGAGCCTCACTGCATTGCTGACCAATTAGGTTTAACACAGTGCCTGCTGATATTTCCTACAAGCATGAGCTTTGTGAATGAAGAATTGCCTTTCTGCAGGAAGGGAATGGAGTCTCAGCTGGTTTATTCCAACATATGGTGACCCCGAAGACGTGACCAATGCGAGACGAACAAAAATGGTGAAATGAGCCAAGCGAGACAGGGTTTAGAGGTGGAATATACAAAGTCATGAAAGGAAGATGGACTCAGCTCCAAGGCAGGAGCAAACAGCAGTGAGGTGAGACACAGCACACAGACACAACCACCAGCAGCGCTGCTGGCTGCAGGATCAGCGCAAAAAGAAATTCAAGCAACGAATTTACAAAGTAGCAAAAGGCCACGGCTACGGTCAGCCCTGGGATCCATGCAGAACAAGCAAAGACAAGAGGCAGCCGGTGAAGTGGAACAGCGACTGCACGGGGCTGCAGAGGGTGTGGAACGCATGGAAATGAACACAACTCCTGGGAGAAAGTGAGAGCAGAACCGCGAGTCGTGGAACACAAACGTGGTCTGCAGACCTCAGGAGATACGCGGCCGAAAGAGAGTCACGGAAGGTGAGGCAGCCTAAGAGCTGCCGAGGAGAGAAAGGCCCAGCAAATCGTGGGGACAACAGTCTCAAGAACCATGGCGAGTGAACAGTCAGCTGCTAGGGTGTGGGGAAACATGCTGCAGAACAGAACCGTGATGTGGAAACGGCACGTGGGAGCGGTGACTGCACGGAAACGAACGCGGCACAGAAAGAGCACCAAACTGAGAAGAGGCAAAATATGCTGGGAAAAGGAGAAAGCATATACTTGTTGCACTGATAGCTTTGTTATTGTGTTGTGTGGTCCAGGGGCCGGTCCTCGATTCGGCAAATGCATTTAGTGGAGCCTGAGCCTACACTCTGGTTCTGGGACAGTGCCTGTGTGTGTCCCTGCGTACGGATGCTCAGGAGCACATGGCCCTTGTGCCAGTCATTTTTCTTCTATCCCAGAGCTGGACACAGCAGTAGGGGCAGCAAGAGTCAAACCGGGTGGAGAAACAAATGAAGAACCAGGAGCCCAGAACCAGAACTTAGTTGCGTGCCCGTGCAAAATCACCTCCGTCACGACTGAGTTACTCCTCAGATGGTGCAGACGGGCGGCCGTCTGAGCAGGTCTCATCCTCCAGCAGAACTCATAAACTGCAGGACTGGACAGTATTTTTATAGCAAAGCTTCCGTCCGGACCCAGCAGCTCCACCAGGGCTGGGCCCCCTGGTCAGCGGTCTCCCGTGGAACTCGGAGATTCCAAAACAGAAGAGGAGAGCTGCGGGTGCTTGGTGCCGTTCTAGAGTTTTCTACCTTCGCCTTTTGGTATTTTTCCTCTCACGGTGTGCAGTTCATAGGGTTTGTTTTTTATTGTTTTTTCCCTTCCTCTCATTCAACCACCAGTGTTTTAGCGGGGAGAACAGAGGGGCAGTGGTGCAGGATGGTGCCACGGAGCTTTCCCTTCCCTAGCTGGCGATGCCATGGGGCAGCTCAGCCCTCCTTCCCCCTTTTTGGGGCTGTGCCTGCCCATCACTTGAGATCAGCTGAGATCAATATTTAATTGCTGTTTATCTAAGAGATCTGTTGTAGATATGGGGCAGTGCAGCAGGCCTCCCCCTGCCCCAGCATGTGGCTGGGCCGCTGCACCTCTGCTCCTTTTTTTTTGGTTTGTTTTTTGGTTTTAATCTAAAACAATGTCTAAGGAGCTTACTAGAAAGTGACTCTATAAAATATTCTTCTAATCTCTACTCATGCACATATAAAATCCAGACAATGAAGAAGTCAGAGCTGCTGCCAGCTGCACTCTCTCTGCAGAGGTGTGATCCTTCACCTGGGGACAGCTACAGCAGCCCTTGGCGCTTCAGGTCTTCGTAGGTCTTTTTATTCACCACGTTCCCACTGGAATCCTCACATTCCTCCTCTGTATCCGGCTGCCACCTCTCTGAAGCCTTCTGCTGTTTCAGCTTTGCCCACAACGAGACTGCATCCTCAATCTGTGTGACGCTGGCAAAGTGTGCAGTGCTGGGGATGCCCAGGCACCACATTCCATGGGCGTGTCTCCACTCTGCAAAGTGCCTCTGGAACGCCTTGGGCCCTCAGTAGGTGTAGTTACCACAAATCTCACAGTTGTAGTTGATGTTCAGACCATGGAGTTTATACAACCAGTACGGGATGGGCTTCCCATCCCAACCAAGAGGCAGATTTTTAGGGTTATAAATGATTTCATTTTCTTCATCTTCACTCTCACTGATCTGCTCTTCCTCCTCCTCCCCTGTCTGTGCCTGCTTATGCTGCACGTTCTCACGGGTGAGGTGTCTTTGTTCCCCAAGAACTTCCACATACTCATAAATCTGAGCTTCCAGGAATGCAAGATCTTTATTTCTTTCAGTGTCTCTCTTGCCTCCTTTTGTCTTTGGATTCTTAGCAAACAAGGAAGGATCGAGTGCTTCCAGGGATTTGCCTTTAGTGCTAAAAAGCCTCTGAGCACGCTCCTCCAGAGTCCCGCCACACTTCAGCCCCAAAGCCAGCAAAGCTGATTTTAACCTGTGCAGTCCCAGGGAGGCCAGTTCCTCCCAGGAGGAGAAGGCCGAGAGGTCCAGGTGGGCACCAGCATGGGTGAGGGCACTGCTGGTCTCCTTTGGCCAGCCCGGGAATGTGCCCTTCTCCCACTTCTTCTCAAACTCCACCTGAATTTTCTCAAAAATTTCATTCTGGTCCAGTAATGGTTTCACTCGATCTGTGTAACCCTGCAGGTATTCAAGGAGCATTTCAAGATACCTCTTATATTCAGCATTTTTTCTCTCTATGGGAATATTGAAGAGTTGGTCAAATGTGGATAAGTGATATAATCCAATTTCTCTGATGATTTCAGGTTAATGTACTTGAGGTAACAATCATGCAAATCCAAGTACCGTCCGTACACCTCCCTCATCTGTGAACTCCACCAGATTCTGAGCTTCTTCACTCGCACTGTCTCTGGCCTTCAGCAGCTCCTCAAACTCCACTGACACAGGAACACAGATCTCATGTGGGTGCTTCCAATGAAACTCCTTAATTTGCTTCAGCCTGTTGTAAAACTCCACAAATTCATTTGGCCCAGAAATGGCACTGAGTTCTTCCTCACGTAGGCCGTCCTCGTCATTGTACAGCTCCCACAGGTTGCCACTCACCTCCATGCACCTGTCCCGCATGGCCCGGGTGCGGTGGTCCGAGTTGATCCGGTCGTGGAGCATGGACTTCTTGGTGAGCATCTCCTTCACCATCACATCCACGAGCCTCTCCTGCTCCTCGTGGTACCGCCGCTGCTGCTCCAGGATCGTCTCCATCCCACTCACAGCTCCCACTGCCCTGTGGGCCTGCAGCTCTCCTCTTCTCCCAGGATTATTTGCAGCAATTAATTTCTTAACCAAGTCCTACAACATTGAATTTTATCTGCAGCAGTTCCTTAAAGTTTGGGAATAATTAGCTCACAAATAAAATGCTGAAGCAGACAAAGTCAGAATACAACCTGACACCCTGTGGGTCAGGGTGTTGGCAGCCATCCAAATAAATGGTGGCTGCAGTCCTCCTGGAGTGACAAACGTGGTGCTGTTGAAGGGGTGATCCTGTAGAAGGCTGTAATTTTCCTCTGAAGGTCCAATGGTGCCTGGTCTTCCTCTGGGAATCCAGTGGAAAAGGCTGCTGTGGTGCTCCAAGCCTCAGATTATATCCAGGTAGGAATGCGTTGGCTCCTCCCCCTGGGCAGAGCATCTCCCAGTGGGATGATGGATTTTATCAGCCATGCTGGGACACTCAGGGATGATGGATTTTATCAGCCATGCTGGGACACTCAGGCACCACTGAGTGTCCCAGAAGAGATCTCCTGGAGGGAGGATTAACAGAAGAGATCTCCTGGAGGGAAGATTGGTTGTGGAAGAGATAAAGAAAACTGCCCCACCTGGTTTTAACAGCTGGCCCATTAGGAGAAGCTATCCCCTCAGAGTCATGAGGGATGGCTCATGGAGGAGATGAAGAACACTCCCTCACGTGGTTTTAACAGATGGTGATGGAAGACATCTGGTTACGCCTTGCATTGGAGCCTAAGAGAGTTAAACATTACCTTTCTATGCTGTAAGATATGAAGCTGTTTTCTTTTAAGAGGTAAGATGACTCAGACTAAAACAGCTGTGATGGAAGACTGACAAACACCTGTTCGTGGATAAGGAAGACACAGTGTGCTCACCCTTGATTTTGTGAAGATTCTATTGCTCGTTACAATCTCTGCTGTTTCACCTTCCACAGGTAACACAGAAGAGACAGTGATGATTCTCCATTATGGCTGCTGTTGATTGTAAACTGTTTCAGTGCTTTCCTTTGTTACATTTTACTGTCATAGGTACATGACTGTTTAGAAAGGTGTTATCTCAACTTCCTAAGAGGGTTACCACTGATATACTGACTACATTTTGTGAATTTACTGATTTTATAACAGGCATCATTCATAAGATGCTATTACTGTATTTACAGCCAGCTTCTTCTATGCTTTAACATCTCTTTGTGCAATTATCTAAAAGACTCGTGTCATTTCAGGATCCTTCTTTTTTATCCTCTAGCTGCTTATGCATCTCTTAGACCAGCTTAGCTCTCTGGCTAGTCCCTGCACTGGCTCTATGGTTTGACCCAACGCTGTCCCATAATTAAGTATTTTTCAGAGTTCCAAGAAAAGATATTTGAGCTTCATTGAAAGCCTCCTCTGAACTGCTGGTCTTGTGGTTTTCCCAGTTATTACAGAAGCACTCCAGCAGTTTGCTGTATTTGAAGCATTTCTATCCTGAAGGAAATTTTGGAGGGATCCAACTACTAGATGGTTTGATAAGTCCTTAACCCCAAGGCCTTTACTCATAACTGCTATTCTTAAGAGCCTTGTTTTAAAATGTGTTTAGGGAATTCGCTCCCAGATGGAGCTTGGGATGAGGCCAGGCCTTAGCTCTACCTGGATGGAGAATTTGTCAATAAACCCAATGTTTTCTGCATCAAAACTAGATTCAGGTCACTTTGACTTGGCAATTTGACCCTTTATATATGACAGCTGAACCTATCTTTAGAGTGAGCTTGGGAATTATTATCTGGAAATAATTATCCAAGCCCTCACTAAATTGAGGTTTGTCAGCTGTTCGCAGACTCTGGGATGATGGCAGAGCATTTCAGAGATTCCTAATTACCTAATTTCACATGTATTATTAATTATGTGTATTACCTGAAGTAGTCTTAATTGTTGTACCTGGCTAATCCCTGATTGCTGTCAGTTTCTTGTTCACTACATGTATGGTTTTGCCTTGATGTTTCCTCATGCTCATAACCAAAGACATGCATCTCATTTAAAAAAAAACAAAACAAAAAACAAAAAGGAGAATTTAGGGCCTTAAGAACATCTAAATAATGTAATATGTACATTAGAAATTCAGGCAAAGAATTTTGAATAATGCAATATTTGCATTAGAATTTGTAAAAAAGATCATCCAGTCTAAATCCCAATTGAGTGTGCCTCAATTAGCAAAGCCTAATTGATTCACTGACTTCAAGAGAGGGCGTGCTTGTGTTTTACCAGCAGCAGGTTCCAAGTGGTCACCTGTTTGTTCAATCAATCACCCATCACCTCTGGAAAACGAGGCCCAGTGGAAAGAGAAATAACCTGATCACCCTGCAGCCCTCGTGGCCAGAACAGGAACAGAAACAGGACTGCCAAGACTCAGCTGTGTCTGCAAACTACAGAGGCAATTTGCCAACAAAAGCCTCATGTCATCAGCATGGTATAGTGTTCCTACTAACCTTCTTCAGTTATTCCCTGTTCCAGGATCCAGGAGGACATTCAGTGATGTCAAAGATCAGCATTTCCAGCTAATGGACTTTCTCCTGAGTTTCAACTATTTGGACTTAAAAACAATGGTCATTTATCTCCATTTCCCTAAGAGACATTGGTCATTATTCTTTTGTTTTCTCATGCTGGGAAATCCTGTCTCAATGACTTGATAGATTCTGATAAGCGTTGTTGATTGTAATCAGTCTTTTATCCCATCTCTAATAGATAACCAGTGATAACCTTAATGAGATAATACCCTGACAAGAGTGAGCTGTTTTACCATCAGAACAGAGCCTTTTTAAAGTTAATGAAAAGGGTGTGATGTTGTAGACAGGTAGAAGAATTATAGAAGAAAGGCCTTATGAAATCAAACTGCCAAAGCTGGCCTGTCATTTCTTCTAAGTGCAGCTAACAAGCAATTTGCAAGTTGCCATGTGAAGCTATTCTGAGAATCAGAAGTTCCTTTAACACAACATTCTATTCTGAGGGTGAAAAACAAATGCACCTGTGTAAATAACAAGATTTGTCCCATGAGAAGCCAAAAATGTCAACATATCTAGAGAGAGAAAACCTGATAGACATATACAACAGCCCTCACTGAGCAATGAACTGAGCCTCACTGCATTGCTGACCAATTAGGTTTAACACAGTGCCTGCTGGTATTTCCTACAAGCATGAGCTTTGTGAATGAAGAATTGCCTTTCTGCAGGAAGGGAATGGAGTCTCAGCTGGTTTATTCCAACAGTGAGGGACTTGGAAGTGAAGTGGAAAGGAAGTAAAGTGTTTCAGGCCAGGTTGGACTGGGCTTGGAGCAGCCTGGGATAGTGGAAAGTGTCCCTGCCCATGGCAGGGGGTGGAACAACATGGGCTTTAAGGTCCCTTCCAGCCCTAACCATTCCATGATTCCAGGGTGACAGGGCCACCAGGATGCCTTGTAAGAGTTTTGCTGGGGATACCTGACCACTGTCCCCCACACCAGCACTTCCTGCAGAGCTTTGTCCCAGCTCCCTTCCAGAACTTCACCAGATCTCACTCTCCAGTGGAGAAACCTCTCTAGAGATCATCTCAGAGGGCTCTGAAATGGATCCCAGCCCTCCTGGATGAGGTCTCCTGTGTGCAATCACCATCTGTGAGCACCATCCACCTCTCTGAGCTGGTCACTTCTGCCCAATAAAAACAGCTCCTTGTGAGCTGCACAAGGGAACAAAACCCCTGTCAGAGGCTCCCTGCCCCATCTACCTCACCCAAGCTGCCTCTTCCACCAAAGTTTTTCCTAGGAGCAGAAGCCAGGAGCTCTGGTGCTGCCCCAGAGGGCAGCGGAGCAGCAGCCCAACCCTTCCTTACCCTCCTTCCCTGGCCCCGAGCCGTGACAAGTCATCGTCGCTGTCGTAGCGCCTGGGATTGTCAAAGAAATAGGCCCTGGAGCTGTAGCTGTGGCTGTTGACCATCCCTGCTGGAGTCTGCCGAGGAGAAAGGAGTTAGGCCAGAAGCAAAACATTCCCAAAAGTCATCCCAGGCATCCTCCCAGCACAGGGGACTTGCTCAGGCCTACCAGGTTCTGGCTCAGTCTCTGAGCGCGGAAGAACAGCACCACGAAAGTGGTTGGCACCAGCTCCCAGAGGAACAGGACCACTCCAAACACCACGTACTCCTCACTGCTCACCTCCACGTGCACCTGTGGGCACAAGGCAGAGGGGTCTGTGTCATGTCAGCCACCCACAGAGCTCCCAAAAGCTGGAACTGGGAGTGCAGAGAAACCTTTCCAAAGGCAGGAGTCCCCCGAGCAGCACAGTGACCTTCACCTGGCTGCTGCTGCTGGTTTGGGTGAGCTGGCTCTGCTCAGAGGGTGCTACCAGGGCACTGGGAGCTCCTGCCCACACCAGGGACTCTCCCTCACACACAGCCATGCCCGATTAAGCATTGCTGTTCTGCTCTAGTTGAGTTGTCCCTCCTCTCCCTCAAAAGAAGAGTTGGCAGGCTGAAAGGGAAGAGCACAACAGGGAATCCTTCCTGAAGAAGTGGCTGGGGAGAGGAGGACTCAGGTTTGCTGCGTGCAGAGAGCAAGCAGAGCAGAAAGGCAGCTCATGTGGGGGTTCAGCTACCCAGACACTCCCCAGAGCCCCCTGTTCACCCTCACAGGATGAGGAGTGACTGCATCTCACTCCACTGGCTCTGGATTTGGGGTCACACACTCACCTTGTCTGAAAGGTTGTCCCAGCCATAGTTAAAAGGACCAGGAACATTGTCTGGAGATATGGCCACAGCTACCAGGTTATAGCAAGCCCTTGAGGAATACAGGAGGGCCACTACAGATCCCACCAGAATAGCCTGGCAGACAGATGTTCCCTAGGAAAGGAAGAAATAAAAAGAGTTTTAATACAGAGCTGTGATGTTCTTCCCTGTTCCCTTAAATGCATGAGCAGCTGTGCAGGCAAGAATGACCCAGAACATTTGTATGTTGTTGCTAAAATATTCAGAGCTGGGTAAGAGCTTTCTCATGTGATGAGTTCATTGCAGGAGCCACACAGCCAGAGCTGCCTGGGAGCAGGGAAGGATCTGAGGCACTGGAGTGTCCCTGGAAGGACTTGGTCAATCAGCTCCAAAGTGGGGGTCCAGGGAGATGCTGTTCCACCCCCTGCCTTCCTCTGGGAATCTCCACAAGGCCAGCAACCAACCAGCAGGAAAATCAACTTCTGCTTCACAGCCCAGACCTTGCAGAGGTGTTCACCCAGCCCTCTCACTTGCAGCCAACCCAGCACCCCAACACTGCTCACAGTGTTTGTCTACGAAAGAAGCTGAAGTATTTGGGGTGGGCAGAAAAACCCAGAGCTTGAAGCCCAGTACCTGAAGGGAGCCCACAGGAAAGATGGAGAGAGACCATTTACAATGGCCTGGAGGGACAGGACACAGGGAATGGCTTCAAACAGACAGAGGGCAGGGTTAGATGGGATATGGCGAGTAAATTCTGGGTTGTGAGGGAGCTGAGGCCCTGGCACAGGGTGCCCAGAGCAGCTGTGGCTGCCCCTGGATCCCTGGAAGTGTCCAAGGCCAGGCTAGATGGGCATGGAGCAACCTGATCTAGTTAAAGGTAACCCTTGGCATTGGAACTGGATGGGATTTAAGATCCCTTCCAACTCAAACCGTTCAGGAATGCTGAGACAAACCAGGTTTTGTTAAATCCATCCATGAATCCCTTTAATGGCTGCTGGGAGGCAGCAAGTCATAGTGAGGGGCAAACACCCTTCAGGACCTGAGCTGCCTTTGTGTTTAAGCAGAGAATCTGCTGGGGAAGCTCATCCCAGTGGTCTGCTCCACATCCCAGCTCTATTTTCCTAGATCTGGAGCTCAGGATAGTGTCTTGAGAGCGGCATCAGGAGAGAGGTGTCAACAGACAAGTGACAGCCCTGAAGCCCAGCACACACCCTGCTGCCACTGGACGCTGAGCCTGTGGTGCTCAGGCCAGCACAATGAGGCACAAAGGCTGCTGAAGCCAATCTCCAGCTCACAAGAACCCCAGGACAGGAGCAGGCTGCAGTCCAGCCTCCTTCCCTCAGCCCTGACCTTCCCACCTTCAGTGTGGAGGCAGCAGCCTCCAGCCCTGCTGCATGGCTTTGAGTTCAGGGCCAGGACAACCTTCTGGGGCATCTGTGTAACATTTCTGCTCATCCCCAGCCTGCTTCTGCAGCAATTTCCCACACACAACCTCACAGGATGCCCCCAAGGCAGGGGAGAGAGGCAGAGACCTTCAGCAGACAGGCAGGGTGAGTATCCAAGTGGAGAGCAGAGGCTTCCCTGGAGCACGCTGTACACAGCCCAGGGGCAGCCTCGGGCATGTGAGGATTGGAACTTCCTGCACTGGGGGAACTGGGTGAGTTAATGAGTGTCCAGAGCCAGTCAGAGCTGGATTCCAGGCCCAGGCTAGCAGGGATGTGAGCAGCTTCTCTGCTCCTGCCTCACTGCAGAGCTGGATGCAACCTGCAGCCTCTGGACAGCTGTCACGGGAGCCAGCCAGGACACCAGACCCAGCCCACACCCCTTGGATTTCAGGAAGCCACCAATGCCCTCTGCTGCTTAAGGAGCCAGACATCTACAGAAAGCCTCAGCTTCAGCTGGCTGTGCTCAGGTGCTCTGGTTTTTCCTCTAGATGTTTGCAGGCACTCAGGTGGACACTGATTGCAGCCTCCTGCCACACTGCTGGTGGCTTTTCCACTTTGCTATCTGCTGGAAAAGAGCTGTGTGTGTTCAGACCCTCACCTGTCCTGCCCTGGGACATGACCTACAGCAGCTTCTCCTCCCACTCCAAAATGCTCATCTCATCCTACCCAAGCAGAGTCCAGCTAAAGCTGGATTTCTGGGGGATCCCCTTTGCAGGGAATCATGACACACCTGCTACAGGTAAAATACACAGCAAAAACTGCATCTGCTGCTCTGAGAGAACCCTCTCTTCAAGGCAAACCCGGGATTTTCTATGCCTGAAAAGCAGAAGCAGCTCATAAATCTGTTATGCCAAAGCTGCAGACAAAGTATTCCCCTAAAACATGCAGGAAACATCACTCCCACAGCAGGAGCTTGCACTTTGTGAAAGGGAGGAACCCAAGAGTTGCCACCTCCACACTGGAAGGAGAATTTGAGCCAGAGCAGCTCAGATGCCACCAGGCCAGCACTGCCCTGAGTGAGCACACCCAGCTCCAGCTGAGCAGTCCCAGTGGGAATTCCCAAGGCATTTACCCACCTTGGACTCGAGGTAGACGTTGGCTGAAGACATCTTTCCCAGTTTGCACATGCAGCAGGCCAGGGAGATGGCACAGAGGATGAAGAGGCTGTCGTTGACCAGAGCCCGGGCCAGGACCGTCCACCTCAGCTGCTTCTCCGGGACCTCGCCGTGGATCAGCATTGCACAGGTTAAATTCACAACTAGGAACAGGAGGCTGGTGAGGATGGAACCCAGGTACAACAGGACCCTGGAGACATGGTGAGGGGGAAAAATGGTCAGTGAGACAAGCCCAGGTTCATTCTGCACCTCCCTCCTGTCTCACCTCCTTCCTGCTTGCGGGGAAGCTCAGGCATTCCAGCAAATTTCAGGGGTTGTATTGGCAGCCCAAGGCTGCAGAGGATTTGTTGGAGCTGCTCTCAGAACACATGAGCAGCGTAAGCAGTCATGAGTTACAAGACTCATCTTCTGACAGTCAGGTTCTTATCTTGCAGATTTTAAGTGTTGCTCCAGCTCTGCATTAACTCCAGTCAATAAGCCATGAGTCATCACAACCACTGCAACTCCTTTCTTGAGAGCCACCGGAGCTTGCATTTTCCACCCTGGGTTTCCCTGGGAAGCGCCTGGGCTGCACAAACCTGGGGCTCACCCATTGCTCCAGCCTTGTTCTGCAGATCTTTCCTGGGCTGGGACAGCTCAGAGTGACCCTAAGAGTCCACCCAGGGGAACTGGGATGCTTGAGCTCCTCTGGCACCCCTGAAGCTCCCACTCCTGCTCCAAGGTGCAACTCTGCTCCTTTCCCAGAGCACAGGTATGGAATTAGAGCTCTGTTCAGCTTTTGGGGCCTGACCCTCCCATTCCCAGCCAGCTCCCCTGGGACCAGCTTTGGAGGGAAGGTCAGGACAGCAGCACTTACTTGTACTTGTTGAATTCAGCTGCACATTTCACTTTGAATATGACCTGCAGGAAAGATTTGCACAGGGTTACTTTAGGTTTCCTTTCAACTTTGTCAAGAGAGAAACAGAGAAATCAGAATCCAGCTGAACATCTCCAAGGAATCTGGATTACTTATTAGCACCAACTCTTGCTCTGGACCCAAAAGAATGGTATTTTCTCCTTGTACAAGCCCAGCCCAAATACAGGTTCCCAACAACCATAAACATATTTAACACCCCATGTGTGACAAGCACTTCAACACCACACCTTGAAGACTTCAAGAAAAGAAGGGAGTTTAGCACTTTAAAGTCCTTCAAAAATACATCTCCTTTTCCCAATGTTTCGGGCTATTTTAGGATCTCAGCCATGCTGGATTTCCATGTGAGAGGAGCACGGACACTTTAGGAAGGTGCAGATACTCCCAAGTCACAGCTCAGATGGGAATTCCTGCTGCAAAGGCACAGGGAACCTGTGCTCACACTGCTCAGGAACTGGGTTGTGTCCAGCTCCAGCTCCAGACCCCACCAGAAGGATCCCAGAGCTGGGGTCACGTTGAGCCACTGGCAAAGCTCATGTCCTGACTGGAGACTTTGAAGGAACTTGGGAAGAGGCACAGACACGTCCTGAGTGACCCCACCTGTACTTGTGGGATCACTGCACAGCTGTGGAGCCTCAGTTTCCCTTCTCCCACAAGGAGACTTCCCTGTCAGCAGTGAAGGATCACTCATCTCCTCCCAGGCATCCTCAGGCAGCTTTTATCCTGGTGGGATTCCTCGGCTCCTGCTTCCAAGTCAGCACTGAGGTAGAAATGGCACATGAGCTTCAGGAATCAGACTGCTGCCAAGGGGATTTCCAGAGACATTTCAGGATCTGAGGGATTGTCTGAGCCACTGCAGTGGTTCCAAGCATTTCAAAGGACATTGGACAGCTTCAGTGATTCTCTTCCAAGAGCCATTTCCACTGCCTGGCTCCTCTTCCCAAGGCTGAGGGAGGATGAGTTTAACTTAGTGAGGAATGAGACATGGTTCTTCAGCAGAGGGAGGTATCAGCCTCAGGAAAGTTCTCTGTCCCCTTGTCCTGGCACACACAAGTACACGAGTGGGGCACAATCCACTCCGAGCCCTAAAACTCATCTCAGCTACAAGAAACTGGGTTTTGGGAAGGGCCACGTGGACTCCAAAGCAGAAACATCCCTGAATCCTCCCTTGTTTGCTGTGGGTGACATTCAGGCACTTTGGGAGTGTCATGGAATCACTGAGGCTGGAAAAGCCCTCCAAGGTCATTAAGTCCCACCATTAATCCAGCACCACCACATTCACCACTAAACCGTGCCCTAAAGTGCCACATCCATGAGTTTTTTGAACACTTCCAGGGCTGGGGACTCCACCACTGCCCTGAACAGCCTGTTTCAACACCTCACCACCTTTCAGTGAAGAATTTTTTCCTAACATCCACTTAGTACCTAAATATTCCCTGGCACAACTTGAGGCTGTTTCCTCTTGTCCTGTCAAAACTGGCACTGGTGACATCCAGCTGGGAAACTCCTGGTTCAGCACCCATTCCAGCAGCATGGAAATCCACAGAGCAACCTGCACTCCTGCTGCAACCTCAGCCTCTGAACAGCCCTGCAGAGTCCCTGGCTTGAATTCCAGCTGGGAATGTCGTGTTCTCAGCTGAGAACAGCCCCTCAGCCGAGCAGGGAAGTGCCCCTGGCTCACAGGAAGATGCTGTTTTGGGCAGGACACTCTTCCCAAACCCTCCCCTGCAGCCCCAGGGATGAAGGCACACAAAGCTGAGTCAGGGTTAAGAGTGCAACAGCAATTTGAGCCTCACGCTTGGCCCGCTGCCATGGAAAGCAGAGGGAGACCACAGCTCCAGCCTTACACCTTTATTAGCCCCTGGATAGTTATTCCTGTAACTTCAGGAAGGGAACAGCCACCACTGCTTTGGTGGTTTTGGTTATTGAGGCTGATAAGTTATCTGGAGGTTGCTTTTCCTTCCCAGGGACTGGGTCAGGAGGTGCCACCAGCAGCGTGCACAGGGTGTCTCTGGGTTCTTATCCTTGAGATGAGCTCCGAGCCTCCTGCACGGGGCTCTGCTGCTCCCAGAGCCCAAGGACAGCTCAGGCAGAGGGTTCTGCTGTGAAAAATCCAGCACAGAGCGCTCAGGAGCAACCCTGCTCTTCAGAAAAACAGAGCCCTGTGCTTCAGCAGGTGCATTAGGCCGAGCTGTGAGCAGCAATCCCTGCAAACTGAACGGTTCCTTCAAATCTGAGCTGAGCCCAGCTCCGGAAATCAAGCATGAAAACAGGGAACAGAGGTCTCAGCAGCACGGAGCAGCAGGACTGGGAACATTTACTCTGAACAAGCCTTTCACATCAGTTTGGAATACTCAGGTGCCTTTCCAGAGCCATGGACCCCTCGAGCACTCCACACCAGCCAGAAGGTGAGGCTGAAATGAGCTACAGACCCCAAAGCCCTCTGTGATGCTGGAGGCTTTTGGGTTTGTGATGAGTGGGTTTATCCCACAAAAGTGATTTCCTTGCTCACATCACAGCTCAGAGAGCCCCTAGGGTGTGTTCAAGAGACACACTCACCCTTAGAAGGTGCACTGGAGGTGTCACAGCTGCTAAGGGAAGAAAAGCAACATGTCCCAGATCCCACAGATGAATCCAAGGACCACCCCCAGTGCCTGCACAAGGCAGGATCTTAAACCTTACAGTGAGGCACTTAGGCTGGACCAAAAACAAGCTGCTTTTCAGCAGACCTGAAAGATCCAGGAACTTGCTGTTGTCCACTGGAATCAAATTTTTTTCTTGCTTCATAAGGACAGATTTGGGCTCTGCAGACACAAGGCACAACCATGCCCTGCCCCAACACAGCTCAGCTGCAGGAGCATCCCCAGACAGATCCCTCTCCTCACCACACGAGATAATGGGAGCACAGCACAGACTATTTTGGGGTCACACCTTGTACCAGGCGTGCAAAGCCCAGCTTCAATCCACAGAGGAAAAGCTGGAACTGTCCGTGAGGATCTCACCATCCTCATATTAGCGGTGAGATCATTCCATGCCACCATGAACACAATTCCGCATGTTCCCTCTTTTCCCAGAATAGCTGGTCCCCAGCAGGGCCACCTGTTCATCTGGGAAGCATGGGAGCCATCAGCTATGGGATGGAGCAGCCTGCAGCTCCAGTGATCCCTCACCAGCTGTCCCTCTGAGGCACAGGGCACTGCCAGGTGTCTGCTGCACAGGGAAGGTGAAAGAGGGAAATGAAGGATGGAGATTTTCCCAGTTTTCCATCTGAGAAGGCAGGAAGATCCAGGACAGCAGAGACAAACACCTCCCAGGCTGGATGCTCTGTCTCCAGTGCAATCAGAGCAGGAAGGGACGAGAGGGGCTGATGTCATCTCCTCACATGGAGCACTCAGAGCAACCCAGGCAGCTGAAGGGCTCTGTCAGCATCAGCCCCACCAGGCCAGCATTCCTTACCCATCCCTGCTGATTCCCAGGACAACCAGAGCTGTCAAGGGCTCGGGAAGGTCTTAAAGATCAAGGTTGTGGTGGCTGCATTTCACAGAATCATTTGGGTTGGAGAAGACCTCCAAGGCCATCAGGTCCAAGCTGTGCCTGATTCCCACCTTGTCACAAGCCCAGAGCACTGAGTGCCACCTCCAGGGGTTCCCTGGACACCTCCAGGGATGGAGACTCCAAACCTCCCTGGCAGCTCCTTCCAATGCCTGACAACCTTTTCCATGGAGAAACTTTCCCCAATATCCAATTTAAACCTCCCCTGGCACAGCTTGAGGCCATCTCCCCTCATCCCTTGCTCCCTTGGGAGCAGAGCTCAAGCTTCCCTGGCTGTCCCCTCCTGTCAGGAGTTGTGCAAAGCCACAAGGTCCCTCCTGAGCCTCCTTTGCTCCAGGTTAAATACCCTGAGCTCCTGCCACGTATTTCCATGTCCATGTACCACGCTCCTGACAAAGACCTGGGGAAAACCAGAAGTTGCAGGCTCTTGGGAAAGGTGGCATCCTTCAAGCAGCACAGGAGCTATTCCAAAGGCAAGGCAAAGGAGCACCCTAGGTTGGACATCAGAGCTCTTGAGGCAAGACTGGGAGTGGATCTGAGGAATTCTGACCTGATGGACTGGGAACTCCAGACTGCCAGGAAAGGAATCCTCCTGGTGCAAGCTGAAGTAGAAAGGAAGAGAAGCTCCCAAGCTAAAGGGATGTTCCTGGTGGAAAAAGTATCCCAAGGGAGACTACAAGAGAGCTGGAAAGGACAAGAGCAGGGAATGAAAGGACACAGGGAATGGCTTCAAATAGACAGAGGGCAGGGATGGATAGAATATGGGGAAGAACACCTGGCTATGAGGGTGGGGAGGCCCTGGCACAGGCTGCCCAGAGAAGCTGGGGCTGCCCCTGGATCCCTGGAAGTGTCCAAGGCCAGGCTGGAGCAAACTGGGACAGTGGAAGGTGTCCCTGCCCATGGCAGGGGGGTGGAACTGGATGGATTTAAGGCTCTTTCCAACCCAAACCGTTCTGGGACTCTATGAAAAATAAATACTCATTCTGTTAGGTCTCTGCATCCCCTCAGGAACCTCAGGGGTCAAGATGGATTAGGAAGAGGATAACCTGTCCCCACAGAAAGGAGGAACACCAGGCAGTCCAGCAAATTTGAATTTCAGCCCTGAAACAGCCTGGAGTGTTTAGTAATGCCAGTTCTCCACAGGTATCTGTTTCCTGGAGCTTCTCCCCCCAGCACCATTCCATCCTCAGCCTCTATGCTGCCTGAGGAGCTCTGCAAATCAAGCAAGAACAGCTCAAATATCAGCACAGGCCATTTTCTTGCCCAGATGCCATTTCTCCAGCATGGCCACAAAGGAGGCTCTGTGTACAGGGACAATGAGGCAGGCCCTCAGCACAGCAGCAGCCCCTGCTTTTATCCGAGGACATCTCAGCCCAGGATGCCACCCCGGGGCAGCAGAAGCTCAGTGTCCTTCCACAGGCTGCTGCCTAAGTGGCCCTTGAAAACTGGGAATGGATGGGCACATTCTGCTGGAGTCACACCAGTAAACACACCAGTCACCTCTAGCTCATGGGAGCCAGAAAAGCTCCACAGGCTTTCCATGTTTTTTCTCCAAACCTCTGGAGCTTCACCAGCGAGATCTCCCAAAAACCCCACGGAGTGATGGACACTCCTCCTGGTCGTTCCAGGGAAGTGTCAGGCCCTCCCTGGAGCTGAGCAAGCAGACCCATTTTCATAAGTCACTTTATCCTTCCCCACTCCAGATTCAGAGCTCTTATTTCCTCAGACAGGATTTCCCTTGGCTCTAGGTCTTCAAGGAGAAAGAAATGGGATACATGCAGAGTTCACTGAAAAACAGATCTCGTGGGAGGAGGAGAAGCCTGGGAATCTATTGGGATTTACTTTAAGAGGACCTCTAAACCAGCCCGCAGAGAGGCAAATCTGCTGTCAAATCCAGTGACCTAGAGGAAAACAGAAATCCAGCCACTCTGTGGAGCAGAGCACAGAATCCCTGCCTTTCAAGGGACACCAACCCCTCCTGGCTGGAGCAACTGGGAGGTCAGGCTCCCTTAAGCAGACAAGATGGATTTGTGCACTCTCTGCACCATTTGTTATTCCACCGCCACTCCACCACCAACACCTTTTGCAACAGGCAGGTCACCCCCAAAGCCTCCAGGTGTTTACTGGGGGGGAAGAAAGGGGGGAAAAAGAACCAGAACAGCACAACAACCCCAGTGCCCCAAGTGTCATGTGAATGTTGGTGTCCTGGGGAAAATGAAATCATAACTCCCCGTGGGTGACACATAGGAGCGACGGGGAGATTTCTGTGTGCTAGCCGTTCCTTTGTGAGGCTGGGGAACAGCCGAGAGCTGCAGAGCAAAGAATCCCAACAACAACAACAAAGCTGGAAGGGAAAAAGTGGTGACTTGTTTCATAAATAGGCAGCAAACCGGGAGGCAGGCGAGCAAAGGGCTGCTCAAGAGAAACTGGAGCAGAAACAAAATATTCAGGAGGAGGATGGGGAGGGGAGAGCCTGGGCTTTAGGAGATAAAGACAAGTGGAAGGACTAAGGAAAGGAGGCTAAAAATCACCACCCGAGTGATGGGAAACCCAGAAAAGCAGGGACACAGCTCGGTGACAATAACAAGCGGCTCCGCACTGTCCCAGCAGCGATGCTGGGGCTGGGAAGGGGCCCCCCTCGGCTGCCCCGGGCTGTTGTGTGAGGGATCTCGGGGTTTTTTTGTCTGACAAGCTGCGGAACAACAAGCCCGGCTCGCAGCGGAGCGATGGAGGGAAGGAGGGAGCGCAGCAACAATAGCAGAAGAGGCTCTGGCTGGTGACGTAATGGTTGGCATCACTCCAGGCCAGAGCAGCCCCTGCTGCTGCCACTTTCTGGTCCCCCTTTGCAGAAGGGGAATCAATTAAAAAAAAAAGAAAAAGATGCAAAACAGTCCCTCAAGTGACGCGCCCCCCCCTCCCCACACACACACACACAAACACCCCGCTGTGGGTCTGGCTTGCAAAGAGGAAAACCCCACCTGGGAGCAGGGCATCTCCCTGCACCCCCAAATCCCAAATTCAGGGCATGTGGCTGTCCCCCCCAATGCGGGGTCTGCAGTCAGGGTACAGCACCCCAAACCCTTAATGCTGGGATTCTGGGCACACTTTTAGCTCACACCATCCCCCCCAAATCCCACCCCGCCCCCCCCAGCTTGGATTCAGGGCACAATCCCTGTGCTTCTCCCCCAAGCCTGGATTCAGGACACAATCCTGTGCCTCCCCTCCTCCCGAGCTTGGATTCAGGGCACAACCCCTGCATCCCCCCAGGCTGTCCCAAAGTCTGGATTCAGGGCACAATCCCCGTGCCTCCTTCCAGCCGGGATTCAGGGCACAGCCCCGCATCCCCTCAGGCTGTCCCGAAGCCTCCATCGGGATGGGGCAGCCCCCCAGGGCAGCCCCCCACCCTCACCTGGGCGCCCACATCCCCATCCCACCCCAAGCCTCGGCTCCAGGGCGCTCCAAGTTTGGAGAGGCGGCTCAAGAGGAGCTTCCAGCCCCGGTGTCCCACAGGGCGGAGGTTTGGCAAAGAGAATTTTGGAGGGGTTTTGCCCAAAAGGCAAAACTTACCTCAGCGAAATAGAGGTTGAGGAGGCAGAGGCTGGAGAAGAGGAGGCAGCCGGGCAAGCAGTACAGGAGCCAGTGGGCGAAGGGCTGCTGGAGGCGGAGGGCCTGCAGGGAATTCTGCAGGTAGAAGGAGAACAGGGTGGTCCTGAGGGCTGCCCAGAGCAGGCAGAGGAAGAGGCAGAGCGTGTGGTAACTCAGCCGCCGCTCGCGGTAGTAGAGCAGCAGCCAGAGCTGCAGGTAGGCGAAGAGGAAGAGCGCGGCGTAGAGCGCCGTGTGGAGCACGGTGAGCCCCAGCTCCACGGCGTAGGGCACGGCCGCCCCCTCAGCGAGGGCCATGGGGCAGCGGGAGGCACCGACCCCCTCCCTGCCTTCCCTCAGCCCCGGCTGGACACCCCCATGCAACAAAGGGGAGACCCCCCCCTTTTCCCCTTCTTCTTCTTGTTCTCCTCCTCCCGCCCGCCCGGCTGCACCTCCCGCCCGCCCGCCGCCAAACAACTCCGTGCCGGGGACAGCCGGCTGAGCCCGCTGATTTGAGGGGCGGCGGCGCGCGCTCCCCATTGGCCGCCCGCCGGCCACGCCCCCCGCCGCGCCCACCCGCCGCGCCCACTGGCCGGCGCCGGCTGTCAATCACCCGCGCGACGCCCCCGCCGCGACGCCGCTTTGCTTGTTGGGTTGGCGGCGCCGCCCGCCCGCCATCCCTCCTTCCCTGAGAGCCGGTGAGGGGTGAGAGAGGGACGGGGAGAGGGGAGAGAGGAGAAAGGGATGAGGGAGGAGAAAGGGATGAGGGAGGAGAAAGGGATGAGAGAGGGGAGCGGGGGGAGAAGGGTTGAAAGGGGCCGTGAGGGGAGCGCTGAGGGGCCTCACGGAGGAGCCTCACGGAGGAGCCGGGGGGATCTGGGCACCCCCGCAGGCAGAGTCGGGCTGCGGGAGCATCCCCGCTTCAAGCTCTGTGGGGATGTCCGGGTGTCGCTCACAGACCGGGAACTTCCCCGTTGCAGGCTGGAGATGTCCGGGTGTCGCTCACGGACCGTCTGTTCTTCCATGCAGGCGGCCATCCCTGTGGATGCCGGCGCTGCTCAGCTGCGATCAGCTCTCGGTGCAACCCCTGGGCACCGAAAGGCTTCGCTCGGCTCGGGGAGAGCCCCCCACGCTGGTTTGGGCATCCCGGCTTTTCCAGCCGTGCAGCCGGGGCCGAGGGACGCCTCGGGGCGGGATGCTGTCCCAGCAGCTCGGAGCAGGGATGAGGACATCGGCCTGAACGCTCGGGGACAGCAGGTAGGTGACAGCCCTGAGACATCCGGAGCTTGCTCGGTGATGTGCGCCCAGTGGCGGCTGCTTTCCAGGGATTTCGGGGGCTGGTTCTCAAGGACAGACTGAATGGGGCAGCAGCAGCAGTGCGTGGTGCTGGTTCCACCAGGGTGGAATTCACAGGTGGTGATTCCAGCATGCGGTGATGTTGTCAGGGAAGTGATGGATTCATCTTCCTTGGAAGTGTTCACAAGCAATGTGCATGTGGCACTTGGGGACATGGGTTAGTGGTGGGCTTGGCAGTGCTGGGGGAATGGTTGGACTCTTAAGAGGTTTTTCCAGCCTGTGTGATTCCGTGCTGCAGGCTGTCTGCTGTGCACAGCAATCAAAGCTCTCCTCTCCCGGTGTGGGCAGAGGGAAAGGCTGCACCGTGTCCCTCCTGCAGCCTTGGACAGCAAGTGAGACCTAGCTGCTGGGAAGTTGGACCTGGAAGTGAAAATGAAAGTGAAACTCTTCTGGAAGTGGCAGGATAAAGGGCAGCATGGGAGCATCAAAAATCCAGGCAAAAAATCCAGGAAAAATCCAGGCAAAGCACACTGGGCAACAGGCTGGGATGTTCCCAGAAAAGGATCCCTGTGCTTCAGGATGCTCCCACGGCTGCCCCTGTAGGCAGTAGGGAGATGCAGTGAGTGCAAAGGGCCACTGGTTATTTGAGTCCCATAACTGCAGGCTCATCCCAAAGCTCTGGAGAAGCATTATTCCAACTCCAGATGCTGGGGAATTGCAGCTCTACCACTCTGCTCAAATCACTTGTGTCCAAGAACTTGCCTTTGAAAAATTTGAAAGGAGTTGGGTTGAGCTCTGTGCCAGCTAACTGGGCGATGATAATGAACCTGTGATAATTATCATGGGGTTGAGATGATGAGCTTGTTGGCTGTGTAGGAAAACTCTGGAGCAAGGAAGGGATGTGTGTAGTGAAAAATATGAAAAGTCAATATAATTCCAGGCAAGGAATCATGGATTGGGTTGGAAGGGACCTTAAAACTCATCCAGTGCCACCTCTGCCATGGACAGGGACACCTTCCACTGTCCCAGGCTGCTCCAAGCCCCATCCAGCCTGGCCTTGGGCACTTCCAGGGATCCAGGGGCAGCCCCAGCTGCTCTGGGCACCCTGTGCCAGGGCCTGCCCACCCTTCCAGGGAAGAATTCCTTCCCAATGTCCCATCCCACCCTGCCCTCCAGCAGTGGGAAGCCATTGCCCCTTGGGGAATGGTTTGACTCAATGATCCTAGAGGGCTTTTCCAACCTTAAGGATTCTGTCATTTTTCTGGATCACATAAAGGAAACTTGTTTGCATGGACAAAAATGCAGGAAGAGCCATCAGTGTTCCTCTCTGCCTTGCATTTTGGAGTAGCAGCAGGAAGGGTATTTGTGCTGGGACATCCAGAGAGAGCTTCAGCCTGTCCATCCTGCTGGAGCTAAGGGATTGAGTCAGCCCCACGTGGGTTTGGGGTCTGGTTTGTGTCTTCCCTGCCAGGAAATCTGGGAGAGCAGCTCCCTGGTCGAGTGCTGCCAGAAGGGCATGGAAGGCAGGTGAGAATCCTTCCAAAAACCTGTGCCAGCAGGGTGTGGGGTGAATGTCCTGCTGCAAAGAGAGCCCTGATTTGGGTCCATCAGCATGGCAGAGCTCGAAGTGACTCCATTTAGGAGCACCCTGGATGCTCCTGGTTTAGGAACACCTGGAGAGTTCAGCCTTACCAGCTGAGCCTCTGCAGGCTGGGAGGGGATGGAACGGGATCAAACTAACAAGGAGCACCAGGGCAGTGTATTCCTGGGCAGGCCCTGGCACAGGGTGCCCAGAGCAGCTGGGGCTGCCCCTGGATCCCTGGCAGTGCCCAAGGCCAGGCTGGACAGGGCTTGGAGCAGCCTGGGATGGTGGAAGGTGTCCCTGCCATGGCAAGGTTGGAATTTTGGTTTTTAAGGTTCCTTCCAACCCAAACCATTCTGGGATTCTGTGATGATATTCGGACCAGACAAAGTGGAGATTTTACATCACTGGCATTGAAGTCCAGGCTGGTGGTGTTCCTGCTGAGTCCAAGGAAGCCCCTGGATGGTGGAGGTGGTTCCATAATTCCAGTAGGACAGCAGTTCTTCCTTCTCTTGTGACTCTTAACTCCCACCCCACAAACACCCTCCTGTGGGATGAGGGTTTTCTCTGACTTAGAGATGTGTTAATTGAGAAGTGTTTTCAAAACTTTCATTTTATTTTTAGTTATATGTGAAGGGTGAGATAATACAGATGTTATAATTTATGTTATTATAATTAGAAGCTAACATATTATATTATATTATATTATATTATATTATATTATATTATATTATATTATATTATATTATATTATATTATATTATATTATATTATATTATATTATATTATATGTGGTTTTTATAATATACTATAAGTGGTTTTTAGCTTATTAGTTTTTGTTACACCCTGTTGTAAGTGTTTTAAAGTTAATTATTTTAAATTACCCCTCATGGGTCTTACTACAATGCATTTTTTATAGTTTTATTTTTCTGAAGTATTTAGTCTTCTTTGTAAAGTTATCTTTTGAAACTTGTTTCTTTTTTCATAATGTTTGTTTTATTTTATGGTATTTCTTTTTTCATAATGTTTGCTTTATTTTATGGTATTTTAAAGTTAGTATTTCTTATTTTAAGGTGTGCATATAAACGTATATTATATAAACCTTCAATCAAACTGTGAAATTTTTAAATAAATTTATTTCTTACACCCTCCCCTGAGGAAGCTCAGCTTCCTCAGTGATAAATCTTGGCAGCTGAGATCCATGTGAGGAAAAGTGTCGTGGAAAGCAGCTGGGATCAGAGTGATCAGTGATGGATTCCACTGCAGGATTCCCAGACAAAACTGATGTGGCACAAGCAGTTCCTGCCCCCTCAGGAGTTTGGGCTGGATGTCTCTGGGGGATTTGGTTTCACTTCAGGTCACCTACAGCGACCTCAACCACCTTGCCTGGCTCTGCCTTGGGATGGTGGCACTGGAAACACGAGCCAGGCCTGGCATTCCCTCAGTGCTGTGCTAGGCTGCCCCTTGTCCTGGGCTTAAGGTTTCCCAGCAGGGACACAGAGCTGCTTCACACATCCCTGGCATTCTCACACCTCTCTGGCAATCCTGCAGTGGCAGTGCTGCAGGGTTCTGGCTGTTTCCAGCCCTAGGGGGTTCATTTGCCATTGATGGGAAGGAGGTGACAGAGGAAATGGCCGAAAAGCTGAATATTCAGGTCTGGGTTGATGGGGAGCAGAGGGAAGCTGCTGGGCAGATGGAGTGATGAGGAGGTGAGAGGACTTGGGCAGGGAAGGGTGAGCACAGGTTTTTCACTGGACCCCGGAATGGTTTGGTTTGGAAGGGACCTTAAATCCCATCCCATCCCACCCCCTGCCACGGCAGGGACACTTTCCACTGTCCCAGGCTGCTCCAAGCCCTGTCCAGCCTGGCCTTGGGCACTTCCAGGGATCCAGGGGCAGCCACAGCTCCAGCCAGGAAATTCTGTCTCAGCCCCTCCCCACCCTCCCAGCCAGGAATTCCTTTCCAATCTCCCATCCATCCCTGCCCTCTGGCACTGGGAGCCATTCCCTGGGTCCTGTCCCTCCATGCCTTGTCTCCAGTCCCTCTCCAGCTCTCCTGTAGCCCCCTTAGGCACTGGAAGGGGCTCTGAGGTCTCCTTGGGGGCTGGAGTTGTGTTTTAAACTGCTGACCCTCTCCTCCAGATACAATCCTGTGACATCTTTGAGTCCTTGGAGGCTGCTCCTCTTCCTTCCGTGACAGCGAGCTCTCCCATTTGACCTGGGCTGGTTCCCACGTGCCAGGACTGTGTTTATTTTTCCATCCTGCTGTAGCCAAGTTTGTCATTTAATAAACATCACCCCCCCCCCCCCAGCCTGATCCCTGTCCCCTCTGTCAGCCAGGGGAACAGATGGGAGGGCACAGGACCAGAAATGCCTGACACTGCCCAAAGCTGGAAAGGAGACAAGTGAAGATTTTGAGATGAAAAGAAAAAAAAATGAATGTATTTCCAGCTCTGTTGTGCCTCCAGGCCTGATCCAAACCCCTCAGCTCCTGGAGAAGGAGCCTGTGAAGGCTGAGTGTGCCTGTCAGTGGCTCCTCACTCCTGGAGCATGGCAGAGGATCTTTCCCTGCTTGTTTTTGGAGTGTTTGAGCTTGGGTCGATCCCAGGGCAGCCGTGGGGAGCTGCCAGCCTCTGCCAGGGTGTTGGAGGAGTGACAGCCCATGGACACAGGGGTGTTTGTTGAGGGAAGCAGCTGCAGCTCGTGATGTAAATTCTGCATGGATTCAATCCCAGCTTTGTCCCTTTGTTGAGCAGGGAGCAGCCACGCTCCAGCAGCAGAGAGCAATCCCTGAGGAGCAGGCTGGGAAGGAATGGAGTGGGAAGAAGGTGGCTTCTCATCCTTTAACCTCCTCACACCATCTGCCATGGCCTGGAGTGAGCAGAATCCCAAAATCCCAGATTGGTTTTGGTTGGGAGGGACCTTTAAGATCATCTTGTTCCATCCCAGGGACACTTCCCACCAAAATCAATCTGTTCAGGAAAATTCTTAAGAAATATATTCTCTGAGGAAGTCAAAGTGGCTACCAAGAAGTGGCAAAATCAGTAGCCAGAAGCATAAAAGATTTTACAGAATTCTTGTCTGACTTAATGCCATGCATATTTTAGGTCAAGGGTAATCTGATTTTTTTAATTAATCCTTTAAAGGTTAAATTGTATAGAACGTCTGATCACAGAGTAAAGAAGAAACCCAGCAGTATATACAAAAATAGCATCCATTTAAGTTACATAAATCCTTATAAATATAAGAGAGAAATCAGTTATTCTATAAAAAAAATAATTTGGAACATGTGTTCCTGAAGCACCAGCAGAAAAAAAACATCCTCACGCTAAGGACTTCAGCTAGAAAATCTTTATAAATATACCTGCAAAATTCTTCCTCACTCTGACCAGAAACAAGTGTCAGAAGGTGCACATTTCTATTTTGCACTTGAAAAAGGAGCTCTCCTATTTGAATCTCAAATGGCCATCGGGTTTTTGGCAACCACGACACGTCCCATCCCTTTGCAAACACCTTTCAGGGCCACAGAAATTCTACTGGCATCCTCGGAGCTTTGTAGCAGGAATTGAGACAGTTTGGGCGGGGGTTTGTGGATGATGCTGTCACTGCTTTGATGCCTGTGCGTGGAATTTTTTGTTTGACTCAAAAGAAATAAAAAGGAGGGAGGAAAACCAGCCCTAAGCTGAAAGCACTGAGGGTCTGTGCACTTGAAGGTGCCACTCAGAGGGAAGAGAGTGGCCTCTGCTGTCCTCTTTGCAGTTGTCTGAGTCACCTGTGGATGGAGTGACTAATTCATAATATCCTCAAGATGTTTGTGTCATTGTAATAATAATTTCCACAGTTGGAAATTGTAGTCATGGAACAGAGACTAAAACAGAGAAGCATTCATATATGTGTTTGTTTATGTGTGTTTATGTATTCTTTTTAATTTTTCCCCCCAGTTGTGACTCTCCTGTGTCTGTAGCAGGGAGCAGCCATGCCAGCCCAAAAGGACAGATGGGTTTCTTCCTTGCTTTTCCTTCTCTTCTGTGCCTCCTCCATCCCACAGTGTGGAAGTGCCAGCCTGCAGCAGGAGCCGAGCCCCCAGCACTACTTCAGCGGCTTGGAAGCTGGAAAAACATCCTTGGCTTTTTTCACCCCCAGTGGTACGTGTTTCACGTGAGGTTCCATCAGCCTGGGGGCTCAGCACGGCTTGGTGACAGTGGAACAATCACAGAATCATGGAATGGTTTGGGTTGGAAGGATCTTAAATCCCAGCCAGTCCCACCCCCTTTCCATGGGCAAGGACACCTTCCACTATCCCAAACCCCAAAGGTTACTCCAAACCCCAATGTCCAGCCTGGCCTTGGCCACTTCCAGGGATCCAGGAGCAGCCACAGCTTCTCTGGGAATTCTAGCTCAGCCAGGAATTCCTTCCCAAGCTCCCTGCCCTCTGGCTGTGGGAAGCCATTCCCTGTGTCCTGTCCCTCCATCCCTTTTGAAGAGTCTCTCTTCATCTTCCTTGCTGGCTCCTTCAGGCACTGGAAGGCTGCAATTAATTCACCCCAGAGCCTTCTATTTTCCAGCTCTCAGCCTTTCCTCCACCAGAACTGCTGCATCCCTCTGACCAGCTTGTGGCCCTCCTCAGAGAATGGGCGGTTCCTGGGATTTTTAAACCCAAAGGGTTGGTTGAGCGCTGTGTTTGCACAATTCCAAGCGCTCCTGACCTCTTGGGATGAGTTCCTTCCTGGCTTTTTTTTTTTTTTTTTTTTTTTTTGTGTCCTCAGGCACAGTCCTTCAAACATCTTCATTCATTTTCTGGATTATTTTCTGGAGGTACTCTGGCGGTGAAAGCCAATTTCCTAAGGAATTTTCCCCTCTTCCACTCCTGCTAGAAAAAGCAGGAATCCCTTTCATGAGGGAGAACTAAAGGCTGTCTTCAAGGAGAAGATCCTTGACCTTGCTTTTGTTCTTCATGATCCCCTGGGTGTGATTTCCCAAAGACATTGGCATGGGCTGAGGAACATCTCCCACATCTCAGTGTGTGGCAGGAGGATGCTCTTCACCCTGAGGACTTGCAGAGCAATTTTTTGTTTGTGTGTTTCAGTTTCTCCTGGTGCCCAACCCTTCTTGGAGCACATTGAGAGCTCAGCTGAGGCCCTCCAGGACTATGGGGTTTCTGTGGTGAAGGTAAATGGGGCTCAGGGAAGCTGCTGGGTGGGATGGATAAGTAGGAGATGAGCAAGGAAGAGATGAACGCAGATTTTTCATATGATCCTGGACTCACAGAACAGCTTTGGCTTTCAGGGTCCTTAAAGCTCATCTCTTTCCACCTCACCTTCCATGGGCAGGGACACCTTCCACTGACCTGGGTATCCCTGTCCAGCCTAGCCTGGAACATTTCCAGGGATGGAAAATCCCCAATTTCTCTGGGCAGCGTGTTCCAGTGTCCATGTTCCATGGTGGGTGAGGTTGGTTAGCTTCTTTTCATCCCAGTGCAATAAATATTTCATACAAAGGAGTTTTTAGCTGAAATTTTATGCAGATTCACGTGAGGGAACTACAAATTCAGGCAAGTGTAATTAGACTCTAAGAAGTGCTTATATATTTATATTTGGATGTATTTAGTTTCCTCCAGCTACAGATCAAGGTCAGTAAGGAAGCACTGATCTGTCACTTTGAATATGCTGGGCAGATCATGGGGTCCTTTGATCCCATCTGACCCAAATCAGCAGGCTGAGCTGGAAAACTGAAGTACAAACTCCACTCTCCATCTCTGGTCTCCATTTTGGTGGATTTTCCCTCCCAGAAGGTTTGGAAAGGCTGGATTTACACTCTTGAATGGAAGGAAGCTGTAGGGGCTGTGTGTGGTCATTGTGGGGCTGAATCTGTAATGACATGTATTTGCTGTCTAGGTGAATTGTCCCAAGGAGGACGTCTCAAGATATTGTGGAAAAGAAAATGCTTTAAGGAAAGCCTTCCTGTTCAGGTGAGGGGCATTTCTGGGCACTGCCCTGGGATTACTTCCCAGTTTGAAGGAAATGTTTGAAGGAAACACTGTCAGCAATCAGAGATGTCTGTGGAGGAATGAGAGGAGCCATGAGGACAGCAGTGACCTGCATAGTTCAGCCAAAGGTACCCCCAAATTTCCAACACAGGTGGAGGAGATGCTTTGTCCTCAGTGTGAATTCTCCCATCCTGCCCCAAGTTCCTTGGAGCAGCAGAGGGATGAGCTGTGGAATGAAACCACAGGAGAAACCCTCCATCAGTGTTCTGCTGTTCCTCTGGCCTCCCACACCCAGAGCTGTACTCAGGCCACAAGATTTTGGGTCTAGTCCAAGAAATAAACACTTTTTGGTGCTCTCCTTGTTGGTGGGGTTAACTCTTCTGCCCTGGGTGGGAAGGCTCAGCTCCTGGTCTCTCCAAGGGTTGTCACATGGAAGCTTTTCCATGTATCAGCTGTTCTCATTGGTTGTTGTACTGACAATCATGGAATAATTAAGGTTGGAAAAGACCTTTAAGGTCATCGAGTCCAACCATTCCAAGGACCTTTAACATTCATCAAGTCCAACCATTCCAAAGACCCTTAAGGTCATCAAGTCCAACCATTCCAAAGACCCTTAAGGTCATCAAGTCCAACCATTCCAAGGACGTTTAACATCAAGTCCAGCCATTCCAAGGACCTTTAAGATCATTGAGTCCAACTGTTCCCCCAGTGCTGCCAAGGCCACCATGTCCCCAGGTGCAGCAGGAACCTGCTCAACCAGGCTTGAACGATTCCCAGCTCCAATCAAAGACATCTCAAGTGTGTTCTGCCATTTCTCCATCATCCTCCTTATCCTTCTGGGCCTGCCTTGGCTCCCTTTTCCCATGGATTTGTGCAGTGAATCTCTCTCAGTTCCCTTGGTGACTCTCTTCCCTCTGCAGAGGGAACCGACTGATCCGAGAGTTCCCCACCGACGCCCTGTTCGACGTGAACTCCATCGTCGCCAACGTTTTGTTGTAAGTCCAGCCCACATCCCACTCTCTGAAATCCTTTTCCTTTCTATTCTCACTAAATGCCAACCCCAGCTTGATGCCTTGTGTCCCACCTGGGTCGCCAGAAACTGATGCCTTGTGAAGGCTGACCTAGAACAGAGAGTAGATGGAGCTAAAGAATAAAGTAGGGATGTATCCAAAGCATCTCCTCCATGGATCCACCTTGGGCAGCACAAGAGCCCAGCCAGGGCTGCACCCAAGAGGAACCAAAATGGTCCCAAAATGCACGAGTGCTCCCGGGGTCTCTCCCTTGGATCAGTTCTGCTCCATTTGCACCTTGCAGTTCATTGTCCCGTTCCAGCTTTAGCCCAGGCACTCCCACCCTGCTTGTTTTTCTCTCTGCAGCCCACGCTGTTTGTGCTCCTGGGCTGAGGTTTGGATCATTTGTCCTTGGTCCCAGCTGGAGCAGGAATTGTTTTGTCTCCCTGCTCTGTGCAGAGAGCTCAGCATCCCCTGATGTGAACCCAGCCCCACACACCAAAGCAGCACAGAACCTGAAAAATAGAAAAGCTAAACCTGAGGCATCAAGGTATTCCAGAGCCTGCTTTCAGTCAAGCTTCTCTCTTCATAAAAGTTTGACCCTGTTAAACTTCTTCCCTTGAGACAACTCACCAGCACACACCTGGGCACCTCCAGTTGGCTGTGAATCCTTAATCTGCCAGCAAGAAGCTGGAATTTTACCCTGGTTTTCCCATCCTGGTTGTGTGGCTGCAGATTTACTCTTCAACCAGTTGCTAATGAGGTTTTTTCTGCCTCCTCAGTGCCCTGCTCTTTAATGAAGTTAAATATGTTGAAACACTGGCAGACCTTGAGAACATTGAAAATGTGTTAAAAGGAAAGTCCAACATGGTCTTTGCCTACGTACCAGCTACTGGGACAGCAGGTATGGACACTCAGCTTTCCATCTTTCCTCTCTTCCCACAGCCTTTTTTTTTGGTAGAATCCAGGAGCTGAGTTTCCGACTCAAAATCCTTCAAATGAAAACCTGGAAGGGCCACCCAGCCACAAGATCTCTGCTTCCATGTCTTGCTTTGTTTCCAAAGGGATCAGTTGTACCAGAAAAGTTTTGCTGGGAGCATAAACATTGAGAGATGGACTTGGAGAGGGAAAGCAAGCCAGTGGTTGCTGTCTTACAAATAATAAATCTGTGGGCAGATCTCTGGCTCTGCCATGGAATGGATTCTCACACAGCACCTGCTTGCTGGTGATCAGGAATGGGATCCAGCTCCAGTTGCTCACTTCCCTTCACAGTGTGTTTTCAGACAGGCTCTGTGACATTGTACCAAGAGTTTCTGAAAGCCTGGGAATTCATATTTACACCTGGGAATTCATATTTACACCTGGGAATTGATATTTGCCCCTGTCAAGGATGAACCAGGAGATGTGCAGGGAACAGAGCTGAGTTCACCTTGCCTTTCCCTTACAGAGCACAGAGCTGTGATGGAGGCAGCTTTTGTCTATGGCACCATCCACCAGTTTGTCCTGACAACTGAGGCAGCACTGCTGAAAGCCACCAGGTACGTCCAGAGACACCTCCACCATGGAGAGCTGCTTCCATGCACTGTTTGCCTCACTCCTGGTGTCTCAGATTCCCAGAGCGACTCTGGAATGGCATTAGGATGTTGTACCAAGGGTGGACAGTCAGATCTGTTTTCCAAAAGCTGCTGGTTGCATTCCTGGCCTTGGAGTAGCCTTGCTGTTTGTGGCTGTACTGGGTGGGATTTCACAGGAGAAGAGCCTCTGTCTCCTTTCCATGGCTGGTGGATCAAACCTCAGCCATGGCTTTCCAGGAGAGTTGATGTTAAAATCCTAAAGCACTCCCCCCTTGTGCTGTGATGTCCAAGAGCAAGAACTGTAGCACTGCTCATGGATTTGGGAATTCCCATCCCATGGCCTCACTGGTCACCCTTTTCCCCCACAGGAGGAGCTGCTTTAGAGTGGCAGATCCTTCCTTGTGATGTGACCATCCTGCTGATGTGACCTCCTGCTGTCAGGAATGTGAGGGAGGAGCTGGGAACATCACATGGGGTGCTGTTTCCTCAGCCCACAGTGTGCCCAGCTGGCCAAGAGGCCAATGGCACCTGGCCTGTACCAGACCCAGGGCAGAGATTGTCCCCTGTGCTGGCACTGCTGAGGCCACACCTCAGATCCTGGGGTGAGCCCTGGGCCCCTCATGACAAGAAACACTGAGGGGCTGGAGCGTGTCCAGAGAAGGGAATGGAGCTGGGAAGGGGCTGGAGCACCAGGAGAGGCTGAGGGAGCTGGGAAGGGGCTCAGCCTGGAGCAAAGGAGGCTCAGGGGGCCCTTGTGGCTCTGCACAGCTCCTGCTAGGAGGGGTCAGCCGGGGGGGTTGGGCTCTGCTCCAGGGAACAGGGACAGGACAAGGGGAAATGGCTTTAAGTTGTGCCAGGGTAAGTTTAAACTGGATATTAGGGAAAATTTCATCCTGGAAAGAGTTTTCATGTCAGAATGTCAGAACAGACTGCCCAAGGCTGTGGTGGAGTCCCGATCCCTGAAGGGATTTAAAATCCATGTGGATGTGGCACCTGGGGACACAGCTCAGTGGTGGCCTTGGCAGTGCTGGGGGAACGGTTGGACTCGGTGATCTTGGAGGGCTTTTCCAACATTAATAACTCCGTCATGAGTTACCTGGGATTTTGTCACGGGCACCAGGGTGGCCCTTCCCGAGGTGCCATTCCATCCTTGCAGGGTTTCGGGGAATTGTGCCGTGGCTCCCGCTAGATGGCACGGTTGTCATTGCACAGGAATCGCCCTAAATCTCCTTAAAGCAGCGCCGCCCCCTCCCGAGCTGCTGAAATGGTGGGAGCTTCTCCAGCAGGAGCAGCTTTCAGGGGCAGCAGGATTTGAGGTCTGGATAGTGCCCTTTGCTCTTCCATGGAGAGCTCTTAAATCCTTACCCAAAGAAGGTGATCCCTGCTTTAGGGGTAGGGAATGGGTGCATTGGAAAAGGAAAGGGACTTCCCAAAGCTACCCACAGGCCAACAGCAGCAAAGGTGTCACAGCTAACCAGGGACACCTTCCACTGTCCCAGGGTGCTCCAAGCCCTGTCCAGCCTGGCCTGGGACATTTCCAGGGATCCAGGGGCAGCCACAGCTGCTCTGGGCACCCTGTGCCAGGGCCTGCCCACCCTCACACTTCCCAATATACCCTCTCCCCCTGCTCTTTGTCAGTGGGAGCCATTCCCTGGGTCCTGTCCCTCCAGGCCTTGTCCCCAGTCCCTCTCCAGCTCTCCTGGAGCCCCTTCAGGCCCTGCCAGGGGCTCTGAGCTCTCCCTGGAGCCTTCTCCTCTCCAGGGGAACATTCCCAGCTCTCCCAGCCTGGATCCACAACCCTGCCAAACCCTGAGCTTGAGGATAATCTGTGAAACACATCAGCAAACCTGCTCCTTCTGTCAGGGCACTTTGAACCCCTGCTCAGGGTGGGTTTTGTTTCCTCTCTCACAGCCATGATGACCCCGATGTCTCCTCTGCCTGGCTCTTGTTCTGCCACTGCCAGCGGGCCACAGAGCCAGCCCAGCCCTGCAGGAGGACAGCCCTGGCACAGCCCCTGACCCTGCTCAACATCCACAGGCACCTCAAGCTCATGGGAGCTCCCTTGGTGGTAGGACTGGGAAGGAGGAGCTCCCTGGGTGGGAGGGCAGGGAGGGATGTGAGGATGAGGGAGGTGAGAGAAGAGAGGAAGGCTGAGTGTGGGAATCTGCCCCTTCCAGGGTGGGTCCAGGCAAGGAGCAGGAATCACCTGGTGCAACTGCCTCACCAATTCAGGGCTGGCAAAATGTAAATAAATTATTGAGGGCATTTTCCAAATGACTCTTGAGCACTGCCCAACTCAACATGAAGCTTGTTCCAGTGCTCTTGGTAAAGAAACCTTCCTGATGTTCTGTCTGAACCTCCCCTGATGCAGCTTTGAACCATTTCCACATGTTCTATCCCTGGATACTCTGGAGACATCAGTGTTTCCCTCTCCACATCCCTTCAGGAAGCTGTGGAGAGCAATGGGGTCATCCCTCAGCCTCCTTTTCTCCAAACTAGACAACCCCAAAGTCCTCAGCTGCTCCTGTAGGCTCCCTGCAGGAGTTTCAGCGCCTTCTGGAATTTGATATCAGTCCTTCCCACCTTGATGATCACAAGGAACAGGAGGTTCCCTCCTATTTCCTCCTTCCATGGGGCAGAGAACTTCAGCAGCCTCCTGTTCCCAATAGTCCTCCCTGCCCATCCAAAAGGATGAGTGGATGAGCTGGGAATGCTCCTTCAGCCATTTTCCTGGGTTAGGTCCATGGAGGGAAGGCACTTCATCAAGCACCTCTGTGGCATTCACATTCTCTGAAAAAATCCCTTTGCCCAGGATTTTTCTCCTGGGAAGCTGAGAAGCCTCAGAGAAAAGGAAAACAATTCTTATCTCATTTGCTTCTCCTGTGTTGTGCTCACATGTGGAATGTGTTTGGGGATTGTTCACCCACAGGTGATTGTTCCATTGGTTTCATGTGAGTTGTTTTCACTCTTTGGCCAATTTGGGCCAAGCTGTGTCAGGCTCTGGAGAGAGTCACGAGTTTCATTATTATTTTTTTACTATTCTGTAAGTATCCTTTTTGTATTCTTTAGTATAGTATAGTATCCTTTAATATAATATAGTATCATAAAATAATAAATTAACCTTCTGAGAAGATGGAGTCAGATGCATCATTCCTGCCCTTGTCAGGGCATTTCCCTACAAATACACTACACCTCCATGCTGTCATGAAGCAGCACGTCCAAGGCGGGAAGGGAAAGATTCCAGCTCTTGCATGTTGTGGCTGGGATTTTCAAACTGCTCCAGGGAGTGGATGCCAGGTAAATAAAAATGAGTGGAAATTTGACATCTGGAATTGCTAAACCTCCAAAAAAAAAAAATACAAAACAAAAAAACCCAAACCAAAACAAAACCAAAAAAAACCCCAAAGCCCAGGTTTTTAGCAGGGAAGGTCGTGACATGCTGGAACAGTTTAATTGGAGTTGTGTGGGTTCTGCTTCCATGGATGTTTTAGAATTGGGGTTGGAAGCTTTTTCCTGAGGATTTCTGGGCTGGGGAAGAGCTGAGGTACCTTCACCTTGTGGAGCTGTGCTGCAGCATGACCCTGGCTGTTCTCCAGACAGAGGTGGCTGAGGACCCAGAGAAGATCTCCACTGTTCACTTGCAGCTGGGGCTGCCCCTGGTGTTCATCCTGAGCCAGAAAGAGACCTATGAGGCTGACAGGAGGACAGCGGAGTTTGTGGCCTGGCAGCTCTTGGGGAAAGCAGGAGTTGCCCTTTTGTCCAGGTATTTCTCTCAGCTGTTTTGTGGTTCTCCTTGCTTTTTGTGGGGTTTCTGAGACGGGTTGCCCCAACACCAGGATGACAGTCAGTGGACTCAATCACACTTGGATGAGAGGCAGTAAAACCAGGCTATATCTTGGTTTTTAATATTTAAGGATGTGTCCAGAATTGTATTAATTTGGAAGTTTTGCTGGCTTTAGGGTGGAAGAATATTCAGACTAAGAGAGATTTTGGAGAGGAAACTTAGCAGTGATGGCATTGGGGCAGAAAGAGGAGGGGTGACCTTCCATGTCACACCAGCTAATGTTCACTTTGTGTTTTGGAAGGGACCTCGTGGAGCTGAACGTTCTGCACCGGTCAAACGTGGCCCTCAAGACACCAGATGAGGTTGGATGCTGCATTTCTTTATTGGACACCTCTGAGCTCTGGAGAGGGCGGTGGGATCTTGCTCGTCTCTGGGATTGATTTGACAGCATTCCCTGAAGCTCAAGGGGAAGTGTCTTTCCCAGGTTATCCAGAGAATCTGTGGATTTCCCACCCCTGGAAGTGTTCCAGGCCAGGTTGGACAGGGCTTGGAGCAACCTGGGATAGTGGAAGGTGCCCCTGCTCATGGCAGGGGTGGAACTGGGTGATCTTTAATGTCCCTTCCATGATTTGGAGCCACTGTGCCTGCTGGGAAAGAGAAAACAGTGAATTTATTTTGGGTTCAAAACATTGAGTGACATCTCCACTACCCCTTAAGGCAACACAAGGTTGGGAACTCCATCCAAGTGCAAATTCCCCAGAAGATTTGGACTTCTGAAAGTTTTAAGAAAGGCCTCAAAAGATGGGAGTGTGAAACAAAGAGCAAACAAGCAAAGCTCTGTGCTGGGCTGATGTAACCCAGTGCCTCTGGCAGGGAGAAGGGCAGGTGTGAGTTAAACGAGGCTGATGGAGATGAGTTAAACTCTGGAGGGACCTGACCCAGCTTGTGAGGCAGGCTGGAATGGGGTGCTGGCAGATGCCAGGGAACACAGATGTCCCAGATTACCTGAACTGTCCCACTGGTGATTTCAGGTGCAGGATCAGACCTGAGCATCCCCCGAGGGCTTCCCGTGGCCTGTTGAGAGATGTGCACTTGGGTGGCTCTGGGAGCCCGTGGGAGGTGCCAGCACTTTGTCATTTCTCTCAGCTCCTGATGAACTTTCCATTTTCTCTCCAGTGCCTTTGTCTGAGCTGGTGCCAGCACTGGTTTTAAGCTGACAAGGTCTCATTTCTGAGAAATTCCTGCTGCTTTTTTGCTTCTTTCTATGGGTGGCCAGTCCCTGAACACTTGGGAACATTTCTCCTGGCTGAGCTCCATGAGATAAAGGATTTTTTGAGCTGGTTTCCCAGGCTGTGATGGGCTCCTTGGACCCAGCCTGACCCCTCTAATTAGGGGACATCCAAGTGGCGCCTCTGCTTCCCTGCTCTCCTTCCCTGCTTGGCCACTGGGATTTTTCCTGCAGTGCTGGACCTGAGTTAAGTTGCTGGGAGATGGGGCTGGTGCTCACTTTCACCACGGGATCCCTCATAGCCACATTTACTTACCTGGCCACTTTTCCTTACATTTACAAGGAAACATCAGCCTGGAGTGAGAAAAACTCAGGCACAGGAGAAATTGGGTCCAAAAAAATGTAACCCAGACATTCCCCTGTTTGGCAGCTTCAGGGATATGTGACACACCCCAAAAATAAGGAGTTGGGAGACAGTGCCCATCAACCTTATGACAAAATAAGCAGAGGGGGATGTCGTGCTGTCACTGATTGATTGTTTTCCTCAGGGAATGCCAATCCAATACCTGGTCTTGGAAGACACTGATGAAGTTATAACCCTGGTGGAAGATAAGAACAAGGTGAAACAAATCCAGGAGGATGAGCAAGAGGAGGAGGAGGAATATGAGGATGAGAAAGAGGATAACAATCAAGGTGTGCAATTAATCAAGTGAAAAGCTGATTGTCATCAGACAGAAGGTGCAGTCAGCATCAGACATGGCAGAGCACTAGAGAACACTTGCAAACCATCACAGTCACTTCATGGTGGCCACAAAGTGGCTCTTTCATTCTCTGAGGTCACTGGAATATGACAGACAGGTCTGATTCTTAGTGGAAGCACCAGAGAGAAAAATCAGAGCTGTTAGAGGAACAGTTGCTGTGTGAAGGACAGGAATGTGCTTGGGTGCTCCAAAGGCTGGGGGGGTTAAGGTGCACCCAGCACTGTGTCCTCTACAAGCATCTGAAAATCATCCATCCCTTTGGAAGGGCTTGGGACATGTTTTTGTAAGAGCAGATCCAGACTTGCTTCTTCCAGGGAGAAAACTCTGCAATGCAGAATTGAGAATGAATTTGTTCTCTGTGCCAAATTGGGGGTGTTTTCTTAAAAAAAGGGGGGGCAGGATCCTAGAGGAACCTTGAGTATTGTTCCAATCAAGGGTAGAGCTGGTGTGAGGTGGGATTGGGGCATTTTGGGGTGGGTTTGTTTGTGTGGCTGTGCCTCCTCTCCCCATACAAGATTTCACTCACCCCGTGTCTCTGCTGAGAGGTTCTGGATTACAAAATCATGCACGGGAGTGGCCCAGGGGGCTGCAGTTCCCCCTGCCCTGGACACACCTGTGGGTTTTTTGCAGATATTCAGGATGACCAGGTGGTGGAAGCAGTTTCCAGGGACAAGAAGAGAGAGCTGCCCCTGGAGCAGATCCTTGTCCTGACAGAAGAGAACTTCCACTCTTCCCTCTCAGAGGCTGCCAGGACAGTGGTGCTGTTTTATGCCAGCTGTGAGTATGAAATGTGGCCTGGCTATCCCTTCTGTAACTTTGGGATGTTTTCTGTGCTTTCCATGATCCTGCAGAGATCTGGAGACAAGTTTTGACCATTAATCCGTGCCACATCCTGTCCCATGGGCACAAAAAACAATCAGATTAAATCAGTTCTTCTCATTGGCTGATAATAGCGGATATCAATCTTACATTAGGAGATTTTTAACCTCTATTTTATAGGGAAAAAATGTGGGACAAGAGGGGAAATTAATGTATCATGGACTCATGGGCTGGCCTAGACATAGGCAGAGACATGAAGCATAAAGTTAAGTTTTCCTTATTTATTTCAAATCTTCCAGAGCTTAAAGCACCTCAGGATGCAGAGATTGATAATGTGACATTGTCAGGCAGCAAGGTGGGGCTGGCTGTCCCCTGGCTGTCCCTCAGGGCTGTGTTTCCCCTCTCCTGTGTTTCAGGGGAAGCTGTGTCCCTGGCAGTGCTGCGCTCTTACTCCGAGGTGGCCGCTCTCCTGAAGGGTAAGGAACCTCAGGGCTCAGGGTTTCACCTGCTCCTCTTGGCAGGAGGAACCAAGACATTGACGGTTCCTCGTTCCCTGGAACACACTCATTTTTCCCCCCTCAGGTTCCTAAGGAAAGTTATATCCACACCAGGTTGTTTAGGAGCCTTTGTGTCTGATTTAGGGATCTTTGCAGAGCCTCTGCTCCCAGGGAAAAAACACAGGACAGGAGGAAATGGTCTCAAGGTGCACCAGGAGAGGTTTAGACCAGATATTGGGGAAATTTTCTTCATGGAAAGGGTTGTCCAGCCCTGGCACAACTGCCCAAGGTGTAGTGGTGGAGTCCTCATCCCTGGATGGATTTAAAAGCCACATGGATGTGGCACCTGGGGACATGGGACAATGGTGGCAGTGCTGGGGGAACAGTTGGACTCAGTGATCTTGGAGGGCTTTTCCAAGCTAAACAAGTCCATGATTTTGTGATCCTGGAAACATTCAAGGCCGGGTTGGATGGGGCTTGAAGCAACCTGGCATAGAGGAAAGTGTCCCTGCCCCTTCCAGCCCAAGTGACTCTGTGATCCCATTGGCTGGGCACAGTGACTGCCTGAGGGAGAATTTGGGAGGGCCAGGGGGTGACACAGAGCAGCAAACAGCTGGAACTATAGCCTGGAACATGGAAATAGGATCCTGTCCTGCCCAGGCCCAGGAGATGCCCTACACATCAACGTGCTGGGTGGCACCTCAGCTCTGCTGGAAAAAGGAGCTGTGATTATCCCTGGCTGTGGAGGAGAACAGGACAGATGGGTGTGGGCAGGCCCAGGGCAGGACAATGTCACATTTCACACGGGATGGTGCCTCCAGGGCTTGCAGTCTGGCTCAGTTGTGGGAGTTCTCACAGGTGGCCACAGAAGTCCATAAATGGCACAGGGATGGTGGACAATCAGCTGCACTTAGAGACAGCACATCAGGGAATCTGGGGACAAAGGCAGGAGGGAGGGATCCTTCAGGAGGGTCCGTGCAGTGTGAGCCCCACATTCAGGCCTTCAACCCCATCCCGCTCTGGTTTTTGGAGAGAGGTGGCTCTTACATGGACTGAATCTCTTCCAGAGGTGCCTTTTTTGTCCCCCTGGCTGCAGGGGACACTGAGGTGGCTTCATCCCACTGTGGCACAGTGGGGAAGTCACATGGATCTGGACAAGAGCTATTCCAGCACCTCTGGAGGTGGCTGGTGCCTTGTCCTGGTTTTTTGTTTCTCCATCAGGGGTCATTTTTCCTGGTGCTGGCATCCTCCTGGGACTGGGCACCATGTCCTGCAGGATTCAGCAGTAGGGACATGAATGGAGTGAGCAGAGGACCCCACATTTTCTGGGAAGCAGCTGCAGTGGGAGTTGCTTACAAGAAACTGTCCTGGGAATGCTGCAAGCAGTGCTGAGGGCTGGAGGGAAGGAAAGCAGCTCTGCATTCATGGTCTGCATGAAGGGAAAGTCACCAGCAGCTCTGATCTGGACTGAAATCCCAGGAATAAACAGGAAGGGACAGGAGAGGTTGTTGGTGTGGGGTTGGTAGTGGTGGTTCGGGGTTTCTTTTGGACTTCCCCAGCAGCCAGACCAGCTAAAGGAGCAACACAGGAGGGTCTGTGGGTAAAACCCAGCCTCTTCCCAAGCAACACAGGAGGGTCTGTGGGTAAAACCCAGCCTCTTCCCAAGCAACACAGGAGGGTCTGTGGGTAAAACCCAGCCTCTTCCCAAGCCAGTGGCCAACCCTTGGTGGGTTCTGCAGGGCCAGGATTTCACCATGGGTGTTCTGAATCGCTTGATAACAATCTTGGGGCAGGGAAGCAGCCACAGACAGATTCTCAGCAGAGATCATGAACTGCCTGGGGTCAAGGCCTTTCCTCTGTGATCACTGAGGTCTCTCCAAAGACTCCCAGGCCAGATGTGACCCTGTGGAATGACTCCAGTCTGGTTTCCCTGCCGTGACCTCGGAGTAGACACAGAACAGCTGTGTTGGTGGATCTGGAGATCCTTTTTCCCCCGCTGCTGAAGGAGCCTCAGGGAACTGGGACAACCAGCTACCAGAGGAGCTGGAAAAGCTCAGAGGATGCTGTTCCTGGGCTCTCAGTGAAGGCTGGATCAGGAAGAAGACCTCAAGCTGTGCAGGACTGAGAATAGAACATGGGGTATGGCTTGGGGCACTCTCAGTTCCCCAGAAGCACTGGCTGCTCCGGGGTGGAGCTTCCTTCCCAAGGGCTGGGAATCCACAAGCAGCTGTCTGAGGAGTGAATCACCCGTGCTGGAGGCACTTTTTGAGTTGCAGAAGCAGGTCCTGCTCCCCATGCCAATTCTTTGTGCAGAATGGCACTGAGAATAGGCCGTGTGTGATCAAACACGGGGGAGTGGAGGAGGCTGGAGACTGCAATGACCCCGTGAGTCATCCCATTCCAGATGCTCAGCAGATCCTCACCAAGTGAAGTTTCCAGCCCTCAAGTGTTTTCCATTTGTTGAGAGATCCAGTTCAGCAGGAGACAAAGAGGAGCATCTCTGCCTTGCTGAACTGAGCACGTTTTCTACCTTTGGAGCAAGATTTTCCCAGTCCCCCTGGGGCTCACTGCTGCACCTCTGGTTTGCTTTTGCAAGATGAGAGTTTTTGGAAGCAGCAGGGTTAAGAGCAGAGGATGTGAAGGTGGGACAGTGCTGAGCATTTCTTGGGTGGGTTATTGGCATTTTTTTGCAAAGAAGAGAGAAAATCAGTATCTAAGAAGAGCAATATATTGGGATGAAAAATGGTTCTGCTTCCTTCCTCTGTGCTCCTGGGTCTTCTTGACCAGGGACTTACAAAGACAAGGTGGAATTGTAGCTCAAAGGCAGGAAAATCAGCTGCATGATTTAGCAATTTATATCCATGGAGCCTAACACTGGAGTGAGGATTTCAGGGTTCATTGTGTGATGTTTTCCAGGTAGATGTTCCCATTCTGTATTGGATTCTTCCTCTTGAAGTGCAGCACTTTGTACATAACTTCTCTTTCATGTTGTAGCCTTTGGACCAGTTCTTCAAGTCAGCTGTTTTTTTCATACAATTGTGGAATTGTTTAGGTTGGAAAAGCCTTCCAAGATCATTGAGTCCAACCATTCCCCCCAGCACTGCCAAAGCCACCACTGCTCCATGTCCCCAAGTGCCACATCCTCACAGCTTTTTAATCCCTCCAGGGATGGAGACTCCACCACTATCCTGGACAGCTGTGCCAGGGCTGGACAACCCTTTCCATGAAGCAATTTTCCCTGATATCCACCCTGAGCCTGCCCTGGCCCAGCCTGAGGCCGTTCCCTCTCCTCCTGTCCCTGTTCCCTGGGAGCAGAGCCCGATCCCCCCCGGCTGTCCCCTCTTGTCAGGAGTTGTGCAGAGCCACAAGGTCCCCCCTGAGTCTCCTTCTCTCTAGGCTGAGCCCCTTCCCAGCTCCCTCAGCCTCTCCTGGTGCTCCAGCCCCTTCCCCATCTCCATTCCCTTCCCTGAACACGCTCAAGCACCATGCCAGTCCTGCCTTCCAAATAATTATAATTTCAAATGATTATAAGTTCAAGGGATTCCTGATTTTTCTTGTTGCCTATGGCATTGATGGTTTGTCCTGGTTTTCTAAGACCTTTAGGACAGAGGTTCTTGCTGTTGCTGGGTTTGGTAGCACCTAAAACCACAGGGAGGATTTTGTGCTCCTCTTTTCACCTTTCTTCCCACTCAGCAGTGACCACAGGGCTGGACAGTCCTTTGCTGAGTTACTCAGTTCCTGAAAGTCCTGCTTGTTTGGTCATTAAGGGGGTGGTGCAGGTTGGGATGGGAGAGGGACCATCCTCTACCAGATGTTTTTCAGACCAGATGGGGCTCCTTCAGAGCACATGGTAGATAATTCCCTGAGCTAATATCCAAATATTAAAATTCATCTTTGAAAGAGCTTCAAGCAGCCTCACAACTCGATTTTAACAGGACATCAAAGCCCCATTTCCATGGAATTATTTTCCAGAGTTGGGCAAGACACAAGATGATGTGGTAAGAGATGATGAGAACCAGCTATACTGGCTCAGAGGTGTGAAGTAAATCTGAGGTCAGGCTTTCAGTTTGAGATCTTCTTGCAGAGTCTGGGAATGACACAAACCATTCCTGCTCTCGTGGAGTGTTTGGACAATCGCTGCCTGTCTGAGTGGATTTGCAGGCCCTTCACTTGTGCTGCTTCCTGCTTTTTCTGCACAAGAGTTTGACACAAGGCAGAACAGCAGCGAACTCCTGATGTGAGCTGCAGTGCAGAACCTCACATGAAGGTTGCAGAAAATGGTCCTGTGGGAGGCCAAGGGTACAGGGATGAGGAGTAGGAACTCCTGCTGAGGTCACCTCTGCCTTCACCCCCATCTATAAAAATCCTCATGGAACCCCAGAAGGGTTTGAGTTGGAAGGGACCTTAAATCTCCATCTCATTCCACCCCTACCATGGGCAGGGACACTTTCCACTATCCCAGGCTGCTCCAAGCCCTGTCCAGCCTGGCCTGGAACCCTCCCAGGGGTTAGGGGGTCCACAACTCCTCTGCACAACATTTGTGCAACACTCAGCTGTGCTCAGTTCTCAGGAACTTGTTTTAATATTTGCTCAGCCCTCCCCACCTTGGCGTGGGATGCTCTTGACCCTGCCCAGTGCTCTCCCTGCCCCTCAGAGCACCCCTGACGTGGTGTTGGATTTTATTGTTTCTCTCTCACTGGCCATTTCCAGGCCAAACTTGCTTGGGTTTTTCCTCGGGAAGGAATTCTTCCAAACTCCTCCAGATTCTCATTTGCTCAAACCTTTCCAAAAAACGTGTTTCCCAGGCTGACTTGCTGGGCTTTGCAGAGGTTTCACCAGGACAGAAGAACTTAATATTCTTCCCATGGGCTGCAGATGCTGTCGAGTGTCCATCCCTTTCCTGCATCCTGCTTCTCCTCCTGGAAGGCTGCTGTCCTTACACTTTGCCCTTCAAATTGCTTTCTGCCCCTCTAGGCTTGAGATCAAAACCAGATTGGATGTGTTTTATTCCATCAGCCAGGCCTGTAATGAAAATAGTGATCAGAATCAGACCCAGGACAGGGAGAGCAGAAAGCTTGGCTGGTTTCTCTTGAGAAACCCTCATCATCTGCCCCAGCCCTGGTTTCTGGAGGATTCTTTGCCATGCTCTGCCTCCATGTGTGTACTTGTCTCTAGGTTTTATCCCATCTTTCCCATGCAGCTTTTGAGTCTTGTTCAAAGAAGGTTTTGGGGAAGGAATGAAGATTTCTGAGGTTGGGCGTGGACAACTGCACACTGTCCTTGGTCAAGCCCCTGAGGCAGCTCAGGTGAGGCTGGAAGCCAAGGGAAGGGAGGGAGTGAAGCTGGTCAGGATTTAGGTCAGGCTTAGCCATGGACCAACAGCAGCCTGTGCTGGGCTTCACCCAGCCCAAAGATGAAAGAAAGGCTGATAAGGTCCCTGGAAGTGTCCCAGGCCAGGCTGGACAGGGCTTGGAGCAGCCTGGGATAGTGGAAGGTGTCCTTGTCCATGCTAGGGGGTGGAATGAGATGGAGCTTGAAGGTCCCTTCCCACCCAAACACTCTGTGACTCCATGATTCTTTGCTGAAGGAAATGCTGGAGTTGCACAAATAGAGCACTCAAGGAACCAACTTGTCATTTGTTTCACTTCTTACCGACCTCTTGAGTTTCTTGTGTTGGTGAGACCCTTAAAAAGCCTTTTTGGACATTTCCCAGGACCCACGATTGGACTGACTGCTCTGTAATTCCCAAGTGCTCTTCCTTTCCCACTCCCTTACTTGTGAGACCCCTTTCTTAAGGTCCTGCAGGTGTCTGCTCATGGCTTGGGTGGGATCACAGAAAATCCTGACTTGAAAGGGATCCACAAGGATCATCAAGCCCAACTCCTGGCTCTCGGGACAGCCCTGAGAATCCCACCCCGTGCCTGAGGGCAGTGGATGGGAGTGTCTCTCTGCCATCCTCTTTAGCTGGTCCATGTGCATTTGGCTTCATGCTTGAGGTAGACCAGAGTTTTTTCAATATTGAACAGCTTAATAAATGCAAAAACCTTGGCTGCATCCTCCTCCTCCTCCACCATGCCAAGCTTTATCTTCCCTCTTTCCTGTAAGTGAGTGCCTGCATTATTTCTTTCTCTTGGCCTTATTCCTAAGGTATTTTCAATACCTTTCCCTACTGCCTTTTTAAGCTCCTGGACAGCTGTCTCGGGATTTTGTGGTGTTGCTTGGAGTTACCAGTCAGATGGGAATGTTTCTGGGAATGAGTGATTTCCAGAGGGAAATGGGCTGTACCCAAAGGGATTTTGGTAGACTTCTGCCAGAATTAATACAAATATAGGCAATAATATCCATTGAGCTTATAAAAAGCTCTATTTTCCAACCAATTGATTGTTGGTTTTAGTTTTTTATATCATTCATGAGTATTTCTTTTCCACTCTAGGAACCCCAGGGGTTTTGCTGTCCCGGGTGAACTGCTGGGACTGGCCTGGCCTTTGCTCCCAGGAGAATGTCACTCAGTTCCCCAGCATCAGGATTTACAAGGAGGGCCAGCAGTCAGTGACATATGGTGGCATGTGGGGAACCGAAGAGCTGAGCAGCTTCATCCTGCTGTGAGTGACAAATCCCCAGTGGGACATCTGCCACATCTTCTGTCACCATCCCTGTCTTTTTGCTGGAATTCCTTCTCTGTTATTTTTAGTGGGGATCCCAAGGCTCTCAGTTTGGCTCAGGCTTTCCTCTCTTTGCTGTCACCAGCTCCAGCACCTCTCTGGTGACAATTATCACCTTCCCAGATGGTAATTTTTGTCTCTAACGAGGTGTCACACTTGTCCCATTGTGATGTTGGGTTGAGGTTGGCCTGTTGTCTCTTCATCCCAAAAGCAGAGAAGACAACAGCCCAGGTTCTTTCTCTGCCTTCCCACAGGAGCCAAGTTCCCTGCCCACTGAAGCTGGCCACGATGGATGAAGCAGAAGGATATTTAAGAGGGGAGTTTCCAGCTGAGCTCTCATCCCACCACCACACCTCACTCCTGGGAGTTTTTAGCTCAGCCACCAGCAAAGGTTTGTTGGGATTGGTGGGTTAAGCACTCTCCAGCTTCATTCCTGCTGGGACAGGGCTGCTTCCAGCTGTTGGAAATTCACAACACAACACCTGGCACTGTGCAGTGAGAGGGTAGCAGGTGGTTCCAAGTGTGGGATTTCAGATCCATACCCTGGTCAGGGGACATTCAGCTGCCAGGTGGGTTTGCTACACCCACTGTGGGAGTAGGAACTTCCCAAGCCTGTTGTCCCTGTTGTCCCTCCTGTCCCTTACCCTCAGGAGTTTGGCTCTGTCCTGAGTCCCTTCAAAGTCGTTGTAGGCTGGCGTTAATTTCCCTTTAAGCCTCTGGTTTAGCCCAGATCCATCAGCCTCTTCCTGGAGCCCATGTACAGCATGTCCCAGCATATTCTTCCTTCAAAAAGGAAGAGATCCACTCTTGGAGCTTGCTGACTTCTGAAGAAGCAGTAACCCACTATCCAAAACCTTTATTTTTAAAAACCAGAACTGCAATGAGATAAAATAGAAGTTTCCTGCCTCAGAAGGAAGGAAATGTGAATAACTCAATGAAATCCACTTGTGGATTTTGGAATAGATGGACACAGAAATGCAATGTGACACCAAGGGAGAGGGAGTAAAGCCAGTCTGGAGAGAGAACTTCAGGCAAATCACAGAATGATGGAATGGTTTGGGTGAGAAGGGACCTTAAAGCTCATCCCATTCCACCCCATGCCATGGGCAGGGACACCTTCCACCATCCCAGGCTGCTCCAAGCCCTGTCCAGCCTGGCCTGGGACACTTCCAGGGATCCAGGGGCAGCCACAGCTGCTCTGGGCACCCTGTGCCAGGGCCTCACAGTTGGGAGCTGAGATCTTCCAACCCCACAGACTCTCAGTTGCCAGCTCCCGCTGGGAATTGCTGCCTTAAAAATTGGAGAACTTCCTGATCTTGCTTAAGATCAAACTTTCAGACTATTTTTCATTTTAAAGCTCCTTTGTGCCTCTAAACTTTGGTTTAATGCAAACCAAGCTACTTTCTCACATGAGAGGGAAGAGGTAAGAACAAGACAGGATACCTGGAACCAGCTAGAAAAACCTTGGGCTGTGTTCCCTGAGCCAGCTGAGAGCCAATTCTCTGCCTTCCTCTGGAGATCTCATCTGGTAAATACAGCAGGAAATCCTCCTGATCCCAAAAAACCTTTAATCCAGCCCAGAGCAGCTGTGGCTGCCCCTGGATCCCTGGAAGTGCCCAAGGCCAGGCTGGACAGGGCTTGGAGCAGCCTGGGATGGTGGAAGGTGCCCCATGGCAAAGGTTTGGAACTGGGTGAGCTTTAAGGTCCCTTCCAACCCAAACCATTCTGGGATTCTACAGGAAAGTTGTTCATTTCCTTCCATGCAGACAAGAGCCTTGGGGGTTTCCAGACAGCTTTTGTGGATCCTGTAGGATTGCCTCTTCCCTCAGGGCACATTCCATCTGCAGTCCAGAATGGCATCCTCAGCCTGGGGTAACTCAGCCACGGGGAGATGAAATTTGGGATGTCTTCTCCACCCACTTGCTGAGGGTGCTGGAGCTGTGATGCAGAACAGCCTGAGGGAGCAGGAACCTGGAGCCAGCTGTTCTGGCATCAAACCAGGTTGGAGTCAGGAGAACCACATCGTTCCTCTTCCCAACCTGCAGATTTATCTGGAATTCCCAACCATTTTCTCATGGCAGAATTCCTGCTCTAACCCCAAGCAGCAGTGAGTGGGGTCATTGTCATTTCTGGTGAACTGAAACACAGCAATGAGATGTCCTGCTAAAAACATGCTGGATGTTTTCCAACCCTTAGCATCAGGGCTATGTTAAGAAGCCCTTTCTGGAGTCTGAGCTAAAAGAGGCTTGGTGGAAAAATCCTAAATAAAATTTACTAGGAGGAGGTGGATGTGTTATGAGGGCAACGAACGAGGTTTTCCTGGAAACTCAAGAGAACTTTTAGGACAGAAATTTGCTTTTGATGCTTTTGATGCTGAAACTGGAAGCATCCTAGGAAGTAAACTATCCTAAACCCTCAGGAATATTAGAAAATACTGAAATATTTGAAAATATCCCTGAGCTCTGGTGCCTCACAGGGCTTGGCAGCATCAGTGAGGAAGGCAGGAGAGATGCAGCAGGAGCTGCTGTGCTGGAGAGCAAGCTCAGAAGATGCCTCCTTCCAGGGGGATAAAGGGTGGGGCTCAGATCCTGCTTCCCAAAACTCTGCAGGGATTTTAGACCCTTCCTCATCAGGCAGCTTGAGCCCTTCTTGTTCCCAAAGCACTGAAGTTGTGCTTGTGCAATTCAGGGCAGCTGGGATTCCAGCTCAAGGATTGTGCTGCAGAGCATGGTCAGCCCCCTCAGGGAATTAAAACCGTGCTTTCAGGGGGGACTGATTTCTTAGGAAATCATTTAAATGGATTTTTTTTTTGAAGTTCTTCCTGTCTGCAGTGGAGCTGTGTGAATTTGGGGGGGTTTTGGGTACGAAGCAAAGAACCTGGAGAAACATGGGCTGGTGTGTGGCTCTGGGTCTAGGACAGAAATTGGGGAAAATTTGGAAGTGTGATGGGGAGGGAGGACCTCATCAGGTCAAGGAACAAGCCTGGTGTTGCTGGAGGTTGTCCTGACTTAGGAGGGAATTCCTGCAGCCAGGGCTGACCCAGGGCAGCACTTCAAGACAAGCTCATATCCCAAGTGAGGATTTAAAGCTTGGTGGAGGAATTTGGGATGGGAACTTTTCTTTCAGCACTGATAAAATCAAGTAACCAAACATCTGAAGAGCTGGAAAGCAACATCCTAGAATGGTTTCTCTGTAGCAGCTGGAAAGGGGCTTTGGACAATGGCCTGGAGACAGGACACAGGGAATGGCTTCAAACAGACAGAGGGCAGGGGTGGATGGGATTTTGGGAAGGAATTGATCCCTGGGAGGGTGCTGAGGCCCTGGCACAGGGTGCCCAGAGGAGCTGTGGCTGCCCCTGGATCCCTGGAAGTGCCCAAGGCCAGGTTGGACAGGGCTTGGAGCAGCCTGGGACAGTGGGAAGTGTCCCTGCCATGGCAGAGGTGGCACTGGCTGATCTTTAATGTCCCTTTCGTCCCAGACCATTCAGAGATTCTGTGATAATGACTGAGCCCTCAATGAGCCACTCCTTAAGGAACTCCTTCCATTTAAAAAGGAAAACAAATGAAAGTTTGGAAACAGTGGAAAATACAGCTTTGAGTGTAGCTGCAAAACAGGAATCAAAGAACCAAAAAGTCACCAATTGAGAGGCAGCTCCATCCATTGAGCTCTGAGTCACTGCTCCCAGGAGCTTGGGCTGGCCTGCTGTGCTGTGACAGTGAAGGTTCTGGGGAGCAGTCACTGGTGTGTGACAGCAATTTATGTCATGGCTATGTCTGAGATAGCCCCTTAATTCTCAGGAAAAACCTGACCTGGCTTCTCCAAAAAAAAAAGAGATTTCTCCCTCTCCTTGGGTCAGAAGAGCTGGTTTTGTTGCTTTCAGTTGCTCAGTGCAGAGGAGGGGGGTAGTGGTGTTGAAATCCTCCCTGATCTCACCCCACCTTTGGCAGCAGCTGTCTGGAGCTCTGATCTCTGCATTTCACAAGCTCCCCACCGTGCCTTGCCTGTTCCCACAAAGCTTGGCTTTCCCTGGATCCACTGCCTGAAACCACAGCCAGGCTGGACAAGGCTTGGAGCAACCTGGTCTGATGGAAGGTGTCCCTGACCATGGCAGGGGGGGGAACAAGATGAGCTTAAGGTCTTTTCCAACCTAAATCATTCTGGAATTCTGTGAAATTTGAGGTTTTTCTTAAGGGAATGAAGCAGGTCTGCAGTCAGCTTTGTTTTGGAGCTGTGCTCTCAGTTTCAGCTGTGATCAAGAGAGCCCAGCCTGGTTTTTCCTTATCCTGCAACAGCCCCAGTCTGCTGGGAAGAGCTGGATAAACCAAGAGACACTTGAGGGAAAGGTTGGTTTATGTCCAGGCTCTTAGCCCTACTCCAGTAAAGCCACCATCCATCATTTCTCAAAGGTCACTGGGATTTATAAGATTTCTGTTTAGACTTAAAATTGGTCTCCTGTTTCCAAGAACGGTGACAGACTGTAAGTCCTTAAAGACATTTCATTTTCCAGCAGTGCCTCTGTCCTGCAGATCCTGGAGGCTCAGTGCTGGTGGCTGTAGGGAAAACACTGTTCTCACAGTGGGAATTTTCCCCTAATCCTTGCTCTCTGCTTGCTCCTCCTCCCATGGCCTGCAGCCCTGAGCTGCAGTCATTTCTTGGGAGCCTCTAATCCTGGTTTAGTTCCTGAAAATCTGCTCTGGCAGGATGTTATGTGTGCAGGCATCAATCAGGTTTCCAGGAAAAAACCTCAACACCTCTCTTTCTGTTGTTTATTCTTGTGTCTTTGTCTTTTTTTCCAGCCAGGGAAGCTTTTGAAGAGGCAGGAAACATCCTAAGTGGCCACGTAAGGATGGGGATGTATTTTGAAGATGATGCCTTGGCTTTGTAAGTGGTTTCTCTTTTTCATTGGGAAGAATTCAAGCTGATCTGCACTTGGTGAAAGGCAGTGCCTGGAGCAAGTGTCACTGTGCTAAGGGACAGCTACAAGTGACTTTTTCCTGCAGGGAGATGGGTCGGGACTCATCCAAAGGGAATTGTCACCTTGGCTCTGCCCCTGATTCTCAGCCTGTCCATGGTCACCTTCCTGATGTTCATGCTCACTTTCATTTTCAGTCCTTCAGCCCCCGTGGATGTGGTTGTGTTCCTCACACAAACAGGAGCAAACCTTTCTGAAAATAAAATAAAAAAAAACAGCCTGGAAAAATGACACCATCAGTGTGTGAGGGAGGAAAAGTCCTGCCTCTCTCTTTCCATGAGGAAACAATGATGGATAGCCACTGCAGTGCCTTCCCTTGCTCTGGTGGTTGCCCCCAGTTGCCAAGAACAGGCAGAAAAGAAGCTGCTTGTGACTGCTTGGGCTAGGAGTGGAGAGGACATGGAGTCTGGCTGCTGGAAAAGGCTTTGGAAGCTGGGAAATAAATGTTGTTTTGCCGTAGAGCTGCATTCCTGGTGGAATTGCATCCCTGACTTGAAGCCAAGTGGGAGTTAATGGGATCTTACCTGTGTCATTAAGACTCCAGCAAGGGACAAAGTCCTTTGGGTTGGAGTGGGAGAGGTGCTTCAGTGCCTAGAAATGCAGCTGGATCCAGGGGGCATCTCCAGCTTGCCCTGGCATCTCATTTCCATCAGGAATCAGCTATCAAGGCAGAGTTAAAAATCCCAGGAGGTCCTTGGCCTGTTTTTCAGGTGTGGGTTTAACAGCCTGCAGTGCAGCAGAGAATCATTTTCAGTAGTTCCTCCGAGGTGTGATGCATTCCTGATGAGACATGGGCATTTTTGTGGTGAGCACAGAGAATAAAAATGCAGATACCTTGGGAATACATCTCTATTAACCAAACTGCTCCAGGCATCAGTAAAGACTTCTCTTCCCTGAGGATTTCAGCCCAACTGATAGAAGGAAAAAAAAAAAAAAAAAGCAGAGGACAGGGTGATCTCTCAAGGTGCCAGTAGAAGAAGCCTCTGTTCTCTCAGAGCTGACACATGCAGAATCCACCTCCCTGCTCCTGCTCCTGGAGTCTGCAGCCTGCTCCTGTTTAGCAGGAATATTTAGTGCAGTTTATATTGATATTCCTGCTGCCAAATTTGGATTTTGGCTGTGATTTGTGGGTGAAGCTACTGTAGCTGATGGACTTCTCAACTAAGCAGAAAGTAAACACTTACAGGAATTCCTTATGCAAGAGCCAGGCTCACTTCCCTTCTTCAGAAAATGAAAAGCCATTCTTGAGCTCAGTGCTCAAGGAGAAAATATTTATGGCTCCCAGGACACAGAAAGCTGATTCCCCTCTTGTGCATCCTGTAGACCTTTTCCAGAGAAAAAAAGGGCTGCAGGATACACAAAGGCTGTTGCAAACAAAGCTGTTTGCTCAGCAGGCACCTGCTGGGCTGGTCACTAATGAAGGGGAAAAGGCATTGAGGAAGAAATGCTTTGCATGAGGTCGTTATTGTCAGAGATTCCTGCCAAGTATTTGTTTGCAGATGGTTTTGATTGAGATGCAAGACTCGTGTTACCCACTCGATGGTCCTGCTGTATAAATAGAAAGCTGTGGTGAGCAACAGCACAACGCCTCAGGACCAGGAAGAGGAGAAGGCATTTCAGGATAGAGTGTAGCTGGGGAATTTGGTGATTTTCTGGCAGTCTAGAAGATATTTCCTTATAGAATCATAGAGTGGAACCCAGAATGGTTCAGACTGGAAGGGACCTTAAAGCAGGGATGGGCAGGGACACCTTCCACTCACCCAGGGTGCTCCAAGCCCTGTCCAGCCTGGCCTTGGACACTTCCAGGGATGGGGCAGCTTCTCTGGAATCCTCTTCCAGTGCCTCAGCCCCTCACAGATGCTTATCAAAAGCTGCTGAATGTATCAAAGGTGATGTATTTTAGATACAGGCAACAGGAGTCCTCACTCCTCTGAGCCATGACCAAGCCAAAGAATCTCTTTAAAACCCATGGAAGTTTAATAAGTTCAATATCCCTGAACTAAATATTTTTTTAGGGTTTTGCCAGACTTAATTAACTGTAAATACATCAGCTCACAGTGAGGTTTGCAGTAGGTGTATTGGTCCCAGAGAGATAAATGCTGTGATGGAGAATGGGAAAGGCCTCCGTAAGAGTTGGACACTGTGGAATTATCTGCAGTTCCCTCCACCTGTTGTGTCATTGATGACCTAAAGAAGCTCCTCCCTGTCAGGGTGGGCAGGCCCTGGCACAGGGTGTCCACAGAAGCTGTGGCTGTCCCTGGATCCCTGGCAGTGTCCAAGGCCAGGCTGGACAGGGCTTGGAGCACCCTGGGACAGTGGAAGGTGTCCCTGCCATGGCAGGAGCTGGAACTGGCTGAGCTTCAAGGTCCCCTCCAACCCAAACCATTCTGGGATTCTTTGGTGTCACAGCCTTTGAAAAATTGCCAGGAGCCTTTGAAAAACAAACCATGACCACAAAAACTGCAGAGGCAGCTGATTTCCCCTGTCACACCCTTCCTCTGGGCACTGCCGTCTGGAGCCTCCAGGGCTGAAGTTCCTCAAACTTCCAGAAAATTGCTGTCCTGGCTTGGTGTCCCCCCTGCCCTTTCATTGCTCAGACTTCTCCTATTTTTGCTTTTCCCACTCTCTCAGCTTTTCTTTGAGTACCTAACCCCTCTTGCCAGAAGGGCACTGTGGGACAAAGGATCACCTGACTACTCCACCAGGAGTGGGTGGGTGCAGCCTCTGTGTGTTGCCCCAGTTTGGGGCTTGGACTTCACCACCATTTTTGGGTATCTTCACTGAGACCAAAATTGGATCTCCTGGAGGTTGTCTTTTGTGGGTTGTGTCCCTTGGATGGAATCTGGGACCTCTGTTGGCCTTGGCTGGGGAGGCAGAGTAAAGCCCTGGCTGGGTTTTTGCCTCACCCAACTGTAGGTGTGAAAATGAAGCAGAAGTAGGAATAAAATTCCAGAATCCCAGAATGGTTTGGGTTGGAAGGGACCTTAAATTTCATCCCATTCCACTCCCTGCCATGGGCAGGGACACCTTCCACTATCCCAGGCTGCTCCAAGCCCTGCCCAACCTGGCCTTGGGCACTTCTAGGGATGGGACATGTCTCCAGGAGGATGCCAGCTCTGTGTGCAGCACATCTGGGGTTGTCTTGGTTTGGAAAGCCAGGTGTGTGCTGAGGAAGGCAGGAGCCCCCCCTGAAATGGAAAATGTAACCCCCCTCCCTCTGAATTGCTATAAATTTGAAATTAAGGGGCTCTCAGGCAAAAATACGGGAGCAGGAAGAACAGTTCTTTACTAGGGAAGAAAATAAAAAGATAAAATGAACAATGCAGTAAACCAAACCAACACTGACAGAGTCAGAACACAGCCTGGCACCCTGGGGCTCAGGGTGCTGGCAGCAGTGCCATTGGAATTGTGGCTGCAGCCCTCCTGGAGTGTCAGGGCTGGCTCTGCTGGAGCAGGGATCCTGGAGAAGGATCTTCCTCTGGAGCTCCAGTGCAAGAGGCAGCTGTTCCTCTGGGAATCCAGGGCAGGAGCTGTCTTGCTGTGCCAGGATCTCAGATTCTATCCAGGCAGGAATGCTTGGCTCCTCCCTCTGGGCTCACCTCTCCCAGTGGGATGCTGGAATTCTTATCAGCCCTGCAGGGACACTCAGTGGCCTGTTATCAGCAGATGTCTCCCCGAGGGAGGATTGGGTGTGGAAGAGATAAGGAAAAACTGCCCCATGAGCAGAAGATAACTGCCACACAGATGGCAAATAGGATACATCTTGCCTTGCCATCTGGGACAGGGTATGTCCTAACCCCTGTGCCCATCCCTGTTTTTCAGATCCCAAAAATACTCCGTGTCCCCCCCTGCCCTCCTCCTGGCCCGGCGCGGTGGCCGGAGCGTGGAAGGCATCGCTCTGCCCGAACACAGCGTGCAGGACATGGTGCAGATGATCAGATATGAACTGCTGGACATTTTTGTGAGTAAAAATAAAATCAAAATGTCCTTTTTCCATTGCAGTCACTTGCAGAGCCCTGATTACAGTGTGGAGTTCTGTGGAACGGCCGTGTCCACTTGTTATTTTTATCGTGCTGAGTTTGTTTTTCAGTTTTATGGCTTGGAGCAGGGAGTCAGGGCAGAAATGCTGTGTGGTCTTGGAGCAGGAGACCCTGGAGTTGAGGGACTGGCCTCAGAGTCACTCACCTGCTAGTTGTCACAGTTGTTATTGGGTCTATTCCCTATTCCCAGGGCTTTTCCCCTGTGCTTTTTGGAGCCTCTGCCTGCTCTGCTCACATCCCCGTCTCCAAGCTCACAGCTGCTTCCACAGACTTGGTGCACTTGGGCTGGGCAAAGACATCTCCAAGTGCACCAAAATCCCAGCTCTCTTCCTGCTTCCTGCATTCCACACAGACACTGCAGCCTTGCTTAGCCCCTACACCCTCATATAGGAGCAGGAATTGGAATGTTCTCCTGTTTTCTCCTCCCCATAACCCCCAATTTCTTGTTTGTGACGTCCTGCAGCCAGAAATCACCGTGCCGAATCTGCCCCAGTACTTGCAGCTGGGAAAGCCCTTCCTCATCCTGTTCAGTGCTGGTGACATCAGTCAGGTGGAGAGCAAGGAAATGCTGAAGCTGGCAAAAGGAAGACCCCAGCAGACATTTGTGGTTTGCTGGTTGAACCTGTGAGTGTTTGAAAAAATCTCTTCTTTCCATTAACACGCTCTGAGCCTTGCAGAAAAAAAAACCCCTGAGGCTGCAATTACTGAGAACACGAGCTGGTAATGTGAATATTTGGTCTGAAATCATCAGGAATTGGAGGTCAAACCATTGAGCAATGGTTCACTCAGTGTTCTGGGCAACTGCAAAAATTGCCTGACAAAGTAAAATTAGTAAATATTTAATTGATTGCAGAAATCGTTTTCAATAGAGGAGAATGTTCTCTAGTGCTTGTAGTAGCTTGACCCTGGGTCTGGTGTTATTCGCATTTTTTTTGGGGGGGGTGGAATGAAGTGCATATGGGAAGAAAAAAAAAGGAAATTTTCCCTCCTGGAATGTCTTATGGTGATTTTCCATCAGCAATTAGAGGGAATGACTGGTCATTGACTGGGGCAAGAAAATTTTCACAAGAAGGTTCAACCAGAAGCCCCATAAATTAAACTTAAAAAATATTCAAGCAACAAAGTTAATTTAAGACCTAAGGAATAGAAGATTGTAGGAAAGGGGATTTCTTTTTTTTTTTTTTTAATCCTCCTCTTCTTAGTTGCATTTTGAATTTTTTGGCCTCTGTTTGTTTGCCCAAACCCAGAGAAACTTCAGTGGCTTAATCATAACTTGCTTTGAAGTCTGGGAAGGGTGACCGGCGTGGGCTGGAGTTTAGCTGAGGGGGAAAATGCACATGTGCTCAGAGAGAAGGGGATTGAGCTGCCAGTAATGCACCAGAAACAAGAGCCCTGGAACTTCCCCACCTACACATCTGCCTTTGCTCTGCCTTCCTGAGACACAACAAGCCTTCCTGTGCCAGAGCAGAGTGGCACTGCCACAAAACAGAACCCCGGAAGGGTTTGGGGTGGAAGGGACTTTAAAGATCATCTCATTCCAACTCCTGCCATTCCAACCTTCCACTATCCAAGATATCCCATCCAGCCTGGCCTTGGGCACTTCCAGGGATCCAGGGGCAGCCACAGCTGCTCTGGGCACCCTGTGCCAGGGCCTCACCACCCGCCCAGCCAGGAATTCCCAGTTCCCAATATCCCATCTATCCCTGCCCTCTGGCAGTAGGAAGGCACTCCCTGTGTCCTGTCACTTCATGCCCTTGTCAAAAGTCCCTCATCCTAAAAAGAAGCCCTCATTCCCAGGGCAAGAGCCAGCTCAGACCTGAAGTCTTAAACCAGGGCTGGAATGTCTCAGCACCTCTGTGGGCTTGCTGTCCCTCTGGCTCAATGTCCTGTTTTCACACTCTCTGTGTCACTTGAGGTATTTCCATCCCTGTGCAACTGCAGTGGCAGCAGTGGCCTGGAAGGAGCTGGCAGCTGTCCCCGCAGACAGGGCCTGACCCTGGGGGGCTGCAGGAGCTGTCCCACTCTTGTCCCACCTGGTCTTAGAAGCTTAAGGTGGAAAACATCTCCCACCTTCCTACAGACTTTGTCCTGCTCAAGGATTTCCTCACACATCCAGGCTGATGTCTGCTCTCTCCCCGTTGGATCCTAAGAGGTTCCTTAAGCACCAGGCTTATTTACAGTGCTTAGAATCACAGAATCCTGGAATGGTTTGGGTTGGAAGGGACCTGAAAGCCCATCCTTGGGCAGGGACACCTTCCACAGTCCCAGGTTGCTCCAAGCCCTGTCCAGCCTGGCTTTGAACACTTCCAGGGATGATGCTTCTGCAGTCCCACCAAACTGTGCTTTGCTGGATGTGACCCAGGTGCTTTGGTGGTTTTTTTTGGCTCTCAATCCTGTTGTGCTGCCAAACCTGAATCTCCTCTTCCCAACAGGAAGAAGACTCCAGTGGGATATGGGATCTTGAGGACACACTTCTCCACCATCCCTCCCTTGCCTGTTCTCCTCTGGGTGAACCTCCATGCTGGGGGTCAGGTGTTCAAGTTCCCCTCAGAGCAGCCCATCACTGAGATGAACATCTTGTCGTGGCTGGAGAAGCTCCAAGCAGGACTGGAGGTTCCCAGCAGTAAGTGGACACAGGTTTATAACGTTCCCAAGCACACACTGTGAGCTCCAGTGTGTTTATGAGAGGGTTCTACGTGCAATAAATTGTCTGCCCTGGAATTTAACGATGGAAAAACCAGCTCTGCTTGTTAGAGCTGCAGAAGTACAAACAGTCCAGCCAAGACAGAATGCCCACACTCACAAGTTTGCTTTGGGACTGTTTAATGCTCAGAGCCAAATGTGGATAGTTTGGAATTGACATCTTTTCCCTGTGATAATCCCCAAATCTGGCTGTGTTTTCCCATTCCCAACCAGAGCTTGCTAATAAAAACCTCCCAGCTCCCAGCTGTCAGTGTAAGAAGTAGCTGCTCTTCAGGCACCTTCCTGCATTTCTTTTTGGATGGGAAAGGATGAGGAAGCTGGTGTTTTAATGGGGGGTTTAGGGCATAAAGGGTTGGCTTGTGCTTTGAAGCTTTTCACTGCATCCCTCCTGTCTTGCTCAGTCTGATGAGGCTTTGGAGGAAGCCAGCATGGATCTGCCTTCCTCAAGAGAGCTGGAGAGAGACTGGGGACAAGGGATGGAGGGACAGGACACAGGGAATGGCTCCCACTGCCGGAGGGCCGGGATGGATGGGAGACTGGGAAGGAATTCCTGACTGTGAGGGTGAAGAGGCCCTGGCACAGGGTGCCCAGAGCAGCTGGGGCTGCCCCTGGATCCCTGGAAGTGTCCAAGGCCAGGCTGGACAGGGCTTGGAGCAGCCTGGGACAGTGGAAGGTGTCCCTGCCCATGGCAGGGGTTGGAGTGAGATGATCTTTAAGGTCTCTTCCAACCCAGATTATTCTGTGGTTCTCTGATTTTCAGAAAATATTTTTAATTTTGTGTTCTTTAGAATGGGGGGGGGGGTGTGTAAAAAAGCCATAATTCCTCAGAAAGGGAAATATCCACGGAGGTGGGGCATAACTCTTCACCTACTAACTGGGACTGTGTTTGCTGCTCAGGTACCTTGTCTGAGGAAGACTGGAAGCCACCACTCCCTGCTTACAACTTCCTCCAGATGATGGAGCCATCCGTGCCTGAGCTGTCCCCTCACGCCGGGGACACCCCGGCACAGCACCCACCCAAAAACCCCGGAGGGGACACGGCTGGAGGGGACACTGCCACCCGGGAGGAGCCGTCCCAGGAGAGCAGAGCGGAGGAAGTCGGTTCCCCTGGGAGGGGCCTGCGGGGGACGGCGCCGAGGCTGGCAGCGAGGGACAAGCAGGGCAAGAGGCACAGCGAGCTCTGAGAGCTGGGGTGGGGAGAGCTGTGGGACTGCCCTGGCAAGCCTGGCACTTTCCCAGCCTTTTCTCCAAGGAGAGGAGAGGTTTCAGCTGGCAAGGAGCGGTGAAAGGAAAGGCCACTCCCTGCTGCTGAGTGCTGGGGGTTTCTGATGCCGGGGATGTGTCTGTACATCCCACTTGTTGTTCCCTGGCTGCTGTTGGGAGCTCATCAAGCACCAAGCTCCGCTGGAAAAGCCAATTCAGCCCTGCTCTGCAGATTCCCCAAGTCTCAGAGTCACTTCAGTTGCCTCTGAGCCGGAAGGGGTGAGTGATTCCAAGATAAAAAGCCCATTTCTCTCCTCCCTGGTTGCAGGAGAAGCTCTACTGATGTGTGACAGAAAATCCTGCAATTCCATCTGCACTGGAACCGTGTGGAGCCAGCGTTCCACCGCTCCAGGGCTGCTCCAACCAGCCCCCAGTTGTGTTTACACCTGACTTGTGACCTGAATTTGTGAGCGTGTTCGTCCTCACAGCGGGGAGAAGAGGAGCATCTGCTCAAAGCAGATTTATTCCAGAAGCCAGAGCTCAGGTCACACAACAGTCCTGAATAGCTGGGACAAAACTCTGCCAGCAAATCCCAAGGGTGGGCAGGTTGGGAGATGGCTTTCCTCACTGCTGGCATTTTCTTGGTCACAAGCCCAGGGGCTATTTGCAGCCTCCATTTGTCTTTGCTCTCGGTGACAGCAGCAAGGTTGGTGCCTCCTGAGCTGGGAATGGTGCAAGGGAGCAAGGTCTGTGGAAAGCTGAGTGATGTGGAAGAGGGAAGGGAGATGAAGGGCAAGGCTGGACCCTTCCAAGGTGGCGTAGAGCTGCTTCACCTCCAAAACTTAAGTGGGGAGATGCAAAACCTGGGCAAGTGGATTTCCAGCCTCTGCACATGTCCTGGGGACAAGAAATGGCAGGGGGTTGAAAGCAGATGATCTGTAAAGTCCCTTCCAACCCAGAACATTTTAGGATTCCATGACCATCCCTTCAATGAACATTTCCCTTCCAGAGCACTGCTGGGATGTGCTGGGAGAGTCAGATCCTCTTCCTACTCCTTAAGGCTCTGAAATTACTGGGAAGAGGAGAAAATCCTGGAAAGGGACTGCTGAGAGCATTGCAAACTCAGTATTTCTCATCCTGCAAGCTGCACACGTGGCTGTGAGTCTTTTGAAATACCCAGAAATAGATCATTAGTCCTGGAAGGCCTTAATTGAGAGTGGCCATTTTTGGACTGGGTGACAGGCTTTGAGCCAAAATGTATGTATTTAAAGGAATAAACTGCAGCCTGCTGATCAAAGGCATGATTCCCAAGGGAAGGGTGTGAACAGAACCTTCGTGTGTTCCCGTCATTCCCCTGCTCCGTAAGGTCCTTGTGCTGCTGAATTCCATAACTGCTCATTTCCCATGCTGTCCCTGATCAACAGCATTGAATCCCAGAATGGGTTGGGTTGGAAGGGACCTTAAAGCCCATCCCATTCCACCCCTGCCATGGCAGGGACACCTTCCACCATCCCAGGCTGCTCCAAGCCCTGTCCAGCCTGGCCTGGGACACTGCCAGGGATCCAGGGGCAGCCACAGCTGCTCTGGACACCCTGTGCCAGGGCCTCCCCACCCTCACAGTCAGGAATTCCCTCCCAAAATCCCATCTAACCCTGAAGTGCAATCATTGAGTTTTTCATTGCATCTTAAATAAACTCCATCTCCAGCAGGCTCCTCTGCATGTTTGGGGTGGTGGGAGCAGGGGGCCTGGGCAGGTGCCCCTCCTCAGCAGCAAGATCCTTTCCTTCCCCAGGGTTTCTGGAAGACGAGGAGCATTCCCACATCCCTGCTCTTAGCCACGTGTCCTTTTGCAGGCACAGCCCTTCTGCGGTGCAGGGCTGGGGCGGGAGTTTGTCAGCAGGGGTCAGTGCCACATCTCCGTTGGGGCTTTGCAAATCCCTGCCTCTCCCAGCGCTGCTGGATTGAGGCTGGAGCGTCACCAGCGGAGCGCTGGAGGTCACGAGCAGCTTCCCAGTGGGATCCTGTGGGAATGCTGCTGCATGAGGGGCCGAGCCTGCTCTGCTGGCTTCATCCCCAACATCACCAGTGGGAGCCATCAGCTCCAGCCTCCCAGGCTGGGTTGGGATGCCCAGATCCCTCAGCCGAGTCCACCTTGCAGGTGCCAGCACAGAGACTTGGGAAGGGATGTGCTTGTCCATGTGCCATCACTGCCAGAATCCAGCTGGACTGCCAGCTCTGGTTTTGCTAGCTCTGGATGCAGGTCGGGGTCCTGGACCACATCAGCTGGCTTGGAGTTTATCGGGGTTTTATTTTTCAGTACAAAATGTCTTTTGCACTGGGTAGCCAAACAGGCGCTCGGGGAAATCCATGGAGGCAGAAATGTGCCATTTTTCCACAGGGGAAAAATGTTGGGGATACTGAGGACATTTTGATGGGGGTCTGCATCCCAAAATTTCCTCATTCACCAGAGGAAATGCTCCAGCACTCGGCTGTTTCCAACAATTCCAGCTCTGGGGGCAAAGCAGGGTGGAAAGAAACACTCGGAGGGTGTTTATGGAATCAGAGCCACAGAGTGGTTTGGGCTGAAAGGGACCTTTAAAGGGCATCCAGTCCAACCCTGCCATGGACAGGAGCACCTTCCACTGGACAAGGCTGCTCCTATTCCCATCCAGCACGGCCTGGACTTACAGCCTTGGATGAGAAGTGAGGCAGAGGAGGCAGAGCTCGTGTTCTGGGGGGCAGCTGTGAGGGACAGTGATTCCCTGTGGAGTGGGATCTGTCCTGTCCCAGGAGGCTGGAGAAGCAGGATGCTGTCCTGTCCCAGGAGGCTGGAGGAGCAGGGTCTGTCCTGTCCCAGGAGGCTGGAGGAGCAGGATGCTGTCCTGATCCAGGAGACTGGAGGAGCAGGATGCTGTCCTGTCCTAGGAGGCTGGAGGAGCAGGATCGGTCCTGTCCCAGGAGGCTGGAGGAGCAGGATCTTTTCTGTCCCAGGAGCCTGGAGGAGAGGGGTCTGTCCTGTCCCAGGAGGCTGGAGGAGCAGGATCTGTCCTGTCCCAGGAGGCTGGAGGAGCAGGATCTGTCCTGTCTCAGGAGGCTGAAGAAGCAGGATGCTGTCTTGTCCCAGGAAGCTGGAGGAGCAGGGTCTGTCCTGTCCCAGGAGGCTGGAGGAGCAGGGTCTGTCCTGTCCCAGGAGGCTGGAGGAGCAGGGTCTGTCCTGTCCCAGGAGGCTGGAGGAGCAGGATGCTGTCCTGTCCCAGGAGGCTGGAGGAGCAGGATCGGTCCTGTCCCAGGAGGCTGGAGGAGCAGGATCGGTCCTGTCCCAGGAGGCTGGAGGAGCAGGGTCTGTCCTGTCCCAGGAGGCTGGAGGAGCAGGATCGGTCCCGTCCCAGGAGGCTGGAGGAGCAGGGTCTGTCCTGTCCCAGGAGGCTGGAGGAGCAGGATCGGTCCTGTCCCAGGAGGCTGGAGGAGCAGGGTCTGTCCTGTCCCAGGAGGCTGGAGGAGCAGGATCTGTCCTGCACACAGAAGCCAGCAGGGTCTTCCTGCTCATCAACCTCCCCGTGTCAATGCTGCTGCTCAAGTGAGGTGACATCACCAGGGACACTGATGTTATCAGCTCCCTCTTCAACCATTTTAACAATAAAAGTCATGTTTGGATAAATAGACCACAGCTCTGCCTTCCTCCGGGGTGCAGGCTCAGCTCAAGATTTCCTGGCTGATATGGATCAAGTGCAGTTTCAGACTTCACTTCAGCAGATTTTTGGATGTGCTTCAGGAGCCTTTCAAGGGGTGTTTAAATTATCAGAAGATAAAACAAAGACACACACACACGCACCCAAGAAAGGATTATGTGCTTGTCCTGAAAGCAAAACAATTTATTGTCCAAAACAACAGGAAATTCTCCATGCACTCCTTGTTGGCCCCTTCCAACTCAGGATATTCTGTGATTCTCTGCTCTGTCCCCATCCTTCGGGAATCCCACAAAGCCAGGCTGGCAGCAGTGCTCACTACAGGGCAGAGGGAATATTTAAACTGCCTGTTGTGTTTTCCACATTTAAAAGCTTTTAGAGGGAGTGGTCTCGAGACCATGGGACATTGGAAGCAATCACAGCATTCCTTCCATGTTTTCCACCCTTTGAGCAGAACCGGGGTGCTAAGAGGCAAGCCCCTGTCTTGGAATGTGGATTTTCCAAATTGGCTGAGAACTTCCAAATTCCCAGCCCATCCTGGAGCACTGATGGGCAGCCACAGTGCTGCCATTCCATGGCCAGGCTCTGCTCGGGGATGCAGCTGCAGGATGGCAGGAGAGGTGGCTGCAGCAGGGAGGAGGCAGGACAGGACACCATCCCCAGGAGGGAGATGCTGCCGGGCAGGAGCAGGGCCGCGGGAAGGACAGATCTGCCTGGACTGATTCCAGCAGGATGTGGAGCAGGACAAGACCTGGTGAGCTGGCTTATGTTCCCTGGGCTCATCGGTGCCTGGGGCTGGGTGGGGACAGTGACAACCAGTCCCTCCATCCCGTCTGGTGGCTCAGCCTGGCAGAGATGCTTTCCCTGCAGGGCAGGGTCCTCTCCAGCACGGCTTAGCCATGATCCCTGCCCTGGAGCAAGCTCCCACCCCTGCTCCAGGGCCCTGGGTCTGGGAATGTTTGTCTGGAGCTGCCGGCTGAGGCTGGGCTGCTGCCGAGGGTGTCTGGAACAGCCTCCTCCAGACCTCAGGCCACCCCTGGGGGCATCCAGGGTGATGCAATCCATCCTGGTGCCCTGCATGTGTTCCCTGTGCCCTTGGCATCGGTGGAGGGGATGGAGAAGGATCCCGCAGCTGCCTGGTGTGTCCATCGCTGGCAGAGTGTCCCCACCCCAGTGTGTCCCCACCCCGGTGTGTCCCCACCCCGGTGTGTCCCCTCCCCACTCCAAACCAGCTTCCCGAGCCCACACAATGCCCCTGCTGCCTGTCGGTGTGGGGCAGGTGGTGGGGACCAAGCAGAGACAGTCTGGGGACAGACGGACAGATGTTGGTCCAGGGCTGGGATGGGGAGCAATTGGTGACATAGTGACAAGGTTGGAGGTGGCTGAGGAGCTGAGCTGGGGACAGGAGGGGAGGGTGCAGGTGCAGGATGGAGCTGGGATGTGGGATAAGGGGTGTGGCTGGACAGGATGGGGTTCCTCACAGCACAGGGTGGCTCTTCCACCTGGCACTTCCATTGCTAAAATACAAATGCCCAGGAAGGTCCCTCCAGCCTGTTGCTTGTAGGGTGGCCGGGATGGGGTGTCCATCCCTCCTGCCCCACGCCCAACATGAGCAGGAGTTGGGTCTCAAGGACACCACTGGCTCCATGCTCCTGGATGGGGATTGGGATGGAGCTGGGAAGGTCAATCCAAGCCAGCTCCTCACAGAACACCTTCTGTCTGTATTTTCATTCCCACAGACGTGCTCCACCTCCAGCCTGTCCTGGCACTGCACCCACAGCTCTGCTCTCCTGCTCCATTCCCAAAGCAGGTCCGTGCAGGGTTCCCACTGCTCCTGACTCACAGGCTGTGGTTGAAATCAAAGTCCGGGCTGGAAGAGCAGCAACCACCATGCACCATCCCACCGTAATCCCAAAACCCCCTTTCCTGCTGTTCCCAAAAAGCAGGAGCCCCCAGGGTTCCGTGGGGCCGCGGAGGGAGCAGGAGTGGCACGTCCCCTTGGGGACATTGCTGTTCTTTGTCCATTGTTCCCTCTTGGCTCGACGTGGAGACGGGGAGCGATAAGTGGGGAGAGGGCAGCGCTCGGTTCCTGCTCCCCGACAGGTTATTTCCCGACCTCTCCTTAGGTAAACTCAGCCCTTCACCTCCCTCAGAGTTTGCTTTGCTCTCCCTCACCCCTCCAGCGTGGCGTGGGGCCCAGGAGAGCAGCCTGGCTCTATTAATAGCCCCTGGAATTGCCAAATCCCTCCTGTGTGTTGAAAGAGTGGCCGCAAGCCCATGATTCAGCTCCGTGGTAACGCACGGGACGGTTCCCCAGCGTGGCTGTGGTGGGAAAGCTCCCAGCTCTGCTCCGGCCCTGCAGGGCAAGCTGGGCTCTTCAGTGGGGAGGGGAGATGGGGAAGAGCCCATCAGCTGGGATTTCTTGCCTTGCTGGCAACACAGATGGTCTTTATTGCTAAATGTGGTGGTGTTCTCTGCACTGGCCGCTGCCCGAGCTCGCTCTGCACAGGGATCCACAAAGAGTAGAATCCAGGAGCCTCAGAGAGGGCAAAGCCATGGAATCATGGAATCCTGGGACCATTTTGGTTGGAAAAGCCCTGTAAGATCATCAAGTCCATTCCCCCAGCACTGCAAAGTCCCACCAAATCATGTCCCCAGGTGCATCCACACAGCTTTTAAATCCCTCGGGGATGGTGGCTCCACCACTGCCATGGGCAGCTCTGCCAGTGCTTGGCAAGACTTTCCATGAAGAATTTTCCCCCAATATCCAATCCAAACCTCTTCTGGAGCGAATTGAGGCTGTTTTTTCTTGTCCCCGGGGCTGAAGCAGGCTCTTGGGGTTGAAATCCACGGTGTCTCTATGCCAGCCTTGCTCCATGAGCAGTCCTGCCCAGAGGAGAGGGGAGAGCATCTCCTCAGGCTCCTGCTGCGTTTGAAGTCTTGGACTCTCCTTAAGTTGGGCTTGTGAGTGACTCACGTTGGGGAGTGGGAGCTTTGCAGGGCTGAGGGGACTCCCCGTGGATCCTGGACCTGCTGTGGGGACATGGGTGGGAGAAGTGACCCATGGGGAGAGGTGGGATCCTGGATATGGAATACAAGGGATGCTGCAGCTGGGAGAGCTCAGCTTAGCACGGCAGGGAGAGGCAGGGAGCCCCAGCTGTGAGCAGGGCCAGGCACCAATACCAAGGCAAATATTTGGAAAGGCATTTGCTGCCCAAAAATAGCTGGAAAAGCTTTCAGGAGCACAGTTGGAACCGTGTCTGTGGGCAGCAGCCAGAGTCCCCCAGCCTAGGGCAGCTCTCAGACACAGGGGACAGAGATGGGAAAGGGGAATGACCAACATCTGTCCATTAATTACCCTTTCTGTGGCACAGGGGGGGATCTGTGGGGCTTCTTTTGGAGACATCCCATCCCATGGACCTGGGAGCTGAATAGGGGAAAAGCAGCATCATCCTCCTTGTCAATACAGGGGTGCTGAAATGTGAGAGCCAGCATCCAGATAATCTCATTTGCCCCCAGGAATCAGCACCTTTGGATTCAAAGGGGCTGTGTGCTTTTGGAGGGCACAAGGTGACAGAGGGATGGAGCAGATTCCCCACTCCAGACCCCCAGCTTGGAAAACACCAGCTCAGAAACGCCCACCCACTCTTAGACACCCAGCTCAGGAACATCAGCCCGCTCCCACTGAGCCAGAGCTGGCTGTAAATCCAAGCAGGCAGCAAGGACAGGCACCAGGAACATCTGGGTGGGATTCCTTGCCAGGTGAACATGCTCAGAGTCAAGTCCTACCTCTCCCTGAACCATCCCTGGCGTCCTGCATTTCACTCCTGCTGAATCCCACTGTCTCTCCCCGAATCCCTACACACTCCCCAGGAAGGGCACAGCCACCAAAAGGACACAGGGTGGGTGACAACACCCATCTCCAGGTGTTGGCAGTGAGCTAAGAGGACAACCAGGGTGGGAACGACCAGTTTGAGTCACTTGGCCAGTGTCCCCTCCTGGGTCCCCACCCTGGTGACACTCATCCTTCCTCCTCCTTTCAAGAGGAGCATGAAAAAGATGAGCTGGCAACTCTGGCACGCCATCCTCAGGGACTCTGGTTCCCAAGGGACACCAGCCGAGGACCCCAGAGGGACAAACCCCAAAAGCTCCAGGTCTCTTGCCTCTCCTGCAGCCCCCTGCTCTTCCCCTCGGGCTGGGGAGGAGGCAGCGGGGAGGCTCCCCAGGCTCCAGGTGCAGCAGGATCCTGTTTTGTTCCTTCTGCTCTGAGGCCAGGCTGAGCTCCTCACTGGAATCCTCCCTACCAGGATGCACTCAAAGTGCTTTTGGAGCTTAATTAATGCTGGCTTAATTATAGGGCTGGCTGTGACATTCCTGTGTCCCACTTGGCAGTGCTCCGTGTTCCCACTCATCCCCATCCCTGGGGCATCAGCAAAACCCCAAATCCATAAATAAAAAAGCCACCAAAGCCCAACCTGTCTGTTTGTCCTCACTCCATGGTTTCCAGTGGTGTTGGAGACAGGAGCTGGGAATGTCTGTGGCTTCCAGCGCAGACATGATGCTGCAGCCTTGGGTTGTTGGATGTTGGAGCAGGGTGGGAGATTGATCCCAAAAGGCTTGGAGGTCCCAGCACCAATGCTGGGAACGCGTGGAATGCCACACCTCCTGTGTGGCACCATCACCATCCCCAAGGACACCAGGGTGACCATCCTGAGGGGCACCTGGAGCAGAGACCCCCAGGGTGAGGGTGGCATCGAGCCTTCCCTCTCCCTGTCCATCCAGAGGGACACCCAGTCCTTTCTCCAGTCTGGAATTGCTGTGTGCAGCTTTCTACACTGGGGACAGATGTGTCCCTCACTCCACCAGGACTGGGATGCCCAGCAGGGACTGTCCCCACTGCTGGGAGTGGCAATCAGGGATCTCTCTCCCTGGGAGCAAAGCAGCTCAGGAGAAAGCCATGGAGAGTGAAATGGGAGGGTGGGAATGTGATTCAGGCTGTGTCAGCCCAGGGCAGCGCTGCCCTGGCCAGAGGAAATCCCTCCTGAATCATGGCCTGGGAAGTTCTGTGGCTTTTTGGGACCTCAGTGACCCAGCAGTGCCACCCCACAGCAGGGAGGGCCCTGGGTGACGGGGCACTGCCAGGTGCCAGCCTTGCTCCCTGCTTGGCAGCCTGGCCATGGAGGATGCAGGAAGGCAGTGAAGTGGCAGGGATGACACACAGGTCACCAAAGCGCTGCCTGGGCTGAGGAGGAGACAAAGCTGGAATTTTCCCCAGCAGGGATTTCTCTTTTCCTTTCTTTGCTGCAGCCAGCAGCACGGCTTTGGGGAGTCTGCTCCAGCTGGGACAGGTCTCACATATTTTACTTCATCTGACTTGACTTTACTGTGCAGTCTGATTCCCAGGGAATGGGGAAGGCTTCCCAACACGGCCCAGCCTGGCTCCTGATGGCAGAGCTTCAACTATTCCTCACGTCCTGCCTTGTCAGAGGGGCCAGCTTGCTGCAATTCCCAGCTTTTCCCCCTAGATCCCTTGGCCCCCCAAGGTGTGTCCCCCACCCATGGATAAATCCCTGGATAGCCCCCAGGTGCCTTGGGGGTGGGGGTCCCATCAGGAAGGGGCTGGGTTGGCTTTTGGGAATCACCAGCTGAGGTTGTTCTGGCTTCTCTTGTCCTTGGACTTATTCCCTAAATCCCAGCTCATGTCTGCTGCTGGAGATGAGCTACAAAGAGACTTTCAACGTGAGCCAGCAGGGCCAGCCCTACACATTCCTGTCCCAGGCAGCTCCCCAAGCACATCTCTGTCTTTAGGATGTGAGTTAAAGCCATTTAATCACAAACCTCCTGTTGTCCATTTCCTTTGGACGTCCTCAGCTTTCCATGATTTTTTTTTTTTTTTCTTGAGCAACATCCCTCTGAGATCCTGGGGATGGCTGGGAGCTGAGTCATCAGATGCAAGGACTGTGGAACTCTGCTCTGCTCTCTGCCACTCCGTGGATCTTCCCTGATCCACCACAGTCCAAACTCCTCTGTGCTCCCACCCTCCTGTGCTGGGAACGTGCTGCTGCTGGGTGTCCAGGACATGGAGCCAGGCTGGGAGAGCTGGGAATGTTCCCCTGGAGAGGAGAAGGCTCCAGGGAGAGCTCAGAGCCCCTGGCAGGGCCTGAAGGGGCTCCAGGAGAGCTGCAGAGGGACTGGGGACAAGGCCTGGAGGGACAGGACACAGGGAAGGGCTCCCAGTGCCAGAGGGCAGGGATGGGTGGGAGATTGGGAACTGGAAATTCCTGGCTGTGAGGGCGGGCAGTGCCCTGGCACAGGGTGCCCAGAGCAGCTGTGGCTGCCCCTGGATCCCTGGAAGTGTCCCAGGCCAGGTTGGACAGGGCTTGGAGCAACCTGGGACAGTGGAAGGTGTCCCTGCTGTGGCAGGAGTGGGATGGGATGGGATGGGATGGGATGGGATGGGATGGGATGGGATGGGATGGGATGGGATGGGATGGGATGGGATGGGATGGGATGGGATGGGATGGGATGGGATGGGATGGGGTGTGATGGAATGGGATGGGATGGGATTTCAGGTCCCTTCCAGCCCAACCCATTCCATGATTCTGTGACAGGAGATAGCTTTTCTTGGACTTACAGCCGGGTCCATTTTCATGGCCAGATGGCCAAAGGTGACTTTTTGTCCCTCCCAGCCCTCACTCCCAGCTGGCAGTGCTGACATTGGTCACTTGATTCTCTGCAGAGCTCAGCTCTTGCTCATCCCTCCTTGCTCTCCTGGCCATTGCCCTCTCACCCTGACCTCTGCCTGCCCTGCCCTGCTCTCGTACCCCCAACAGAGGCTCTGGGGGATTTCCAGACCACGGCAGCTGTTGGTCTGTGTTGGGAATGTCCCACAAACTGGATTTTCAGCCAACTCCTTATCCCCTTCCACCCTGGCCTTTGGGTTCCTGGAATGTGACTCCCTGTGGGAGACACCCAGCTCCCCTTGGCTGCTGCCATCCCCTACAGATCCCCTGAGAGGGACAGCGACCTCATAGCAGGACAAGGACACTCCCAAAGGGGTTTAGACCCTCTGTGAGGATGAGAACCCCACAATGACTCCCTACAAGGACAGGGATCACCCACAGGTGAACAGGGACCCTCCTGTTAGGGTTTAGGGTCCTGATGCCAGCACAAGGATCTCACAGTGACTCCCTAAGACAGGGTTTCCCTGCAAGGATGGGGACCCCAAAAGTGTCCCCTGTTAGTTATGAACTAACTGCCAGCAGCCTTCCAGTCTCAGGAAGGAACCAGTGAACCCAAGCAGGGGTGAAAGGGCAACTTAATAGGATTTTAAAAATGCTCTGGGCCCTGCTGTGTGAAGGAAAGTCTGAGAGAAAACATGCCCTCAAGAAGAAATCCTCCCTGGCTTAGCACTTCCTTCTAAAAACACACAATGACTTCAGAAAAATGTGAGAAAACACATTTTCTCTCCCCAGAGGGAGAGAGGAAAAATAGAGAAAAGCAGCAACGTGATGGTGTTTGGTGGCTGAACCTCAATCCTTGTCCTGGCAGGGGTGGGGAATGTGCTCCAGGGGCTCTGGGTGGGCAGGCTGGAGGTGTGGGGGCATTGGCAGCAGATATCCCTGAGAGAACCTCTGCAATGCCCAGGCAGAGCTGATCCCCCTCAAAAAGTCATCAAGTGCTCAACATTTGCTCCAATGCTCCCAAACAGAAGGGATGTGCCACCCCTGGGCCCTCCAGCCCCCTCTCAAAGGAGATTATTGATTATAAACCTTGGAAATCCTGATTTATTCCAACAACATCCATCCCAGCCATGAATAATTTGGGGAATAGCTCTTGTGGAGCTCTGCAGGAGTGTTTGGCTGCTTGAAGCTGAGCCCAGTTTGTCCCTGCTGCCGTTGGAAGTGGCACCATGGCAGGAAAATGCTATTCCCAGGGAGGCAGAACTGGCCTGGATTGAGCAGAAACTCCAACAAGGAGGAAAGTGCTGAGCAAACCACTTGGGGAAGGACCTCTCTGAGGGAGAAGGAGCTGCTTGATGTCCTGCCCTGGATGTGCTGCTGTGTGGTTTTGATCCCCAAACCCTCTCAGGAGTGTCAGGGTTCTGTGTTTTGCTGTCCTGGGATGGTCCCAAAGCCCTCAGCAGCACCAAGCCTCCAGTTCCCAGAGCATCCTGCAGGGAATGCTGAGGTTTCCAGGGCTGATTGGCTGCTAAAATTGGGCAATGCAGAAGGTAATGAATGGAGGGATGATGGCAAAATGCCACACACTGAGAAACCAGCCAGGCACAGCAGTTCCAGTGGTCACACACACCAGGACAGAGCCTGGAAGCTTTTCTCTTGTCCTCTTTCCCCTTTTCCCTTTGCCCTTTTCTCTTCCCCTCTCCCATTCCCTTCCCCTTTTCCTTGTCCCCTGCCCCCTGCCCCTCTGCCTTTCTCTTTTCTCTTGCCCCCTTTCCCTTTTCTCTTCCTTCCCCTTTCTTTTGTTTCCTGTCCCTTGTCCCCTTTCCACCTTCTCTTGCCCCATTTCTCCTTCCCCATTTCTCTTCCCCTTTCCCTTGTCCCTGTCCCCTTTCCCTTCCCCATTTCTCTTCCCCTTTCCCTGTCCCCTTTCCCTGTCCCCTTTCCCTTCCCCATTTCTCTTCCCCTTTCCCCGTCCCTGTCCCCTTTCCCTTCCCCATTTCTCTTCGCCTTTCCCTGTCCCTGTCCCCTTTTCCTTTCCCATTTCTCTTTGCCTTTCCCTTGTCCTTGTCCCCTTTTCCTTCCCCATTTCTCTTCACTTTTCCCTTGTCCTTGTCCCCTTTTCCTTCCCCATTTCTCTTTGCAGTTCCCTTGTCCCTGCCCCCTTTTCCTTTCCCTTGTCCCTGTCCCCTCGTCCTTTCCCTTTTCTCTTCCCTTTCCCCCATCCCCTTCCCCTTTCCCTTGTTCCCTGTCCCTTGTCCCCCTTCCCTTTTCTCCTGCCCTCTTTCCCCTGTCCCCATCCCTATTTGCAGAGCTGTACAGAGGGAGCTTTGCAGAGGCTCCTCATCCCCATCAAGGCCATTGTCCCTGACAAGAGGGATTCCAGGAACAGCCCCAGGGGACCCTGGCTGCCCGGGATGAGGATGAGGATGACCCTGGAGGAAGCAGGAGCACTGCCCAGCTTTCCAAACCCGATGCCTGACGTGATCATTCCAGGGTGATGAGCAGCTTCCTGCAGCAGCCCCAGGGAGCTCTGGCAGAGCCCCTCAGCAGGGCTACTCCTGCCTTCCCCAGGCACCGATTTGCTGGGAGGGCTCATCCTGATGGATCTGTGGCTCTCTGCAGCCTCTGCAGGGCCCTCGGAGAGCCCTCCCAGCTCAGCTAGCTCAATTCCCAGCCCCAGTTGCATGGAAAAGGTCTGGAGCAGAGGAAGCAGCAGCTGCTCATGACAAATAAATGTCGTGTGATGTACACATCCCCTCCCCATGACAAACCCCATTTTGCTGTGCGGGGCCAGAGCTCTGGTAGCACGAAGGTCCAGGGATAAACAGGCTCCAAAGCGCCCTGGAACCGCTTCTTGTAAACAGAGGCTTCTCTTTTTAACTCTGTTCAAAACTCTGTCTGCTTGGATGTTTCACATCTGGGCCGGCCCTCACCATTTCCTCCGGCCCCCACAAGAGCAGATGGATAAAACCTTGTCCCTGCCATGGTGTTTGGGACAGGGGGGGTCCCAAAAAAACGTCATCCATGGTGGATTTATCCATCCCAGTTGTGCCAACCACTGCTGTGCTGCTTGGCCAGCACCTTCCAGGTGCAGGGGGAGGAGGATGGTGCTGGAATGGGTTTGGGGAGGGTGATGTGCTCGAGGAGCTCTGGGGGATTCTCCCAACCCCATTTCCAGCACCACAGAGGGGAAACTGAGGCAGAGCAACCATAGAATCCCAGAATGGTTTGGGGTGGAAGGAACCTTGAAGCCCATCTCATTCCACCCCCTGGCATGGGCAGGGACCCCTTTCACTATCCCAGGCTGCTCCAAGCCCTGTCCAGCCTGGCCTGGAACACTTCCAGGGATGGGACGTGCCAGACCTGAGGGCTGGAATTTTGGCTGTGGCAGGAGCTCACTCACAACCCAGCTGCTCAGAAAAAGCAAGATTTCCAGGTGGTTTTTCTGAGAGTTTTTAATTCAACCACAAAATGGCACCTTCTGCATCTGGGGCAGCCCAGTGGGGACCACAGCGAAACCACAGCCCCAGCACTGGCACACGAAACCCTACAAAGATTGATGGCCTGGCTTGCTCGGTGACCCCAGGACCTTTGCTCTGCTCCTCCCATGAGCTCAGCTCACGAGGATGCTGAAGGGGTTCCGATTTTTCCTAACAATGTGGGGTTTTTTTGGGAGAGGTCACAGGTTCATCACAGGGGGCAGGATGGTGAGAGATCCACCCCGCTCCACGATTGCCTCGAAGCTTTTATAAAATCCAGATGCTCTGTGTGAGTTTGACACTGTTTAGTCTCTTGGTTTGGAAGATTTAGGTGGCTTTGGGAGCAGCAGACGGGCAGCATTTCCCTGCAGATTCGGATGTTTGCACATTCCAGGGAAAGCCAGTTAAAAGAAAAAGCAGCCCGGCATGGGGAAACCCTGGCGATATCCAGGAGTGTCCCAAACACATTCCCTGCCTCAGGCTGCCAAACAGGGACACGAGGTGCCCCTTCCAGAGGTCTGGAAAAGCCCTTGGGCACCAGGGAAGTGTGATGCCACCTCAGGCTGCCAAACAGGGACACGAGGTGCCCCTTCCAAAGCTCTGGAGAAGCCCTTGGGCACCGGGGAACTGTGATCCCACCTCAGGCTGCCAAACAGGGACACGAGGAGCCCCTTCCAGAGCTCTGGGAAAGCCCTTGGGCACCAGGGAAGTGTGATGCCACCTCAGGCTGCCAAACAGGGACACGAGGAGCCCCTTCCAAAGCTCTGGAGAAGCCCTTGGGCACCGGGGCAGTGTGATCCCGCCCTCCCTGCCGGGTGCATCGGGGAATGAGGACATAAATTCCCTCACACCTCATCTGGATGCTCCTAAGGGACAGGACTTTCTCCGGGGGCGAGTGCACAAACGAGCCGTGCCTTGGGCAGCCGCTCCCTCCCTCCCTCCCTCCCTCCCTCCCCGAGTCCCAGCCGCTGTATTTTTAGCTCCACGTCCCAGTCAGGCTTGGAAAACTTTCCCTGCTTTCTGTTTTCAGTCATTTGTGGATCATCTCGGAGCTCTGGCTGGGGTTTGGCCAGTCCTCCTGTTTGGGGTTTTGTTGGGTGTCCCCCAGTTGGAGGGGGGACTCTGGGGGGCTCTGCTCCATCCAGGAATTTGGGGATACAGGGATACAGGGGTACAGGTATTCAGGGATACAGGGATTCAGGAACTTAGGGGTACAGGGATACAGGGATTCAAGGGTACACAGATTCAGGGATACAGGGATACAAGGAGATACAGGAATTCAGGGATACAGGGATACAAGGAGATACAGGAATTCAGGGATACAGGGATACAAGAATTCAGGGATTCAGGAGTTCAGGGATTCAAGGGTACAGGGATTCAGGGATTCAGGGGTATAGGGATAGAGGGATTCAAAAATTCAGGAATTTGGGGGTACAGAGATACAGGGGTACAGAGATACAAGGATTCAGAAATTCAGGAATTTGGGGATACAGGGATAGAGGGATTCAGAAATTCAGGAATTTGGGGATACAGGGGTACAGGAATTCAGGAATTCAGGGATTCAGGGATTCAGAAATTCAGGGATTCAGGGATACAGGCATACAGGAATTCAGGGATTCTAGAATTCAGGGATCCAGGGATACAGGGATTTAGAGATACAAGGATTCAGGAATTCAGGGATCCAGGGATTCAAGGGTACAGGGATTCAGGGATTTAGAGATACAGGAATTCAGGGATACAGGGATTCAGGGATTCTAGAATTCAGGGATACAGTGATTCAGGGATTCTAGAATCTAGGGATACAGGGGTACAGGGCTACAGGGTCCAGCCCCATCCCAAGATCCCCCAGCTCACCCTCCCGGCACACCCAGCTCCATCTGTGAGGAAAAATGAGCAGCAGGAGGGCTGCAGCACCATGGAATCCTGGCATGCTTAGGTTGGAAGAGACCTTAAAGCCCATCTTGTTCCAAGTCCTGCCATGGGCAGGGACACCTTGCACTGAACCGGGATGTTCACGTTGTTGTTTTTGTGTCAGAGGAAGAGGAAAAACAAGAGTTACATGAGAAAACGTCTGGGCACGGCCCTTCTGAGGGAGGAGGTCACACCCACAGCTGAAATAAATCTGTTAGGCTTGAGAAATGGAGAGCTGATGGCAATCTGGGGAAAAGCCATGTGAGACCTTCACCCCCGCAACGCTGAACCCAAAAGCCAGAATGAAAATTGTTATTATTGCTCATGTATTGTAAAAAAAGCTTGACAATTCAAGGCTCTGCTGGGAGAGCTGGGAGAGTTCGCATGGAGAAGACTCCAGGGAGTCTTTAGAGCCCCTGCAGGTCCTGAAGGGGCTTCAGGAGAGCTGGAGAGGGACTGGGGACAAGGGATGGAGGGACAGGGCACAGGGAATGGCTCCCAGTGCCAGAAGACAGGGATAGATGGGAGACTGGGAGGGAATTCCTGGCTGGGAGGGTGGCGGGGCTGATGCAGGGATCCCAGCCCATGGATTCTGCTGCAGGATTCCCAAGTAAAACTGATGTGGCACAAGGAATTCATGCCCCCACACAAGTTTGTTCTGGATCTCTCAGGTGTATTTGGTCTCCCTTTAGGTAATTCTGCCCAGCCCTGCTGCTTCCAAGGTCTCATAACCCCTGACAAGGACAGGGGAGAAGCCACAAATTACTCATTTTGGGTCTCGGTGTTGGGCACCAGGCTCTGATTTTAAGCCTGTGAAGTTTAGGATACCACAAACAATCCCTGGAAAAGGCTGATCCCTCTTTCAGAACGGGATCATTCTGATGTGGGGGTGACCCGAAGGACTCAGAGGAAAGGTTTCATACGAATATGTGGGGATGCAGAGGTGCAAAACCAGCTGCAAAAGCAGAAGGCAGCTGTGGTAAAGCCAAATGTGACATTTTCCTGTGTCATGGGAAGCCCTGGAACCACTGCAGAGCCAGACGGGAAGCCCAGCCATGCCATGTCCCCATAAGTCACTTCCTTGGCTAATTGATTTAATCCAATTTAACATGGATCACACCCTCTGGAGCCCAGGGAGGGTTCCTGTGCCTGGAAAGGCAGCTCTGCTTTGCTTCCAGCATCCCGAAGGTCTGGAGCAGAAATTCCAGAAGTGCTCTGCAGGAATGCTGGCCTTGGACACACCACTGCACCCATCCCATCCCATGGATCCCATCCCATCCCATTCCATTCCATCCCATCCCATTCCATGGATCCCATCCCATCCCATCCCATTCCATCCCATCAGATGGATCCCATCCCATCCCATCTGATCCCATCTGATCCCATCTGATCCCATCCCACCCCATCCCACCCCATCCCATTCCATCCCATCCCATCCCATGGATCCCATCCCATTCCATCCCATCCCATGGATCCCATCCCATCCCATCCCATCCCATCCCATCCCATCCCATCCCATCCCATCCCATCCCATCCCATCCCATCCCATCCCATGGATCCCACCCCATCCCATTCCATTCCATCCCATCCCATCCCATCCCATTCCATGGATCCCATCCCATCCCATCCCATCCCATCCCATGGATCCCATCCCATCCCATCCCATCCCATCCCATCCCATCCCATCCCATCCCATCCCATCCCATGGATCCCATCCCATACCATGGATCCCATTCCATCCCATCCCATCCCATCCCATACCATGGATCCCATCCCATACCATGGATCCCATCCCATTCTATCCCATCCCATCCCATTCTATCCCATCCCATCCCTTCTATCCCATCCCATCCCATGGATCCCATCCCATCCTAATCCCAATCCCATCCCATCCCACATTTGTAGGGTGTTCCCAATTGTTGCTCACATTTCCTGATCCCCCTGAATGGGGCTGAGGGGCTTTTGTGGCCCCCATACAAGCACAGCCAAAACAGCCCCAAAATGAGAATTCCCCCCCTGCTGCCAGTGCAGAAACGGGGGGAGATGTTCCAAACAAGCCAGGAAAGGCGGGAGCAGGAGGGAAGTGCTTTTCCTTTCTTCTCTTCTCTCCCAAAATGCCAATTTCCCAAAACCATTGCGTGGCATCACCGTCATTTGGGAATGGAGAGGGATTATTTCCCAGGGGCTGAAGTGCCAGAATAAAGGGACTTTCCCCTGACAGAGGTCAGACGGGATATCGTGTCCTGGATTGCCAAGGAAATTGTATCCTATTTGCCATCATGTGGCAGTTATCTTCTGCTCATGGGGCAGTTTTTCCTGATCTCTTCCACACCCAATCCTCCCTCGGGGAGACATCTGCTGATACCAGGCCACTGAGTGTCCCTGCAGGGCTGATAAGAATTCCAGCATCCCACTGGGAGAGGTGAGCTCAGAGGGAGGAGCCAAGCATTCCTGCCTGGATAGAATCTGAGATCCTGGCACAGCAAGACAGCTCCTGCCCTGGATTCCCAGAGGAACAGCTGCCTCTTGCACTGGAGCTCCAGAGGAAGATCCTGCTCCAGGATCCCTGCTCCAGCAGAGCCAGCCCTGACACTCCAGGAGGGCTGCAGCCACAATTCCAATGGCACTGCTGCCAGCACCCTGACCACAGGGTGCCAGGCTGTGTTCTGACTCTGTCAGTGTTGGTTTGGTTTACTGCATTGTTCATTTTATATTTTTATTTTCTTCCCTAGTAAAGAACTGTTCTTCCTGCTCCCGTATTTTTGCCTGAGAGCCCCTTAATTTCAAATGTATAGCAATTCAGAGGGAGGGGGGTTACATTTTCCATTTCAGGGGAGGCTCCTGCCTTCCTTAGCACACACCTGGCTTTCCAAACCAAGACAATTGGGAAGGAATTCTTCCCTGTGAGCATGGGCAGGCCCTGGCACAGGGTGCCCAGAGCAGCTGGGGCTGCCCCTGGATCCCTGGAAGTGTCCTAGGCCAGGCTGGACAGGGCTTGGAGCCACCTGGGACAGTGGAAGGTGTGGCTAGGGGGTGCAACAGGATGGGCTTTAAGATCCCTTCCATCCCAAACCATTCCATGATTCTATGGCAGATTTTGGATGAGATCCCCACTCCCTGCACCCCCCAGGCACTGTGGAAAGTCTCCCCCTTTTTAGGAAGCCTGAGGGACAGCAAATGCCTTCTGGAATGGCTTCTCCCTCCCTCCCTCCTGTCCAGCAGCAGATTCCCAGATGGAAAAGCAGGGTTAAAGAGCTGCCTGGATCTTCCCTGCACCAGCAGGTTTCCGGTGTGGGAATAAAAAAGTCATTAAGGGCTGGCACGGACAATGAAATGAAACTTTGTCATCGTGGATTCGAGCTGAGCAGACACTGAGGGAGCTGATGAGAGGCAAATTAATTTGCTTTTTCCGAAGGCTCCTGCGTGACGTTAATAAAAGCAGCATTTTGTGCAGGCTCATGGCTCAGGATGCAGAGCTTCACAGTCCTCCCTGTCCTCACAGAGCTCTGGCGAAGGCTCTTTTCTCCTTTGGAAGCAGAAAAAGGAGGAGTTTTTGGATTCCAGAGCTTGGGCGCAATCCCAGGCCAGCAGCTCAGGATGTGTCCTGGAAAGGGGCTCAGGTTTCAGGGGTTCCTCTCCTTGCAATTCCCCTTTTATTTTGGCATTTCTGAATTTGATCCAGGTCATTTCCCTGAGCCTGCTTGCCAGGATTGCTGCCCTGATGGTTGGGAGAGTGCCTCTCCTGCAGCAAAAGGCCAATCCCAGGGGATGGATGCTGGGAGGTTCTCTCCCAGCTCTGAATTTCCTGATGAGGAGCCATAAACCTCCCCCAAAAAACCAGCAGCTGCTAATTAGTGGTCAGCAGAGGAGCTGGGGGCTGGCAGGAGTGAATCCCTGGATTCTGGGAGAATCCTGCCTTTGGGCCGTGCCACGGCTCCTGCTGGGCTCTGCTCCCATCCTGTCACATTCCTTGGCACGTTGGTCCCTGCAGGATGCAGCCTCCTTGCCATTTCCAACATTTTCCCCATTTTTAAGAATTTTTCTTTCTATCCTTTGCACTCCAGGCAGCCATTCCTCTTGGCTTAGAGGAGAATTAGGCAACTGGTCCTGAAATTTCCGCGTGAGCAACCAGGTCGTGACCATCCAGATAAATAAAGCTCAAGGACTCAAGGATCTTCCTAAAGTTTTTGGCTCCTTTTCCAGCTGAGCACACCCTGATGGGAGCCCCAAAACTGAGGCCAGAAAGTGCTTTTCCTCCTGCTGTGGGCACGGAATAATTTGGGAAGGGACGACTGTGGCCTGCCAGTGCTGGGTGGGATGGTGCCAAATTTGGGTTCCCGAGGCTGGCACCGGGATTGGTGACATTCCATGGGTGTGGGGAGCACCCCAGCTTCACCCCCGTGGGCAGGCACATCTGGAAACCCTACCCCTAAAATTCCACACCCCCTTCCACAGCCCCCGGCCACAGGGTGCTGCCAAAAATTCATTTGAGCAAGAGCAGCCCCTGCCTGACATCTGCCCACACACGTTTGGGAGGCCAGGAAACTTCCTGTGGACATTGGCTGCCTGACAGGAGTGACCTCAATTCTGCCTTTTTTTAGGGTGGGTATTTTTGGGGGTGGTGTTTTGACAACAGGTGGGAGCTTTGCCTGCCTCTCCCTGGCTGTGGGATGGGCAGGTTTTAGGGAAGAGCTCAGAGATGGGAAATTCTGTAGCTCTGGTAAAAAATGCCATTCTACATCTGTAAAATACATTTTATTGCCACTTTTTAGGAAATTGGAGGCAGCCACTTCCCCCTGCCAGCCACTCCTGCTGCCTCTCCCCCATTCCCGTGGTTTCATCCCACATCCAACACATTTCCTCCAGGAGCCAGATCTACCCTGAGGAGCATCACAAACCCACACATGATTCAGCAGGCTCCTTTGAGAGACATTTATTATTTAAATAATAACTTTTTTTTTTTTTTTTTTTTTTACATCACCTCGACTCCCAAACCACGGAAAAGCCCCAAAATCTCGGCACCTTTGGGCTCCCTGAGCAGAGCTGCAGCTCCCAAATGAGACTCCACACTGGGAACTGCACAAATGCCACTGGGTGTGTTGGATGCTGCTCGAATGGGAGCCACGAGGAAATTCCTAACGGCAGTGGTGGCCTTGGGATGTGGAGCTGGGTGCTCCTCGTCCCAGTGGGAACGATCCTGGAGTCCCAAAGAGCAAGAGGAGCCCCAGAAAACAAAATAGTGGTGTTGAAGGATGCTGCCCAACTTCAAAACCTGGATGGTTTTGCGGTTGGTTTTTTGCTTTTATTGATTTTTAACGGGTTTTATTTTAAATAAGTATTTGTCCCAGTCAAGGACAAACCCAAACCCCACCAGCAGCACCACCCTGGACGTGGGTGAAGCTCATGGCTGTGACCATTCCCTGGTCAGGCTCTTTGTTCCCTTTGCTGGCTCTTGCAAAAATCGTGGGGCAAAGGGAATTTCCAAATGGGCGCTGAGGAGGGGCTGCTCTGCTCCACCAGAGTGCCAGGAAAGTACCAAAATTCGGGTTTTTTAGTGCTTTGGTGCCCCTCAGGGACCCACCAGTGCCTAAAATCTCAGGGGTGTGACACAGACAGACAGACAGACATGACCACACAGACCTGGCCCTGAAAAAGTGCATTTCTTTAGGCAACCAGCCTAAAATAAGGGGGAGTTTTTGAGCATACACTGCTCCCTTGCTCTCCTTCCCAATCCTTGTGGATGTGGGGACACAGACGGGTGTTTGCAGCCACCCAGCCCCATCTCCAGGAGCTGCAGCCCTGCCTGCATCCCAAAACCCCACGGAGACCTTGCTGGGAAGCACAGCAGCAGGAACCTCTGCTTCCCAACACCCCCCAGCCGTGGGGCTACAACAAAAGCCCCCAAGCTTCACCCCCAACCCTCCCCAGCAGGGCTGAGCCCTCCTCCAGCCCTAAGGGTGCCAGCAGCACCCAGGGACTCACCAGCCCTTCCAACCTTGTCCTGCTGCACCTTTGTCCCTGTGAGAGGCCACAGTGAGTACCCAGGTGACACCTGAGCCACCCCCAGCTGGCCCAAGCTGCAGCAGCCATATCTCTGGATGAGCTCTAAGGCAGAGCTTCACAGAATCCCAGAATCACTGGGTTGGGAGAGACCTTCAGGATCATCCAGTCCAGCCCAGCCCCAACAGCTCAACTCAGCCCTGGCCCCCAGTGCCACATCCAGGCTTTGTTAAACACACCCAGGGATGGTGACTGCACCACCTCCCCGGGCAGAACATTCCAGAACTTTATCACCCTTCCTGTAAAAAACTTTTTCCTGATATCCAGCCTGTATTTCCCTTGGTGCAGCTCGAGGCTGTGTGCTCTGGTTCTGGAGTAAGAGCCCGGCCCCAGCTGAGCACAGGCACCTTTCAGGAGCTGTGAGAGTGATGAGGGCAGCCCTGAGTCTCCTTTTCTCCAGGCTGAGCACCCCCAGCTCCCTCAGGGTTCCTCTCAGGGTTTGTGTTCCCAGCCCCTCTCCGGCCTCGTTGCCTCCTCTGGACGCGCTCCAGCATCCCAACATCCTTCCCAATCCGAGGGGCCCAGAACTGCCCGTCAGGAGGCAGGATCCTCCTGGATCTACTGCCCACAGAGGTGTGGCCGTGCTGGCAGCTTTGTCACGGCAGAGGACACGGCGTGGCCGCCCGGGGCCGTGGGGGTCACCTGGCAGCAGAGCACGGAGCGCATGAGGCGCAGCACGGGCGGCCGCAGGATGGCAAAGACCCAGGGATCCACGATGGAGTTGATGGACAGGAAGCGCAGGGCCAGCAGGTCCCACTCGTGGTCATCCTCTTCCTCGCTGAACTTGTTCACGTAGGCACGGATCTGCCAAATCAGGGGTTGGAAAGGAGATTAAAAATCGCCTGGTTTCACCCTCCCCTGTCGTTCTGCTAGGCCAGGTTTGGCCAAGGCCCATCCACAGAATTCACAGAATGACAGAATGACAGAATTCACAGAATGACAGAATGACAGAATGACAGAATGACAGAATTCACAGAATGACAGAATGACAGAATTCACAGAATGACAGAATTCACAGAATTCACAGAATTCACAGAATCACAGAATGACAGAATTCACAGAATGACAGAATTCACAGATTCAGAGAATTCACAGAATTTACAGAATTTACAGAATCACTGGGTTGGGAGAGACCTTCAAGACCATCGAGTCCAACCCAGCCCAAACAGCTCAACTCAGCCCTGGCACCCAGTGCCACATCCAGGCTTTGTTAAACACCCCCAGGGATGGTGACTGCACCACCTCCCCAGGCAGAACATTCCAGAACTTTATCACCCTTCCTGTAAAAAACTTTTCCTGATATCCAGCCTAAATTTCCCCTGGCACAGCTTCAGGCTGTGTCCTCTGGTTCTGTCAGTTGCTGCTTGGAGGAGGTGCATCCAACCTGGTCTGGAACCCTTCCAGCCACAGCTTCTCTGGACAATCTGTACCAGGGCCTCACCTCCCTCACAGCAAAGAAATGTTTCCCGATATCCCATCTAAACCTCCTCTCTGTCAGTTTGAATCCATTTCTCCCTGGTCCTGTCACTCCCAGCCTTTGTAAAGAGTCTCTCTCCATCTTCCCCATAGTTTCTCTCGAGTACTGGAAGGTCGTAATTAGGTGACCCCAAATCCTTCTGTTTTCCAGGGTGCACAATCCCAGTTGTCCCAGCCTTTCCTGACAGCAGAGATGCTCCATCCCTTTAATCAACCTGGTGCCTCCTCTGGACTCACTCCAACAGTCCCAGGTCTTTGTTGTGCTGGAGGGACCCCAGAGCTGGACACAGCACTGCAGCGGGGTCTCACAATCACCTCCCTCAACCAGGGAGGAAGAATTCTGAGTTTGGGCTCCCCCCAGGAAGCTCTGTTGGGGCGATTTGGGCTGCCACAGCGAGTTTGCTGACTCTGTGGGTTTAAATGAACTTTAAGTGCAAGCCAGCCCCGCGCTGTGCTTCGTTCAGAGCCGCAGTTAAACCCGCGGCTGCCGGAGGAAGAGCTGTCTCCTGTCTCTCACCTTGAGACCGCACGGCAGCAGAACCGTGGGAGACGGAGAGGATGAGCGCCGCCGGACCTCGCCGGTCCTTCCTGCGACTGCCGACTCATCCCAGCCCGCGGGGCTTCCTGGAAGGTGACTCAGCACTCCTTACTCATTCGGGTCACCCGCCACCCCCTCGCTCCGGGCTGGGGACACGCTCGGATGGGGCCGGGCAGCAGGAGCATCCCTCCCCTGCCTGGCATCCGCCGGGTACCACCCCGGGATGGCACATCCGCGGCGGCCACACGCAGCATTTCCAGGCTCCCGCGTGTTTTGGGAAGGAATTCGTGGCCTGAGGGGTTTGTGTGCCTGGGCTCCTCCTGGGAGGAGCTGTGGGCAGCCGGGGACAGGAGAGAAAGTGTCACCCCCGAGGAGGCAGCTGGGTTTGAGCCGCTGCCAAGCGCGGCCCCACACGGGAGCCGGGGATGGGAAAAGGGAAGCTGGCTCTGGATAAGGCCCTATCTGCCACCACAGGGCCCAAGGGATCCCGGCCAGGGCCTCTTTCCCAGCCCCTCTGCCCCCAGCACACTCACGGGGCTCTGCCCACGTGGCCCCACCGAGGGGTTCCGCTTCCCACTGACCGCAGCAGCCGAGCCAGGCCTTTTTTGGGAGCTGTCCATCATGTGTGGGTTCGTGGTCAGGAGATGGAGTCTCTCAGGGTGTTGAGGCTCCTGGGATGCTCGCGAGCATCTGGACATTTTCCCTTTGTCCTAAAAGCCTGGCTCGGCCGCATCCTGTGGTTATTTCCTTTTCCCTTAGGAAAAGCAAGGGAGGATGAAGGGAAGGTAGAGTCTATTGAACACCAAGAGTGTGAAATTAGCCCCGGCTGTGCTCCCAGCCTTGCTGGGGTCACTTCTTGAGGGACCAGCTGACCTCCTGCACTGGGGGGCTCACACACCCGGGCTCTGGAGCCATCCATGCTCCTGGTGGAAAAGCACTTGGATGGATGGGAAGTGGCCCTTGGGAGGGGAGAGCCCAGACAGAGGCAGGGCACTCGCTCTCTCCACTTCTTCACGTGGCTGTTTTGATCCCAGATGTCTGCTGGAAGCCTCGTGCATGGATGGGGCACGGGATGTGGGGATGTCCCTTGGGATGACACGTGCTGTGGCTGCTGTGCCAGATCTCTGTTCCCAGAAATCTCCCATCTCTGTGCCAGCGCCTCAGCGCTGTTGCAGAGGAGCAGAAACCTCTGTCTAACAGCGAGGTGGGCGCAGCCTCCCACATCTCCAGCCTCATCCACAGAAATCTGGGGTATCTCATCCCACCCACACGGATATCCACTGCCTCCAGCCCAGGGCAGCTCCTTCAGCCCCTCTCTAGAAGTGTAATTGGTTTTTTGCCATTCCTCACACCTCCACCATGAGTTCCTGGATCCTGGGAATCTCAGTGATGCCGTGTGCTCCAGGAGACCCTGCCTGAGCCACACCGCCTGGCCTTGGAGCCTCTGTGGGGTGGGAGGGCACCTCTGCTCCTGCCACATCATCCTCCTGCCACCCCATTCTCCTGTCATTTCATTCTCCTGCCACCCCATTCTCCTGCCATTCCATCCTCCTGCCACTCCATGCTCCTGCCCCCCATGATCCTGCCACCCCAATCCTCCTCCTGGCCCTGAGGACACAGGGAATGATTCCCCTGCCCCTAGCTGATGCGCAAATTACCAATCTCATGTCTGAGCTGGGCTCTCCCAAGCTTTGACCCCAGCCCTCGAGGCCTGGCCAGCAGAGCTGGGGGAAGCTTTACAAAGGGCCAGGAGAGAAATGTGGGTGCTGGGGAGAGGGCACAGCCGGCGGCACTCACCGTGAAGGGCAGGGAGCAGATGACGAAGGTGATGGTCATGATGGAGAGCAGCAGGAGGTGGTCGATCTCCTCGGCCATGGAGAAGATGCGCCGGCCGCAGCCGCCGGCCGTGCGGGGCTGCTCGGGGGCGGCCACCCTGCGGCTCCTCTGCCCGCGGCGGTGCATGCGGGCCAGGTTCACGATGACGCTCAGGTTGCAGAGCAGCACGGCGAGGATGAGGAAGAGGAGCAGCGTGGCGTAGAGGAGCGAGAAGGTGACGTCCAGCCCCGCGGCCCGGCCGTCGCCGCGCTGCGGGTCCAGGTGCATCTGGATGAAGCACCAGGTGCCGGGGCAGTACTGCACGTAGCGCCCGAAGCCCAGCAGCGGCAGCGAGCACAAGGCGGCCGAGAAGGTGTAGATGGCCGGCAGGGCCACCAGCCCCGTGCGGGGGCTCAGGAAGCGCTCGTAGAAGTAGGGTCGCCCCAGGGCCAGGCAGCGCTCCAGCGCCATGGTGAAGAGGATGAGCATGGTGGCGAGGCCGAAGAAGCTCATGGCGAAGCCGAAGTAGAGGCAGATGTGCCCTCCGCGGGCCAGGCTGGTGAGGGTGAGGTTGCGGTGGTAGGAAGCGAGCACCAAGGGGCTGACGGAGCAGGTGCCCAGCAGGTCGGTGACCACCAGGGCCAGCACCAGGACGTGGAACAGCGCGGGCGGGCGCTGCCGGGCCCCGCGGCGGCCGCGCAGGAGCAGCCCCAGCGCCAGGAGGTTGCCCAGGAGCCCGGCCGAGAACATGAGGGCGCTGACCAGCGGGCGAGCCCCGGCCGGCAGCGCTGTCCCGCCGTCGCTCCCGTCCGCCCGGCCCGTCCCGTTCATCCCGCGCCGCCGCCGCCGCCGCCGCACGCCCGACTGCGCTGCCGCCCCCCCGGCACCGGCACCGGCACCGCCCGCCCCGACGGCACCGCCCCGCCCGCCGCCCCCGGCACCGCCCCGGGCCCCCGGCACCGCCCCGGGCCCCCCCGGCACCGCGCTCACAGCGATGGACCGAGCGGAGGCGGGGAACGCGCACGGACCGACCCTGGCCGGACCGAGAGTCCCGGTACCGGTCTGGGAGTCACGGACACGGCCAGTCCCGGTACCGGTGTGGGAGTCACGGACACGGCCAGTCCCGGTACCGGTCTGAGAGTCCCGGACACGGCCAGTCCCGTGCGGGTCTGAGGGTCCCGGTACCGGTGTGGGAGCTCCAGACACGGCCAGTCCCGGTACCGGTGTGGGAGTCACGGACACGGCCAGTTCCGGTACCGGTCTGAGAGTCACGGACACGGCCAGTCCCGCGTGGGTCTGAGAGTCCGGGTACCGGTCTGAGAGTCCCGGTACCGGTGTGGGAGTCACGGACACGGCCAGTCCCGGTACCGGTCTGAGAGTCACGAACATGGCCAGTCCCGTGTGGGTCTGAGAGCCCCGGAACCGGTCTGAGAGCTCCAGACACGGCCAGTCCTGGTGCGGGTCTGAGAGTCCCGGTACCAGTCTGGGAGTCCTGGACACGGCCAGTCCCGGTACCGGTGTGAGAGCCCCGGACACGGCCAGTGACGGTGCGGGTCTGAGGGTCCCGGTACTGGTGTGGGAGCTCCAGACATGGCCAGTCCTGGTACCGGTCTGAGAGTCCCGGTACCGGTCTGAGAGCCCCGGACACGGCCAGTCCCGGTGCGGTCCGAGAGCCCCGGTGCCGGGCCGGGAGTGCTTGGGGCGGCCCCGGGATCGCTGGGACAGTCCCCGCTGTGACCCAGCCCCGGCTCCGGCGCGCCCAGCCCCGCTGCCCGACCGGGAGCGTCTCTCACGAGCGGGCCGGGTGCCGGTCCAGGAGCCCCGTGCGGCTTCGAGAGCCCCGAGGCGCGGCCAGTCCATGTGCCAGACCGGGAGCAGCTCTCAGGGCCGGTGCCGGCACGGCTCCGGCAGTCCCGGGGTGGCTCCTGGAGCACGGAGTCCCACTCTGTCCCAGTGCTGATCCAGGAATCCCAGTGCTATTCCGGGAGCCCCTCACCTGGTCAGACACCCCTGGCGGTGCTCTGGGCCAGCTCCAGTCTGGCCTGGGAGCCCCAAGGCACGGCCGGTCCCGGTGGTGCCTCCAGAACCCCAAAGCCCCCTGAGCCCCGAATCCAGCTGAGCCCAGGCTGTGCAGGGGAATTCCCACGGAGAACTCCCAGCCCCATGGCTGGCACTGGGTCACATCCCCATTGTCCCCCTCTCCTACGTGTCAGCAGAGGTCCCCAAGGGGGTGCAGCCTGTCTGGCCACAACCTTAAAGCCCATGCAGTCCCACCCTGTGCCATGGGCACCTTCCACTGTCCCAGGCTGCTCCAAGGCTCATCCAAGCTGGAACACATGAAGGGGTGGGATGCTCCATCCCAGCGGCCTCAGATGCCCTCTCCATCCTTCAGGACACCAGCCCTCCCTCAAGCTGCCTTTATTCAAGCAGTTGGTGCTCCACAGGTAACTTCCACGACAAAAAATCTTTTCCCTCCCGTGGTCCTGGGGCTGTCCCAGCATCTGAAACAATTTAATTTTTAATTTGCTCCCTGCACCTCGGTGAAACACCGCAGCGGGGCTGACTCCAGCAGGGACACTGCAGGTGGCAGCCACACGAGCGGCTTTGGCTGTTATTTAAAAAACCACGCTTCTGTAACAGGAACTTCGCAAAGGAAATAAGGGGCACGGCAAGCTCCAGGCCCGGGGCAGCTGCGGTTTGTGACAGCACCTCCATCTCTGAGGGGCCACTCCCAGGCCTGGCTTGGCTTTCTCCTCTCACGCAGCCCACAGGTCTCCTCAGAGCGCTGGGGAGGACGAGCTGAGGCTGAGGTGGCAAAGCCACAGCCCCAGCTCTGTTCCCATGGTCGGATCAACGGGTGGGATGGAGGCGATGATGTTTTAGCCATCCCAGGCCACCTCACCACAGGTGGGCCAGGAAAACACATCCCAGGAGCCCTTCGAACCCTGCCTCCAGTCCTGATCCAGCAGAGCACCCGAGCGCATGGACGCAGCTGTTGGTGGCAGCCATCCCGTTTGATTGCAGAGGGTTGGGTGGCACCCTGGCACGTTCAGCCCTCCTTTGTGCCTCCCACAACTTCCGCTGAGGCTGAATCCTGCCCTGATCCATCCAGGCAGCTGCAGTCTGCCCATCCAGAGCCCTTTTCCGAGCAGCAGGCACCCTGTAGGGTGCTCCAAGGCTTTTCCCAGCCTCCCACTCCTTTCTGGCGTTCCGTGTCACAGCTCAGGAAGGGGTTTTGGCTTCTTCTGGAGCTCATTTTCCTGGCAGCCTAATGGAGCCTTAAATACCCTTCTGGGGCTTCAGGCTTCTCCACTGACAGTTGTCTCTGATGGGATTTTTCTGCAATAATAGGAAAATTGCTGGGCTTTTGTTTTTTTTTCATTCCCCCTTGTGCTGGAAACCAGGAACAGGCTGCTTGGTACAATCTGTCCTGCCTTGGGAAGGGTTTGTTTTCTTCCCCTTGCTTCCATGTTTAGCTCGTGTCCTGCCTCTAGCGAGGGCCATATCACATCCTAGAATTATTTAAGTTGGAAGAGTCCTCTAAGACATTGAGTCCAACCATTCCCCCAGCACTGCCAAGGCCGCCACTCACTGTTCCATGTCCCCAAGAGCCACATCCTCACGGTTTTTAAATCCCTCCAGGGATGGGGACTCCACCACTGCCCCGGGCAGAGAAATTTTCTCCAATATTCAACTAAACCTCCCCTGGTGCAACTTGTGGCCGTTCCCTCTCCTCCTGTCCCTGTTCCCTGGGAGCACAGCCCAATCCCCCCGGCTGTCCCCTCCTGGCAGGAGCTGTGCAGAGCCACAAGGTCCCCCCTGAGCCTCCTTTGCTCCAGGCTGAGCCCCTTCCCAGCTCCCTCAGCCTCTCCTGGTGCTCCAGCCCCTTCCCCAGCTCCATTCCCTTCCCTGGTCACACTCCAGCTCCTGATACATCCTCTCAAGGTTTGTTGGCATTATTTTCCCTAAAAGAAGGTTTCCAGGCTTGGCCCAGGTGGAGAAAACACTCTGGGCTTGTAGGAAAGTTCATTAACTACACAGAGAGGGCTCAGCCCCTGGAGTTTGCTGCCTGTGGTTGGGGAGGGTGTTGGGATCCTGCTCCATCCCTGGTGGATTTTAAAGGATGTCTCCGGCACCAGGGATGTGGAGGAGTCCAGCCCTCCTGCGAGTGTGAGCGGATTTCACCCCTTTCAAACCAAACCCCTTCCAGATTTGTGTTCAACAAATCCAGACAACACTTCTCCTCCAAACCTTCCCACCCCTTGTCTGCTGCTCCAGAGCTTCCGGCAGCCTCACTCCCCGTCCTGGGCAAGCAGGGCTGAGCACTGGGCCAGGTTTTGGTGCCCTGCCTTGTTATCCTGCGCCGGCACCTGGGTGCATGGGTTAAAAACCAAAGGAAGGGGCTGGCTGGGGCTGCTGGCAGCCCTGGCACTGCTGCCTGCCCAGGCACGCGCCTCGCTGCTCGCAGAACAGCTGAAAAATGCAGGAGGCAATAAAAAAAAAAAAAAAAAAAAAAAAAAAGGGCTCTTTGCAAGAGCGAAACAATTTGTCGGGAAATGAGCTTGAGCAAAGTTGTGCCTGGATTTCGTGAGCTGGAAAAAAAAAAAACAAACCAACCAACACCCTGAGAGTGATTTATGTCCAGGGAAGGAGCGGGATGCGGGGAGAGGTGATGCTGGTGGCAGCAGTGACAGCGTGGGACAGGGCAGCTGGCAGTGCTGGAGGGTGACAGGGACATCAAAGAGGCTCCAAAAGGAGCATGGCTGGCGCGGAGCTGCAGCCCGAGCTGAGCAGCGCCTCTTCATCGCCTCCATTAAGCGCCAGCTCCGGCCCCTCGGGAGCGGCTGGGCTGGCACGGAGGGGTCCCCCGGGGGATGACTGAGCACTGCAGGAGCCTGGGGGGAGGATGCCATCAGGGGGGGCTCCACAGCAGCTCTGCCCCCTCAGCTGCAGCTGCCTGAGCTTTTTTCCCGTTCCTATTTAGCAACATTTACAACCGACCCGCGCGTTGTCGGGATTTTTCATTTCAACTCTCAATTTAATTTCAATTTCCCTTTCGTTTTGATCTTTCCCAGACTCGGTAAGGAGGGGAGCTAAGCTTCCACGCAACTCCTGAAGCTCCGAACTGCGCGCGTTGAGGCGCAGAAAAACGGGGTGCCCGAGGGAGCAGCTTGGGGTGGCCAACACCCGCGGGCTCCTGGCTGCTCGGGAGCCCGGCCCTGGCTGGGGACGTGCTGCCATCTCTGGCGAGGACGGGGACACGGCAGCCCCGGTCCCGGGGGTTCGTTAGCAGCCAGGATTGATCCTCCCGGAGGCCGCAGCCCCGAGCCCAAACCTCGCCGGCTGCAGGCGCCGCTCGGCTCGCCCGGAGGCAGCGGAGACTCCAGGTCTGCTCCCACAGCAGGTCGGACAGCAGCAAGGGCAGAATCCCGATTAAAAGCGCTGCCCGAGCCAGAGGAGCGTGTCAAGGTCGCTGGGAAATGTGTGGTCCCTGCCAGGCAGCCGGGATGCTGCAGGGATGGGGGGTCACTGGTGGTTTATTTCCCGAGATGATAAAATCGCGGGTGGGTCGGTGATGAGGTGTTTGCATCGCCTCAGGGCTCAGGGGGAGTCTATTTTTGCACCTTAATAAAGGACAATGATTTGGTTTGTGTTGGTTTAATTGCTGATTTCCATGGATCGTCGTTACCCTGGGATCTAAACACGCACCTCAAGGGGCAGGGACATTTCCCGGGGATGGGACTTGTCCTGGGCCAGGGCCTCTCCAGGGGTGAATCCTCACGGGCACCAGGGGCAGGTGATGCTCTGCACACCCAGAATGCCCTCAGCTTGGAAATCTTATCCCACCTCAGTGAACATTCCATGATCCTACATCAAACACTCCCAGCCTGACCGTGCTGCTCCGTCTGTCCCGAGTGGAGCCCGGATCTGTTTGGGGGACGAGATCCCAGTTTAGGAGGACAACAACAAAGTTTTCCAGGGCTGTTATCTCCACCTGGCTGTGGTGGAACAGATCCCAGGAAAGTCACGGAGCAGGCTGGGAGCTGTTGACTCTGCAGCCCCACGTGAGCCATCTCCAAGTCAATACCATGCCAGTAACATGAAACCAATCCATGAACCAGCCCTCATTTCCTTCTTTCTCCTCGGAAAACCCCGAGCAGAGGCACCGAGCTGGCAGCTCACAGGTGCCCCCAAAAACATCCCCAAACACAGCTCTGCCCTTTTCTCCAGCTGGGAGCAGCAGCCTGAGCCAACCCCAGCAGGTCACCTCCAAAAAGCTCCAAGATATTGCTCCTTCAAAAGCAGAATCTGTTTGGCACCAAGAGCAAACATCACGTGAGAGCAGGCAGGAACACGGCTGCACCTTGCAAGGCTTAGCTAAACAGAGGAGAGAAATACCCTCTGTCTCCTCCAAGGACACTGAACAGTTGGTCATCGTCATTTTTTTTGGCCTAAATGGTCACTTAAGGCAAAAATTAGATCCTGTTAATACCTGTGGTTGAGAGGAAATGGATCTTCCATTAAAAGGATCGCTCTCTTGCACGCTCACACCGAGAGCTTGTGCACGCCAGGCTCTGTGTTCCCTCAATTACTGCTCTCATTAAGGCTCAGGACAGTCATAAATACTGAATTTAAATAATTACAGCAGAACAGGTACGGCTGAGGAGCACAAATGCAACATCAGTGCTCGGAGTTTTCCAGGGAAGAGCGAGATAAGGGTGGACAAACCACAGCCCTGCCCCAGGAAGATCCTGGCCAGGGGTGGAGGGTGTGCCAGGGAGGGATTCCTCCTGCATCCAGCTCCTCCTCACCCCAGGAATTGCTGCTCGAATTTCTGAGCCCCTCGCCCACTCTGGGGACACCCCAAACCCATTCCTTGGCACGGAATGGGATCATGCACAGGCCAAGGCCGTGAAACACCGAACCGCTTTTATTCCACGGGGACACACCCACGCTTCTCCTCCCTGTGCATCCCCACCGCCCTGAACCACGCTCCAAAGCCCCTCTGCCTTCCTGGAGCCGGGCTCTCCCCAAACCCTCCACAAAACTCTGCTGCTCGGGACATTCCCAAACCCCCGGCCATCCCAGATCCTCTCCGGGGCAAAACGCAGCCTGAGGAGGGCACAGAAGCCCTTCGCAGCGTCCCTCGCAGCGAGCTGGACGCTGTCCCCGCCTGCCACCGCCCTGTGGCGCCTCGGGATGCTCCAGGGCAGCGCTGCGGGGCCGAAGGCTCGCTCCTCATCCTCGCCAGCAGCCGCCGGCTTCTGCAGCAGCGCCGCGCTCAGGGGATGCCGAGCGGAGCGGGGTCTGTCCTGCGGCAGCCCGGGGGACAGAAGTGGCTGTCACCAGCAGGGCCGGAGCCTTTCAGGGAGGCTCTGCGGGAGCCCAGGCGCCGGCAGACCCGGCGCACGAAGGAACGGAAGACGGAGGTGCGGAAGATGATGAAGACCCAGGGGTCCACGATGGAGTTGACGGAGAGGAAGCGCAGCGCGCTCAGGTCGGCGTTCTCGTTGAAATCGGCAGCAAAAGCCCCCATGTAGGCACGGATCTGGCAAAAAAAACCAAAATAGCCAGGAAATGGGAGAAGGTTAGGGAAGGAAATAGGAGGGGATTAGGGGAGGTCTTGCTGTGGTGGGGGGAAAATATTCCCAGGGCAGCAAAAGAAGTTTTAAGTGCACGGATGGCATCAGGGTGTGCTGTGGGTTGTGGATCCAGCTGGATCGTGGGTGGTGGTGGCTCAGGGATAGCACATCCCACCAGGACAGCGTGTCAGAGCTGGAAATGTGGTTGCAGTGACCAGGATTTTTTTTCATGGATGAAGGAATCATCCAAGCTTGGCAGGTGCTGCTCTGTCCCCAAGGCTGGGGCACCCCACTTGTGCTGATCCCCTTGCCATGGAAATTGGGGCTGGCGTCCTCTGGATAACTCAGCAGGGATTCATCCAGGGGTGGCCACAAAACCAGCACGAGCCCAGCCGTGCCAGGGCCGTGGGTGGCTGCTCATGGTGTGGTTCCAGAGGTGACAGGAAGAGGATGTGGAAATTGTCACCCATGCACGGCTCCTGCCCTGATTTTGGGGTGGCCCCGCCTGTGGCACCAGCTCTGCCTGCAGAGGCTGATGGAAAGGTGGATCCTACTGCAGGATCCCACCCAGGAGTGTGGGACAGAGGGGGCAGCGAGGGGGGCTCCCACCCCTGGGGAGGAAGTGAGAGGATTTCAGGGGGGTTCACAGGGAGCTGGATCTGCCCAGACGCTTTGGGACGCGGGGGTGGGGGGTTTGAAGGGGTGATGAGGGTGGGGATGGGGGGCAATTGAGGGGTCTGATAGGGGTGAGAGTGGGGGGGTTTGAAGGGTTTGATAGGGGTGGGAATAGGGGGTTATTGAGGGGTCTGATAGGGGTGGGGATGGGGGGTTTGAAAGGGTTGATAAGGGTGGGATGGGGGTTTTGAAAAGGTGATAAGGGTGGGAAGGGGGGCTTTTGAAGGGTTGATAAGGGTGGGCTTTTGAAGGGTCTGATGGGGTGGGAATTATGGGTTATTGAGAGGTCTGATAGGGGTGGGAATGGGGGTTTTGAAGGGTTGATAAGGGATGGGAATGGGGGTTTTGAAGGGTTGATAAGGGTGGGAATGGGGGATTATTGAGGGGTCTGATGAGGTGGGAATGGGGTGTTTTAAGGGGTGATAAGGGTGGGAATAGAGGGTTTTGAAGGGTGTGATGGGGTGGAGATGGGGATTTTGAAGGGTCTGATAAGGGTGGACATGGGGGATTATTGGGGGGTTTGACAGGGATGGGAATGGGGGGATAGAAGGGTCTGATGGGGTGGGAATGGGGGATTATTGAGGGGTCTGATGAGGGTGGGAATGGGGGATTATTGAGGGGTCTGATGAGGGTGGGAATGGGGGATTATTGAGGGGTCTGATAAGGGTGGGAATAGGGGGTTTTGAAGGGTTTGATGCGGTGGAGATGGGGATTTTGAAGGGTCTGATAGGGGTGGGAACGGGGGGATTGAAGGGTCTGATAGGGGTGGGGTTTGGAGGCAATTGAGGGGTCTGGTGCAATGAACTGACACCCCCCTCCCAAACCTTAAACCCCTCGGGGGCAGCCTCAGAGGAACAGAGGGGTGGTGATGGGGTGGGTGTTATTCTGGAGTTAAAGCAGCACACTGATCCCTGGGATGGAGAGGGGACACTCGGATGGGCCTGGAATAATTACTGAAATAACTACCTGGCCCCTCCAACACCTCTGGGACAGAGTGGTGATGATGGGGGCGTTGTTTTAGGGGGTTAAAACAATGAACTGACCCCTGGGGATGTGGTGCTGGGATTGGGTATTCCAGGGAGAGGCAATGGAATGACCCTGCCTGGGACAGAGCGGGGTGGGGGGGCAAATATTCCAAGGAAATTTGAGCAATAAATCAACCCCCAGGACGGAGTGGTGGCGTTGTTGTGGTTATTCCAGGAGGATTAAACAATGAATTAATTCCCCCATCCCAGGATAGGTGTTGGACATTATCCCGTGGGGGTTACAGCAACACTCAGATCCCTGCGATAGGGTGGGGGACACTCAGAGGGGGGACAAAGTAATTATCTGACCCCCCCCCAGTACCTCTGGCACAGAGTGATGGTGCTGGGGGAGTTATTGCATGAGGGTTAAAGGATAATCTTTAATATTTATTGATTTATTTGCCATGAAATAAACTTAATTTCTTTAATTAAATTAAATAAATTGAGGACTGGGGATGTGGTGCTTGTGGTGAGGGTGGGCAGCCTCCCAGAATGGGATAGTGGAGCTAGGGGGGGATTCATTCCAAGAGGATGAAAGTCATAACCTGACCCTTGGAGAGGATCCTAGAGGGTGGCAGGGGTGGGTTACTCACAAGGGACTAAAGCAATGAGCTCCTGGCACCTCCAGGGGTGGGAGGTGGCTCCAGAGTTTATTCCAAGGGGCCTAAACAACCCCTGAGCCCTGGGAGTGGGGGTGGTGGTGAATTATTCCAAGGAGTTTTAGGCAATGCCTGGTCCCTGTGGGCAGAGGGAGGGAGGATTTGCAAGGAGGCAAAGCCTTGGCCCCCAGGAGCTGCTGGTGGTGTCAGGGTTTATCCCAAAATCAGAGCTCTGACCTCTCCAGGACTGAGTGGTGCTGGTGGGGGGGATATTCCAGGGTGATTTAACAACGTCCTGACCCCCCTGGACAGGGTCAGGAACCATTCCAAGGGGGCCAAACCATCAATCCAACCTCCCCGTGAGGACATGGTGCTAAGAAAGGATATTTTTCCAAATGGATTAATGCACCAGCCAACCCCTGGGGCGTGGGGTGATGAGCATTTGAGGGGGGCCAAAGCAGCCCCCCAGGCTCCCAGGGGCAGGGGCTGCTGGGGGGGATATTCCAGGATGCCTGACCCCCACGGACAGGCTGGGGGGGCTGTTCCAAGGGGGCCAAATCATCAATCCAACCTCCCTGTGACAGGATGGTGCTGAGGAAAGGACATTTCCCACGGGATTTCATGCAATGAATGACCCCCCCCAGCGAGACACCAACGCAGCCCCCCACACTCCCAGGGGCAGGGGCTGCTGGGGGGGATATTCCAGGATGCCTGACCCCCATGGACAGGCTGGGGGGGCTGTTCCAAGGGGGCCAAATCATCAATCCAACCTCCCTGTGACAGGATCCCGCTGAGGAAAGGACATTTCCCACGGGATTTCATGCAATGAATGACCCCCCCCAGCGAGACACCAACGCAGCCCCCCACACTCCCAGGGGCAGGGGCTGCTGGGGGGGACATTCCAGGGTGCCTGACCCCCATGGACAGGGTGGGGGACTGTTGCAAGGGGCCCAAATCATCAATCCAACCTCCCTGTGACAGGATGGTGCTGAGGAAAGGACATTTCCCCAGGGATTTCATGCAATGCCCGACCCCGGGCGAGGCACCAGCGCGGCCCCCCCACACTCCCAGAGGCAGGGCGGTTTTCCCGGAGTCGCTGGGATTACTCACGATGAGCGGCAGGGAGCAGACGGTGAAGAGGACGGTCATGAGCCCCAGCAGGACCAGGTGGTCGAGCTCCTCCATGCGGGGGGCGGCGGCGGGGGCCGCGCCGCGGCGGGGCTGCCTGCGGGCCATGCCGTACAGGTGCCGCATGCTGCTCACGTTGCACGCCCCGATGGCCAGCACCAGCAAGCCCATCAGGCTGGCGTAGAGCACGGGGAAGCCCAGCTGGCCCGGGCCGCCTCCGGCCATGCGGATGAAGCACCAGGTGCCCGGGCAGTACTGCATGGGCGCCCCGAAGCCCAGCAGGGGCAGCGCGCAGAACAGCGCGCACAGCCCCGCGGCCGCCGGCCCCAGCGCGGCGCCCAGGCGGCGGGTCAGGTGCCGCCGGTAGAAATAGGGGTGGCCCAGGGAAAGCCAGCACTCCAGAGCCATGGCCAGCAGCAGCAGCGTGGGGGCCAGCCCGAAGAAAGCCATCAGGAAGGCGAAGAGCTGGCAGAGCATCCCCGGCTGCTCCTCGCCGCGGCCCCCCGGCCCCAGCTCGCTGAGGCTGCGGTTGTAGGCGTAGGCTGCCAGCACCATGGGGCTGATCAGGCACTTGCCCAGCAGGTCGGTGACCGCCAGCGCCGTGACCAGCACGTAGAACGCCGAGACCCGCGGCGGGCGGCCCCCGGGCGAGCGGGAGCGCCGGCGGTGCTGGCCCAGCAGCAGCAGAGCCAGCACGTTCCCCAAAAGGCCGGCGGCGAACAGCACCGAGCTGGGCACGGCCGACTGGCCGCTCTCGATGTAGCGGCTGCTGCGGCAGCGGTAACCCTGCGGCTCCATGGGAAGCGCTCCCGCCGGGATGGCTGCGAGGGATGCCCCGCTCCGCCTCGGGACGGCCCGCGGTAAATGTCCCCAGGCACCGCGGTGGGATGGAGCCCCGCACCGCACCGGGGGGTGGGATGGATCAGATGGGATGGATGGATGGATGGATGTCCCGCAGCGGGATGCGATGGGATGGCTGGATCGTGCCGGGACGCGATGGGATGGTTGGATCGCACCGCGCCGCGCCGCGCCTGCCGGTGGCGACTGTCCCGGCGGGGCGGGCGGCCCCCGCCGCCGAGAGAGGGAGGGAGGAGGAGGAGGTGCAGTGGAACCGGGCACGGCCCCTGGGACAGCCCATTCTCGCCGCCCGGCCCGCCCCGGCCGTCGGAGCTCGGCTGCGGGGCGGGGGGGCTGCGCTGCTCCCCCGGGAGAGGAGAGGGACCCCGCAAGAGGGAGGGGAAGGGGCCGGGGGTGAGTGCCGGGGGTGAGGGACTCTGGGATCAGACACTGGACGGGAGGGAGCTGGAGCTGAGCCCCTCGGGGTGGGGGTGCGGGGAGGGGACAGGGCTGAGCCCCCGGGGGTGGCGGGTGCGGGAGCTGGGTCCCAGCACGGTGAGGGGACTGGGTCCCTGGAGGGGTGACAGGGCGGAGGGCTGGGGATCAGCCCCCGGGGTGACAGGGAAGGCGGCTGGGGCTGATTCCCTGGGGGTGTCGCAGGACAGAAGCCAGCTCGATGTAGGGGAAGGTGCTGCTGCCCGCGGCACGAGGAACTGGATGATTTTTCAGATCCCTTCCGACCCGAACAATTGTGAGATTCTGGGATATGATTCAACCTGAGCAGGTGGCACATCTACCTGCAGCCCAGCCCGCAGGTGTGCCGTGTGCTGCTGACCCCCCCAGCCCCTGGCAGTGCTCCTCTGTCCCAGCAGCAAACTCCGGGAGAAGCCCCCAGAGCTCCTTCCAGGAAAAGCAGCTCCAAGCTCAGCCCCGCGGCTGCAAAGCACCCCCAGCGCCCTGCAGGATGCATGTGATGATGAATAAGCACGAAACCGTGACTGTCTGTTTTCAGACCACTTTTTGCTGCTCCGGATGAGTGTACACGAAGCACGGGGAATTATCGAGATGACAACAGGGGCGGGAAAGGAGGTTTGAGGGGCCAGACATCAGCGTGGCAGGTTTTAGTGGTGGGCTGTAGTTCTTGTAGCTGGTGATTCCTCCAGCAGTGAGGGCAGGGACTGTTTGTGGCGGTGCAAGGGAAAGTCCCAGGTCCGGAAGAAATCAAGATAAAACTCGTTGCGGCTCAGCTCTCACCCACGGTTGGTGTTGAAGTGCTGCCCTCATTAGGGCTGAGCGTGAACCCAGAGGCTCCTTCCTGCCTGGGGCCCCGGGGGAGAGGAAATTCAGGCTGCCCTGGGAAGCAGTCTGAATGATATCCTCCAAAATAGCTCCTGGAAAACACCCAGTGCCTTCCTCAGCTGACCCTGCGCTCTGGTCCCTGCGGGAATCCCAGCAGCAGGGAATGGGGGAAGGGAGATGCGGTGGGATCCCTCAGCTTTTCCCCGGGCTGAAGACTGGGAAGGAGAGCCCAGCACCTCCGGAGAGCTGATTTAGCAGGAGCACAATGCCTGTCCTCATCCCTGGAGCAATTGGTGCCAGCCCTGTTGTGATGCTGCAAGTGCCAGCGAGGGCACACTGGCACAGGGTGCCCAGAGCAGCTGTGGCTGCCCCCCTGGATCCCTGGCAGTACCCAAGGCCAGGCTGGACAGGGCTTGGAGCACCCTGGGATAGTGGAAAGTGTCTCTGCCACGGCAGGGGGTGGGAACTGGGTGGGCTTTGAGATCTCTTCCAACCCAAACCATTCTGGGTCCTGTGACCATCCCAGGGATCAGCTGCCAGCTGAGTTGTGGTCCCACACACACCCACATCTGCTCTGAAGGGGAAGAGACTGCCCTTCTCCCCCAGCACGGGAAAGTCCCTTCAGAGCCTCCAGAAGGCCGAGTTCAGTGGCAATTCAACACTTGGCAAGAGGAGGAGGAAGAACTGAGAAAAACCCAGCCCCTCCTGGAGGAGGGTGCTGCCCCTGGTTGCACCAGCTGTGGCTGGAAACCCGAAGGACCAGGGGCTGCTGCTGCTCCTGGCCCTGCACTGCTCCGTGGGGGAAGCCTGGGGTGGAGAAGGGGCTTTTTGGGACCATCAGGGCGTGGCTCTGGTGCTCTGGGAGCAGGCACGGGAGGTACCACCCAGTGCAGCTGTGGCTGGGGCTGTCGGGGCAGGTGGGCAGGGGGTGATTCCACCTGGCCTGGGTTCCTTCCCCTGCTGCTGAGGATGGCCAAGCACTGAGCCTGTCGGAGCTCTGGCTGCTGAGAATTCCAGGCTTTCTGTGCTGCCAGGCTCTGACCCCCAAGAGAACACTGCATTGACCTGAGGCCGTGGAGAAGCTTCCAGAATGGAATGACAGAACTGGGATTGGGGGTGTGGAGTTTGAATAGAAGTATGTGATATCACAGGGTGGGAAACTCAGACTTTGGGGTTTAGAATATGGAAATAAATATAAAGCAAGATGGAGGTTTTAGAGTGGAGGCTGCTCCTTCTTCTTGCTCTCTTGAGGGTTTGTACCTTTTAACACAGCAGAAAGCCTAAAATTCTCAGCTTGCAGGGTTCCAACAAGTTCCCATCCTTTTCTTGGGGAGGGACAGATCCCTCGAGCCAGGCTCAGGCTGGGAAAGGTGTCCAGCCAGGAATGTCACCACAGACTCATCTCCCTCCTCCATCTCCGCTGGGAGAGAGCCCGGCGGGGGCAGCCAGGTCGCATCAAATCCCCATTTAGCTCTTCCTCGGCTTCATTTGCATAAATTGCAGCTATTCGGGGAGGCCAAAATTATTTGGAGAAAGTCTCATCACCACGGATGACGAATCTCCCCCCGTTCGTTCGTCACTCTTCCGACGTGACCCTCTGCTGGCTGGTCACATTCCTGGTGGAGAGGAGGGGGGAAAAAAAACGGAACAAAAACAACCCGAAACGGAAGAAAAAGCAGCCACAAACCCCAGAGACAAATGAGGAGCTGGAAAAACTTGAAGCATCCACAAGGAATTTTAGTTGTTTTGTTTTTTAGTTTTTTTTTTTTTCAAAACTTTTGTTGACTCTTCCAGCTTCTCCTTGCCAGATTTTGGTGAGCAGCTCCTGCCCTGCTGCCTGTGCCGGGTTTTTTCCAGGCCTGGCTTTTCCCAAAGAGTTGCTGCTGCCCGGAGGAGCCGTGCCCTGCTCTTTGTCAGGAGCACGGGATTTTCTTCCCGCAGCTCAGCGCTCCCTTTGCAAGTGTTTATCCTGGTGTCCTAAAACCCTAATTTAGAGCCCGAGGAGGGTTTTGGAGGGCCAGAACCTGAGGCTTTGGCAGCTCCTGCTGGACATTCCCAGGCTGGGAGAGCTGGATCTCCCCTGCCCGGTGCTTCCAGCCCCATCCCAGCCTTGCTCGCCTTCCCGGGGACCCTGCTCCCCTCCCGGGCTCCTTCCCCAGCTCTGCTTCCCCCCGACTAAACAGGATTCCAGCCTTTCCCCCTTCCCAGGCGGCGGGATTTGGGGATTTGGGGGTTTGGGGGTTCACAGCTCCCTGGCAGGAGGTGCTGCTGTCGCCAAAAGGATGCGCTGAGAGCTTGGGGTGGCACTCAGGGGTCAGAGCACAAGGATGGGGAACCCTGGGGACACCCCGGGGTTTTCATCCCTTAGAACAGGGGGGTTTGGGGTTATTTTAGCTTGTTTGGGGTTTTTGGTTTTTTTTTTTTTTGGGGGGGTTGGGGTTTTTCTGTGTGTTTGGTTTGGTTTGTTTTGTTTTTTTTTGTTGGGTTTATTTGGTTTGTTATTTTTTTGGGGTTTTGGGTTGTGTGTTTGTTTTGTTGGGGGTTTTTTAGTTCGGTTTTTTTTGTTTGTTTTTCTTTTTCGTTGTTTTGGTTTTGCTTTGGGGAGGTTTTTTTTGGTTTTGTTTTTTTTTTGTTTTTGTTTTGGGTTTTTGTTTTGGTTTTGTTTTTTTTTGGGTTTCTTTGTTTGTTTAGGGTTTTTTGTTCTTTTTCTTCTTTGTTTTGTTTTCTGGGGTTTTTTGTTTGTTTGTTTTGGGGAGGCTTTTTGGGGTTTTTCGTTTGGTTGGTTGGTTTGGTGCTTGGTTTTTGGTTTTTTGGTGATTTTATTTCCGGGAACATGCCCCGAGCACCTTACCCACTCCCACCCCCCCAGATTTAAATTGATTTAAATGGATAAACGCACCCAGCGCTCCTCCCCGCGTCTCCTCGTCCTGCCTGTGACATTGTCGCCAGCAGAGGGGACTTTTGGTGCGCGCTCCCTCCTCTTCGGGAAAGCAACATCCCCGCCCTGAGCCAGCGGCTGCAGCCCCGCCGATCGCTGCCAGCTGCGGGCTGCTCCCGGGGGAGGATAAAAACCCCGGGAAATTGGGAATTGTGCCCCGGGGAGGATAAAAACCCGGGGAAATTGGGAATTGTGCCCCGGGGAGGATAAAAACCCGGGGAAATTGGGAATTGTGCCCCGGGGAGGATAAAAACCCGGGGAAATTGGGAATTGTGCCCCGGGGAGGATAAAAACCCCGGGAAATTGGGAATTGTGCCCCGGGGAGGATAAAAAACCCGGGGAAATTGGGAATTGTGCCCCGGGGAGGATAAAAACCCGGGGAAATTGGGAATTGTGCCCCGGGGAGGATAAAAACCCGGGGAAATTGGGAATTGTGCCCCGGGGAGGATAAAAACCCGGGGAAATTGGGAATTGTGCCCCGGGGAGGATAAAAACCCCGGGAAATTGGGAATTGTGCCCCGGGGAGGATAAAAACCCGGGGAAATTGGGAATTGTGCCCCGGGGAGGATAAAATCCCGGGGAAATTGGGAATTGTGCCCCGGGAGGCTCCGGGGGCTGCCGGCATCTCCTCCCGCCGCCGGGCCGGGGGCATCGCATCCCCCCCCGGGGCAGGGACACGAGGGCTGGGCAGGAAGGGGGAGATGGAGCAAGGCTGCCCCGAAATTGCACAAGGGTTTGTCCCGGCCCGGGGATGACCGGAAAGAAGGAGGAAAGTGGTTTTGGGCTCGGCGGCGTTTCCAGCACGACCGAGGGAGAGTCACGGGGAGGGATCCGGGCAGGGAGGGACCCGAGCGGGCTGGGAGTCCGGGGGGAGAGCAGGGAGGGATCGGCCCTGGGGTGGGGAGGAACGGGGGAGGAGAGGAAAAAGAAAAGGAAAAAGGGGGAAGGAAAGGAGAGGAAAGAGGAGAGGAGAGGAAAAAGAACAAAAAAAAGGTGTTAGGAAAGGAAAAAAGGAGAAGGAAGGGAAGGAGAAAAAGAAAATAAAAAGGAGGAAGGGAAGGAAAAAAAAAGAGGGAAGGAAAGGAGGGGAAAGGGAAAAGGAAAAGGGGGGGGAAGGAAAGGAGAGGAAAGAGGAGAGGAGAGGAAAAAGGAAAAAAAAGGTGTAAGGAAAGGAGAGGAAAGGAAAAAAGGAGAAGGAAGGGAAGGAGAAAAAGAAAATGAAAAGGGGGAGGGAAGGAAAAAAAAAGAGGGAAGGAAAGGAGGGGAAAGGAAAGGAAAGAGGAGAGGAAAAAGGAAAATGGGGAAAGAAGGAAAGGAAAGAGGAGAGGAAAAAGGAAAATGGGGAAAGAAGGAAAGGAAAGAGGAGAGGAAAGAGGGAAGGGGAGGAGAGGAAAGAGGGAAGGGAAGGAGAGGAAAGGAAAAATGAGAGGAAAGAAAAAAGGAAAATAAGGGAAGGAAGGGGGGAAAGGAAAAAGGAGAGAAAAGGAAAAAGAGGGAAGGAAAGGAGAGGAAAGGAAAAAGGGGAGAAAAGGGAAAAAAGGGGAAGGAAAGGAAAGAAAAGAGGAGAGAAAAGGAAAAAGGGGGAAGGAAAGGAAAACAGAAGGAAGGCACCTGTTGGGCCCGGTGTGTCCGGGCTGGCGGGTGCAGCTCTGGGCATCTCCGGGTCCCGGCTGTGCCGCCCGGGGTGGCTGAGGGCTGGTGGGACCTGTCCTGAGCAGGGAGCACCGGGATGGGGGGCACAGCGAGGGTCCTGCCGGGATGGGGGGCTGTCCCTGGGTGCGTGTGGCCGTCGGTGTGGGTGCGCGTCCTGCGGCAGCAGCGCCAGGATGGATGGGATCGCCGGGATCACCAGCATTGTCAGGAGTGAGGGGATCACCGGGATCGCCTTAATTGTTGGGATCGCCGGGATTACTGGGATTGTCAGGATCACTGGGATCACTAGGATTGCTGTGATCACCTGGATCACCAGGATTGTTGGGATTACTGGGATCGCCAGGATTACCGGGATTGTTGGGATTGTTGGGATCACCAGGATTGTCGGGATCACTGGGATTGTTGGGATCGCCGGGATTGGTGGGATTGTCAGGATCATCGGGATTGCCAGGATCACCAGGACTAGCCCCGCTCCCCACCCCACTCCCTTTCCTGCCCTCCATCCCAGCAGCTGTGCCCAGCACCACCCGGCCGCTCCCACCGAAAGTGCTGCCTCCAACATCAGAGGGACCCAGAGGCCATGGAGCTGCTCCAAGGGCTGGAGCCAGGCTGGCAGAGCTGGGGGTGCTCAGCTGGACAAGAGAAGGCTCCAGGGAGAGCTCAGAGCCCCTGGCAGGGCCTGAAGGGGCTCCAGGAGAGCTGCAGAGGGACTGGGGACAAGGGATGGAGGGACAGGACACAGGGAATGGCTCCCAGTGCCAGAGGACAGGGATGGATGGGAGATTGGGAACTGGAAATTCTTGGCTGGGAGTGTGGGAGGCCCTGGCACAGGGTGCCCAGAGCAGCTGTGGCTGCCCCTGGATCCCTGGCAGTGCCCAAGGCCAGGCTGGACAGGGCTTGGAGCAGCCTGGGACAGTGGAAAATGTCCCTGCCCATGGCAGGGGTGGCACTGGATGATCTTAAAGGTCCTTTTCAAGCCCAATCCATCCTTCCTTCCCTCCATCCTGTTTTCCCCTCCATCTCTCTTTTCCTTCCTTCATGAGCAGCCCACACCTCCTTGGGGGAAAAAAAAAATCCTCCAAAGATTTGAATCTCAGTTTAAGGAGAGAAGAATCCTGAATTAAAAAAAAAAAATCTCAGGAAACATAATTAAATCCAAGCGGGCTGGCTGATTGCTTCAGGCACGGAAAGGTTGTGAACCCCACACATGGGAGGATTTCCATCTGTCTGGATGTCCGTGTGTCCACGGAGCTGCCCCGTGGGAGCGCAGCCCGCCCCGGGGACCGGGCTGGGCGGAGCGGGCAGCTCCCAAATGTGCTTCCCATGTGTCCCGCCATTTCCCATTGAATTTCCAGCCACCCCGAGCCCTCTGTCCCCATTTAGCCGAGTCGCTCGGCCCTAAAATCCCTTTCAGCCTGAAACGCCGCCGGCGCTGCATCCGTCTTCAATTTAAAGAACAAATCCATCCTCCCGCAGCCGGAGCGGGTCCCGCCGGCCCCGGCGCTGCTGAGCCATGGCTTTTGGGGACAGGGATGCAGGGGACACGTGTCGAGGGGCAATAACCTCTTCACCCAGCTCCCAGAGGCTCCGCGGGACAAAGGGGAGATGGAGCCGGGGAAATGTGGCTGGGAGAGGATTTGCTGCGAGGAGCTGTCAGGGGCAGACAAAGGCAGGAAGGAGATAAATGCGGGGATAAACGCAGGGAACGAGGCTAATTGCTGGGATTAGTCACCCCCCCGAGCCCCCCGGGGCTGCTGGGGTCAGGGCTGGAGGCCCCCGGAGGTCAGGAGAGGAGAGATGAGCGGGAAAGGGGTTTTGGGGGGAGATTTGGGGTTGTTAGTGTTAAAAATAGGTTAGAAAGTGTGGTAAAATGGTTGATAGATGGCTAAGCCTGTACTGTTGGTTTGGTTATTATGTTGTAAAAGGGGTTAAAATATTGAATTTGCAGGGAACCCCGACGAGGGAGGGAGAACGATGCATCTGACTCCATGGATATCCGAAGGCTAATTAATGACTTCATTATGCTATATTATTCTATGCATCTAAAACTGAACCTGCCAAGCACTCAGCTCTGCACACAACTGCTCAGAACTGCTCAGAATATCACGACTGTCCCCCGGCAGTCCCCACACACACACACACACTCTCTTGGCCCTGACAGGCCAAGGAAACAAAGCACCATCCCTCTGGGTAAACAGTCTCCACATTGCATTCTACTCGTGCGCAAACACGGGCACAGCAAATGACAGGAATTGTGTTTTCTTTCTCGGAGGTTCAGGGAACGTGAATCCCAGAAATATTCTTGGGAAGAGCTGCGCCTTGCTTTTCTCTGTGGGGAGAAGCGTGGGGCTGCATTAAAAGGGTAATTACCGGAAACAGGGCACTGAAGGTACCGTAACACACCTCAGTGAAGTGCACCAAGAGCCAGCCTGGACAGAGCTGTAACGGCCAATCCAGCGCCTTAAACCACCATGCAAATGAAGGATCCAAAAAGAAACCAATCCAAAGGGACAAAAAACAGGATAAAAAGGGGCTTGTGACATCGGGGACATCGCTACATCCCTGCTGAGGGGCCCCAGCGCCGGCGCTGCCGCATCCTCGATGTCCCACATGGAGTGGCACAGATTCACTGGGTCAGAAGCCCCTTTTTATCCTGTTTTTTGTCCTTTTGAATTGGTTTCTTTTTGGATCCTTCGTTTGCATGAAGGTTTAGGGCTCTTGGTTGGCCATTACAGCTCTGTGCAGGCTGGCTCGTTTCGCTGGCGGGGTGGTGCACGCAGGTGTAATTTCTTATACCTACCCTTCTACCCCCTTTTACAATAGAATAACCAAACTATCAGTACATGCTTAACCATCTATGAACTATTTTACAGCCGTTTCTAACCCATTTTTAACATTTTAGGGCTGTGGGAAGGGCTGAATCCCAGCTCTGATGGTGCTCCTAGGGCAGGCTGTGGGATCCCAGCTTCCCCAGGAGCTGGTCCAGGGGAAGTTGTGCTGCCCATGAAATGAGGTGGGATTTAAGGCCCTTTCCAACCCAAACCATTCTGGGATTCCCTGTCCACTTCCAGCTGGGGAGAAGCTGGCCGGATTCCAGGGGCATCTAATCCATGCAACAAATAAAGCCCAATTCTGCTGCAAACCCTTGGTGCTGGGTACAAACACCCAAGGAAAGGTCTCAAAGCTGCAGCAGCTCAGCCCAGCACGTGCTGGGGTCAGAGCCCTGGATGGGGCAGGATCAGACCTGTGTTGGGGGGGTTTAGGTTGGATATTAGGAAAATTTTCTTCCCCCAGAGGGTGCTGGCACTGCCCAGGCTCCCCAGGGAATGGTGACATTCCCGAGGCTGCCAGAGCTCCAGGAGCTGCCAGGGATGCCAAGGGCAGGGCCAGGAGCTGGGCTCTGACCCTTGGGGGCACTTCCAGGTCAGGGAATTCCGTGATTCTGCTCTGGTTCTGTGCTCTGGAGAGTGATGGGGACAGGCAATGTGGGTGTGCTTTGTGCTGCAGGGACAAACACGAGACTCCCTGGAAACGCCTCTGATTTGATCTCTGCTCTGAGCCCTGGTTTGATCTCTGCTCTGAGCCCTGGTTTGATCTCTGCTCTGAGCCCTGATTTGATCTCTGCTCTGAGCCCTGGTTTGATTTCTGCTCTGAGCCCTGATTTAATCTCCGCTCTGAGCCCTGGTTTGATTTCTGCTCAGAACCCTGATTTTCTCTCTGCTCTAAACCCTGATTTTCCTTCTGCTCTGAGCCCTGATTTTCCTTCTGCTCTGAGCCCTGATTCTCTCTGCTCTGAGCCCTGATTCTCTCTGCTCTGAACCCTGATTTTCTCTCTGCTCTGAGCCCTGATTTTCTCTCTGCTCTGAACCCTGATTTTCTCTGCTCTGAGCCCTGATTTTCCTTCTGCTCTGAGCTCTCTCCCTCCTGACGATGCCCCAGCACAAACCCATCCGTGCTGCTCTCCCTGCAGATGCAATCCCCTCTGCCAGGCAATTTGCTGGAGCCTGGACCAAATAAGGAACTCCAGGCTAATCCTGGGGAGCAGGAATCAGTCCGAGCCAGGCAGGGCTGGGAGCTCCTCACGCTCATCCGGCAGCTGCTGCAGCAACAACAGCTCTGCAGCAATATTTAGAGAGAGGAAGGAAGGAAGAAAGGAGAGCCCCAGAGATTAAAAAAAAACACAACCTTTTCTTTACCTTTATGTCTTAAAATACTTTTTAAACCTGGAGTGTTTCTTGGGGCTGGGGCTCGGATGGCTCAGAAAGTTTTTCCATGTTTTTCCATCCTGTGAGCCTGCAGCTCCTCGGGGTGCTGGGAGGGCTGAGCTCCACGCTGCAGCTGGGAGGATTCAGCAGCTTCATCCTGAAATCCCAGAGCGGTTTGGGCTGGAAGGGACCTTAAATCTCATCCCGTTCCAGCCCCCTGCTGTGGACAGGGACAGCTCCCACTGGACCTGGTTGCTCTGAGCCTCATCCAGCTTGGTTTTCCTCCTCTCCATGCACTGAAACCTCTTCCCACCTTTCTGCTCCAGCCAAGTTGCCAAGAAACCCTCTTTTTACAAAAATCTTGTTCTTCCATGGTGTCCTGGACCCCGTAATTCCACCCCCCCATAAGGAAAACCTCTCTCCCACAACACCTGTGACGCCCTGAGCAGAAAGATCCGGGCTGGGTCACAGCTGGAGGGTGGGAAATCACCTGCAGCACGGGTGGCTGGCCCTGAGCAAATCCTGGATCACTGGGAAGTGAATCCACCCCTGCATCCACTGGGAAGCGAATCCATCCCCGGATCCACTGGGAAGTGAATCCACCCCTGGATCCACTGGGAAGGAGATCCATCCCTGGATCCTTTGGGAAGTAAATCCATCCCTGGATCCTTTGGGAAGTGAATCCATCCCTGGATCCTTTGGGAAGTAAATCCATCCCTGGATTCCTTTTGGGAAGTGAATCCACTCTTGGATCCTTTGGGAAGTGAATCCCTCCCTGGATCCATTTGGGAAGTGAATCCATCCCTGGATCCTTCGGGAAGTGAATCTATCCCTGCATCCACTGGGAAGTGAATCCATCCCTGGATCCCCTGGGAAGTGAATCCATCCCTGGATCCCTTGGGAAGTGAATCCCTCCTGGATCCTTTGGGAAGTGAATCCATCCCTGGATCCACTGGGAAGTAGATCCATCCCTGCATCCACTGGGAAGTAAATCCATCCCCGAATCCTTTGGGAAGTGAATCCATCCCTGGATCCACTGGGAAGCGAATCCATCCCTGGATCCTTTGGGAATTGCATCCCTGCAGCGGGCCAGGGCGAGGAGCTGCTGAGTCATGAGGAGAAGCTGAGTCGAGGAATTGAGAGGAAAATGAAGGAGAAATGTTCCCAAAAATGGAGATGTGGACAGCTGGGTGCTGTGCTGGGGGGACCTGCCCTGCTGTCAGCTCCCTCAGGGTGCTCCCAGCAAAGGAAACAGCCCCAGGGAAGGCAGGGAGATGGGGAAATCCCTCGGGATGGCCTGGAGGGATGCAGAGCCACCCCACAGGAGGGGGACAGCCACCCAGGGAGTCCCCCTTTGTCCTTGGCACAGCTCAGAGCTCGTTCCTGCTGCTGGAAATTGGGGCACCGGATGGCTCCTGAGGGCTGGGCTCAAACCTGGGGCTGCGCCCACCTTGCTGGGCCAGGGGCAGCTGGTGGGGTCTGGGTTTGTTCTGCCTGGTTTTGCAGAGCCTCAGGAATGCTGCTGTCACATTTGGCTGGTGTTAGCCAGCAGGTTCCAGTTATTAAGGATGGAGGAATTTTCTTTCTAGGATTCCATGAAAGGAGGGGGTAGCCAAGTGGGGATCAGGCTCTGCTCCCAGGGAACAGGGACAGGAGGAGAGGGAACAGCCTCAAGTTGTGCCAGGGGAGGTTTAGATTGGATATTGAGAAAAATTCTCCACAAAAAAGGCTTGTCCAGCCCTGGCACAGCTGCCCAGAGCAGTGGTGGATTCCCCATCCTGGAGGGATTAAAAGGCTGTGGGGATGTGGCACCTGGGGACAGGGTCAGTGGTGGCCTTGGCAGAGCTGGGGGGAAGATTGCACTGGATGATCTTAGAGGGCTTTTCCAACCTCAACAATTCCATGATTCTGTAAGGAAGGTCTTCAGAGTCTTCTCCTTTTCTCAGGACACGAGGCCAAAGCCCTTTCTGGCGCTGCTCCAGGGGTCCCGGGGGCGCACAGCCCTGTCCCTGCAGGAACCACAGGGATGTCCAAGGCACCGCTTCCTGGCCCTTCCTGCCACCCCCCCGGCCTCGAGCAGGGCTGGTTTCCCATGCCAGAGGGAGAAATGCTCCGAGGGCTTTATTGCAGTGTCCCACTAACCCAGCTGGCAGCGGGACCCTGCTGACCGAGCAGCGCCGCCTGAATCCCTGCTCCCGTCCCAGCCCCGCTTCCCTGCAAACACCCCAAAGCTCCCCCCGGCCCCGGGGCATCCTGTGAGCCTCTGCTGCAGCCCCCAGCCCCGCTCCCATCGCCGGGAATGTCGCTTCCTCCCCTTTCCTGGCTGCCCCGGGAGAGGTGAGCGTTTCCTGCGCTGCCCTTATCTCTGCCGGCTGCGGGGGCTCCGCGGTCGCGGCGCTGCCAGGCTGCGGGAGAGGCTGCCGGGATTTCCTGCCTCCGCAGCCTCCGAGCCAGGCATCCCTCTGCTTTTGCTGCTCCTCGCTGGGAGCCCAGGGGAAGGTGAGCCTCGGGCAGGACAGGGAGGTGCCATCCCCACCCCCGGCAGCCACATCTGGCAGGAGTGTGAGCTTGTCCCGGTTTTCCCGGTTGAGCTCAGGGAGTTGGGAGTGTCTGCTGGGTGGGGACAGATCCGTCCTCAGCCCCATCCCAGATCTTTCCCCATTTCCATAATGTCAGCACATCTGTTTCTGCCCAAAATGCCTCCCAGGAAATGGCTCTGGATTGTTTTTATGCCCAAGCTGAGGGAAGGGATGGACCCTGCAGCCAGAGGCTCTGCTGAGGCACATGGAAGTGATTACAGGGTCCCTGTGCCACCTCCCTTCCCAGCACAGGGTGTGGGCGAGCACAGCCTGTCCCTGTCCCCATCCACATCCTGTCCCCAGCCTCATCCTTGTCCCCATCTTCATTCTCATCCCTATCCCCATCCCCAATCCCATATACATCCCAAAACCTATTCCTGTGTCCATCCACATCCCCGTCCTTGCCCCTTTCCTCACCTTCCTCTTCATTCTCTATTGCCCATCCTCATCCTTGTTCCATCCTCATCCATATCCCCATCCCCATCCTTGTCTCCATCTTTTTCCCTGTTCCTGTCTCTGTCCCATCCCCAGCCCCGTCTCTGTCCCATCCCCACCTCCCCACCTTCATCCCCGACCCCATCAAATCATGGTCCCCATCCTTATCCTCATCCCATTTCTCGTCTCCATCCTCTTCCTCACCCCTATCCCCATCCCTGTTCCCACCCCCTCTAAGGCTCCCAGCTCCTCCCAAAGCCACAGGGATGCCCCTGCCAGCAGGATTCTGCTCCCAAGGCCAGGACAGGCTCCAGCTCTTCCCAAATGCCATTTTTTAAACTGGCTGGTGCCAGTCTGGCTCAGGGAGTCGGGAACACTCACATCCTAAAGCATCCTAAAGGCTGCAGGAGGCCTGGCAGCTCCTTCTTCCCCGCCCAGAGGATTCTTAGGGCCCGTGGTTCGGATTTTCAGTAGCCCCCAAAGGTCTCACAGAGCAGCAAGGCTTTCCTCCCTTTCCCTCCCTCACTCCCTGCCCCCTCTGCCCACTGCCACCTCTGAGGTGCCACCAATTGCCACCGTTCCACTTGGGAGTGACATCCCAGCTGGGATCTCACCAGGCAGAGCAGCTGCTGGCTCCCTGCTGCTCCCAAATTTCCCTGGAGAGCCATGGAGGTGTTTGAGCTTCAAAGAAAAGCCACATTTTGGCAGGAGAAGCTCCTCAAAGGCTGCGGATCGTGTCCAGCTGGCCTGGACCCTGCTCAAAGTCCTAATGGTTTTCCATGGCCAGGCAAACGACTCCTTGCAGGGGCTGGAGCCAGGCAGCTGCCTGCAGCCAAGGGGCAGCGGCTTCTCCAGACACACCCCAGCAGTGGCACTCCCTGGAACAGCCAGACTTCAATCCCAGCTCCAGCGGGAGCTGCTCTCCAGGGTGAGCAGGGGGCAGTGGATTGCGCTCTGCTAGGACGGGGGGGACAGGGCCCACAGTGACAAATCCCTGTCACTGCAATAGGCAGGGCAGAGGGTGTCCCGCTGCTTCCCCTGTGAGGATTCCTGTCGGGAATGCCACGAATGTGTCCCTGATTTATTTCTCTCGACAGCCTACGGGGGGGGGTTTGACACTTCCCTCCTTGTTATCTGGCATTCCTCGGGCACGGCTGTGCCTTGGGACAGATGCAGCCTCCAGGCCAGGGAAGGGGGAAACGCTCCAGGAAGCTGCAGCCGAGCTTTGGGCTGCTCCCAGCCCGGATTTCCAGGAGCACTCATGGAGTGCAGCTGTCGGGATTTGAGCTCTTCCTGCCCTCCACCACTGCGGCTGCTCCCACCCCGACCCCCCGACCCAGAGACAGGGAATTCTCCTCGATCCATGGCTCGCTGCAGAGCTGGACATGATGGATGACGGCACGGAGGAAGGATAAACAGCGCTGACCCTGCGTGCGTGGGGGGCCGCTCGCTGACCGCCTGCCAGCCGAGCTGCGGACAGATTTTGGCCGGGGGCTGCCCGTGTCCTCCCCCGCGGCTCCCGGGGGATGAGGAGTCACGTTTCTTCCCGGCTCCAGGGAGCAGGACCCGCGGGAGCGAGCGGGGAGCGGCCGGAGCCTCCCGCGACCCCGGCCCCGACCCCGGCCGGCCGCGGGGGCGTCACGGGGGGGATGGGGGGCTCCAGGCGGGGATCCCCCCTTCCTTCCCGGGATGCTCCCCCGGGACACCGCCGCTGCGGGACCCCGCTCCCCCCGGGATGCCGGCACCGGGGGAGGGGGGGGTGGGGGCCTCAACCCTGGACGGATTTTGGGTAAGATCTGATTGGCCCAGCGCGGGGACGGCCGCCGCTTGGCCCCGCCCCTCGGGCTACTCCCCGTCCCGCCCCGCGGGGCCGGGGTCGCCCCGTCCGGTCCGTGCGGCTCCGCTCGGCTTCTCCCGCTCGGCTTCTCCCGCTCGGCTCCGCCGGGGGCTCCTCCCGTGGCCGCGGCGGGGATGCGGGCGGTGGCGGCGCTGCTGGCGGCGGTGCTGGCCGTGGGGACAGCCCTGCCCCGCCCGGGGCTGCTCCCGCACGGCCCGGCCCGCGGCGATGCCCGGCTCCGGCCCGGGGACGATGAGAGCTCTCCCGGGCTGCTGCTCCGCCGCGCCCTGCGCCTCTACGGCCGCGCCGCCCGCCGCCTCTACGTGAGTCCCGGCTGGCCCCGGCCCCGCTCCCTTCTCCTTCCCGGCGCTCCTTCCCCCCGGCCGCTCTTACTCCCTGCCCCGCTTCCTCCTCTCCATCATCTCCCTCTGTCCCTCCGTCTGCACTCCGTTCATCTCTCCACCTTCTGTCCCTCCCTCCTTCCAGCCCTGTCTCTCTCCATCTTCCCACTCTGCTTCCCTCTGTCCCATCCTCCCTCCTTCCCTCTGGCTTTTCACCCCTCCATCTTTCTATCCTTCCTCCCACTCACCCCCTTCCTCCCCTGCCTTTACACCTCCTCCTCCTCCTCCTGTCCGCCCCTGCCCTTCCATGTGCAGCTCCGCTGTCCCGCCGCACGTGTTTTCCCCATCCATCCATCCATCCATCCATCCATCCATCCATCCATCCATCCATCCATCCACCCATCCATCCATCATTTCCCCTTTCCCGCGGTGTCCTGCCCAGAGTCTCCGGAGGAACAAGAGGGCTTTCTCCTCCTCCTTCTCCTCGTCTTTCTCCTCGGCCGTCTCCTCGGCAGCTGTTCCCCCGCCGCAGCGGCTGCAGCTGGGATGGCCCCCGAGCCGCAGCTCCCTGGGGGATGGAGAAGCCCGAGGTCTTTGTTTTCTGCCCGGGCCGGATGGGGCCACGCGGCCTCAGGGCTCTCACCGCACCGAGGAGGGGGGCACAGGGCCAGGGGACCAGCAGTGGTGGCACCTCTGCAGCTCCTGAGCGCCCCGCACCGCTCTCCCCGCAGGTGGGGACCAACGGGGTCATCTCCAGCCAGGATTTCCCCAGGGAGACCCAGTACGTGGATGACGATTTCCCCACAGACTTCCCCGTCATCGCCCCCTTCCTGGCCGACCTGGACACCTCGGGGGACAGAGGGAACATCTACTACCGGCAGGATGACTCCAGGGACGTGCTGGACCAGGCTGTGGGATACATCCAGGCCGGGTTTCCCCGCTCTGCTGGCGCCTTCGTGCCCACCAATGCCTTCATTGCCACCTGGGAGGAGGTGGGCCCCTACCAGGAGCTCTCCCAGGACAACGAGCCCTCCACGAAGGTGAGACCGAGGGCTGAGCTTGGTTGCCATGCTGTGTGTCACGGGAGGATGAGTTTCTCTTGCGTGGTACCCAAAATGCTGAGTCTTCTTTCTGAGCAGCTGAGTGGTGGCTCCATCCATCCGTCCATCCTTGGGGGAGCACCAGGAGGAACGCGGAGCTTTCCCCCCCTGCTCAGAGCTCTGGCAGGCGTGGGGCTGTTGGCCAGAAGAGGTTTAGAGGTTGCCTTCATGGCTGGAGGTGCTTGAACAAGGACATGGAGTGACAGGATAGGGGAGAATGGCTTCACATTGCTTGGATCAGATGTTAGGCAGAAATTCTTGGCTGTGAGGGTGGGGAGGCCCTGGAATAGAATTCCCAGAGAAGCTGTGGCTGCCCCTGGATCCCTGGAAGTGCCCAAGGCCAGGCTGGACGGGGCTTGGAGGACCCTGGAACAGTGGATGGTGTCCCTGCCATGGCAGGGGGAGGAATGGGATGAGTTTTAAGATCCCCTCAACCCAAACCATTCCACGATGCTGATTCTTTCCAGACAAAGCTTTCCAGTGCTGGTAGCTCTGCCTTTGCAGGGCAGAGGGTGGCTGAGGGCAGCTGGGGAGGCCCTGGTTGAGGTCACCCATTGTGCTGCTGACCTTTACTGGTGCCTGGGGGTTGGTCCTTCCTCCTGCCCTGTGCTGATTGCGCTGCTGGTGAGCAACCGGCTCTGGAATTTCCACCGTGGGCCGATTTTGTGCCTGGAAAACAAGCTCAAAGGTGGTCTGCCAGCTCGGGGGGGGGGTGACCTGTGCTCTCCACCCACGGGGCTGATAAGGCTCCTGCGTGGGTGGACCTCCAGCACTGGGCCATGAGCTGTCACATCAGGCTGATGACAGCGTGCTGAGGAGGTGACGGCGACGCTCCGCCAGCTGCGGGGACTCCAAGGAGCTGAACGGGATGAAAACTCTGGTGGTGGACCCCCAGAGCTGGGTGGCGGGCTCTCCCCCAAAGCCCAGCAGCAGCCGCCAGGTCCCCAAGGACCACCAGGAGCCATCCCCCCACTGCAGGGCCCTTCAGCAGTGCCTCGCTGAGAGGGAAGCCAAGCAAGGCAAGAGGCTGAGGTTTGGAAGGAGACAAGGCACATTTTTTCCTCTCATTTAAAAGTTGGGAAAGCAGCTGAAGAGATGCCATCAGGGGCCTCACAGCGACCTCGTGGCCATCGAAAACGCAGCCTCCTCTTCTTTTCTCTTCCCCGTTGTGTTTTTTTTCCCCCCTCTGAGGAGTTTGGATCAGGATTTAAAATGAAACCGGTCTTGTTTGGAAACGAGGAGCTCCGGGGAAAGCTCCTGAAATGCAGCTTGTGCCTGTGCTTTGCTGAGCTCCCCCTTCCCCAAAACTGCTAAAAATCTCCCCAAACACCACTTTGTTGTTTTTTTTTTTTTTTTCCTCCCTGACCAAATGTGTTTATGGAAGCGCTGCCCTCCTGCTGCTCAGAACCAGGACTGACTCCAAAGCCTTTCCCCCTGCGCTGGAAAGTCACAGCTAATCCCTTTTGAGCCCCAAAAGTAGAAAACTGGGTTAAGATGGGGAGCAGAGCATCCCCAGCCCCCCTCTTTGGGGGTCCTGCCTGGGTGGGAGGTCTGGCAGTGCCGTGTCCCCTCCATGGGGACACGCTCCTGGTCCCTGCGGTGACATTTTCCCGGGCTGCAGAACGGGGACAAGGCTGAGCCTGCTTCTGTAGGAGCAAAACTTGCCCTTTCGGGCTGGAATTTGCCCTTTGCAGCTCTTTGCTGGGGGGCTTCCCCCCTCCTTCCCTTCACGCCACCGCGCCAGCACATCGATGTCACCCCAGTGTCCCCCCTGGCCACCCACCCCAAGGCAGAATGAGTCCTGCAGCTGCGGCTGTGATTCGGCTGCGTGGGGGAGGAATCCAGCCCCGGGGGGAGGGGGGTTATTCCACCCCCCCTCCAGCTTTTTTGGCCGCCTTTTCGGGGTCTCTGAATGCCCGAGTGTGTGACAGGCACAACAAGGCTCTTTATATCCCGCGGGGCCGCCAGGAAATCCAGCGATGCTCCGGGGGCCCTGCGCCCCAAAATCAGGGCGGGTGGAGCAGGGGGGAGCCCCCCAGCCTCCCTCCCGCTGCTCCGGGGGTGAAACTGGGAATTTAATCGCTTTTCCTTCGCTCGGGCGCCGTTCCCGCGGCTCGGTGGGAAGGGCTGCTGCTCCCTGCTCGGAGCAGGAGCTCTGTGGGGTTGGTTTCTCGGTGGTTTTGGAGCGGGTGGGATGCCGGGTGGCTCCGGAGCCGCCCCTGTCCGGGGGTAGTGGCCGCGGTGGCGCTGCCTGGCACGGCCCCAAGGCTCGCAGGGCTGGCAGGGCAGGCGGCCAGCCTGCCTATAGCGGGATGTATGGGAAGCTGCGAGCGCAGGAATGTTTTTTCCGGAGGAAATCGAGCTAAAATTGTTCTCAGGGACGAGCGGGGGGTGTGGGTTTTCCTCTGGTGCTGATGGGATGGAGCAGGGGGGTGTCGGTGGGGGGACTGGAGTGAGGGGCTCCCAGTGCAGGGGTTCCATGGCCAGGGATGCTCCTGGGACACTCTTGCACTGAGGGAGCGGCCTGGCTGTGCCATGGGCTCCTAGGAGGATGCTGAGCATCTTCCCAGGATGTGGCACTTGGGGTTTGGCTAGGCATGAGCAGCCCCAGCTCCTGCTCTTCCCCAGGAGATCTCTGCAGGCTGATCATGGAATGGTTTGGGTTGGAAGGGCCTTAAAGAACATCCAGTGCCACCCCTGCCATGGCAGGGACACCTTCCAATGTCCCAGGCTGCTCCAAGCCCTGTCCAGCCTGGCCTTGGGCACTGCCAGGGATCCAGGGGCAGCCCCAGCTGCTCTGGGCACCCTGTGCCAGGGCCTCCCCACCCTCCCAGCCAGGAATTCCCAATTCCCAATCTCCCACCTATCCCTGCCCTCTGGCACTGGGAGCCATTCCCTGTGTCCTGTCCCTCCAGGCCTTGTCCCCAGTCCCTCTCCAGCTCTCCTGGAGCCCCTTCAGGCCCTGCCAGGGGCTCTGAGCTCTGCCTGGAGCCTTCTCCTCTCCAGATGAGTACCCCCAGCCCTCCCAGCCGGGCTCCACAGAGGTGCTCTCTGTCTGAGGGCCCTTTTGGGGTGTTTGCATGCCCTCTGGTGTGTGTGGGGCTGCCTCTCACATCCCTGCTCCCCTTCCTTCACTCCTCTGCTGCGTTCCTGCCCCTCCATGCCATCCATCTGTCCCGCTCTCCCTTTGGCAGCTCAACACCTTCCAGGCAGTCATAGCCTACAACGATGAGGACACCTACACCATCTTCCTCTACCCCGAGGGCGGCCTCCAGTTCCTGGGGACACGACCCAAGGAGTCCTACAACGTCCAGCTGGAGCTGCCGGCCAGGGTGGGCTTCAGCTGGGGGGACAGCGATGACCCCAAGAGGGACGGGCTCTTCCACAGCCTGGCCAGCAGCGAGCAGGCTCTGAGGAACCTGGAGAGGTAGGTGGAACCTGGGGGGCTGTGGCTGTGGGCAGGGGGAGCAGGGCCACCTTCTCCCAGCCCTGGAGCCTTTCAGAGCCTGGAAAAATTTGGGGAGTGACCTTGGGGTGCTGGGCTGCATCAGGGGCTCAGCCCCACATGCACAGGGGTCCTGGAGGGGTGGTGCCACCTTTGGGGTGACTTTTCCGGCATGGCTGTGATGATGTTTCCGTGTGCTGTGTCCACAGGGAGAGCAACACGGGAATCCCTGGCGTGTGGGTTTTCCACGTGGGCAGCACGGAGCACGTGGAGCCGGGGGGTGGCGAGGGAGCTGCTCCTGCTGTGCCCCGGAGCCCCGCTGAGCACCCCAACCCTGGCACCACTGGCTACACCCACCCTCTCTCCAGCCACTCGCCCATGGCCCAGCGTCCCAGCCACGGGTCCCACAGCCCCGTGCTCCTGGGCTTTGTCCCCGGGAGGAGGGACACCCAGGAGCGGAGCCGCTGGCTGCAGCCCAGAGGGGACGGTGGCACCGGGCAGAGCTTCTCTGCCAACCCCTCCTCCTACAGCTCGGGCCAGCACGGCGTGGGCGTGGAGGAGGACGTGCATTTCAACCCCGATGGTGAGCGGGCACAGCCCCTGCGACGGCCCAGAGGGGACAATGACCCAGTGGGGACAGTGACCGAGTGGGGGTGGCTCCCTAAAAAAGGTCCCTGGTTGGAATTTCACCCCGTTCCAAGTGGCTGGTGCTGGAGGAGCCGCTCCTGCAAAGCTGCTGCCCTTGCAGCTCCTCCTCTCAGCCCCAGCCCGCTGCCAAGGGGCTGCTGGAGCCACGCAGCCCTGCCTGCCGGGCGTGCCAAGGGAAAGGAGGGAGGCCTGGAGCTTGGCATGGGGTGGGAAGCCCAGGGGACGGGCCCCAGAATTGGCCTTGCCACCCTCCCCGCCACCGAGCCAGCTGTGGAGCCGCCGTGGCACGTGCCCGGGGGAGCAGAGCCCTGTCCCCAGCCAACTGTCTCCCAAAAATACCCTCAGGAATTTGATCTCGTGCCCTCTGTCAGATCTGCCTGAAATCAGGCAACAGGTTCCAAACCCTCCACCACCCCTCTGCATCCCGGGTGACTCTCTTGGGACCCGCCACCGCCAGCCGGCTCGTTTCCAGGCGGTGCTTTTGGTGCCAAGAAGGCCAAGCACCCACCCCCCGTGAAGGGTGGCTTTGTCATTGTGTCCCCAAGCTTTTCCCCTTGTCCCCAGTGTTCACCTACAGCGCAGCCAGCAAGGAGACGTGCGCCCAGCACCACGGGCGCTGCTCCCCTCACGCCTTCTGCACCGACTACGCCTCCGGCTTCTGCTGCCACTGCCGGGCCACCTTCTACGGGAACGGGCGGCAGTGCCTGCCCGAAGGTACGCGGGGCGGGCGGCGGGCACGGGCAGCCCGTGCCCGGGTGGCCGCTGCCAGGGGTGCCCATCTCCCCACCCAGGCGCCGTGCATCGCCTCAACGGGAAGGTGAGCGGGAGCCTGAGGGTGGGACGGGCGTCCGTCCGCTTCCAGGACGTGGACCTGCACGCCTACATCGTGGGCAGCGACGGCAGAGCCTACACGGCCATCAGCGGCGTGCCCCAGCCCGCTGCCCGCGCCCTGCTGCCCCTGCTGCCCCTCGGGGGGCTCTTCGCCTGGCTCTTCGCCCTGGAGGAGCCTGGCTCTGAGAATGGCTTCAGCATCACGGGTGAGCGTGGATTTGGGAGGTGCCATCGCTCTGAGGGGTGTGGCTGCTTGGGGTGGGTGATGGGGGGTTCAGGGCAGCTCTGTGGTTTCTCCAATCCCTCTCTCAGCTGGCGCTTACCTCTCACTGTCACCCCCCCCATGCTGGAGTAGCAGGGAAGGACGCTTTGGGGCTGTCCCTACAAATGGTGCCCATTCCCTTTTCCTGCCCAGGCGCTGAATTCACCCAGAGCCTGGAGGTGACGTTTTACCCCGGTGGGGAGACGGTCCAGGTCACTCAGACAGCCGAGGGCCTGGGCCCAGACAATTATTTAAGCCTCAGGACACACATCCAGGGTGAGGTGCCATTCCTGCCAGAGAACGTCACCGTCCACATCACTCCCTACAAGGAGCTCTACTCCTACTCCAGCTCAGGTAAGACCTGTGCTCACCTGCCTCCAGTCCCCTACACACCACCCCTGAACGCCCGAAAACACCCGAGCCGCATCGATGCTGACGCCGTTTTTCCCACTTTCCACGGGGTCCTCTGTTCCATCCGGCAGCCGTGACATCCTCAGGCCAGCGGGAATACGTGGTGGCCGCGGGCACCGCCAACCAGACCTTGTCCTACCACCTGCGCCAGAACGTCACCTTCGCGGGGTGCCCGCACTCGCGGCTGCCGGCGCGGCAGCGGCTCTCGGTGGCGCGCGCCTTCGCCCTCTTCGACGGCCACGAGCACGTCCTGCGCTACGCCCTGGCTGCCCGCATCGGCCCGGCACGAGGTGAGCGCCAGCACCCACCCCCGGTGCCAATCCGTGTGCCAATCCAGGGTGCCAGCTCCCAGTGGGGATGCCACCATGTCCCAAAGCTGGCTTTGCCCAAAATCAGCCGAAAAGGAGGCGTTTTCCGAGCAGTTTGAGCCCAGCGCTGCTGGCGTGGTGCCGGTGGTTCCCTGCATGGGACAACGGCGCTGCAGCACAGTGGTGATGCCTGCATCGGGTGTAAGTGGGGATGGTCGCTCCCTGTGTCTCCCAGAGCTTTTATTCCCCCCAACATCCCTCTGTGCCCGCAGACGATGCCGAGAATCCCGGGGTGAGCCCGTGCCACGATGGCACCCACACGTGCGAGGCACCGGCGCGCTGCCAGCCCGGCGTGGGCACCGAGTACACGTGCGAGTGTGCAGCAGGGTACCGCGGAGATGGACGGGGCTGCCGAGGTCAGCGGGGCTGGGGGTGGGCTCTGGGGAGGAGCTCTGGCGCCCACAGAGCTTCACCAGCACAGGGATGCGCCATGGGGGGGAAACTGAGGCAGGGTGCTGGAGGAAGCGCTTCAGGAGCAAATGAAAAAGAGGAGGGGAAAAAAGGAGATACAGGAAAACAAGCAAAACCAGTGTAAAAATAATTCCCGTGTTTCATGAATCCAGCCAGCTTTGTTGTGGCTTTCCTATCACTCCAAAACTCCACGTTGCAAATTTGTCTTCCAGTTTTAGAGTCCCTTTCCACCAGAGGCTGCCCAGTGCCAGTGAGTTGCACTGCACAGTGATGCTGGTGAGGAATTCAAGGATCCTGCCTTTCAATAAGGAATAGGTTTCCCTCTCCTAAAATCCCAGATTAAGTGACCAGTCTGATAATTTAATTTCAGGAGAAGGAAACCAAGTTTTAAACCACAAATAGTTGAGAACATTGGTGTGCCTTGAACAAACGCTTCTTTGTCACAACTATACACCAAAAGTGATCTCGTTCTTTTTCCCCTTCTATTTTGAGCTGATTAGAAAGTTAATTCCGTAGTTGATTAAGCTCAGTGACAGACACGGGATGGGCAGCATGGGGTAGGATATTCCCTGTCAGACCATGAAGATGGGGGTGTCCCATCACCATCGGGGTGCCCGGTGTCTCCTCCTTTCCCCAGATGTGGACGAGTGCACCGAGGGCCTGAGCCAGTGCGGGCCCTTCTCTGTGTGCCTGAACGTGCCGGGCAGCTACCGCTGCGAGTGCCGCGGCGGCTACCAGCCCGCGGGGGACGGGCGGGCGTGTGTGCGTAAGTGCTGACCCCAGCTGGGGTGTCCCCCACTCCCGTGCCCCACAGACGTGCCCTGACCACCCCTCCCCTGTCCCCACAGCGCTGGCACCGGCGAGTGACCCCTGCGAGGACGGGCGGCACCCGTGCGCTCCGGGGGACCGGGCGCGGTGCCTGTCCCGCGGTGATGGCCATGCCACCTGCGAGTGCCTCCCCGGCTACACCGGCGACGGCATCCAGTGCTCCGGTAAGGTGGGCGCGGGAGGGACCCCACACCGCAGCTGTCGGGGTGTCCCTGTCCCCGCTGATCCAGTCTTCCCCCTGCACAGACGTGGATGAGTGTGCCGAAAGCCCGTGTCACCCGGCCGCCATCTGCTACAACACCCCGGGCTCCTTCTCCTGCCGCTGCCGGCCCGGCTACGCGGGCGACGGCTTCCAGTGCACGTACGGTGAGGTGCCCGCTCAGCCCCGTGCCCTCTGCGCCTGGCACAGCTTCCCCAGCCTCACTCTCCTCTTTCCTGCCTTTCCAGCGGCGGAAGGGAACCCGCAGCGCCTCACGCCCTGCCAGCACGAGCAGATGTACCCGCGCGAGGTGCCACCCCTGGGTGACGGCCACGTGCCCCAGTGCGACGAGCAGGGCCGGTACCGGCCCCTGCAGTGCCACGGCAGCTCCGGGCACTGCTGGTGCGTGGACGCCGCGGGGCAGGAGATCGCCGGCACCCGGACGGCGCCGGGCACCACCCCCCCTCGCTGCGGGAGCCCAGGTCAGTGACACCCTCCAGGGGTGAGGGGAGCGGGGTCGGGTCCTTGGGCATCTGGCTGGTGTCCCAGTGGCTTCCCGCTTTGGCCCAGCCGCCAGCAGTGTGGGGACAGTGGGGCCACAGCGAGTGGAGGGGAGCCATAAACTAAGCAGCCATAAATTAAAAGTTGAGAAGTTCCACCTCAGCATGAGGAAGAATTTCCTAGTGCTGAGGGTGGCAGAGCCCTGGAAAAGCTGCCCAGGGAGAGTGTGGAGTCTCCCTCTGTGGAGATTTTCCAAACTCACCTAGACACATTCCTGGGTCACCTCCTCCAGGTGGCCCTGCCTTGGAAGGGAGGTTGGACTGGAGGATCTCCAGAGGTCCCTTCCAACCCTAAGGGTTCTGTGACTCTGTGACCCTCTGCCCAAGCACCCTTCTGGGGCTTCGCTGAGGGCAGGGTGCTGTCGAGTGGGTGCATCGAGGGGCTCCTGGGTGTTTAGGGTGCCCTGGTCCATTGGGTTACACTGGCTGTGGCCATTGGGCCACCTCCTGTGTCAATATGATGGAGGGAACAGCTGTGGGGTGTTGAGGGGGCTGGAGTGGGGCAGCCCTGACCCCCACCCCAGAGCAAGGGGTGCTGGTAGACAGGGGAGAAGTGATGCCAAGGTGCCAAGTGGCTCCAGGGGAGCTGGTGGCACCCCCTGAGCTGGGCTGGGGGCCTTTGCTGCCGGCAGAGTCCATCCAGCAGCTGACGCCCTGCGAGCACGCACGGATGTACCCGCGGGAGGTGCCACCGGGGCCGTCACCCGTGGGGGACGGGCACGTGCCCCAGTGCGACGAGCAGGGCCGGTACCGGCCCCTGCAGTGCCACAGCAGCTCCGGGCACTGCTGGTGCGTGGACGCCGCCGGGCAGGAGATCGCCGGCACCCGGACGGCGCCGGGCACCACCCCACCACGCTGTGGGAGCCCAGGTCAGTGCCCGGGGGACACAGCCAGCAGGGAGAGGGGGACACAGGGCTCTGCAAAGCCCTGAGTCGCCCAGATAGGGTGGTGACTGTCACCCTCCCGTGCCAGAGCCCACGGAGAGGCCTCCCAGCATGTGCGAGCGCTGGCGGCAGAGTTTGCTGGAGCACTACGGGGGCAGCCCCCGCGGGGACCAGTACGTGCCTCAGTGTGACCCCAGCGGGGACTTCACCCCGCTGCAGTGCCACGGGGACAGCGGCTACTGCTGGTGCGTGGAGCAGAGCGGCAGGGAGATCCCGGGGACGCGCTCCGAGCCCGGCACCACCCCACCCTGTAAGAGCCCAGCACCCCAAAGTGACCCTGGGCACTGACAGCACGGGCACCGCGCCCCGCTCCGGGCGTGGAGCCGAGGGGATGACACTACCTGAGCCGTCTCTGTCCCCTCTGACCCGCCAGGTCTGCCCAGTGTCGCCCCACCCAGCGTCCGGCCCGAGCCCCGGCCCGACGTGTCCCCACCGGGCACGGGGACGTTCCTGCTCTACGCCCAGGGCCAGCAGATTGGCTACCTGCCGCTGAACGGCACCCGGCTGCAGAAGGAGGCGGCCAAGACCCTGCTCTCCCTGCATGTACGGTATCCTTGGGGTGGGGATGGGGGGCAGGAACAGCCAGGGGCTTTGGGACAGGCTGGTGCTGCCACTCGGTGATTTCACCTCTCTCTGAAGCACTTGTCGGGGTTTGAGGGGGGTCACCTCTTGAGGGTTGATGCTGGTCTTTGGGGACATTGGCTGTGCTGGCTGCCTTGGTGGCACTTTGGGCAAGTGATGAGGGGGAGTGGCTTCCCAATGATGGAGGGCAGGGTTAGATGGGATATTGGGATGAAATTATTGACTGGGCAGTCTGGAGGCCCTGGCACAGGGTGCCCAGAGAAGCTGTGGCTGCCCCATTCCTGGAAGTGTCCAAGACCTGGTTGGAGCAGCCTGGGATAGTGGAAGGTGTTCCTTCCCATGGCAGGGGTGGAATTGAATGATCTTTAAGGTCCCTTCCAACCCGAGCCATTCTGGGATTCTATGGATTCTATTTTCACCTCCCTCCAGCCATCCCCAGCAGAGAGAGAGGTCTCAGACAGGTCACCCAAACAGTTCCTGCTCATGAAGGGAAGGAGTTCAGGTGCTCCCAGAGCTCTCTGGAGTTGGTCTCAGCCCAGACTTCCAGCTGCAGGGCTGGCCTTTTTTCCTTCCTTGGACTCCCCTTGGAGCGTGGCCATGTCCCTCTCCAGCCAGGCCAGACCAAGGCAGAGGAACACTGAAATCTAGGCCAGGACCCTCCCTGCACCCTGGGCAAGTGAAGGACCTTGCCAAGTATTCCCTCTCCCCATCCTGAAGGTCATTCCCCGGGCTGGCTTCGCTCTCAGAGCATCCTCTCCTTCAGGCAAAGGGCTCAAATCCATCTGGATGTGGGTGTGAGCCTGCGCCAGCTGGCCTAAAATCCTCTGCTGAGGGATTCAGCTGGGAGTGTGCAGTGGGAACAGGGCAGAGTTTTGCTGGGGACGTGGGATTGGAGTGTCATTCCCACTTTCAGCGTGTCTCAGGCATGGGTTGAGGTTCCTCCCTCCTGGCAGGATCTCACCCCGTGTCCCTCTCCTGACCCTGGCAGGGCTCCATCGTGGTGGGGATTGACTATGACTGCCGGGAGAGGATGATCTACTGGACGGACGTGGCCGGCCGGACCATCAGCCGGGCGGGCCTGGAGCCAGGCTCCGAGCCAGAGACCATCATCAGCTCAGGTGAGCTCCTGTCCCCAGTGTCACCTGCCCAGAGCCACACCTGCTCTTCCCATCCCTGCTCCGGGCTGCTCCATTGGTGCCTAATCAGGCTACCTGAAAACAGAGGCCAGACAAAATTAAGGCAATAAAAAGCAGTTATATTTGTATTTATTGAAGGGCCTTCAGGTGCGTTTTGGGCAGACAAAGGCCACCCAGGGGCTACACCCAAAAAATGGACAGTTTTCACACTTTTGTAAGTTTGGTCCATTCACATATTGGGGGTTGATCTTCCAATTACAGCTTCAGGTAATGAAGTCATTTATAGGAATGTGCCCTCTGTTGATGGAGTGACAAAACCTTAAAAAGGAAATTAAGTCTAGAAGTTTCTCTCCTCAATTAGGTGAAAAGACACCTCACAGGACCTGGGGGACTTCACCTCAAACTTAAGGATAGCCAATTGGACAGAAGCCAAAAAGTCCAGCCTGGGCAATTTACTAGAAAAAGAAGAGAACAAAGAAACTAATCCCTTTTGTGAGGTGTTTTACCAGGAGCAAGGGCCTCTTGCCCTGGCTCGGTTTTGCTCTGTAAAGAGTTTTGTTATTTTGCCTTTTATTAAAACCTTTTTGTTTCCAACACTGCCACAGAAGCCATCCTGCTGATTTTATGCCTTCTATGGCAGCTGAGCTGTCTTGGGTGTGAAAAAGATCTCCAACAGCTTATGAGACCTGGCTGGAGGAGACCCAGATTTCACAGTTTACCCCAAGTTTGCTCCGTCCCCAGCTCACTTTTGTTTCATCTCTCAGGGCCGGAGTCAGTGAGGTGTCCTTGAGGAATTGCTGTGTCTGCCCAAAATGGGAAAGCAGCAGCTCATCCTGTATATGTAGTTTAGAGTTATGCACTAAAGAATTTCAGGATTACAAGTACATGACAAATATAAAAGCTAAAACCTTAAGGCATCACCATCCTTCACCTTTGGCCTGGGGATGCCTGAGGGATCCCAGAGCAGCATTTCCCCACCATTTGCAAACTTTGCTGGATTTCTCCCAAAATAAAGCTGCCAGCAACTGGGACCCTGCAAGTCCTTAGAGCCCCAGACGCCACCTCTGAGCTGATACCCAGACCCTGGGGAAATGACTTTTTCCCATGGAACATGGCCTCCGTTTGTTTCCAGTCGCACTGGCAGACAGCGGGGTGCCAAGCTAGAAATTTGCAAACTTTGCTGGATTTCTCCCAAACTAAAGCTGCCAGCAACTGGGACCCTGCAAGTCCTTTGAGGTCCAAAGGTCATGCCTGAGCTGATACCCAGACCCTGGGGAAAGGACTTTTTTTTCCCATGGAAAAAGGCCTCCGTTTGTTTCCAGTTGCACTGGCAGACAGCGGGGTGCCGAGCTAGAAATTTGCAAACTTTGCCGGATTTCTGGATTTTACGTGGCCATCTCCCAGCAGGCCTGATCAGCCCCGAGGGCCTGGCCGTGGACCACCTGCGGCGGGCCATGTTCTGGACGGACAGCGGCCTGGACAGGATCGAGCGGGCCCGGCTGGACGGCTCCGAGCGCCGCGTGCTCTTCGACACCGAGCTCGTCAACCCCCGCGCCATCGCCGTGGACCCCGTCCGAGGGTGAGCGGCGCAAACCCCGCGGGGTGTTTGGGGTTTGGGCTTTGCAAGGTGCCGTGCCAAGGCTGCTGTGGGCACCCTGGGGGGCCATTCCCTGGTTTTGGGAGAGACAAGAAGTAATGCAACCTCCGGCTGGGTTTTGGGGTATCCGCAGCCGGCCGTCCTGCTCCGGATAGCGCAGTCCTGTTCAGCACAGGCAGCTCCCAGCTGCAGGCTGCCTCAGCAAGCTCAGCTCTTAGCTCGTTTTGTGATTTCAGCTCTTTAGCTTGCTAAGTGCCTTGGGCAGACACAGGGAGAGAGGAGGAGGAGGCTGCGTGAAGTTCCACGGAGATGTCTTTATCTGCAGCCTCTGCCAAAGTTTCGGGGACAGCTCTTCTGCCGAGCTGGGCAAAAGTAGCCCTTTATATAGGGTACAGAAGTTTTAGGAATTGTCCAGTAGTAGGGGTCAAAGCAAAAGTGACCTCTAGTCTTACAGAGAGATGAGCAAGGGTCTGGAGGCAGAAAAAGGGGCTTCTTAGGCCCGGTCATGATGACCAGGCATTTCCTATCAGGGAGGCCTCGCAGGCCCTGTGCCTGCTACAAAGAAGCTTCCCTCGAAAAGCTGCTCGACCCCATGGGCTCCATCCCCTGTTCCTTTGTCTGTTCCTATGTCCCTGAGCCACTCCTCCTGTGGGGGTGCCAGTTGTGGGTTTCTCTGGGTCTGGATTGAAGGCACTTGAGACAGTAATTCATGTTTGGACTCAAGAGTTTATTATTTCTTATCAGTGAAACAGTCTCACTGCCGTGAGTTCTGCAGCTTTGCATTAGAAGGCACAAACAATCTCTTGTTCCAAGGGCTTTTAAGACAAAACTATCCAATTAAGAACTGACACCTGGATTATTTTCCCTTTTAACCTAATAACTGATCCCAAAGAGCCCCAATGTGGATTTTCCCACCCAATTACAAAATGCCACCCAAACCCATGGAGGAGAAGGAAGAAGAAACCCAGGAGGACACCCTGTGCCCTCCATCTTGCTTCCTTCCACAACGCACTAAAAATCCCAGAACCTCAATTTCTCCCCAAGTGACACACCTACACTGCTCTCTATCATCTATTTCACACTTTTGTGGATCCCAGTCTATCTTGAAGTCTAGGAAGCTTTCTCCGTGAATGAGGGTCAAAGTCAGTGCTCCCCCAGGGGCCAGGGCACCCCAGAGCAGACAGAGAAATATTCCCGGTGCCCTGGGTTTCCACATCCTCCCTATTCCCTGATTTGCCCTCATCTTTGGACTGCCCCGAGACCAGGTTCACCCCCAGGCCCCTGCAGAGAGAAACTCCGACTCTCCTTGTGTGGGTGCTGGGACCTGATCATCTCACCACGGGGCTGAGTCAAACATCTGTGGATATTGTGCAAAGGTTCTTTTTGCTTCCTTACCCTGGACTATGCTAGCAGCAATTCAGCCTGCTACAGGCCTCGTCCTGACCTTGCCCTGTAGGAGGGATTGGCTCCGCTCCCCGGCCCCTCTTTTTATTTAATTATTCAAGGTTTGGCTAAAACTGCTGTTTCAGTATCAGGATGTAGATTATTTTGAGGAGCTGTGCCTCCAGGGTGCTGTTGGGATTCAAAATGTGCTGCTCCTCAGGCTCGCCCTCGTCGAGGAGCCGCAGTTTGGGTCATAAACATGTCTGATACCGCTCTGCTTTGTTTGGAGAGGTTTTTTCCTAATCAAATAAAGATGGTTCAGGCACTGATAAGGGAAAAACCAAGCCTTGCTCCTGGCAAGAACCAGGATAATCTCCCACCACTCCTTACTGTTGTGCATTATTTCCCAAGCAACCTTTACTGGACGGACTGGAATCGCGAAGCTCCCAAAATCGAAACTTCCACTGTCAATGGAGCCAACAGGAGGGTTCTGGTGCACACAGACATTGGTTTGCCCAATGGCCTGACTTTTGACCCCTTCTCCAAGCTGCTGTGCTGGGCAGACGCAGGTAATGTCCCCAGGGATGGATCAGAGAAGGTCACACTGAGCCTCAGGGGAATATCGTGGATGTCTTCAGCCCAGTGCTGCCTGTGGGCTCCAATGTTGTGCCAGCTGAGGTTTAGATTGGGTTTTAGGAAATATTTCTTCATGGAAAATGCTGTTGCTCAGGGCAGTGGTGGAGTCCTTGGCCGTGGAGGGATTTAAAAGCCGTGTGGATGTGGCATGTGGGTACATGGAGCAGCGGTGGCCTCGGCAGTGCTGGGAATGGCTGGACTTGGTCTTAGGGACTTTTTCCAACTCTGGATTTTATCATTCTACATCTTCAGGCTGAAAAGCTGTTTCAAGATGTAATAAATCAGGAAAAGGCTCTTCCTCCAGAGGGTGCTGGGCACTGCCCAGGCTCCCCAGGGAGCTGGCATGGCCCTGAGGCTGCCAGAGCTCCCAGGGATGCCCAGGGTGGGATGGTTGGGCTGTCCTGTGATCCTTGTGACTCTGTGAAACACCAAGAACATATTTGGTGTGGCATTTCCAGTGGGATGGGGAATATTTTGTGTTTGAACAGGCACCAAGCACCTGGAATGCACATTCCCAGACGGCACCGGCCGGCGCGTCATCCAGAGCAACCTCAACTACCCCTTCAGCATCATCAGCTACGCCAACCACTTCTACCACACGGACTGGAGACGGTGAGCAGGGATAAACCCACCCCCTGCACGCCTGGGAATGCTCAGCTCCCCTCCCTGAGAGGAATCCCAGCCTGCTCCCAAATCCTGGAGCCTCCCCAGAGCTCTCCTGGCTCTCCGAGCGCGGCTCCAGCAACACCTGCTTGTAAATCTCAGCATGGAGGAGTTGTTTAGACACAAGCCCAGCTCCCTGGGAGGGACAGAAACAGTGGTTTGGGGTTTTTTTTTAAACTGAAACTTGGCTCAAGTCTCTGGATGTAGATTAGGTCCAAGGAAAGATCCTGTCCTCAGCCGTTTCCTTTGCCTCGGCAGCAGGAACTCGCCTCTCTTCCCACTCCAGCTGGAAGCTCTCACAACTCCCATCCAATCTTAGGTTACAACAAACACTTAAGGGCTTGCCACGCTTGGAGGAGACTCTCAGGGAGATAATCTCTCCTTGGAAGGCTCTTTTCTGTGGCTGCATCACCACAGAGAAATGCACTGACTGAGCTGGAGGAGGATTTTACAGAGCAAGTTTCTTTCCACTTGTCCTGCAGGTGTTCAGAGCAAGCTTTTCAGCTGCCTGTTCTTACACACACATAAATAAGGGAAAAAACCCCAAGTTTCATAGGTGAATCAAACACTTCTTCCCCTTTTTTTTTCACCAGGGATGGGGTGATAGCTGTAAATAAAGAAACAGGCTCCTTCACTGATGAGTATCTTCCAGAGCAGCGATCCCACCTCTATGGAATCACAGCAGTTTATCCCTACTGCCCTGGAGGTACAAACCCACCCAAACCCCACCCCCTTGTGAATTCTGATGGCTGCTGGGTGCCTGAAAAATCTCCATTTCACACTGAAAATCTCCATTTCTCCCCACAGCCAGGAAATAGTTAACTCCACTTCCAAGGAAAGGAGGATCTTTGCACCCAGAGGGATTTCAGACCCAGAGAACTGTCGCTGCATACAAGGGGGGAGAAGTCCCTCACCAAGGCCAATGAAGTGCCCTGCTTTCCTGCAAAAGATTTTCAAGTATTTTTTATAGTTATACCTCAAGACTTTACTACTGTATTTTTTTTTACCAAGTGGAAAATATTGAGATATCACCAAAAAAAAAAAAAAAAAAAAGATCCTGGGAAGCTCAAGCCATGACTCGAACTCTTGCTCATGCAAGATTTAAAATGTAGCTTTTAATTTTTTTTAATCCAATGTTTTATTTTATTGCCAGAAGAATGGATTCATTTTTCATAGTTTTGACAATCTGACCAAGAGGTCCTTTTATCCAAAAAGAAGAAATTAAGTGCCTATGGGAAGCTGTGGATGCAGTTAATTACTGGGTCTAATTAACAAACAGCCCTGAAGACAGAGACTGTGCGTGCTCCAAAATCCTGCAGAACAGGGATGGGATGTGGCAAAGGCATTGAAGATTTTCCAGAGGATGATTCTGTGTTTTCACCACTGCCTCCATGCATGTCTTTTAGTATTTATATTAGAAGAATATGCTAGAATTGATCTGTTCATGCTTGTTGGGTCTTCCAAGTGCCTTCCTGGACCTACCCAGTGTAGACCAATACATGTTCAGAAATACCAGTTACGTTGTAATGCTTCACTTTTTCTAGGTTACTTCAATAATTGAATAAAAAAAAGGTTGGTTTAAGTTGCCCTTTGGATTCAGTTTTTCACTATTTCAGTTGCAGGGGAATATTTCAGCGTGGGGAAGCAGCAAGCAAGCCAGGAGCAAGCTGTTCCTAGGGCAGGACCTCAGGAAAAGAAGATTTTATGTAACATTTCCCTCACCACAAAGCCAAACACAATGAGAAAGAGACACAAACACACACACAAAAAAAGTCCTATTTGCCAACTCAGAGCTCACCAGAACAATCTGTTTCCCTCGATTTCATTTATTTCAAGAAAAATCTGGTAATTCATCAGAAGTCAGAATTCAATTTCCTGTTTTCTTTCCCGAACAGGCAAATTAATCCCGTTTCAAGCTGCATGCCAGAGTGGAGCTGCTCCTAAAGAGACACACACAGGGGGCTGGAAGCTTTTCCCCCCTTCATCTGCCCACTTTTCCCAGTCTGTGGTCAGTCTTGGGGTCAGCAATGATGGCCTGCACAGCCACGATGGCCTCGTTGATTTTGGTTTGCAGCTCGCGGAGCTCCTCGATGTGCAGCAGGCGCAGGATTTGGGCAGCCTCGTTGATAACAGCATCTGGGGAGGGCACAGAGAGCAGCTGGAATTATTTGATCAGCGTTTGATCAGCGTTTTCAGCTCGCAGGAGGGATTTAAGGAAGGTTTAGTGCTCTGCATGGTGTTCCTGCTGGTGGGTTCCAGGGTGGAAATAGAGAACAAGGTTCCTTGCTGCTGGAGAGGGAGGGGGTGGCCTCCAAACCTTCCCCACCCTCCTGCAGCCCAGGGAATGAGGGAATCGTAAAAGTAAAATGTTTTAATACCAAAAAACCCCCCCAAAACCAAACAAAAAACAACAACAAAAAACCCCCCACCAACAAAAAAACAAACCAAACAAAAAAAAAACCCAAACAAACAAAAAAAAACCAAAAACCAAACCCCCAAAAAACCAAACAAAAAAAACCCCACAAACAAAAAAGACCCCCAAACAAACAAAAAAACCAAAAAACAACCAACCCCCTCAAAAAACCAAACAAAAAAAAAAAAAACCCAAACAAAAAAACCAACCCCAAACAAAAAACCCCAAACAAACAAAAAAACCGCAAAAAGCAAACAACCCCCCAAAACCAAAACAAAAAACAAAACAACAAAAAAAAAACCAGAACAAAAAAAACACCAAAACAAAATATAAAAACCACAAAGAAACAAAAAAACCCCCAAAACCCCCAAAACCCCCCCAGAAAACCTTCCATAAATAGAAAAAAAATTAATTAACACCACTAAAAACACTTAAATTAATATAAATGTATACAAACTAATAAAAATATCATAAACTTATACTTCTATAATTAGAAATAAAAATATACATTAAATAAATAAAAAGCTATTTTAATAAAACAATAAATAATTATAACAAACATAACTATATAAGAATTTAAATATTATAATAAAATTTATAACATAAAATTTAACTATATTAAATAAGAACTTAAATATTATAATATTTATAACATAGAAGTATAATTATATAAAATAAAATAAAAACTCAAATATAATAAAATACATACCTATAACAACAACTTATTAATCAATATATACATTACAATAAAATGAATATAAATAATAAATTAAAGGAAAAAAAAAGGCTGGGTTGGGCTGAAAGGACCTTAAGCATCATCTCATTCCAACCTCCCAAGCTTGGTGTGAGACATTCCAAGCAGTGATTTGAGTGACGTGGAGCAGAAGTGAAGCCTGTGGAGCCTCAGGTCACCTGGCTGGCTGTTCCTTATCAATAACCCACCAGGTTTATCAATAACCCATCGTGTTTATCAATAGCCTATCGGGTTTATCAATAGCCCATCAGGTTTATCAATAACCCATCAGGTTTATCAATAACCCACCGGCTTTATCAATAGCCCATCAGGTTTATCAATAACCCATCATGTTTATCAATAACCCATCGGGTTTATCAATAGCCCATCATGTTTATCAATAACCCACCGGGTTTATCAATAACCCACTGGGTTTATCAATAACCCATCGGGTTTATCAATAACCCATCGTGTTTATCAATAGCCCATCGGGTTTATCAATAGCCCATCGGGTTTATCAATAACCCACTGGGTTTATCAATAACCCATCGTGTTTATCAATAACCCATCGTGTTTATCAATAACCCATCAGTTTATCAATAACCCATCAGTTTATCAATAGCCCATCGGGTTTATCAATAACCCATCAGTTTATCAATAGCCCATCGGGTTTATCAATAACCCATAGGGTTTATCAATAACCCATCGGGTTTATCAATAACCCATCAGTTTATCAATAGCCCATCGGGTTTATCAATAACCCACCGGGTTTATCAATAACCCACCAGGTTTATCAATAACCCATCAGTTTATCAATAGCCCATCAGGTTTATCAATAACCCATAGGGTTTATCAATAGCCCATCGGGTTTACCAATAACCCATCAGTTTATCAATAACCCATCGGGTTTATCAATAACCCATCAGGTTTATCAATAACCCACCAGGTTTATCAATAGCCCATCGGGTTTATCAATAACCCACCAGGTTTATCAATAACCCATCAGGTTTATCAATAACCCATAGGGTTTATCAATAGCCCATCAGGTTTATCAATAACCCACCGGGTTTATCAATAACCCACTGGGTTTATCAATAACCCACCAGGTTTATCAATAACCCATCGTGTTTATCAATAACCCATCATGTTTATCAATAGCCCATTGGGTTTATCAATAACCCACTGGGTTTATCAATAACCCATCGTGTTTATCAATAACCCATCAGTTTATCAATAACCCATCATGTTTATCAATAGCCCATCAGGTTTATCAATAACCCATCAGTTTATCAATAGCCCATCAGTTTATCAATAGCCCATCGTGTTTATCAATAACCCATCAGGTTTATCAATAGCCCACCGGGTTTATCAATAACCCATCAGTTTATCAATAACCCATCAGTTTATCAATAACCCATTGGGTTTATCAATAACCCATCAGTTTATCAATAGCCCATCGGGTTTATCAATAACCCATCAGTTTATCAATAACCCATAGGGTTTATCGATAGCCAGGTGCTGCCAGCCAGGCTGCCTGGACGGGGTTCCGGGCCGCAGCACCGCCGGCTCTGCGGGCAGCAGCAGGATCCACCCCCAGCCGGCTCCGTTCCCTGGGCTGCATTAAAAGCTGTTATTCCAGATTCCAAGCAGACCGGATCGAGGCTTTGCTGCTCCAAACCCAAAATGCTCCCAAATACCCAGCTGGAGGGAGGGATTCTTTCCACCGCAGGGTTTTTTTTTTGCTGTCCACATCAGCTCTGGGTTTGACACTAATAACTCTGTCAAAGGCAAACATTCCCGTTTAAAAGTCCCATTAGGAGCAGTGCTCACCTCCCGTGTCAAATCCAAGAATGTGCTTTTCCAGAGCAACAGGCAGACCCTGGAAAAGGAAAAAAAAAAAACTGGTAAAAATGTCATTTATTGTTTGGTAAATCAAATCAAGTACTGCAGCAGGTACTGGGGAGGAAATGTGGGTTTTGCTTAGACAAAAACGTGTGAAAAGTTGATGGAACAGCTCCCTTTGCGTCCCGAAACACCAAACCCAGAGCATTATTACAGAAAAACCTTCCTGCTTAAGAATCCCTCCGTGGATACACAGCGCCTGCGTTCAATCCTTAAAAGGCCAGCAGCAGGACTGGGAGCCATCACCCAACCCCGCAAAACAAAACTGGGCTTTCTTAGGAACTTCTGCCTTTCAGCAGCTGCCAGCCTTTGAGCAGGGCCTGACTGCAAAGAGCTGCAGAAATCCTCTGCAATCAAGCTTTGCTGAGCTCACGGACACCCCCAGAAGCATCTGCCCAGGCGTTAAGCTTAGGAATCAAGGGAAACGTTCCATTTCCTCAACATTTTCTCTATTAAAACACAAAATTCATTAGTGGTAATTTCTGAGCATTGCTCCGTTTCCTTCGTCCAGCTGCAGAGGGGTGGTCACACTAAATCATTACCCAGGGAGCTTCAACACGCACTTAAAATTAGATTTAAACATTCCAAACCCCAGAATTTGCTTTTATTACCCTCAGCGAGTTTTTGTCAACATTTGCCAAAAGCCTTGCATTTTGCACAACAAAAACAGCAGAGTTCAATACCATCAATTTCTGCAGGGACGGGGCTGCAAAGCTTTTAGACACTGAAAATTTCCTTTAAAGGCTTTTATACACACGGAAAAAAAAAAAGAAAAAAGAATCTGAGCTGATCAAAACACGCATTAAACACAAACTGGTGGCTGCAACTCATTTACAAAAAGTGGGGTTTTTTTTTTTTAATAGTAAAATCCACGTTCAACTGCAATTTAAAAAATCCATTTCCACTGTTAAAACTGGTGATCAAAATGCCACTAAAGCCACTTCAGAAAGATTCCAGAAATATCAGACTTCCTACAAGGATTTTGTTCAAGAACTGAGGTTTGTACTTAGGTTCCCCGGCTGCCTGGGGTGTTTCTGAGGAAAAAAAATGTCATTTTTTTGTCTTTTTTTTCCCCCTCTCAGTTCTTTGTGGATGAATTCCCCAAGGTTCCCCCAGTGCCACCTGGTAGCAGGAAATTCCTTCCCCTCCCTCCTTCCCACACTCCCTGAGTCTGACCCTTTTTGGGAAGCTGCCTTTGGAATCCCTCAGCCCATCCTCAAACAAGCTCATGCTCCCTCAAGCAGGGAATAAACTAAAAAAAGAGCATCTTTCCATCAGGAACTACACACACCACTTCACTTCCAGCCTCATTCCCTACAAACCTGATTTATGAATGCTGCACAAAAATGTGGCCATTTACAAAGCAGTCAAAACCTGAAGAATAAATCTAATTTTCCTTTCTTTTTTTTAATTTTTTAATTCCCAACCCAGCCATCCTCTCTGCTTTGGAGATATTTCTTTTTTTTTTCCCCTGGCACAAAAAGATGTTGATGGTCTCCCCTGGCACAGATTTTCCTGCTTCTCACCACTCCCTTTTCTCCACACCCCTTGGAATGTGGCATTCCTAAGGAAAAAACACTCCCAGGTTATCTCCCAGACGGAGACCTCTGAGCCCTGCTGATGCTTTGAAGATCTGTCAGAAATCAACAATTCCCTGGCAGGGGAAAAAAAAAAAAATTAAAAAAATCCCTGTTCCTCCAAGAAAATCCCATTTTGATCCCAGCTGTGAAAACAACAACTAAAAGCTGCTTTTTATTAACATTACAGAACCTTAAAATGAAGACAACAGGCTCAGCTGCTTTCCCATCTTCCTGCTTTTTGAACAGTTTTATGGATTTGCAGGTCCAAAGCTTTGGTTAATAAATAAAGAGAGAAAGAAATCACGGATTGTTGTGAGCAGCTGCCAAAAAAAGGAAGGAATTTGGGTGCTTTGAGCAGATCCAGCTGCTTTAGCAGGGACGCTCACACTCATACACCAGCAGGGCAGGTGAGGCTGCCTTTCCCAGCCTTTCCCAGCTCTGCCAAATGCTGGAAAGATCTGGAATGACGAGGAAATCCCAAACTAAAAACCCCACAGTCATCCCCTGGAACATCTTCCCAACAGCCAGCTCGGGGTTAGCAAAGAATTCTGCAAAAATCTCACTTTAAGGGCAGAAATTTCCTTCATTGCTCTTTCTTTTTTTTGGGGGGGGGGGGGGAAGAGAGGAGGGAGGAGCTGGATTTCCAACATCCCATTCCTTGAACGCATATGAGGTGTCTATATCAAAAAAAACCCCTCCAAACAAGGAATATTTCAATTTCTTTATGCAGCCAACACTGGTAATTCCAAGGAAAAGCCAGGTCATGCTTTTCTCCTCACTCTACAGGCCTGCTGCACTGAACAGTCAGGATGATCCTGTGGAAAATAACTCAGGGAAGAGCTTTTCCATGATTTCTCACACAGGTGTATTTGTATTCACGTGGAACAAGCCCAGCTTTGTGTCCTGCTCTCCAAACCCCCCAGATCTGCTGGGATCAGCATGGCTGGGATAAACGAAGCTGCCACCACCCTCCTGAATGCAGCCTTGGAACAGAAGTGGTTTTGACCGAGGGGACAGAGCCTTATCTTCGTTAATTAGCGTGGAATAATTAAGCCTGGCCATGGGTACAAACCTCCTTGGACTGGCTGGCTTTGGCTATGGCATCCTGTGTCAGGCGCTCCTGAACCAGAATCCGAATTGCCTGGGAAAAACACGGGAAGGGGACAGGAATTAATTCATGTCTTGAGGCATTTCTCACTAATTCCAAGGGAAAAAGAGCCAAAATTATAACCTCAAACCCAGTTTTGTGACAGTTTTGTTTTTGTTTTTTTTTTGAAACTCTTCCAGCCCTTAAACCTTTCCGTTTAGGAATAATCGTGGCATGTAGGATGTCACCCAGGTGACAGAACCAGAAGTGACAAGGACATGGATTTCACACCATTAATTCCTGCCCCTCCCGGGACAGAAGCTGCAAAATACAAGGAACAGCCTGGAAAGCTTGGGGTTTTTAGCCCGGAGAAAGGGAGGCTCAGGAGGGTGACAGGAGGGGGTCGGGATGTCCTGGCAGGGAACAAGAGACAGGACAAGAGGAAGTGGCCTCAAGCTGTGCCAGGGAAGGTTTAGGTTGGATATCAGGGAAAATTTCTTCCTGGGAAGGGTGGACAGGCACTGGAAAGGGTTTCACAGTGGTGGAATCCCCATCCCTGCAGGGATTTCAAAGCTGTGTGCATGTGGCACTTGGGGACATGTGGCAGTGCTGGCAATGGCTGAGCTTGATGGTTTCACGGTCTTTTCCAACCTAAACAATTCCATGATTCCTAAATGAGCTGAGCACAGCCCCAAAGCAGCAGCACCAAGCCTCTTTTCCTTGGTTCTCATACCTTTAACTGCAGCAATGCAGCTCCTCTGGGAAGGAAATGCTGCCCTGGGATGGAAATCCTGCCTTGGGAAGGAAATGCTGCCTGGGGAAGGAAATGCTGCCTTGGGATGGAAATCCTGCCTTGGGATGGAAATGCTGCCTTGAGATGGAAATGCTGCCTTGGGATGGAAATCCTGCCTTGAGATGGAAATGCTGCCTTGGGATGGAAATCCTGCCTTGGGATGGAAATGCTGCCTTGGGAAGGAAATGCTGCCTTGGGATGGAAATGCTGCCTTGGGATGGAAATCCTGCCTTGGGATGGAAATGCTGCCTTGAGATGGAAATGCTGCCTTGGGAAGGAAATGCTGCCTTGGGGTGGAAATGCTGCCTTGGAAAGGAAATGCTGTCTTGGATGGAAATCCTGTCTTAGGAAGGAAATGCTGCCTTGGGATGGAAATGCTGCCTTGGGATGGAAATCCTGCTTTGGGATGGAAATGCTGCCTTGGGTGGAAATGCTGCCTTGGGAAGGAAATGCTGCCTTGGGAAGGAAATGCTGCCTTGGGATGGAAATGCTGCCTTGGGGTGGAAATCCTGCTTTGGGATGGAAATGCTGCCTGGCGAAGGAAATGGTGCCTTGGGAAGATAATCCTGTCTTGGGATGGAAATGCTGCCTTGGATGGAAATGCTGCCTTGGGAAGGAAATGCTGCCTTGGGAAAGAAATCCTGCCTTGGGAAAGAAATCCTGTCTTAGGAAGGAAATGCTGCCTTGGGATGGAAATCCTGCTTTGGGATGGAAATGCTGCCTTGGGAAGGAAATGCTGCCTGGGGAAGGAAATGCTGCCTTGGGATGGAAATGCTGCCTTGGATGGAAATGCTGCCTGGGGAAGGAAATGCTGCCTTGGGATGGAAATGCTGCCTTGGGGTGGAAATCCTGCTTTGGGATGGAAATGCTGCCTTGGGATGGAAATGCTGCCTTGGGGTGGAAATCCTGCTTTGGGATGGAAATGCTGCCTGGGGAAGGAAATGGTGCTTTGGGAAGATAATCCTGTCTTGGGAAGGAAATGCTGCCTTGGATGGAAATGCTGCCTTGGGAAGGAAATCCTGTCTTGGGAAGGAAATGCTGCCTTGGGGTGGAAATCCTGCCTTGGGATGGAAATCCTGCCTTGGGGCAGAAATGCTGTCTTGGATGGAAATGCTGTCTTAGGAAGGGAATGCTGCCTTGGGATGGAAATGCTGCCTTGAGATGGAAATCCTGCCTTGGGAAGGAAATGCTGCCTTGGGAAGGAAATGCTGCCTTGGGATGGAAATGCTGTCCTAGGATGGAAATCCTGCTTTGGGAAGGAAATGCTGCCTTGGGAAGGAAATGCTGCCTTGAGATGGAAATCCTGCCTTGGGAAGGAAATGCTGCCTTGGGAAGGAAATGCTGCCTTGGGAAGGAAATGCTGCTGCCAGCATCTTTTAGGAGGTGCTGAACCTCCTCCCACATGCAGAGAAACCTGGAGCAAGGCTTCCCAGGCAGGCTTGGAAAAGACTGAGAGTAGAAAGGAATTAATTTTAGCCTTGGGAACAAGAGCAGCCTTGACTTTGACAATCCTGGTGCTCATCTGCTTTCCCTGGCTCCAGCACACGGGGTGAAATCTTATCAGAGCTATCAGTTACTGATACCTACAGCTCCAAATGCCTCCAAAAATAACTGCAGGAATACCATGCAGGCAGATTTCCACAGGAAAGAAGAACTGGCTCTGTCCAAGACATTGCTCAGACTCTCCCTGATGAGCAGCCCAAAGTGACAGAAGCAGCTCTGTGCTTCTCCCCCAGGATTTCTCCCAGTTTTGGTCATGATTAAAGTTGAGCTGACACCAGAAATTTGTCACTTAAATACTTGTAGAAATCTGTCACTGAAGGAAGTGGCCTGGACAAAGGAATGGTTGGATGGGGAGTTTAATTCCAGCAGTGAAACCAGACCTTGTGGAAGAGAATTCCGAGTGCTTTTGGCATTAGGCAATATCCAACTGTGTCCCACAGATGCTTTCTGATCAACATGCCAGGTTTAAATGCAGAAAATGGGATTTAAATCTCTGGCCAGATGTCTGTGGTGTGCCTGCACCCTTTGGCTCTCCCAAACATCCACTCCTGAGTGCCCCAGCCTGGACAGGGATCAGAAATTCCCTGCAAACCTGCTTATTGTGGGGGAGAATTAAAGATTGACACCTTCTAATATCATCAGCTCAACCCCAAAAGCAGCTTTGCATTGTTCCTGGAATGGGGATTTCCACTGCAGGATTCCACTCTTGCTGGAATTAAAAGCAAGAAAATTCCAGGCTGGTTTTGCCCAAATCTGTCTGAAAAAAACAGATGTGGAAATAAAATAAAAAAAAAATACATTTATGCAGAATTATACACCCAGTAAAGTTTGCTTTACTGGGTGTATAATTCTTAATTCTGCATAAATTTATTTCTGCAGAATTATAAATTCTCTAAAGTTTCTTTCAAAGAAGATCTGAAGGAATTTTGGTAAGAGCTGAGCTCATTCATGCTGCCAAAGCTCAGTATCACCTCACCCAGGGTCTCCTCTCCCTACCTGATATCCCTTTTCACTGATTTTTGTGGGGTTTTGAGTGGTTTTTGGTAGTGGGTATGAGATCTCCATGCTCCTTAAAGACTGAAAAAGGATATTTTGGGGAGGGAAAGTAGGAAACCATACTGGAGAGAAGGAGAAAAAATGGATGGAATAATTGCAGGCTGAGAATTCCTAAAAAAAACAGGTTACCATTATACTCTTCCAAGAGTTACAGATTTACACTAAATAAACTTCAATACCCACAGCTTTTGGTTTCTCCAAAATAGGTTTAGCAAATATCACAACTATTGGCATGAATAGAAATTTATGGGTTTTTTTTCAAAGTTAAATGTTTTTATTTTTATTCCAAACCAAACAAAGTTGATTCCCATAGTATGACATGACCAAACAGGAACTTGGGATTTTTCACTCTCATCAATAAAGTGTTTTTTATTTTAAAAAATACAGTATGGGCTTGACCCCAAATCTACAGAGTTCCACCAGAAAATCAGAAAATTTCTTAAAGGCATAAGAAAGATGGTTTAGAAAATTAATTAGCCTATTTAGTGCACTGAAAAGCACTGATTAATTATCAAAACTAAATTAAAATAAATAATGAGAAGGAGTAAACAGTTCATTCAACAGTTCAACAGTTTTTTTTCGAAAGAAAAAAGAAACTTTTAACAGTGGTTCCTCCCTTGGATGTTGTTTTTAAACATCTTTGGCATCATTAACTTTTAAATTTTCATTTTTCTCTTAATTTCTAGCACTGGAACAGAACTTTCTCCTTTGAGGATGCTCCTTAAGGAACTCAGCTAAAATTGTTTACCAGGATAATTCTCCCTGCATGAATTTCCATGAATTGTCTTCTTATCTGCTTGAAAAGAGACTGAGGGGTTTTTTTTTCCTATCTTTGCCTCAAAAATTCGTGTTCATCAGTAACTGCACCTCAAGCTATGAACACACACCAGGCACTGGGGAAAAGAAGGAAAAAAGGAGGTGGGAAAAGAATGGGAAAAGAAGTGGGAGAAGTGTGAAACTCACCTTGAGCATCACCAAGTAATCATCATGCCTCTGGATCTGAAGCAGATTAGCCAAAGCCATCACTCCAGCCTTGAAATCAGGATTATTCACTGGAAAAAAAGAAGGATTATCATTAAAAATAAATGATAACTTATTTTAGTTTCACTGATTCCAGCAGGCAGAACTGGCTGCCTGACTCCATGGCATTGGATTGCTCTTCAGGATGGACAAGGCAATTCCTCAGCACCCTTGAAGTGCTCCAAAAACCAGGATGTGGCACCTGGGGACATTATTTAGTGCAAATTGTGGTAGTGCTGGGCTCATTGCTGGGCTCTGTGATCTTAGAGGGCTTTCCCAACTTTATTTCCATTATTCCAAGCACTGAGGAAACAATTTGGCTGCAGAGGAATCAGCACTGGGCTACACAACCAGGCAAAGTGCTTGAAAATAAAGCAAATTACAGGCAGATATTGTCTTCTGTACATTATTTGTACATTTTTATTGTTTTGTATTCTGTATATTTTTGTATATTTTGTATTTTTGTATATTTGGTATATTTTTATCCCTGCTGCTGGTGAGGTCAGGATCAATCCCTGCCTTTTAGGAGTTAAGGAATGGAAGAATATTTGGAAGATTTAGGGTTGATTTTAGCAGCTCTTTCCCATCACTTTGATTTATTATGGCTGTGCCTAGCAGGAAAAAATAATTAAAATTATGATGACAGAACAGCTGGGGAAGACTGAGCCAAGATGAAATCCCTGACAGCATGGAAGTAACCAGCCTGCCATCACATTTCCTTGGATATTTTTATTTTTTAAGGCATCTTGCTGCTTCTCCCTCACTTCCAATAAGTAATTATGATTTACAGAGCAAAGCTGTTCATGTAAATGTTCAGATCTGCATTCCTAAAGCTTTAAATGGGGTTAAAAAAAATCTACATGATAGGATTAACCAGCTGAGGAACACCCAGGCCAGGGAGCACATCCCCATCCAGGGGCTTGTGGCACACTCACCATCCAGGTTAATCAGTGGCTCTGCATTTTTTGCTGTGTTGTCTGCATTTTTAGCACCATCGGGGGTGGAATCCTTGTATTTATCAGCTGCAAAATGAGGAGGCAAACACAAAAGTCATCAGCACTAAGGGCAAAAAGAACCAACTCAAAGTTTAGCAAAGAGCTGTGGTGTTACAGCTGGATTTTTGGGGTGTGGTGGTTGCCCAAGAAGAGCCTTGTGGGATTTTAAATTGAGATTTCTGGGTTTATAAACTGGGATTTTGGAGCTCCCTGTTCACGATACCAAGAGCTGCCACTCCTGTGAGCTGCTCCAAGAGCTCCCAGCAGCAGGAATTCCAGGAGCAGCCTCAGAGCTGCAGACTTTCATTTAGGGCAGGATCCTCTTCATTACAGCCTCAGCCCAGAAGGCTGAACAAGTGTTGGAACCCTGGGAATTGCTGAGAATTCCAGGCTTTCTGTGCTGCCAGGCTCTGACCCCCGAGAGAACACTGCAGTGACCTGAGGCCGTGGAGAAGCTTCCAGAATGGAATGACAGAACTGGGATTGGGGGTGTGGGGTTTGGATAGAAGTGTGTGATATCACAGGGAAACTCAAGAGTTTAAGGGTTTAGAATATAGAAATATCTATAAAGCAAGATGGAGGTTTAGGGTTGGAGGCTGCTCCTTCTTCTCCATGGCTTTGGGTGGTTTTGTGTAATTGGATAAAAAGTCCCCATTGCAGGCAGGGCTGGTTGGTTATTGGGTTAAAAGTGAAAATAATTGAGGTGTCATTTCTTAATTGGACACTTTATCCTGAAAAGGTCTTGTAGAGAGAGAGATGGGGCTCCATTTTTAGTTTGTGAGAGTGCAGTGCTGCAGAGCTCAGGGTTTGTGAGACTGTGACAGAGATAAGAACTAACAAACATCTGAGTCCCAACAAGAAATGCCATGATGCCTTGAGAAGGCTGACCTAGAGCAGAGGCTGGATGGAGCTAAAGAACAAAGCAGGGATTTATTAAGAGGCCTCAATGGATCCACCTTGGGCAGCACAACCCAAAATGGCCACAAAAATGGACAACTGCTCCCGGGGTCTCTGCCTTGGCTCAGCTCTGCTCCATTTGCACCTTGCAGTTCATTGTCCAGTTCCAGCTTTAGCCCAGGCACTCCCACCCTGCTTGTTTGTCTCTCTGCAGCCCACGCTGTTTGTGCTCCTGGGCTGAGCTTTGGATCATTTGTCCTTGGTCCCAGCTGGAGCAGGAATTGTTTTGTCTCCCTGCTCTGTGCAGAGAGCTCAGCATCCCCTGATGTGAACCCAGCCCCACACACTAAAGCAGCACAGAACCTGAAAAATAGAAAAGCTAAACCTGAGGCATCACTGTCTTGCAATTTAATCCCAACCCTGGCAAAAAGAAGCAAAGACTCAGCACACAAGCTGCATCTCCCAGATCTGCCATTTCTAAAATCCATCAGCTCCTCTGCCTTGAGCAGGGATCAAGAACTGGGGGGTGATGTTGGTCCTGATGAGCAAATGAAACATTTCCAGCTCAGGGTTTGTTTCACAGCCCACTCTGGGGTTTTCCAAGCCTTTGGAGGATGGAATCTCCCGAACTCCTCCTTTTTCACACAATCCCGAGGAACAGGCAGCTCATTTTGCCCATCACGAGGGACTGAGAATCACATCACAGGTATTTGTATCCCATCCCTGCTCTGGGCAGAGCTCAGCCCTGCAGGGATTAAAGGGAATGGAAAAGCAGCACTTTGGCTGCTGTTAGTTTGCCACCAGTAACCACATTTGTATTCCCACTCTCTCCACAAGGAGAGGGAACTGCTGTGACTTAGGGAGATTTTAACTCCACTTTTTCATAACTTTGTCCTAGTTCCCAAGGGTTCCACATCCACTCCTTGCTAAAAATAAAAAAAGGGGGGGGTCTAAGAATAACTTCTCTGAATAAATGTAGTGCTAAATATAATGCATTTCATACACTTCAGAGGAAGTTCTCATAAAGGCAATCCCACAGGGAGAAGGGGGTAAATATCTACAATGGGATTGGCTCTGTCCAGAAATAATAAAATAAAATAAAATAAAATAAAATAAAATAAAATAAAATAAAATAAAATAAAATAACAAATGCAATTACACTGCTCCAGTCCTGTGGGAGCTGAAAAGAACCAGCTCCTCTGAGCAGGGGGTGGAAACAAGCACACAAAATTGTGGTTTATTTTTTTAAAGAAGTGAAATATCCTTTTGGCACGGTCTGATTTTGATGAAGACCTAAAACCAGTGTGAATTTACACAGGGGAAGGTGTCCCTGCCTATGGAACTCAGCGGCGTGTGCAAGGGCACTGTGACATCACAGCCCATTTGGTGACACCGTGGGGGTGACAGCTCCTGTCCCCACGCTGCAGAGCTCCTGGTGCCACACGGGGATGGCCTGAGCAGCGTCCCAGAGGGATGCCCAGCCTGGAGCAGCTCCTGCTGCTGGCCTTTGGGTTCAGCTGTTTCTACCCCAGCAGCACCCCCCGCTCCTGCCCACCCTCCTGGGCCACCCTGGTGTGGGATGTGCCCCAGCTGGAGAGGGGCAGTGCCCACAAGGGCATCACCACGGCACAGGTGCTTTACTGGAGCATCCCAGCCCTGGGCCTGCTGCTCCTGCTGCTTTTCCTCAGCAGGACCTGCTGGAGGAAGGTGAGGGAGGGGTGCCAGGGGGGACATGGGGACAAGGAAGGGCCTTCCCAGACTGTGCCAGGCACAGGTGGGTCCTGGTCACTGTGGAGAAAACCAGGACAGGCTCAATTCCTGGGGATTGGAATGAGATGGGCTTTAAGGGACCTTCCAACCCACACCATTCCATGATTCCCACAAAGCTGCTCCCCGGGGCAGCCCAGGAGAGACCTGAGGTGCCTCTGTCCCTGTCACCCTGTGCTGTCCAGAGAAGTGGCAGGAAGGATGGATGCTCCTGCAAGACCTCCAAGCTGCTCTCCAAGCTGAAGGAAGATCCTGACTTGCTGAAGCTCTACCTGAAGCACCTGCAGAAGTGCAGGACATCCTTTGTGGAAGTGTTCCAGGTCAGGTTGGATGGGCCCTGCCCAGGGGGGTGGACTGGAAGGTCTTTACAGCTTCCTTTCAATCCAAATCTCTCTGTGATTCTCCAGAAAAAGCAGCAAGAAAACACAGGAGGGCTTCAAGGAGGAGAAGACACATTTGGCTGTTTGCCAACACATTCCCAGCTGTAGCAAGGATCCCAGGAAAGCTGGACAGTGGATGGAGCTGTCCCAAAGCACAGGGACAGCACAGCTTTGGCAATAAAGGTTGCAGGTGAAACTGTCCCCAAGGTAAATGGGACATGGAACGGATCCAAGGAACACAGGCAGTGACCCCACACTGGGAATGCTGCAGAGCTCCTCCAAACCAAAGAGAAGGAATTCCTGGCTGGGAGGGTGGGCAGCCCCTGGCACAGGGTGCCCAGAGCAGCTGTGGCTGCCCCTGGATCCCTGGAGGTGCCCAAGGCCAGCCTGGATAGAGCTTGGAGCAGCCTGGGATAGCGTAAAGTGTCCCTGCCCATGGATCCTTGAGGTTCCTTCCAACCCAAAGCCCGCTGGGATTGTGTGAAGTGAATCAGAATCCCCCATTCCCCTCCCATTTTGAGGTTTTTAATGGATTCCCTCATACCATTATCTCCATACTCCAGCCTCACGGCCAAGCCAAGCAGCCAATCCACAGTTTCCTGTCGTTCCTGTATTTTGAAGGGACAGTTCACATCTTTCATGTACTGGAGAGAACAAAAAAGAGAGAAAACAAATGGATTTTAGTGGAGGAACCAGTTGGGAGCACAGAACTGTTGCCACTTTCCCACAGGCCTCACAGAAAATGTTAATTAACAAGAGGTGTCACTGTGAAATTCCTGCTGTGGCATCTGATCCGTGTTGGAGTGTCCCAGCCCACCTCTGGCTCAGGTCTGACACCTGATAATGGAATTTGATTTTTAATGAATGTTTTTTTATTGCCAGACTGTACCAAAATGCCCCCGCTTCACTCTCTGCCCATGTCACAGAGCAAATGGAACAGGGGAAGGGGGAACAAACTGGAATGAAGCCACCTAAGGCTTCCCCAAACCAGAGCAGTCCCTGGAGCAGCAAAAATTCCCCTTTTTTAGGGATTTTGTCCAACAAGAGAGGACAAAACCAGGCTGAGGTTCTGTCCCAGACCACGAGACCCAGCCCTGGCTGCTGCCAAGGCTCCCAAAAACCAGGGCATGGTGACATCCTGTCATGTCCCTGTGCTGCAGGGACAGGAGTGCCACACAGCTGGGAAAAGGATGCCAGGGACTGGAAAGCAGAAATTGCCTGGGAATTATGGAGAGGACACTGTCACCAAGGCAGGAAAGGCCCCACAGCAGCACCAGCTGCCAGGAATTCCAGCTGTTCCCATCTACCTCCAGGATATTGGAATAATTCACTGAGCAAATAAAGAGTTTCCAGGAGGGGAAAAAAAACTTTGGGATGGATGGGCACTGGGAATTACAGAGCAAGAGGAAAAGCTCCAAGAGCTTTGTGGGGGCTGCAAGTGTTCAGGAGCACAGAGATCACCCAGAGTCCATCTGGGTGCAGAAAATCCATCTGGGTGCAGGAAAAAATCCATGTGGATCCAGAAAAATCCACCTGGATCTAGAAAATCCACCTGGAACCAGGAAAAAATCCATCTGGGTCCAGGAAAAAATCCATGTGGATCCAGAAAAAAAAAAAAAATCCATGTGGATCCAGAAAAATCCACCTGGATCTAGAAAATCCACCTGGAACCAGGAAAAAATCCATCTGGGTCCAGGAAAAAGTCCACCTGGAACCAGGAAAAAAAAAATCCATCTGGAACCAGGAAAATCCACCTAGGTCCAGGAGAAAATATCCATCTGGGTCTAGGAGAAAAAAACATCTGGGTCCAGAAAAATCCAGCTGGAACCAGGGGAAAAAAAAAATCCATCTGGGTCCAGGAAAAAACCCCTTCTGGATCCAGAAAAATCCATCTGGATACAGGAGAAAATCCAGCTGAGTCTAGGGGAAAAAAAATCCTCTGGGTCCAGAAAAGAAAAAAATCCATCTGGGTCCAGAAAAATCCACCTGGAACCAGAAAATCCAGCTGGATCCAGAAAAAATCCAGCTGGATACATGAAGAAAATCTGTCTGGGTCCAGGAAAATATAATCCACCTGAATCCAGAAAAAAAAAATCTACCTGCATCCAGGAAAAAAATCCACTTGGATCCAGGAAAAAAGATCTATCTGGGTCCAAAAAATAAATCCATCTGGGTCCAGGAAAAAAATCCATCTGGGACCAGAAAAAAACCCTATTCTGGATCCAGAAAAATCCATCTGGATACAGGGGAAAAAAAAATCCATCTGGGTCCAGAAAATCCATCTGGAACCAGAAAAATCCAGTTGGAACCAGGAAAATCCAGCTGGATCCAGAAAAAAAAATCCAGCTGGATACATGAAGAAAATCCACCTGGGTCCAGAAAAAATCTGTCTGGGTGCAGAAAAAAGAAAGAATATCCACCTGGGTTCAGGAAAACAATCCATCTGGAACCAGAAAAAAAAACCCTTCTGGATCCAGAAAAATCCATCTGGATACAGGGGGGAAAAAAATCCATCTGGGTCCAGAAAATCCATCTGGAACCAGAAAAATCCAGCTGGATCCAGAAAAAAAAATCCAGCTGGATACATAAAGAAAATCCATCCAGGTCCAGAAAAAATCTGTCTGGGTCCAGAAAAGAAAAATAAATCCACCTGGGTTCAGAAAAAAAATCCATCTGGAACCAGAAAAAACCCCATTCTGGATCCAGAAAAATCCATCTGGGTTCAGAAAAAAAATCCATCTGGAAGCAGAAAAAAACCCAAAACTATTTGGAACCAGGAAAAAAGTCCATCTGGAACCAGAAAACTCCATCTGGGTCCAGAAAAATCCATCTGGAATGGCAGGGGGTGCAGGGATGAGCTTCCCCCCACGCTGGCAAGGCCTGCAGGAGCTCATCCACCTCCTTTTGGGACAGCAGGGGCATTCATGCAGAAAAAAATTTAAAAATTGTTTATTTGCAGTCAGTCTTTTTTCTGCTTCAAGAGCTGCATCAAATCAGGCGAAAGAAAAAGGAAAAAAAACCAGTTTAGGATGGACACTCCACCTATTAAACAAACAAGGCTGAGGGAAAACTACGCACAAAATTCCCCCCAAACTCCAGCCTGGCTTCAATAATCCTTGAAATTCCTGGAAACGTAACAGCAGAAATATTCCGAGTTATTTATCCCCGCTCCACAGCCACAGCAGCTGGGAAATATCATCTCCAGCAAGGGCTGGAGCAAGGAAATACCTTCTCCAAGGATCTGGGCCAGTCCTCACTGTGGATGTTCCTCAGATTGCCTCGGTCCTCGATCTTGTAGTGTCGGATTTTCTGGTCCTCCAGCCAGACAATGAAATTCCTGAACTCTGTTTCATCTGGGGGGAGGAAGGAAAAAAATCAGGAATTCCAATATATTTTAAGTTTTCATCTGATTCATACAGATCTTGATGCCTCTGAGCACTTTTCCCATTAAAAACCTCATATATATATATATATATATATATATATATATATATATATATATATATATATATATATATATATGTATATATATATATATATGTATATATATATGTATATAAAATATATATATTTATATTATATATATATATATATATATACATATATAAAACCCACTAAATATATATTTAGTGAGTTATAAATATATATATTTAGTGGGTATTTATTTAGCTAGTTTATATTTATTAGTTAGTATATATTTTTATATTTATGTATTTAGTTAGTATATATTTATATATTTATTTATGTATTTAGTTAGTATATATTTATATATTTATTTATGTATTTAGTTAGTATATATTTATATATCTGTTATATATATTTATATATTTAGTTATGAAATATTTACTTTAGTTAGTATGTATTTATATATGTGTAATATATTTTTATTTATACATTTAGTTGGTATAGATTTATTGTAGTTAGTATATATTTATAACATATATTTATTTATGTATTTAGCTAGTATATATTTATTCTAGTTAGTATATACTTACATATTTAAAATATATATTTAGTTGGTATATATTTATTTTAGTAGATACTTGTATATCTATAGTATATATTTATTTATATATTTAGCTGGTATATTTATTTTAGTTAGTATATATTTATATAACTATTATATATATTTATTTATATATTTAGTTGATATACATTTATTTTAGTTAGTATATATTTATAATATATACTTATTTATGTATTTAGTTAGTATATATTTTAGATAGCATATATTTATATATTTATTATATTAATTTATTTATATATTTAGTTAGTATATACTTATTTTAGTTAGTATGTATTCATATGTCTATTACATAAATTTATTTATATATTTAGTTAATATATTTTTATTTTATATAAATATATATCTATAATATATATTAATATATTTAGTTAGTATAGATTTATTTTAGTTAGCACATGTTTATTTATATATTTAGTTAGTATATATTTATATATCTATAATATATATTTTATACTTAGTATGTATTTATTTTAGTTAGCACATATTTATATATTTATTTATATATTTAGGTAGTATATATTTATATATCTATAATATATATTTTATACTTAGTATGTATTTATTTTAGTTAGCACATATTTATATATTTATTTATATATTTAGGTAGTATATATTTATATATCTATAATATATTTTTTACACTTTGTATATATTTATTTTAGTTAGCACATATTTATATATTTATTATATATATTTATTTATATATTTAGTTAGTATATATTTATATATCTATAATATATATTTTTATACTTAGTATATATTTATTTTAGTTAGCACATATTTTTGTAGCTACAATATATATTCATATATTTAGTTAATATATATTTATTTTAGTTAGCACATATTTATATATTTATTTAGTTAGTTAGTTAGTATATATTTATATATCTATAATATATATTTTATACTTAGTATGTATTTATTTTAGTTAGCACATATTTTATATTTATTTATATATTTAGTTAGTATATATTTATATATCTATAATATATTTTTTACACTTTGTATATATTTATTTTGGTTAGCACATATTTATATATTTATTATATATATTTATTTATATATTTAGTTAGTGTATATTTATATATCTATAATATATATTTTTATACTTAGTATATATTTATTTTAGTTAGCATATATTTTTGTAGCTACAATATATATTCATATCTTTAGTTAGTATATATTTATTTTAGTTAGCACATATTTATATATTTATTTATATATTTAGTTAGTATATATTTATATATCTATAATATATACTTTTATACTTAGTATGTATTTATTTTAGTTAGCACATATTTATATATTTATTTTAATTTGTATATATTTATATATCTATAATATATATTTTTATACTTAATATATATTTATTTTAATTAGCATATATTTTTGTAGCTACAATATATATTCATATATTTAGTTAGTATATATTTATTTTAGTTAGCACATATTTATATATATGTATTTATTTACTTAGTATATTTTATATATCTATATTTTTATACTCAGTATATATTTATTTTAATTAGCATATATTTTTGTATCTACAATATATATTCATATATTTAGTTAGTATATATTTATTTTAGTTAGTATGCATTTATAAATATAAATATATATATAATAGTGGGTTATGAATATATTGATATATAAACTCCTACTATATATAATATACATAAAAGCCCACTAAAATCGTGCATCTCTGACCAAAAATCACCCCGAGTGGTTTCCACGTTTCAGCTGAGTGACCTCACTAAAGGCTCAGCCAAGAGATTCCTGTCATGGGGACACAGTGACACCCACGGAGCACAGAGAGGCGCAGGAACGCCCGAGGACTGGGCTTTGAGACCCAGCACGAGCCCCACGCCCAGCGCCCCCCAAAAGCAGCAGCAACATCCTCGCTGCACGCTGCTCCCGCTCCCTGCTGCCTCCTCTCCACCCAAATCCCCAGTTCTGGGGCTGGGGCTCCACGGCTCCCAGGCTGTGTGCCCACAGGGATGTGCGGGCTGGTGACACACGAGGTGACAGCTCTGGGGCGTCACCGCTGCGCCAAAGCCCAGCCGGGGCACGCTGGCCCTGGATCGGCTCCAGCCACGGAATGGGTTGGTGGGAAGGGACCTTTTCCATCCCATCCCATGGATCTGTTTCCATCCCATCCCAATCCCGTGCATCTCATCCCAATCCCCATCCCATCCCATGGATCCCATCCCATCCCATCCTATGCCATCCCATCCCATGCCATGGATCCCATGTCATTCCATCCTATCCTATCCCATCCCATCCCATGGATCCCATGCCATGGATCCCATGCCATTCCATCCTATCCTATCCCATCCCATGGATCCCATCCCATCCCATGCCATGGATCCCATGCCATCCCATTCTATCCCATCCCATGGACCCCATCCCATCCCATCCTATCCTATCCCATCCCATGGATCCCATGCCATGGATCCCATGCCATCCCATGCCATGCCATGCCATCCCAATCCCATCCCATCCCATCCCATGGATCCCATGCCATGGATCCCATCCCATCCCATCCCATAGATCCCATGGATCCCATCCCATCCCATCCTATCCTATCCTATCCCATCCCATGGATCCCATCCCATTCCATCTTATCCCATGGATCTCATCCCATGGATCCCATCCCATGGATCCCATCCCATCCCATCCTATGGACCCCATCCCATGGATCCCATCCCATCCCATCCTATGGATCCCATCCCATGGATCCCATCCCATGGATCCCATCCCATTCCATCTCATCCCATGGATCCCATCCCATGGATCCCATCCCATTCCATCTCATCCCATGGATCCCATCCCATTCCATCTCATCCCATGGATCCCATCCCATCCCATCCCAATCCCATCCCAGCCTCCCCCCGGCCGCCCCGTAGTCCTCTCACCCCTGCAGTTGAAGCCGGCAGGGTTGTGGTAGTCGAGCGCCGAGAGCTTGCGGCGGAACATGGTCCCGGTCCCGAGCCGGCCCGGCCCCGGCCCCGATCCCGAGCCGGATCCCGATCCCGATCCCGATCCCGGTGCCGGCGCCGCCTCCCCCGCTCAGGCCGCGCCGACGGCTCCGCACGGACCGGAAGCTGGTGAACGCCCGCCCCCTGCGCGGCGTTCTGCTCGCTCATTGATCAGCGCGCTGAGCGGCGGCAGCCATAACCAATCAGAGAGCGGAACGGGCTGCCGGGAGGGGAAGTGGCTGGTCCGCCTTGGAATGGACGCGACGGCGAGGGGGCGGGGTCTGAATGGGGTGGGGCGTGCGGTGGGCGGGGTCTGTTTGAGGGGGGGAGCAACATGACGGGGTCAGCCTGAGGGGGCGGGGTCTGAACGGGGCGGGGTCAGCCTGAGGGGGCGGGGTCTGAACGGGGCGGGGTCTGTGGGGGGCGGGGCTTTGGCGCCATGTCCGCCCAGTGGGGAACTGCCCTGTGCGCTGCCCTGTACTGGGAGCTGTGCTGGGGGGCACTGGGAGCACTGAGCTGTACTGGGAGCTGTGCTGGGGGGCACTGGGAGCACTGAGCTGTACTGGGAGCTGTGCTGGGGGACACTGGGAGCACTGAGCTGTACTGGGAGCTGTGCTGGGGGGCACTGGGAGCACTGGGAGCTGTGCTGGGGGGCACTGGGAGCACTGGGCTGTGCTGGGAGCTGTGCTGGGGGGTACTGGGAGCACTGAGCTGTACTGGGAGCTGTGCTGGGGGGCACTGGGAGCACTGGGAGCTGTGCTGGGGGGCACTGGGAGCACTGAGCTGTACTGGGAGCTGTGCTGGGGGGCACTGGGAGCACTGAGCTGTGCTGGGAGCTGTGCTGGGAGCACTGAGCTGTACTGGGAGCTGTGCTGGGGGGCACTGGGAGCACTGGGGGCTGTGCTGGGAGCTGTGCTGGAGGGGTACTGGGAGCACTGAGCTGTACTGGGAGCAGTGGGAGCTGTACTGGAAGCTGTGTTTGGGGGTACTGGTAGCACTGAGTGTACTGGGAGCTGTGCTGGGGGGCACTGGGAGCACTGAGCTGTACTGGGAGCTGTGCTGGAGGTCACTGGGAGCATTGAGCTGTACTGGGAGTACTGAGCTGTACTGGGAGTTGTGCTGGAGGGTGCTAGGAGCTGTACTGGGAGTGCTGGGCGCTGTACTGGGAGCATTGGGAGCTGTACTGGGAGAGGTGGGAGTGCTGGGAGCTGTACTGGGAGAGCTAGGAGCTGAACTGGAGAGTACTGGGAGCACTGAGCTGTACTGGGAGCTCTGAGAGCTGTACTGGGAGAGCTGGGAGTGCTCTACTGGGAGCTCTGAGAGCTGTACTGGGAGAGCTGGGAGTGCTTTACTGGGAGCATTGAGCTATACTGGGAGCTCTGGGAGCTGTACTGGGGAGCTATGCTGGGAGAATTGAGCTGTACCGGGAGCTCTGGGAGCACTGGGAGCATTGAGCTGTACTGGGAACACTGACAGCTGTACTGGGAGCATTGAGCTGTACTGGGAGGTCTGGGAGCACTGGGGAGCACTGGGGAGCAGTGATCTGCACTGGAAGGTTCCAGCTGAAGGTTTTTTCCCTGGGGAAGGGATGAGCTCCAGCTGGGAGCGAGGCCGCCCCCGTCCCCCGCCGCGTGGCTGGGGTGGCACTTTGCAGGCAGCCAGGCGGTGACAGCGTGACGAGCCACTGCAATATTCATGCTGACATTTCCTCCGTGCCAGTGCCAGCCCTTCCCAGCTGGCACCGGCTGCAGGATGGCACCAGGATGAGCCAGCCCCCGCCATGGCCTCAGCGGGACCCGGGGGGCTCTGCCTCCCTTTCCCTTCAGGACATTCCCATCCCATCCACGGGATCTCCTCCAGCTCCTTCCTGGAGTGGTGTCAGCAGGGCAGGGCACTCAGCCTCCTTCAGCTACAGTGGAATTCCAGAATTCCAGAATGGTTTGGGTCGGAAGGGGCATTAAAACCCATCCAGTTCCACTCTGTCATTGCAGGGACACCTTCCACTGTCCCAGGCTGCTCCAAGCCCTGTCCAGCCTGGCCTTGGGATCCAGGAGCAGCCTGGATCTTCTCTGATCCCCCCTGCAGCCAAGAATTCCACATATCCAACCTAAACTTCTGCTCTTTCCATTTGAACCTGTTATCCCTTGTCCTGTGGCCGCAGCTCCTGAGGGAGCGTCCCTCTCCCACCCCACAGCTGGAGCCAGCAGCGACGTTCCAGCCAGCAGGACAGGCACAACAACTCCAGCACGGAGGAAAGGAGCTCGGGCCCATCCCCACGGTGCCCTCAGCCACACGAGTGTCACCAGGTGTCCGTGCCACCGAGAGTGACAAGCATGGAGGCAGCGAAACCTCCGCCCTCCACCCCTCCTGCCTCCATCACCCTCAGAGCAGCCCTTCCTTTCCCATTCCCCGATGGCTCCGAGCCTTCCTGCAGGAGCACGGGGCGCAAATCCATGGCCCAGGAGACGAGCTGTGCTTCTCCTCTCCGCGGGCTCGCAGCTAATGGATGCAATTAGTGCAGATGGGTTTATTCTCATTAGGGAGCCGGGCCTGGCTCCGGCCCGCGCGCCTCGCAGCGCCTCGCCCACGCTCTCCATGGAAGCTCCTCACCTCCTCCTGCTCGGCAGATGCTGCTCCAGAGCCAAATCCTGGCGAGGTGAGGATGGAAGGGGGAGAGTGTTGGAGCTGGAGAGGAGCCAGGGAGCCACGGAACAGCTGAGCTGCCTGGCAGGCCAGGAGAGACTCGGCTCCTTCCTCCCCGGCGGCACCATTTTGCTTTGGAGCTGCCGTGATGGGCGCAGGAGGGGATGGAGGGGCTGGGAGTTGAGCTTGGTGCATGGAAAAAGTGGAATATCAGCACGGAGCTGTGCTGGGCTCGGTGCTGGTGGTTTTATTTCAGGACCTACGGTGACACCTGGCTTGGAGCAGCCTGGGACAGTGGAAGGTGTCCCTGCCCGTGGCAGGGGGTGGAACTGGATGATTTTTAGGGTCCCTTCCAACCCAAACCATTTCAGGATTCTGTGATTCCGTAATTCTTACCCTGGACCGCCAAAATGCCTCCTGATCGCATACTCTGCTCCTGCCAAATTCCCCACAGCCTGAATTTTCCCTCCAGTTTCACAGGACCCTCAGGGGTGAGGGTCCTCATTTTGAGGCTGCTCTGCCTCAGCTCATTCCTGAGTTCTGCTTTGGAGCTGCTCTGATGGGCACAGAAAGGGATGGAGGGGCTGGGAATTGATCTTGCTGCTTGGAAAAACTGGAATATCAGCACAGAGCCATGCTGGACTTGGTGCTGGTGGTTTTATTTCAGAACCTACAGTGATACCTTGTTCCCAATCCCAGGAATGAGCTGAGGCCGAGCAGCCCCAAAATGTGTGGGGAAACACTCACCCCTGAGGGTCCTGCGAAACTGGAGGGAAAATTCAGGATGGGGGGAATTTGCCAGGAGTAGAGTATGTTTGATTTTGTGATCAGGAAGTGTTTTGATAGTAGAATGAGTAAGAATCATAGAATCACAGAATCCTGGAATGGTTTGGGCTGGAAGGGACCTTAAAATTCATCCAGTTTCACGCCCTGTCATTCACAGGGACCCCTTCCACTGTCCCAGGCTACTCCAAGTCCTGTCCAGCCTGGCCTTGGACGCTTCCAGGGATCCAAGGGCAGCCACAGCTTCTCTGGGCACCCTGTGCCAGGGCCTGCCCACCTTCCCATTAAAAAATTCTTCCCTATATCTGAGTCTGAATCAACCCTCTTTAGGATTAAAACCTTTTTTGCTGTCCCTCCAGGCCCTATAAAAATCTGTCCTCCTTTAGAATGTTCCTTCAGGCCCTGGAAAAGGCTCTGAGCTCTCCCTGGAGCTTTCCCTTCTCCAGGCGAACACCCCCAGCTCTCCCAGAGCGTTCTCCAGCCCTTGGAGCATCTCCATGGCCTGCTCTGGATTTGCTCCTGTGCTGAGTGCCCGGGCTGGGAGAAGGAGGAAAGAGAGGGGAAGAAGGATGGACAATGGAATTGGGAATTTTAGGTGTCTCTCAATTTCTGAGCCATGTCCCACCCTGAACAAGCCTGTTCTCCCCTGACCTGCCCCATCCTGTGGGAACCAAAAGCTGCTGAAACCCCAGGCCCAAAACTCCTGCTAAACCCTCCCCGAGAGGGAGAACCCCTCGGGAACTGCATCCAACCACAACCAGGACGGGATCCCGCCTCCCCAGGGCTCGACAGGCACAGAGCAACATCTCCAAAGGCTTGAAACAAATCCAAAAGTTTATTTCCAACGAGTACACAGACCATGTGGGATGGGGATGCGCTACACCACGACTGGCTTTTACCTACAACCACCCCCTCCCCAAAATCCTGCTGCTGGCAGGGTGACAACCCATGGACGGAATTGCCACCAGCAACCTTTGCAGACAATGAAAGTCCTTTTTCCAGTACTCCAGATATTTTTTTTCTTTAAAAGCCTGGGGGTAGTGGAATGTCGTTTGAGGCCAGGCTGGAAATCCAGCGTGGGGATGGAGGGATGGGTGGGATTTTTGTTGTGAGGAGGGGAAACAACCTTGGCAGGAGATCTCTGCTTGGCTAACAAAGGCAGATCTGCGTGAATAGAAATACTGGGGTGAAATACCTGGCAGCACACCGGTGGCAACACCACAACCAACAGAAAATCAAGCCCAGCAACGTAAAACACCTTCAATGAATAGTTTGGGTTAATTCAAAATCTCCCCCTCCCCGCTCCCCCATATTCATGCAGGTTTATTTTGTTGTCTAAGGTATTAAGAATTCGAGTTGTAAAATAGGCAAGTCGTTAAAAAAATTATTACAAACCACTTTTGGGGTGGGGTGGGGTGGGAGCCCCGGGTCAGCCCGGCTGCGCTTCACTCTCTGTGACAATAAATCAGATTAAGAAGAAAAGATGAAACTCAGGATGGGGTTTTTACATCTCTGCCTGGTAACTCCAAGAGTGAAACCAGCTGCAGAGCAAACCACTTCATCCGCCCTTCATCCTAAAGCTATAGGAGCTGTAGTAAAAAGACCAAAACTGGGAGAATTAGGGGTGGCTGGGACCATCTAGGCTACTCGTGGCTTATAAACATTCCCAGGTGCCAAAAGTTTGGAGTCCAGTGTGAGAAGATCTGGCCTTCTCTATAGAAGAACTAGAAAAAGAGTATGAAAAGGTAGAAAAAACAAAAAGCACTTTTTTTACGGGCTAGAAAGAGTTACCAAAAGGTACCTAAAGACTTTTCCCCTCCCGGATCCACAGGGATTTTTAAAAGCTCACACCTGATTCAGGACTGGTTCAGCAGGGCCACCACAGACCCCTAAACCCCTTTTTGACCCCCCCCCAGCTCATTTTGTACATAAATCCCCACATTATGATTCCCAAAGTGATGGTTCCCAAAGTTTCCCAGGAGGACAGATGAGCAGGGGAAAGCCAGGAGGTGTTTAGCAGCAGAAAGGAGAGACAAGCCACATCCACAAAAGCATGGACCCGAGGAGGAGCCCAGAAAGGTGGCGTGTGTCCCCCGAGAGCTGGGAGCAGATGAAGCAGACCTGGGAATAACTGCCCAGCCTGGAACAGAGCCCAGGCCGTGTGTAAACAGGGAATCAGGCACCTCCGGGAAGGGGCGGCCCCACGGCTCCCAGGGCTGCTCCCCTGGCCCTTCCCAACGTGGGGAGGGGGCAGCAGGAATGGGAGGGGAGGTGGGGGCAGGAAGGGGCAGGAACATCCCAAAGTAGAGCAGCATCCCATGGTGGGACAGCATCCCATGGAGGAGCAGCATCCCATGGAGGAGCAGCATCCCACCATGGGGGTGTATCCCGGCACAGAGCAGCATTCCATGGAGGAGCAGCAACCCACCATGAGGCTGTATCCCACCATGGAGCAGCATTCCATGGAGGAGCAACATCCCACCATGGTGTAGCATCCCACCATGGTGGAGCAGAATCCCATTTTGGAGCAGCATTCCACTATGGGGCTATATCCCACCATGGAGCAGCATTCCATGGAGGAGTAGCATTCCATGAAGAAGCAGCATTCCACCACGGAGCAGAATCCTACCATGGAGCAGCATCCCATTTTGGAGTAGTGTCCCACCATGAAGCAGCATCCCATGGAGGAGCAGCATCCCATGGAGGAGCAGCATCCCATGGAGGAGCAGCATCCCACCACGGAGCAGTTTTCCATGGAGGAGCAGCATCCCGTTTTGGAGTAGCATTCCCCCATGGGGCTGTATCCCACCAAGGAGCAGCATTCCATGGTGGAGCAGCATCCCGCCATGGAGCAGAATCCCACCCTGAAGCAGCATCCCACCACTGAACGACATCCCAGCAGCATTCCAGGCCAGCCCCAAGGGAAGGAAGTGCTACCAGGAACTGGGAAAAGAGCAGGACCAAGCGAGGAGAGCAGAGGCACAGAGGTGTAGGAGAAAGGAAAGACCCGGAAAGAAGCGGTCGACTTTGATTTTCGGATTTCTGGCTCGCCCTGCACCCGGGCTGGCGCCTGCCCTGTGGCAGGAGGCATTTCAGGCACGTCTAAGGCATCTCAGGAGCTCCCTTTGCTTTCAGAATCGCCTCTGTTCCCTCCTTACGGCTTCTTCCACCAGCACGTGGTGCCAAACGCTGGAAAAGAAAAGTCTGGAGCGGATGAACGGAATTAAACTCTCATGCACTACCACGGAATGTCATCACAGGGCTAGGAAGCACCAAGCACAACACAGGAACCACTTTTACTTGCAGAACCAAAGCTAACCATAGAGAGAATGGTAAAAAGTGGGGTTTTGTGGGGACACAGAGCTGCTGGTGTCCCCTCGACCCCTCCGCTACGCTACGGCCAGAAATGAAAAAGCACAAGACCAAACATTGAGTAACAGCACAGCCACCTAACCTGTCTGCTATATACCTGACAACTTAAATCAAAAATATTAGCTTGGAAAGAAACCAACAATATCATTCCAAGAAGGTTATACACATCCTTAGCAGTTAACTTTTGCTCAGCACAGCTCTGGTGCTTTAAATATGGAACAATCAAACAATTTTGTGAGCAGAAAAGTGACACAGATTTATTCTTTACATGGGTTTTTTTTTTTGTTTTGTTTTGTTTTTCTCTTTCTAGGCAACTCTACAGACTTCAGATCTTTTGCCTCGCAATGCAGATCATCTGATTCCCCCAAAGGTGGCCAGGTTCTTTAAACATGCACATCTCTGTAGCTTCCAGGCCGTGTTTTTTACTTATTTTTGTTTAAATTCTGCAGACCAGCAGGTCGTCCCCATTCCTAAAAACTCTACATCAATGTTCAGGGTGGCCTGAGTGCCCGTCAGGCTCCTCCTGGGTTTACAGGATCACACAGAAGAACTTCTTCTCTCTAAAGGGGTTTTCTGAGGCCGGGACGGGGGTCAATAGAGGGTCCTCCTTGGCGTGGGCTTCGCAGTACGCCATCAGGTCTGCTGCTGCTTTGGACACCTGCAAAAGGAGGAGCCCTGGGTTAGGGACAGGCTGTGCTGGGGACGTCCCACCTGGAGAGGTGCCACCAGGCTGGCGGCATCCCTGAGCAGGGAACATCAGATCTGAGATGAGAACCTGACTGACAAATACGGCAGCACGTCTCTGCTGGGGCTGGTTCTGGGCTGGTTCTTCACCTCTGAGCTGCTCTGCCAGCCTGTATTCCCACTCCCAGCCTTCCCCCATTCCCATCCTTCACCTGACAGGGACTGACTTCAGCATCCCTGCTGGCTCTCCCACGCATCCCTTGGCAGGAACATCCACAGCAGCGTTTCCTGCCCTCACCCACCAGCCTCGCTCTTTATTCCAGACACGGCAGCAGCTCCCAGAGCTCATCCCAGCCCTGGAGCACTTCTCTCCCTGGATTGAAGCTCTCAGCAAGGAGCCGAGATGCCTTGGGGACAGCCACTCCTTCCCACCACCCCACAGGGCTCCAGGTGACGCTTCCAGCTGCCTCTCACCCCTGGGAGTGCCCAAGGCCAGGCTGGATGGGGCTTGGAACAACCTGGGATGGTAGAAGGTGTCCCTGGCAGGGGGTTGGAACAAAAAGGGCCTTAAGGTCTCCTCCAACCCAAACCATTCCCAGATTCTATGATCCCATCTCCCACTGCCAGGGCCAGGGATCACTTAAAACAAGAGCATCCCCCACAGACACCACCTGGCTCCACATCCCAACTCCCTCCAGGAGCTTTGGGCAGCAGCCACCACCTCCCAGCGTTCCCAGAGGCAGCTCCCAGGAATCCCTACCTTTATCCTGTCGATGTTGGCCTCCATCTTCAGCTGCTCCACCAGCTTGCGGGCCTGTGCTATGCTAGCAGTGTTGTTGCTAGCCATGGGCAGGGCCAGGAGGGCTCCGGGACGGGCTGCGGGCAGGAACACACCGGGGTCAGCTGCTGGGCTGCTGCCAGCCCTGCCAGAGGCATGGGCTGGGGTTCTGGAGTGTTAGAGCCATCAAAATGAGGGCGTGAGTGTGGTTGTGATATTTGTGAAAATCCCTTTGCTAGGATTTTCTCCTCCTGAGAAGCTGAAGGGCCTCAGCTTCAAGTGTGAACAATTTGTTGTCTGCTGCTGTGGGATGCAGCAGGTGCTTCCTCGGTTGGTCAGTGTGGGATGTTTCTACTTGGTGGCCAATCCAGGGGGCAGCAGCTCTGGGACTCTCTAGGAGTCACAGAACTTTGTTATTCATTCCTTTCTATTCCTGTCTCACCTTCTGATGAATCTTTCTCTCTGTTCTTTGTAGTATCGTTATAGTGTGGGGTTTTTTAATGTAATATATACAATAATATAATAAACCAGCCTTCTGAAATGGAGTCAAGATCTCTCCTTCCCTTCACCAAGTCCAGACTGCCCAGAAGACCCACGGCAATAAATGGTGACCCCAGACGTGGCAATAGGTGAGGATGGCAGATGCCAACCCAGGGTGGCACTCGCTGCCAGTGGTGTCCCCAGAGCTGGGATGTCGCTTAGGTGGCACTGGGACTGTCCTGAGCAGCAGCAGGAGCCCAGCTGAGCTGTGCTTTGGCGTTTGCTGTTCCATGACAGCCTGTGACAGCAACAAAAACCAGGGAACAGGATTTCTGCGCCAGACTCCTTCCCTGCCCATCCTCCAGCCCGTGCCGGTGCCCAGCGTGTGTCCAGTGTCCCCTGGCCTCCCTGCCTTTGTCCCTGCTGCCAATTTGCACATTGAGATGCTAAACAGGATGCTGGAGTTTCCTGTTTCTGGAGATTTCTACCCCAGGCAGGCGGGGGATGCTCATTAAGGCCACTCCAGGCTGGATCCCGGATGTTTTTCCAGCACCTTCTACCAGCAGTGAGCTCTGGCAGAGGCAGCAGAATCCCAGCATCCAGCTCCTGCAGCAGCAAGGGCTTTCCAGCAGTGCTCCTGCCTGACTGGGGCTGCCTGCCAGCTCCAAAATAGGTTTTTAATGGAATTTTTATATATATATATATATATATATATATATATATATATATATATAAATTTGCTATTATATTAGAATTATATATAATATATAAAATATGTAATACATATTATATAAATATAATATATTTTAGGTTATAGATATTACACATTATATATTAGATAATCGATATTATATTCGATAATATAGATTACATTAAGAATATACTATAATATAATATGTTATATATTATATTATTATTTTACATAATATGATATATTATATTGTAAATATTGAATTGTATTGATTATATTATATTATATTATATTATATTGTATTGATTATATTATATTATATTATATTGTATTGATTATATTATATTATATTATATTGTATTGATTATATTATATTATATTATATTATGGGTTTTTATGGGATTTATATGGGATCCCATATCAACCTAAGGGATTTATAGAAGGAATCAGCCTGGCTCTGGTGCCTGTGCTTGCAGAACGAGTCATGCCAGGGCCAGCCAGGTTTGAGGGTGAGGAGGGGAGCACAAGGAGGGGCTGTTTTTTACCAGAAGCCGATCTCTCCGGTGATCTGTGCCTCTAAGGGAAGCTCTGCTCCTCTTGGCCCTTCACCGCCTTTAAATAAAGAGAACAGAAAATGAATCTCAGCTCCGTGGGACCATCATTTACCCCACCAGGGCCCCCGCAGGCTCCGGGTGCCTCATCCCCAGGTTCCTTCCGTGTCCCCCCGCCCTGTGCCCTGCAATCCCAGCCCCCAGTGACGCTTTTTGTTTGCATTCAGCGAGGTTTTCAGCACAGGAAGAGGTTTCAGTCAGTGGGCAAGTAGCCCAGGGCTGCTGGCAGCCCCGAGCAGGCTGGAGGGTGCCCAGGGCACGCATTGAGCAGTCTGGTGCACAGAGCTCGTGCTGGGGTGGAAGGAGCATCTCCTGGGGAGTGCTGCCAAAATGCTCCAGCCCAGCTCCTGGCTGGATCTGCTCCGCCAGGGCCGTGGCTGGAGGTTCAGCTCAGCCCGTGCATTGTTTATGTCACCTCTCCCCTCTTTTCTGGTGGCTGGAGAAGGGTTTGAGCAGCAGAGCGCAGCTCTCTTTCGAGTTCCCCCTCTTTCAATTCCCTTATTCTGGGGCTCTTAACACTGATGACTGAATGGTCTGCAAAGGATTCTAAAATGAATCTTTTCTTTTGCATTGGGGAAGCTTTTTCTCTTTCACAACCAGAACGAGACTAGCGAGAGATGTTCCTTGGAATTTCACTCCAACATCAGCCTCATTGTCTCAACATGACACGGTTGGGACAATAGAAAGATAGCAAAAGCTCACGTCCTGCCAGCAGCTGCCAAGGATTTCTTTGCTACAGAACATTTTAAAAACTTTCTAGCCAATAGCATATTGCTAAAGCTTACAAACAAGTGTTCCAACCAATCACTAAACATACCTGTACTTCACATAATACTTACTTAAATGCCTTCTATTAACAATACATAATATACCATAATTAAGCTTAAAACCTCCTACTATCTTACTAAACAAATTTTTCTAGAGTCTTAAAGTCTATCTTAACCAAACCTAAAACTCAAGCTATTGCTTCATGACCTTATTTACTGTACTTACTATTTAATTTACTTACTATTTACTATACTATAATAACTTTTTCCTACCTTCAAACTTTACAACTCCAACTAATTCTGATTTCTCTACTCTCCCTGTTTCTAAAACCTGCTCTCCCAACTTTCTCAAACTCCTCTCACCTTCACCGTTTCCCACAGCATGGAATCTGCCATGGTTCTGGCACAGCAGCTGGGAAAGCAGCAGGTCCAGCCCAGACTGGCTTGGGTGCCACAGAGACTTTCCTAAGGCAGCAAATGTCACCCCCGGAAGGGTTCCAAAAGTGTGTGGATGTGGCACTTGGGGACACGGGTTAGTGGTGGGATTGGCAATGCTGAGGGCTCAATTTTAGAGGGCTTTTCCAACCTAAACAGTTCCACGCTGTGCCCTTTCATACGAAGTCTCGAGCCGCACCAAGGGAAACACAGGTTGGATATTTGGAAAAAGTTTTTCATGGAAAGGGTGATAAAGTTCTGGAATGTTCTACCCGGGGAGGTGGTGGAGTCACCATCCCTGGGTGTGTTTAACAAAGCCTGGATGTGGCACTGGGTGCCAGGGCTGAGTTGAGCTGTTGGGGCTGGGTTGGACTGGATGATCCTGAAGGTCTCTCCCAACCCAGTGATTCTGGGAATTCTATGAAAGGACCTGCTCCAGTGGCAGGGAATCACTTCAGGGTCTTCCATGTTTAGGATCCATGGGAGCAGGGAGGACTGCTGAGAGCATCTGTATGGCTCTTACAGCTCTGATGTTTTAAATAATTCAATATATCCAACCCCTTGCTCTTACTACAGCCCACCCTAGGGACACTAAAATGGGAAAAACAGCCCCAAAAATAAGGTGAGGGAAGGGTGGGACCCTCCTGAGAGGAGCACAGGCCTGCTGGGACAATGCTGGGGACTTTGGGGCAGCTCAGAGGAGCCTCCCAGGAGCCGCCACACCCTGGGCCACGCTCAGCCGCTCTGCAGGTGCTTCAAGTAGAAACGAGAACCACTTTGGGGCCAGTGATGGTTTTAGAGCATTTCCACCCCTGGGGAAACCTGGGGCGGTTCCTCCACCACAAATAACCAAAAAAAAAAGCAGCAGGTGACACTTGGAAGTGAGCTGGTGAACGTCCCACCCTGGAAAACAGCCCTGGTGGAGCTGCCCCAGCACAAAAGCAGCTCTTAAATCCCGGAGAGAGGAGACCCCACTGTGCCCCTGGGAAGGTGTGGAACCCCAAAATTCCATGGGTTTTTTTTGTTTGGATTGGATTTATCATAGAGAGATGGAGTAGTTTGGTTTGGAAAGGACCTTAAATCCCATCTCATCCCACCTCTGCCATGGCAGGGACACCTTTCAGGGATCCCAGGCTGCTCCAAGCCCTGTCCAGCCTGGCCTGGGACACTTCCAGGGATGCACAGAAACCTGTGCCAGCCCCTTCCCACCCTCATATTCCTTCCCAAAATCCTATGCAACCGTGCCATTCCCCGTGTCCTGTCCCTCCATCCCTTGTCCAAAGTCCCTCTCTGCAGCTTTTTGCAGCCCTGTGAAGAAAGCCAGCCCTTTCCAGGCGCAGGGAATAACCCCCAGCCCCGCTGCACAACAACCAACCATCGAGCTGTGATTACAGAGCAGAGCCCAAAGGGGACACGATCCATGTCCCGGCCACGTAAAACATCATTAGCATGAAAATAACGAGGAAGGACTCATTAACCTGTGGGCTCCAAGGCAGGAATCCCATTATCCAGGCACACGCGTGCCATTAAGTGAGGGAAATAAGGCACTGCCTGGATTCCCTTGGGAGTGCCATAAAGCTCCTCTCGCTGCAGGCAAAGCTCAGCACAGCAGCAGTGGGTGTGAGAGCAGCCCTGTGATAATGGGAAGACCAGGAAATATTTTTTTCAATATAAAAATTAAAATTAACATGTAAAAATAAACACATTAATAACCATATAAATATAAATAACCATATAATATCAATAACCATATAAATAACTGTAAAAGAAACATAAAAATAAACATAAAATAAACTTTAAAATAACCATAAAAGAAACATAAAATTAAAAATAAAACTAAAAATATAAATAAAACTATAAATAAAGTATAAATATAAATGACCATATAAATATAAATATAATTAAATGAAATTATAAAATAAAAATAGAAAAATAAAAATAGAAAAGAAATATACTTTATATATTTCTATAGAATAAAATATAAAAATAATGTTACATAAAAATATAAAATATATTATATAATATATAAAAATATAAAATAAAAAATAGAAATAAAAGTTAAAAATCCAAAGGGATTTTGCTGCCTAAGGCCAGGAGCTGAGCTCTGATGGAGGAGACCTGGAGATCATTTGGGATAATGCTGGCACAGCTCCTGAGTGACCTGTATCCAAGTGCTGCCATCACTCCAGCAGGCTGGGAATTCCCAGATTCCCCAAATGGGGTCAGGCATTCTCTCTGCATCCAGTACATCTCCAGCCCTGTCTCTGGAAGCTTCCATCCCTGTGCTGGCCCAGGGAGGGAGGTCACTGCTAGGAAATCCAGTGCCTGGAAAATAAACTTCCCTCTAAATGCCACGCTCAAATATTTTGGCATTTTTTTCCTTGGATCTGAGGACACTTTCCAGGGTGTTGCTTGCTTGACTGCAATGGGTAAAGAGGAGCTGGGGGTTGGAATGGGATGGGCTTTAAGGTCCCTTCCAACCCAAACCATTCTGGGATTCCACGGAAAACGCTGGCAATAAATGTCTGGATATGAAAATTTTGCTGCTGATCTTTGCTATTTGAAAAAGCTCCAAAAAATCCCATCTCATCTGTTGCTCTCTGCCGAATGAAGAGCTTTGGGTACATTTGAACGACGTTTTGTTTCTGTCACCAGCAGCACCCAGCCTGAGCAGGCACCAAAAATCGGGATTTAGGTGAAAACAGTGAGGCACATCCCTGATCCCTGGTGCAGCTGTGCCAGCTCTCGGTCTGCTCATTCCAGCTTTCCCAAACATTTCCCAAAGAATGCCCAAATATTGGAGAACTCAGGGCTGCCCAAATATCAGGGAATACGGATACTGAGGGATAAGAAAGCCCATCCAGAGGGAAATACAGATTCCCAGATATTTGGGAAATAGGGATGCCCAAATACTTGGGAGCAAGGATATCCCAATTTTGAGGAGTGAGAATGTTCAAATACTGAAGGATGAGGATGCCCAGATACTGGAAAATAAAATGCCCAAATACTGAGGAATTAGAATGTCCAAATACTGGGGAACATGGACACCCAAATCCTGGGGAATTCAGGGATATCCAAAGAGGATAAAGATGAAGAATGAAGATACCCATATAAAGGAAAAAAATATTATTAAGGGGGAAAAATATTATTAAGGGGGAAAAATATTATTAAGGGGAAAAAATATTATTAAGGGGAAAAAATATTATTAAGGGGGAAAAATTATACTTGGGGAACAAAAATGCCCAAATACTGAGGAATAAGGATGTCCAAATTTTGGGGAATGAGGATGCCAAAATCCTGAGGAATCTTCACCTCTTATCTGTGATGTGGAGGAACAAATGTGGATGTGGAGCAGCTTGATGGGCTGGGATTGGGGTTGAAAGTGCCCTGAGCTAAAAGCCACCACTGCCCTGGGCCAACCAGCCCTCCTCCATCCCAGCCTGTCCCACCCTCCTGGATTCCTGGATGCATTTCCACACCAAATGGCACATCCACCCCAAAAGAGCCGCTGCGAAAGGAGCATTTCTTGATGCTGAGCCCTCCTGCTGAGCTGCCATCCCATTCCTCCCTGCCAGCCCGGGCTCCTGTGGGGCTCGGGCACCCCAGAGCTGCCAGCTCTGCTTGCAGGACTAATTAAGCTTCATTTGCCAGCTCCTCGTCAGCAGCAGCTGCTGCCTGCTTTGCACAGAGCTGAGAGGCTGTGGAGCAGAGAGGATCCTGGAATTTGGGTGCCTGGTGCTGGATCCATCCCCAGCTCCAGCTCCAAACCCATGGAATCAGAGCCGAACCACCTCCAGAAGGTTTTTCTCCTCTTTTAGTTGGGTTTTAGCTCAAGGTCTGCGTGGGTGGAGATTGGAATTCTCCTAAATGTTAGAAAAAAATGGCATTTTCCCATCCCTGGAAGTGTCCAAGGCCAGGTTGGATGGGGCTTGGAGCAACCTGGGTTAGTAGAAAGTGTCCCTCCCCATGGAAGGGGATGGAAAAAGATGAGCTTGAAGACCCCTTCCAACCCAAAGCATTCCATAATTTATGGTGGAATGACCTCAGAGGGCTTTTCCCACCTGGATGATTCCATGGCTCGGTTTTCCAGATTTTTTTTTTTTCCACTTCCCAGCAAGGTTTTTCTCTGCTTTCCATAAACCTCATCTCTCCCCTCTGAACCAAAAGGAAAAGCAGGAGTGAAACAGAAAGTGCTGACATTGGCCAGGCTGAAGCTTCTCCCTTCCCTCACCACAAAGACTGAAAGCAGCATCCCCCACCCCAAAACCAGCTCCTTTTTGGGGTGAAAGCAGCAGCCTCCCTGCTCCTTGCTTGCAAAACCAAAAGTCATATTTTCCACCCCTGATGCACCAGCACTTTCCACTCAGTTACAGCAAAGTGGGGGAATCCCACTGGGACAGCCAGGATTTTGGGGAGAGTGGGGATCAGGCTTGATCCTACCAGGCAGGCATCACCCATGTGGGGGTTCGGTCCAGAAAATGGGGGGTTTTTGGACAGAAAATGGGTTTTTTGGACAGAAAAAAGGGCCTTTGGTCCAGAAATTGAACAAGGCTGGGTGTTATAATGGAGAAATTTGTCCCAAATCTCATTCATGCTGGGATTTCTCCCTGTCCCTGTGCTTCCCAAGAGCTGAGCCCAGCCCAGCTCGTCGCATCCCCACTGAGACTAGCAGGATTTCCCCCCCAAAAAAATGCCTTTTCCTCCCCAAAACCAGCCAGGATGCACATCCAGAAGGGATAACTGGGAACAGGGTCCCAGCGTGGGAATCCCTCGTGAGGGGCTGGATGCCTTTGCCAGGCATCTTGTGGCTTTTGCTAAAAGCCATGGCTAAAAATAGGTGGCTCAGCTGAAAAAAAAAAATTTAAAAATTGCTAAATATATCCAGAAAAGTACAAAAATACAACAGGCAAAATAGAAAATAGCAGAGCCACGTTTTCCTGGGGGTGGGAGATGGGATAGTCCCACTGATCCCAACAGGAGTTACAGATCTGGCTGGAAAAGGAGCCTTAGCACACCCAAATTTCACATGTTTCACTCTTTCCTTAAGGAAATAAAATGATCTGAGCTTGATTTGTTCCATGGGGCAAAGAAAACCTTAATCCTGAGTGCTGCTTCCAGCCCCAGCTCCCAGCCCCTCTCCACAGGGATTTTATTCCCTTTCCCAGCCATTTTTTATCCTGGAGGTCCAATCCAGTGTTTAAATCCCTGGGAAGCAGCTTGCAGGTCAGAGAATGTGCTGGCAGATAAATAAATAAATTAATTAAAAGGCGAGGGAGAGGGGGAAAAAAAACCCCCGAGCCTGTTTCCATGGAAACAGCTTCCTTATCCCTTTGGCAGCATCCCATCCCTCCTGCCAAACCCAAACAGGAGGGGTGGGATGGGCACCTGGTTCAGCCCCAATTACTGATCCCAGAATGGTTTGGGATGGAAAGGACCTTAAAGCTCATCCAGTGTCACCCCCTGTCATTCACAGGGACCCCTCCCACCATCCCAGGCTGCTCCAAGCCCTGTCCAGCCTGGCCTTGGGCACTGCCAGGGATCCAGGGGCAGCCACAGCTGCTCTGGGAATTCCATCCCAGGGTCTCCTCACCTTCCCATTAAAAAAATCTTCCTTATATCTGAGTCTGAATCCACCCTCTTTTAAATTAAAACCCTTTTTGCTGCCCTATGAAAATCTGTCCTCCTTTAGAAGGTTCCTTCAGGCCCTGCCAGGGGCTCTGAGGTTTCCCTGGAGCTTTCCCTTCTCCAGGTGAGCACCCCCAGCCCAGCCTTGGGCATTTCCAAGGATGGGAATGATCAAGGCAAGGCAAAAGCACGTTTTGCTCTTCCCTAATTTTGCTCTAAAGGAGGAGCTCGGCAGTGGGATTGGCTGTGTCAGAGATGGGATGTGCCCTTCACTCACCTTGTGTGGAGCCCAGCTGGAGGCAGGAGGCTCCAGGCTCACATCCCTGCTGTGTCCCCTCTGTCCCTGGAGCAGCCCCTGCCCCCGTGGGCATCATGTGCAGGGGAACCTCAGCTGCTTTTGTTTTCTCTCCAGCCCCTAACGGCCCGAAATGAAGCAAACAGGAACCAACCTCCACTTCCTTTTTTTGTTTTTTAGGGTTTTTGTGGTTTTTGTAAAAAAAAAAATATTGTTCAGGTGAAGGATCAGCTGCTCTGGTTCCTCCTGCCACCATCCCTACAAGGTTTTGGCTCTCTCCATCCCAGTGCCACAGGGAGGGAGCACAGACCTGCTCCGGGGTTGGAAAAAGGCTCCAGAGCCATGGGAATGCCACTAGGGAATGCACTGGTGGATGAACAAACCCCCAGGCTGCTCTAAGGTTGTCATTTGGGGAAAAATCCTGGGAAAAATGCTGGTGCACAAAGGATAATCCCAGTGGTGGGAGCAGATCAGGCTCTGGGTGTTCCCTCACCTCAGCCAAACACTGGGCCATAAGGATGCCCAAATTCCGAGGGGTAAGGTGGAATAACATGCCCAAATACCAGGGAACAAGGATGCCCAAATACCAGGGAACAAGGATGCCCAAATATTGAGCAGTGCCCAGCTCCCGGGGAATTCGAGGATGCCCAAATACCAGGGAACAAGGATGCCCAAATATTGAGCAGTGCCCAGTTCCTGGGGAATTCGAGGATGCCCAAATGCCAAGGATTACAAATGCCCACATAAAGGGGAAATAAGGAATTCCTGGATGCCTGGGGAATAATGATGCCCAAAGAATGAGGAATAAGGGTGCCCATAAAGAGGGAATAAAGAATTCCCACCTACCTGGGGAATAAGAATGCCCAGATATTGAGGAATAAATATGTCCAGATACTGGGAATTCAGGGCTGCTAAAATCCTCAGGAGTAAGGATGCCCAGATTCTGAGGAATTAGGATGTCCAAATCCTGGGGAACACGGACACCCAAATCCTGGGGAATTCAGGGATACCCAAACACTGAGGAATAAGGATGCCCACATAAAGAAAACAATTATTCCCAGATACTCGGGGAACAAAAATGCCCCAATTCTGAGGAATAAGGATTTCCCAAATAGTGGGAAATAAGAATGCCCAAATACTGGAGAGCAAGGTTGACCAAATACCAGGGAATAAGAATGTCCACATATTGGGGAATTCAGGGCTGCCCAAATATCAGGGAATAAGGAATAAGAAAGGCCATACAGAAGGAAATACAGATTCCCAGGTATTTCAGAAATAGGGATGCCCAAGTACTTGGGAACAAGGATATCCAGATTTTGAGGAACAAGAATGTTCAAATACTGAAGGATGAGGATGCCCAGATACTGAGGAATAAGGATGCCCAAATTCTGAGGAATAAGGATGCCCAAACCCTGGGGAATAAAGATTGTGCAAATTTTGGGGAATAAGGATGCCCAGATCCTGAAGAATAAGGATGCCCAAATTCTGAGGAATAAGGATGTGCAAATTTGGGGGAATAAGGATGCCCAAATTCTGAGGAATAAAGATGCCCAGATCCTGGGGAGACAGGCTGGCATCTCCTCCTGCTGTGGCTCAGAAGGGAAGGGCCCCGGGCTGTCACATGCTGTGACACCCCAGCAGGACAGATAAGGGCACACATCCTGTCACACCATCCCCAGCCCCAACCCCGTGCTCTCTACCAGGGCTCAGCCCTGTCAGGCTGCACCTCAGAGAAAATGAAAATGCCTTAAGGTTTAAATGGGGTTTTTTGGGGGGGTTGGGTTTTTAAGGTTTAATGAGATGTTAAAAACACCCAGAGGTCACCAGGAGACTGCAGGCTGCTGCAGCACAGGAGTGGAGGAGAGGAGAATCACAACTTCAGGAAACCTCCCGAAATCCATGGCTGGATCAGAGCATCTGCAGCACCCAGATCACAGAATCCCAGACTGCTCTGGGCTGGAAGAAACCCTCAAGCTCATCCCATTCCAATTCCCTGCCCCTATCCCAGGCTGCTCATCCAGCCTGGCACTGAACATTTCCAGGGATTGGGAATCCACAGCTGCTCTGGGCACCCTGTGCCAGGGCCTCCCCACCCTCCCAGCCAGGAATTTCTTCCTTATCAGCTCATCCAGCTCTGAACTCCTGACCCTTCATTAAGGGAAGCAGCCAAGAGCCATTATTTCATGCTAATTAACATATCCAGCCACGGGTTTCAGCTTTTTAACATCCTGCTCTGAAGTACTGGCCAGGGTGAAGATAAGGATCTTGATGGGAAGATGGGAAATGGGGATTGAAAGGGAAGGGAGGATGAAGGGAGAGCTGCAAATGGAGTTGTTTCTCCCGGCATCACATTTGCAAGAGGATTTGGGTGTTCGGCTGTGTCAACACCACATTTCCAAGAGGATTTGGAAAGAGACAAACCTACCCTGGAAAGGGTGGAAAAGAAAAAGGGAAAAAAAAAAAAAAGGAAAAAAGAGAGGGGAAAAAAAGAGGAAAATGAGAGGAAAAAAGGGTATAAAAGGAGGGGGAGGGGGAAGAGAAATAAAAAGAGGAAAAAGAGAGGGAAAAAAAGGCAAAAAAGGAGGAAAAAAGGGGGTGAAAAAAGGGGGAAAATTATTTTCCTGTGCATTCTGTATTTCCACAATCCATAACTTTGAAAAGGAATTTACTGTGGCGTGCATTCATGCAAATCACCCAAATTCAAGGCTGGGGAATGGTTCGGCTCCACAATCTCAGGGATCTTCTCCAACCTAAATGATTCCATGATTTCCCAATCCCTGCTCATTGGCCTGGGGACACAGCCACCCCGAGGAACTGGGACAAAACCTTGCCCTGATTTGGTTAAAAGTCCTATTTTAGGGGCATCTTCCCTATAACCACAGGAAATGGGGAGGAAAATGTGGATTTTTGCCGTGGCTCGTGCCAGGCTGCCGGGCCCACCCCTCTGCAAATCAGTTTTCAGCTCAAATAAACCTCAAATCCCCTTTTTTTTTTTTTTGGCTAGAGCCTCATCATTTTCTCCCCAAAAAAACCCCTCGTGCAGCAGGCTGCAGAAATCCTCGTGATGAGAAATCATCCCCCGATGATTTCACCCCAATCAAACCTTTATTAGAATTTTATTTTAAGTAACACTCACAGGGAGCCCAATGACCCTTTCCAGCCTCTGGGAATCACCCAACAAGTTACATCAGCACAGAAGCAACCCCGTTAAGCAGCCCCATTAATCTGAGCCCCCCCCCATCCCCCAGGAATTACCTGAGACTGCTTTAATTAGGTATCCACCGTGCAAAAGAATTAATTAATTGGTGATAAGCACCTGAACCACATTACTCATAAGGCTCTATTTCAAGCTTCAAATACAGCAAACAGGTCACAGCCCAGCTGAGAGTGGAGACAGAATTCCCAGGGCTGCTGCCTGGTGTTTCTCTTCCTTGTCGTGGAAAGAACAAGGCTGGGAATTTTTTTACCTTTTTTTTTTAAATTAATTTTTCTTCCATCCTTGGAAGTGTTCAAGGCCAGGTTGGACAGGGTTTGGAGCAACCTGGGACAGTGGGAATTGTCCCTGCCCGTGGCAGGGGGTGGGACTGGGTGATTTTAAGGTCTCCTCCAACCCAAACCATTGGGGGATTCCATTTTTTTTCCCAGGTTTTTCACAGCATCCAGAGCTGGTGCCTTCAGAGCTGCTCCAACAGTGGCTGCACCACGTGGAGATGGAGTTCTGGGGTAGTTTGGGGGGGGTTAGTGTGTTTTAGGGGTAAAACACACCAAATCCCCCAAAATGATCCCAGTTCTCTTGGGGCTGGGAGGGTTTGACATCCCTGAGGGAGCCGTGAGGGGAGGAAAGCATCTGCTGAGGGCCACAGCCCAAAGGGGCCACAGGGGACAGGGCAGGGTTTAGCAGGTTTCTGAGGGGGAAAAAAAGGGGAAAAGGAGAGGAAAAATGGTATAAAAGGAGGGGGGAAAAGAGAAATAAAAAGAGGAAAAAGAGAGAAAAAAAAAGCTAAAAAGGGGTGAAAAAGAAAAGGAGAAAATTCCCCTGTGCACTCTGCATTTCCCCATCCATAATTTTGAAAAGGAATTTACAGTGGCTTGTGCTGGCTCCGACATTTCACAGCCTGGCAAAGCTGAGGCTGTGAGAGGGGTTCTGCAGGCTGAGGGGGATGAGGGCAGGGATGAAGGCAGGGATGGAGAAAGAGGTGCAGACAGGGATCCAGGGATGCAGGCAGAGATGCAGGTGTGGATCAGGGCAGGGATGCAGGAACTGATGCAGAGAGGGATGTGGACAAGATCTGGGCAGGGATGTGAGCAGGATGTTGTCAGGGGTGCTGTCTTAGGCTGGAAATGGAGCTGTGCATTCCATTTCCCCTCTGTCAGAGCTGGGGCAGTTCTCCTCTGTCCATGGGGCAGTTCTCTTTATCTCTGCCACAGCCAATCCTCCCTCCAGGAGATCTCTGCTGTCCATGGCCACGGAGTGTCCCTGCAGGGCTGATCCAATTCCATCATCCCATGGGAGATGCTCTGCCCAGGGCAGGAGCCAAGCATTCCTACCTGGATCCAATCTGAGCCTGGAACAGCACAGCAGCCTCTGCCCCCTGCATTCCCAGAGGAGCAGCTTTCTCCTGCCCTGCATTCCCAGAGGAGCAGCTTTCTCCTGCCCTGCATTCCCAGAGGAATTCCAGGCCCATCTCCAGCAGCCCTGGAGCTGCAGAGGAAAACTCCAGCCTTGTGCAGGATCCCTGCTCCAGCAGAAGCACAGCTGGCCCTGCAGGAGGGCTGAGCCACCATGGAATGGCACTGTGCCACCACCCTGACACACAGGGGGGCAGGGCCTGCTCTGGCTCTGGCAGGGGTTTGTTTTCTTTTTTGTACTATTGCATTTGTATTTTTAATTTTCCCAATAAAGAACTGCTATTCCTACTCCCATCTCTTTGCCTGAGAGCCCCTTAATTTCAAAATTGTGATAATTCCTAGGGAGGGAGTTTGCATTTTCCATTTCAGGGGAGGCTCCTGCCCTCCTCAGCAGACACCTGGCTTTCCAAACCCGATGCACACAGGGCTGTGTGTGGGGATCTGGGCAGGCCTGGAGCCCTGGCAGAGCTCAAACCAGGTTATTTGGGCGGGCTGGCAGAAGTAGGTCGCTGGTGCTGCTGCTCTGACCCATATTATCCCAATTAAATTTAACTCCCTGCCCTGCTGCTGCCTCTCTCTCTCTCCCCTGTGCCCTGCTGCATTCCAGGCTAAAGTAGGCCCTGCTTTTGGAGGCAGGCTGTACACCTGAGCCCTGCCCAGGAATGAGGAGAGGAGGGCATGGCCAGCCTGGCAGAACTGGGGCAGGGACACAGAGGCAGCAGCAGCAGCATTTCTGGTCCAGGTTTTTCACAGCATCCAGAGCTGCTCCAACAGTGGCTGCACCACGTGGAGATGGAGTTCTGGGATCATTTTGGGGGGTTTAGTGTGTTTTAGGGGTAAAACACACCAAATCCCCCAAAATGATCCCAGTTCTCTTGGGGCTGGGAGGGTTTGACATCCCTGAGGGAGCTGTGAGGGGAGTAAAGCATCTGCTGAGGGCAAAGGGGCCACAGGGGACAGGGCAGGGTTTAGCAGGTTTCTGAGGGGGGAAAAAAGGGGAAAAGGAGAGGAAAAATGGTATAAAAGGAAGGGGGGAAATAAGAAGAAAAAAGAAGAAGAAAAATAGAGGAAAAAAAAGCAAAAAAGGAGGGAAAAAAGGGGTGGGTGTGCTCAGCAGCTTCCCTTTGCTCCAGGCCTGACCCACCTACATTTTCCCTGACCACGCTGCTCCTGCAAAACAGCAAAATTGGCTTTTCCCTCCCCAGCTGCTCCCTCAGAGCCTTTCCCCCCCCATTCCCTGGCCTGTCTCCATCCTCATCTCTTGCTGACCTCCACCTACAGCCCCTCACATTCCCTAGAGAGCCCTAAATCCCCGAGCCAGCCCAAAATCCTGGCAGAGCACCCTTCCTGCCGAGTCCAGGCTGCTGCTTTCCCCACTGTGGGTGACACAAGCTCAGCACAGCAGGAGCACCTGCCAGCCTGGGCGGTGCTTTTTCTCTCACGTGGCAAAAAAAAAAAAGAATAAAAAATGAAAATTTTCAAGCCTGAGGAGCGCTGTAAAGCCTGGATTAAGCAGCACAGGACAGCTGGATTCCCTCCCTCCCCATGCAGGGATCCCTCAAGTGTTTCATTTATCCCTGTGCCCACTCCCAGAGCTCTGATCCTTCTGGAATCACTGCCTTGGCACCACAGGTTTTTTGTGTTAAACATTCCAGTGCTCTTTTTAAAGTATATCACCCACAAGTTTGAGCTTACTAGTTTAAGGTTAATTTCTCTTCTCCCATGGTTTGCATGTTTTTCCCATCAACTACTGCATCCCCTGTATTTTCTCCTTTTGCAAGGAGCTGTATCCCTGTTAGCTAGCATCATTCCCAAAGGGCTATTTTTGGGGTATCTCTGTTAGTATGCTTTTATTCCCCCCTTTTTTATTTCTTTTCTTTTTTTTTCCTGTATCCAACTTACTGGTTTTCCATCCCATTTTTCAAGATTTTATCTGTTCATCCCCTGCCTGCTTTTCACTTTTCTCCAACAACCTAAATACCAATTTTCTTTCAACTACACACGCACAAAAATAAAAAACCTTTTTTTTTTTTCCACACTACTTTTCAATAGAATGCACCTCCCTCCAAGGAGATACAGTGGAGTTTAAAATACACAAATCCACATTACATACCACTTCCTTTGTCTACATTCACTCATTTTATTTCTCATTCCCCAGGGTTCAACACCTTTCCCTGCCCACCTGCTGCTGGGAAGCCTCCGTTTCAGTGGATTTCTGGATTTTTCCTGAGCTGTGAAGTCACTGGAAGCAGCTGCTCTTTGGGGGCTCTCAGTTCCAGGCAGGATGTGGATTCCAAACCAGCCTAACTTTTACATCATTTAACAGAAACACTTACACAGGGCTTAGATTTTAGGCTTAAAAAATAATAATCATTGCCTCCCTTGTTTGCTGCTTATACCTCTCCTTAAGCCTGGCTCGCTGCATTAAAATAATCTTTTTATTCCCTTTATTCCCCATTTTTATTCACAGAGTGGAGGGAGGAAGGAGGAGGGAGGCTTCCCCCAGCGCTGGCATTAAGTGGGGAGTGAGGGAAGCACCAGAGGTGGATACAAATCCCTGAGCAAGGATGTGAGGCTGAGCAATTCTATTAAATCAGCTGATGAATAATGCAAGGGATTTTGATGGGGCCGGCCCTGCCAGCACCACACAAACACCACCACGTCTCCAGGAGATTAAAAATCCAAGGGATGCAGCAAGAACTGAGCCCAAAGCCTTTCCCAACACCTAGAGCTGCCCCAGGGTCACACTGGAGCTCTGTCCCCACCAGGTCCTTGCCCCTTGCCAAGGTTCTGCACACAGCCATGGAATCCACCAGGCCTGGTCAGTGTTCCCAAGGTGGCAACATTGGGAACAAGCATTTCCCAAGGCGGGGAACCTCTGCTCGGGCCCTTTCCAGCAGGACCAGAGCTGCTCCAGCAGCAGCCACAGGCCTGGAGGCGAATTAGAAACTGAAGAGGTTCAGACAGGTTGTGATGGTCCCCAGCTAAGGATCCCAAACTGCTGCAGAACCAGAGAGGGGGCAGGGAATCCCTGAGAAGGAACATGGAGGAGACCGGGAGCATGGAGAAGACCCAGCCATGTTCCTGCAGGACATCCTGGGGACACCTGGACCCACATGGACTCACACCACAGCCAGGGGACAGCTCTGACCTGCCCTGAGTGATGGATGAGAGCAGGGATCCCTTCCCAATCTCCCGTCCATCCCTGCCCTCTGGCACTAGGAGCCATTCCCTGGGTCCTGTCCCTCCATGCCTTGTCCCCAGTCCCTCTGCAGCTCTCCTGGAGCCCCTTCAGGCCCTGCCAGGGGCTCTGAGCTCTGCCTGGAGCCTTCTCCTCTCCAGGGGAACATTCCCAGCTCTCCCAGCCTGGCTCCAGCCCTCGGAGCAGCTCCGTGGCCTCCTCTTGGGCACTGAGAATTGTTCCCATCCTCAGGAGGCTCAGGCCAAGCCCTGCCTGTTTCTCCCAAGGTTTCTGTGCAGAGAAACCTTTGGCTGCAGACACAACAACGCTGACAAACCTCACAGGCAGAGCCACTGGCGCTGTCCTGGTGTCCCCTGGTGACAGTGGCACTGTGAAGACATTTTCCTGGCACCCCTGACTCTCAACACCTTCTTCATCCTCCTCCCCTCCCTTGCCTGCACCTGCTCCAAAGCAAAACCAAAGAGGAAAATCAAATCGGTGCTGAGCAGCTCCCATCAGCTGACAGCTGCTGCTTTCTCACCCAAAACGACCCCAAACCGCAGCTCCTCCAAACCCACAGCTCCTGCACAGCAACTCACGGCCTCAGGGAGGATTTTAAGACAATCGAAGCCTGAAGGATCCTTCCAGCATCCCTTCAGCGCTGCCCGTAAGGGATCACACCCCAGGCTGTGCCTGCTGGACACCTGGCACAGCTCCCTGTGCCATCCCAGGGGATGCTGCAACAGGTTCCATATTCCTGAACCTTGTCCAGCTCCTGGTTTGTCCTCTGGGACGCAGCCCAGATGGGAACAAGAGAGAAAACACAGCTCCTGCACATCCCCTCAGGCTCTGGTGGCTGCACAGGGACACCCTGCCTGTCCCCAAGGAGCCACCACCGTGGTGGCTCTCCCTGGCTCAGCACCACGCCTGCTCCTTGGGAAACGACCCAGGAAAAGCAAATTATTAAAAGGGAATGGGTAAAAATTGCAGAGGAGTTTCAGGCACTGGCACGCTCTGCCCAGGGTGGAGTCCCCAGCCCTGGAGGGACCCAAAGCTGTGTGGATGGTGGCACTTGGGGACAGGGGTGGGAACGGCTGCACTTGGAGAGAGGGCTTTTCCAACCTAAACGATTCCACCATTCCAAGCCTTAAGTTTCCCGGCACGAGAGACGCGACAGCACCCGAACACGTTAATGACCATAATGACCTTAATGACCGTAATTAGCACAGGAACCCACCCGGCAGTGTCACCTTTCTCCTGGAGGTGCCAGCCCTGGGGACACCGGGGCTCTTCCCACCCAGGCAGGTGCAGGAGGAGAGGGAGGATCCCCAGCACGGATTTACTGCGGGAATGTGCCAGAATTAGGCGGTGGTGGCACAGGGCACCGATGTCCCCAAGGGCACCGATGTCCCCGTGGTCCCCGCTGCAGCTGCCGGGTCTGCCGGCAGGGATGGGCACAGGAAAAGCAGGAAGCAGCCAGGCTTTGGGGCCGGGCTTTATCCCCCTGGCCAGGGGATGCTGAGCAGCCCTGTGACACCAGGAACACCGAGGAGCTGGCAGTGGGAATACCCCGTGCTCTGCCAAGGATTTTTTCCCTTTTGGAGGGATTTGATGCGACCCAGGAAGGAGCACAAATCCCTGAGGAGCTCCTTCCCACACAGATCCCTCTCACAGTGCCCATCCAGGACCTTTCCAGGCAGGAAAGCTGTTCCTAGGGAGCATCACAGGATGGACAGAGCCAACTTTCCTTCCCAAAGCCCCTGGGAGAGCAGAGAGGAAGATAAACCTGTTAAACTGAGCCAGCAGCTCAGCCAAAGGAGCTTATCCAGCAGCACCCCTGGAATAACACCAACCTGCAGCTCAGCTGGCTCAGGAACCTGCAGGAGAGCAGCAGAGAGCTCCAACCACGAGAGCTGCCCTTGGATAAACTAATTAACCCGGGCTCTAACGAGGATGATGATGACAGACAAGAGGGGAAGGAAAGTGCTGAGTGAAAAGCCAGGGAAGGACGAGATAAGGTGAAACCTAATTGTGTTTGGGAGGATAAGCAGGTCCTGGTGCAGCTGCTTCCCAGGAATTATCCAGGGTGCCTCAACTGCAAGGTGCTGATTTTTCAAGGCTTGGCCCAATGTCATTTCAGAAGGGATTTTTTTATTCCCACTGATCCTGGTGCTTGGAGTCCATCATTCCCACGTGAAATGCAGGAGATGAGGGATTTTAGACTCCAGCCTCAGCACAGCTGTGTCCTCACCCATCCCAGATGGTCTCCTAGATCCCTTCCAACCCAAGCCACCTGTGATTCCATGATTCCCTGATCTGTGATTCTCTGATCTTGTCATTCCCTGATCCTGTCACTCCCTGATCTGTGATTCCCTGATCCTATCATTTCCTGATCTGTGATTCCCTGATCCTGTGATTCTGTGATTCCCTGTTCCTGTCTTTCCCTCATTCCCTGATCCTGTCATTCAAGACCTGTGATTCCCTGATCCTGTCATTCCCTGATCTGTGATTCCCTGATCCTGTGATTCTGTGATTCCCTGCTCCTGTCATTCCCTGCTCCTGTCATTCCCTGATCCCCTGATCCTGCCATTTCCTGATCTGTGATTGCCTGATTCCCTGCTCCTGTCATTCCCTGCTCCTGTCATTCCCTGATTCCCTTCTCCTGTCATTCTCTGATCCCCTAATCCTGTGATTTCCTGATCCTGTGATTCCCTGATCCTGTGATTCCATGATTCCCTGATCCTGTCATTCCCTGATTCCCTGCTCCTGTCATTCCCTGCTCCTGTCATTCCCTGCTCCTGTCATTCCCTGCTCCCCTAATCCTGTGATTTCCTGATCCTGTGATTCCCTGATCCTGTGATTCCATGATTCCCTGATCCTGTCATTCCCTGATTCCCTGCTCCTGTCATTCCCTGCTCCTGCATCCAGCCCCCTCCCTGCCCACCCACCTCGATTCCCTTGCACATCCCTAATCAAAGGCTCCATTAATTAACCGCTGGCCTGATCCAGCATCCAGCCCCTCCAGCACCATCCCAGCCCCTCCGGATGGGCTCTGGAGCCAGCCTGGCTTCTCCATGGAGCCAAATCCCTCCAGCTGGATCCTGCCCTTCCCAGCTCAGAGCCCCTGTCCCTGCAGCCACCCCGAGCTTCCCCAGGAGCAGCAGCACCAGGAGACCCCTGGCCATTCCCCCAGGGATTTTGGGTGGACGAGGCCGCTCCTGTGCTCTGAAGGAGGTGGATTTGGGGGGTTTGCACCGTGCACGAGGCACCCAGAAGGAAAAATGCACATGGGAAGCCGGGCTGGAAGTGAGCAGGGAATAAAACTGTGCGAGGACAGGAAAAAATCCCTTTGCCCAGTGGAGCGGGATGCAGCCACATCCTTTTCCATGGAATGGGGTTCATTTCCCACTGCCCTCATCCCTCCTCCCCACAAAGAGGCTGAAGAGCCTGAAAAGCAAGAAAAACTGAAAATCCGACCTAATCCCTCAGCTCGTTCCTCCCTCTTCCATGCCGGCTGTGAACACACACGGACACATCCCGCTTTTCCCTTCCCGCTTCTCCCATCCCGCTTCTCCCACCCCACTTCTCCCATCCCGCTTTTCCCACCTCGCTTCTCCCACCCTGCTTTTCCCATCCCATTTTCCCATCCCTTTTTCCCACCCCGCTTTTCCCACCCCTCTTTTCCCATCCCTTTTTCCAATCCCGCTTTTCCGATCCCGCTTTTCCCACCCCGCTTTTCCAATCCCGCTTTTCCCATCCCATTTTCCCATCCCATTTTCCCACCCCGCTTTACCCATCCCGCTTTTCCCACCCCGCTCCGGGCACAGCAGGGAGACCCTTGGAGGGGTCACGCTGAGAACTGATGCCCCTGGAGCCTAAAATGGAGTTTTCCCAGGGTGAATCCCTAAATCCCAGCCCCAAACGGGGCGATCCAGGGGGAGGGAGCAGCCCCGCGGTCCCGGGCGTGCCCGCCTGGAGCATCCCGGTGGGATGGGCGGGATGGAGCGGGACAGGCAGCGCTTTTTGGGGACGCGGGGGGTCCGTGGGGCTCCAGCACCGTCTCTGCAGCCCTAATTACTATGGAAACAGCCGGCGCCGGCGCCTGGCTGTCCTCCTTCGGTGACTCACCGGGATTCAGGAGCCCCTGGAATTCCAGCGGGGCTGCCAGGTGGGATGGCACTGCCCACCCCGGGAAAATTGCATTTTTGTTGCGTTTTCCACTTGGCATGGGGTGGCAAAGCAGCAGGCGGGATTGGAGATGAATAACAGTAATAATAGTAGTAATAATAATAATAATAATAATTTAAAAAGAAAATTAGAGCTTCTTCACCAGCTCGCAGCCATCAATCCATGGGAATCCCTCCAGCATTTCCTGCTCCTGGTCTTGAGAACCCCCATGCCATGAAGCAGCCTCAGTTATCATCCCCCCCCCGATCCAAAACGTGCCCCACCAAGCCACCACCAGCTGATGGCTGCAAGGAGAAAACCCCACGAGATCCTTCAGGCTGGTGCATTATCCACTGGGAGCAAAGCTGGCAGCTCCCAGGGAAGCTGGGAGAGAGGATGGGCACGTGTGGAGAGACCACAGGTCCTCCCAAGGTGGGAATATCCCATTTTGGGGGACCAGGCTGCCTCCAGTCCTGATCCAGGCGATGCTGAGACTGCCGGGCCCGTGCTCCAGGTGAGCAGCCAGCAGCACGTTGCACCAAGCAGCATCCCTGCCTCCTCCTTCAAGGCTGGAAATGCCTAAAAAAAGCCCCAAAACTGGTGCCAAGGAGCAGCTGGGGCCATGCCCGGCCTTGTGGGGCCAGCACAGAAGCTGGGGTGGGATGGGGCTGAGCCCCGTGCCTGAATCCCACAGCACAGGGTGAGAAAAACCCCGGGAGCACCTCCAAACCCCCTCGCAGAGAAAGGCTTGGCCCCGGGGCTTTCCTGGCAATAATTAATTGAGTCATATTTCAATCCAGCCAGCGGCCATATGGCAGGAAAGAGGATTAAAATGGCATGCTCCAGTTGCATTCAGGGAAATCCAGTTAAAAAGGAAAATATCCTCAGTGCCTGGCTGCAGCCTGCTGCCACCCATCCACACGGCCCCAGCCCCTTCTCCAAGGGTGAGGAGCACGGGATCGCTCGGGAAGAGATGGATCAGGAGCAACTCGGGAGGGCAGGGGGAAAGGGGGAAAGGAATAAGAACCCAGAGGCAGCAGCGGGGAGAGCAGAGGCAGATCACTGCTGCTCCCGGCCACTGCCCTTCGGGCACCGTGCTCTAAGTTCATTAGCAGCTCATTAGCGATTGATTAATGAGGGGGTATCGCCGTGCGTCAGGATCGTCCTTAAATATAAATCATTTTCCACCAAGGAGGCGAGAATCATGGAATCTCTGACATGGATTGGGAAGGGTCCTTAAAGCCCAGCCCATTCCGCTCCTGCCATCCACACCTTCCCCATCCCAGGCTGCTCCAAGCCCTGCCCAACCTGGCCTGGAACAATTCCAGGGATTCGGGGCAGCCCCAGCTTCTCTGGGCACGCTGTGCCAGGGCCTGCCCGCCCTCACAGCCAGGAATTTCCTCCTAATTTCCATTCCAAATCTTCCCTGTGTCAGTTTTTCGCCGGATTCCCCCCTCCCATTGAGGGAAGGAGCCCTGGACCAGCTTTCCTCGAGCTCATCTTCCCGGCGATTTTCCCGGGAATCCTTCACCCCCAGCACTGCTGGCAAAACACGGATTTGGACAGAAAGGAGAGGGACATGGCTGTAGGGACGGCAGGATGGACATCACCCCCAAACCCCTCCCAGCCAGGCTGGGGCTGATCCCACCACAGGCGGCTGCTGCAGGGATTTGGGGTTGGGAAAGACTCCCCGTTCCTTCCTTCCTTCCTTCCTTCCCGTGATTAAAAAAAAAAAAAAAAAAAAATCGGGAAAGAAAGAACACTACGTCTCATTCATGCCCGGAGAAAGCCTTGCCTGTGATGGCAAATCAGCTGATTAAGGAGGATCAAAGCCTTTAAATCCAACCTTTGTTGGGAGCCCGAGCTCCCCGCACAAAGCCCGGCGGGGTGGGACCCCCGCGCCCCCGCCGCCCCCCCGAGACCGCGGGGTGCCCGTGGGGCGCGGGGGTTGAGGGGTTTGGGGGAATTTCTGCCGATTTAGGAGCGGCTCGGTGCCCACGGGGGTCAGTGACAGCGGCTGGCGGGGGTGGGGACCGCCCTGCCCAGCCCCACCTGCGCCAGTGCGGCGTGGCAGCGCCAGCCCTGCCAGTGCCACCAGTGTCACCAGTGCCAGCCCTGCCAATGCCACCAGTGCCACCGGTGCCAGACCTCCCAGTGCCACCAGTGTCACCAGTGCCAGCCCTGCCAGTGCCACCAGTGCCACCCTTCCCAGTGCCCCCAGTGCCACCAGTGCCAGCCCTCCCAGTGTCACCAGTGCCAGCCTTCCCAGTGCCACCAGTGCCAGCCCTCCCAGTGCTCCCAGTGCCACCAGTGCCAGCCCTCCCAGTGCCACCAGCCCTCCCAGTGCCCCCATTCCTCCCCCGCTCCCGGCCGTACCTGGAAGCGATGCCCCCCGGTCCCCGCGGGGCGGGCGGCGGCGGGACGGACAGACGGACAGAGGGATGGACGGACGGACGGACGGACGGAGGGACGGCCGCTGGGAGGGATGGAGGAAGGGATGGAGGAGGGAGGGCGGGAGGGATGCGGCCGCAGCAGCAGCAGCAGCAGCAGCAGGAGGAGGAGGAGGATGGTGGTCAGCAGCAGCCCCGAGCGGCGAGTCCCCACCCAGCTTTGTCTGCGCTCATCCCGCTGCCTACAGGAAGCGGCTCAGCCCCGACTTCCTCCTCCTCCTCCTCCTCCTCTCCTCCTCCTGCTGCTCTCCTCTCCTCTCGTCTGCGCTCCCCCGGCGTTTGCGGATCGCTTTTGCCCGGACCCCGCTGCCTCCTCCCCTGCCCCGCGCCCTGCGCAGCTCCCTCTCCCTGCCGCTGCCCATCCCCTGTCCCTGTCCCTTAGGCGGCCCCTTGTCCCTCGGCCACCCCATGGCGCCCCACACCCGCTCCGTGCCCACCCTACACCCGTGTGCACCCACGGTTCCTACACCCACCCCATATCCCCCCCCGAACCCATCCTGAACCCCCCCGCACCCATCACACCCCTAAACCACCCCCCGCACCCTAAATCCCCCCCAAACCCCTCCTGAACCCCCCTGCACCCATCACACCCATAAACCACCCCCTGTACCCCAAATCCCCCCCGAACCCCTCCTGAACCCCCCCGCACCCATCACACGCCTAAACCACCCCTAAACTACCCCCTATACCCCAAATCCCCCCCGAACCCCTCCTGAACCCCCCCGCACCCATCACACCCCTAAACCACCCCTCCATACCCCAAATCCCCCCCGAACCCCTTCTGAACCCCCCCGCACCCATCATACCCCTAAACTACCCCCTGTACCCCAAATCCCCCCCGAACCCCTCCTGAACCCCTCCTGCGCCCATCACACCCCTAAACCACCCCCTGCACCCCATATCCCCCCAAACCCCTCCTGAACCCCCCCGCACCCCTCCTGAACCCCTCCGCATTCATCACACCCCTAAACCACCCCTAAACCACCCCCCTGTACCCCAAATCCCCCCCTGAACCCCTCCTCAACCCCCCCACACACATCACACCCATAAACCACCCCACACACCCCATCACACACCCTGAACCCCTCCTGAACCTCCCCACACCCATCACACCCCTAAACCACCCTCTGCACCCCATATCCCCCCTGAACCCCTCCTGAACCTCCCCGCACCCATCACACCCCTAAACCACCCCCCTGTACCCCAAATCCCCCCCTGAACCCCTTCTGAACCCCCCCCCCCGCACCCCTCCTGAACCCCTCCGCATTCATCACATCCCTAAACCACCCCTAAACCACCCCCTGTACCCCAAATCCCCCCCCTGAACCCCTCCTCAACCCCTCCCCACACATCACACCCCTAAACCACCCCACGCACCCCATATCCCCCCAAACCCCTCCTGAACCCCCCCCCCCCGGACCCATCATACCCATAAACCACCCCCCCCTGCACCCCAAATCCCCCTGAACCCCTCCTGAACCCCTCCTGCACCCCATCACACACCCTGAACCCCCCACAGCCATCCCTGCCCCCAAAACCCCCCAAACCCCTCCTGAACCCCTCCTGCATCCCATCACACACCCTGAAGCCCCCACAGCCATCCCTGCACCCCAAATCCCCCCAAACCCCTCCTGAACCCCTCCTGCACCCCATCACACACCCTGAACCCCCCACAGCCATCCCTGCCCCCCAAAACCCCCCGATCCCTCCCAACCCTCCCCAACTCCAAGGTTCCCATTTAAGGGCACAGCTCAGGGGATCACTCTCTATTTTATTTTATTTATTTTATTTTTTTCATCGCTATCGGCCCTCGTGCCCAGTTTGGGGGGGTTTGGGTGGCGTGAGGGATGGGGTTTTTATGAGGTGGCTTTTCCCTTTCCTCCACCTGCCCCAGCCCAGCCGTGTCCTCATGGAAATCCTTCCCTGGGAAGGTGTAAGGCCCTGGCACAGGGTGCCCAGAGAGCTGGGGCTGCCCCAAATCCCTGGAATTGTTCCAGGCCAGGTCGGCCATGGGGGCTTGGGGACAGCGGAAGGTGTCCCTGCCGTGGCACGGGTGGGACGGGATTGGATTTACGGTCCCTTCCAACCTAAACCACTCCGGAATTCCACGATTTTCTGAAAGGAAGTTCCCGAGTCTCTCAGTCACGGCTGGGGAAGGGGGCACAGCAGAGCTGGAGAGGGGCACAACCCCCAAAACAGCCCCAAAACAGCCCCAAACATCCCAGAACATCCCAAAACAGCAAAAACCAGCACAAGACAGCCCAAAATGGCCCCAAAACAGCCCCAAACATCCCATGACATCCCAAAACAGCAAAAACCAGCACAAGACATCCCCAAACAGCCCCAAAACAGTCCCAAACATCCCAAAACAGCCCCAAACATCCCAGAACATCCCAAACCAGCAAAAACCAGCACAAGACAGCCCAAAACGGCCCCAAAACAGCCCCAAACCAGCCCAGAACAGCCCAAACCGGCCCCAAAACAGCAAAAACCAGCACAAGACAGCACTGAACATCCCAAAACAGTCCCAAACATTCCAAAGCAGCCCAAAACAGCCCCAAAACATCCCAAAACAGCCCCAAACATCCCAGAACAGCCCCAAACAGCCCCAGACATCCCAAACCAGCCTGAAACAGCCCAAAACAGCCCCAAAACAGCCAAAACAGCACCAAAACAGCCCCAAACATCCCAAAACAGCCCTGCACATCCCCAAAACAGCCCAAAACAGCCCCAAAACAGCCCCAAACAGCCCAAAACAGCCCAAGCCAGCCCAAACCAGCCCACAACAGCCCACAACAGCCCCAAATCAGCCAAAACCAGCCCCAAACATCCGAAAACAGCCCTGCACATCCCCAAAACAGCCCTAAAACAGCCCAAAACAGCCCTAAACAGCCCAAAACAGCCCAAAACAGCCCTAAACAGCCCAAAACAGCCCAAAACAGCCCAAACCAGCCCCAAAACAGCCCAAACCAGCCCCAAACATCCCAAAACAGCCCCAAACAGCCCCAAACAGCCCAAATTAGCCCCAAGCATCCCAAAACAGCCCCAAACAGCCCCAAACAGCCCAAATTAGCCCCAAGCATCCCTAAACAGCCCCAAACCAGCCCAGAACAGCTCCAAACCGCCCCAGACATCCCAAACCAGCCTGAAACAGCCCTAAAACAGCCCTAAAACAGCCCAAAACAGCCGCAAACATCCCAAACCAGCCCAAACCAGCCCGAACCAGCCCGAACCAGCCCGCAGCAGCCGTGCCAGGACCCGCAGCAGCCGCAGCAGCACGGGGGACGCGGCTCCTTTCGGGAGCATCCCCAAAGGTGACAGCGGGAGCGCTCCGGGACGCGGGCTGCGTGTCCCCCCTCCCGGGCCGGGCTCGGCAGAGCCGCGCTGCCACCGCCCCGGCTTCCCCCCCGTTCCCACAGCAACCCCCGCTGACCGGCTTCCTGCCATCAGGGATTTCCTCCGCTGCCCTCCACCCTGCCCAGCCCTGGCACAGCACCCTGGCATCCCAGAAACCCAAAAACCCACCCAGAGCCGTCCCTGCAGCCCTGGCACACCACCCAACATCCCAAAAACCCACCCAGAGCTGTCCCTGCAGCTCTGGCACAGCACCCAACATCCCAAAAACCCACCCAGAGCTGTCCCTGCAGCCCTGGTACCCCCCTGGGACATCCCAAAAACCCATCCACAGTCATCCCTGCAGCCCTGGCACGTCACCTTGGCATCCCAGAAACCCAAAAACCCACCCAGAGCCATCCCTGCAGCCCTGGCACAGCACCCAACATCCCAAAAACCCACCCAGAGCTGTCCCTGCAGCCCTGGCACCCCCTGGAACTGCATTAATGAAAAGCTCTGCCTCCAGTGGTGATTTCAGGGTGCCAGAAATTCCCCAAACAGCCCCAAACAGCCCCAAACCAGCCCAAAATAGCCCCAAACATCCCAAAACAGCCCCAAACAGCCCCAAAACATCCCAAAACAGCCTCAAAACATCCAAAATCATCCCAAAACAGCACCAAAACATCCCCAAACACCCCCAAAAGAGCCCAAAACCAGCCACAAACAGCCCCAAACATCCCAAAACAGCCCCAAACATCCCAAAATAGCCCCAAAACATCCCAAATCATCCCAAAATAGCACCAAAACATCCCCAAACCGCTCCAAACCAGCCCAAAACCTGCCACAACCAGCCCCAAACATCCCATACCAGCCCCAAACATCTCAAAACAGCCCCAAACATCCCGAAACAGCCCCAAGCCTTGCGCATTTTGCTCCCTAAAATGTCTTGCCCGTGATCGCCTTATGAATCCCAAATCTCCGACTTCTCCGGTTCGGGATTTGGATGGGAGCTGCACAGTTTGGAAGCGCAGCCACTGGAGAAGAGGTGGCTGCAGGGCAGGGTTTCGGTTGAAACCCCTGGAATGGCAGCAGGGAGCAGCAGGGAGCATCCCGGGGAAAAGGCCAGGATGGGAACTCGAGGGCCTTTCCCTCCCCTGGGGAGCTCCCCCGTGCTGGGATGAAGCAGGAAAACGGAGGTCAAGGCATCAAAAGGAGAGGGATTGATTAAATCCATCCCCATTTAGCCTTTCCTGAGCGCAGCCCACGGGGAGGGCAGAGCTCCCTCCCCTCCTCACCCCTTCCAGACGGGGGCTGGCCGGAGCAACAAACCCTTCCCAGCTGGTTCGGAGGAAAATTCCGGGGTTTTATGGGCCAGGCGTGAATTCTGCAGGCTATACTTGGCAGCAGACAATGCAGCCCCCCTCCCAGAAGCGGCTCATCCCCTCCTGCTCCTCCCTCCTGCCCCGAAAACGTCGGATTTTTAGCAGGAATCAGCAATTAGGGCCGATGGTCAGCGCCGGGGCCGAGGGATATTTTTAGAGGACAAAAGGAATTTGCCGGGAACATGCAATTATTTCTGGAGCCTGCGGAACAGGCTGGATGCTCCTGGCAGTGTGGGTGCTGGGGGCGGCAGGGGAGGGGCAGCGGGGGCACCCAGAGGGGCACAGCCCCACATCCCCGTGCCAGGGTTTGGATGGCAGAGGGAGGCAGGATCCAGGGCTCAGCCTCAAAACGGGACCCGGCTGCATCCAGGGCCACGGGGCAGGGCTGTGTGCTGGGAGAAACCACCCCGGAGGCTTCACTGATGCTGCTTCCCCATGGAAAACGGGCTCTTCTTCATCATCATCATCTTCCTCACGGATTCCCAGAATGGTTTGGGTCGGAAGGGAATCTTACAGTTCATCCCATTCCACTCCTGTCATGGCAGGGACACTTCCCACTGTCCCAGGTTGCTCCAGCCTGGCCTCGGGCACTTCCAGGGATCCAGGGGCAGCCACAGCTGCTCTGGGAATTCCATCCCAGGGCCTCCTCATGCTCACAGGCAGGAATTCCTTCCCAATCTCCCATCCATCCCTGCCCTCTGGCAGCGGGAAGCCATTCCCCCTTGCCCTGGCACTCCACACCCTCTCCCCGTGAGAGGATAAATCCGCTGAGGATCAAGAGGGGCTCCAGAAACTGGAAATGGGGACATGGAGAAGTTGTGGTGTTGGTGCCTTCCAGAGTTTTCCTTGGCTGGAGGAAGGAGGCGCCAGGATCAGCAAACCTGGCCCGAAGCCACACGGAAAAGAAGGGGCCAATTATGTTCTGAGTTTAATTAGCACCAGTGGGAGACGGGAGGGTGGTCCTGGGTGCTGTGGAGGGGAAAGGCAGCACAAACCTTCCATCAGACACCGGAGAATCCACCCAAAACCATCAGCTCGGGATCCTGCTGGGAATCACCTCCTGAACCAACGCCGTGGAGCCTCCTCCCTTGAGGAAAACCTTTCCTCCCTTGGGGAAAACAAACCTGGGAGCTGCTCCCGAATCCCCATCCCACTGTCCCTGAGGAGCAGAGGAGGAGGAGGGAAGAGAGGGAAGCAGAGGATGGGCTCACTCATCCCACACGGAGTGCTGCCTGTGCCCTGCCCAGGGTGAGGAGCAGGATTGGGGTTCTGGGGGCTGGGACAGGCTCTGCCCCCCCAGCTCCACAAGGAGGGGTTCACCCCTTCATCCCCCCAGCTCCTGAAGGTTGGGGACCCCCCTGAGCATCCCACCAGGATCCTTCCTATGGACACTCCACACTCCCATTTATTTCAGGAGCTCCCCCTGCTCCTCTTCCCAACTCCAGAGTGTTGGAAGTGGCTGGAACTTCCACAAAAACCACCAAAAAACACCCCAAACCACCAAAAAGCCACCAAAAAAAATCAGGATTGAAAGGCTCAGCCCATCCACTGCCTTGCCTGAGGCAGGAGCTGCCTTAACCTGAGCTGGGATCCCAGAGCAGAGAACACAATAAATGCAATTCATCCTTAAACTCAGCCCTGCTCCATCTCCCCCCGAAGCTTGGGAGCACTTTACATCTCCAAGAGCCAAAGTGATGCAAACAACTGTCACTTTATTGTCACGTCCAGCCGTTCTGCAAAAGGCACACAACAAACTTCATTGGTACAAAAGAATTTCGCTCCGGGGATTTTCCGTTTGATTTTCCTGGAGGTTTTTTTTCTTTTTTTCTTTTTTTTCCCTTTTTTTTTTTCCTTTTTTCCCCTGCTCCTTTTGCAACACAGTCACCGGGCTCTCCCATCAGCCCTGATGGGAAGATCCTTTCACAGAAAGGACTATTTTGTGCAGACAGACAGATCCTTATTGCAGGGGGAACAGCCCCAAGGGCAGGAGGGCACGGCCACCTGGGGGAAAACTGGGAATAAATGGCACCTCTGTGTCCCCCTGCTCCAGTGGCACCTCTGTGTCCCCCTGCTCCAGTGGCACCTCTGTGTCCCCCTGCTCCCTGCTGCTGTTGGGAGGGACAAGCTCCATCCCATCCCAACCCCAACCCCACTGCTCCCCCCAGCTCTGGGCGCAGGATCCTGGGATGGGGCTGCCCTCTCCCCATTTCTCAGCAGTGTTGAGCATCTCTTTACACGTTTTATCCCATTTTTCCCCTCCAGCTCTGTGTTTCTGCAGGGTCAGGGTCCCATGGAGAGCACCCAGAGGCTGGGAGAGGTGGGAGAAAGAGGCTGGGGATGAATTTGGGGAATTTTCCTGCCCGTGCCAGCATGGAAACTCACACTGCCGGTGCACACGCTGCAAACCCAGCTGTGGATGGGGGCTGGACTCAAATGTTATCCCAGCACCCAAAGAGAGGGTTTTGGGGTATTTGGTGGGGTGTTCCCCAAACCAGAGTGGGGCAGAGAGCCCTGAGCCCCAGCAGCATCCCTCCAGCTGCCCTGTGTGGATTTAGGGAGATGAGGATGCTTTAGGGAGCAGCATCCTGCCCTGCCAGCATTGGATATTTTCCCATAAAACCCCTCAGGCAGGGCCAGATCAAGCTCTGGGGTGGGGGCACGGTGCCAGTGCCACAGTCCCACATTCCCACAGCAGCTCTCCCATGTCCCAACATCCCAAGAGATTTATTTTTTTGTTTTTTGCACTGTGCCTATAGCTACTCTTCATTTCTTTTGGTTCCAGCTTCCATTTCTCAGCTCCCTCCCCCAACATTTCTTACAAAAATAAGATTGTGCTTATTTATAAAATAATTATTTTTTCTTTTTTTGGTTTGGTTTTTTAAGAAAAGCTTCCAGTTAAAAAAGAAAAAAAAAAGAAAAGGTGATGTATCAAAATATGGCAAAACTTTGGCTGTCAATGGCTAAACTCTAATTAAAAATATCCACTACAAAGGCGTTGTGCTGTGATAATTAACTCTGCAATAGTCAAATATTCCACCTGGGCTGTCTGCCTTCCCTGGGACACACTCAGAAACCACCCCTGGATTTGCCTAGCACGTCACCATCATCCTCTGGCAGAATTATTCCAGCTGTAAGACACCTAAGGATGCACGAGAAGCCTTGGGAAAAGAGAAGGGAGATGCAGTGGGAAGAGCCACACGGACAAGGCAAGGATGCACATTCTCCTCTGGAGGAAAGTCTGTTTTCTCACCTTAGTAGTGCTTAGGAAAAAAAAATAGGATTGTTGATAGAGTTCATGAAAGGAGAGAGGCAGATCTTTGTATAAAAGGTGTTTCAGAGCAGGAGTAAAATGCAAATGGGTCTGTAAGATCCAGACATATATAAACATACATACCTTGATATATTTATATATGTATTCTCTAGACAGTCAATGTTTGGAATGCATTATTGCATTATCCTTATAGAGGATTTATTTTTTTTCCATCCTGCTTTGCTTTCTTTTTCTGGGGAGGGTGAGCTCTTTTTTTTTTTTTTTTTTTTGGTTTTGGGGTTTTGCTCTCAAAAAAAAAAAAAAAGAAATGAAAAAAAAAAAAAAAGAGAAAAATATAAAAACAAGTTGCAAATGGCTCTGAGAGCTTCCAGCCATCATCCACCTGGCTGGATTGCTGTGGCCTGACCTCCAGCACGCGTTTTTGGAAAAACTGGGATCATGCTCTGCCCCAGGAGCTGCTGGCCACGCCTTCCTCCACGGAACATCACCAGGCCTGGAGATCCCTGGCTGGTTATTGCTTGATTCTCCCTTCCCATACTGGCCTTTAGGGTTATTTACATTTCTTTGGCTTGGCTTGAACACGACAGTCTGGCACTTTCCAGCCACCCCAGAGTCACCTGGGGGCAAGGAGGGGGGAGAGAGGCCACAGGTGAGCTTCTGCCAGCTCCAGCGGAGCTGTGCTCCTGCCAGTCGGAATAAGACAACTTGTGTTTGGCACAAACTCCTCGGGAATCCACCCCGTGCTGGGGATCCCCACCCTGCCCCTCCTCCAGCAGGGGCAAGGTCTCCAGCGTGGTCTGCAGGGAGCAGGGCAGGGCTGGGGCGAGGCGGCGGCGGAGCCTCCCCACGCTCAGACCACGAACTCGGGCACCTCGTCGTGGGTCAGATCCAAGGAGAAGTATTTGCTGGTTCTTTTCACGGGGAAGGCGTCCTGGATGTTGATGCACTGCTGGGCCAGGCAGCCGTTGCAGTAGAGCCCGTCCTCGTCCAGGCCGTGGGCGCAGCCGAAGGTGAAGCTCTGCGCCGTGTCCTGGCACAGGTTGGCCAACTGCAAGAAGTCCTTCTGGTAGAGCCGGATGTCATCCAGGCTCAGGCTGTGCCGGTCTGTCGACGTCTTGGGCTTCCTGCACGTGGTCTGGGAAAAGCCAAGAGGAGGGTCAGGATCTGGCAGGGAGCCCGCAGGGGTCGGGGAATGCCAAAGCTCCCGCCCCACGTACCTGGGGCAAGGAGTCGGTGCTCTGCCCCCGCAGCTTCACCACCGTCTCCGAGGAGCTGGAGGTGGAGGAGCTGATCTCCTTCACGATGAGTCCTGCACAAAGGAGGGCGCCAAGGTTATTTTGGGGCGGCTGAGCTCTCCTGGGATCCACTCCTGCTGCCCACGGGGACAAAGGCTCCCTCAGCGCAATGAGGCGCCTCCAGCCCAACAGCTCCGCGGGATTTGCAGGGGAAGCAGGACGAGGGAAGAGATGGGAGTCTTGACTCCATGTTTCAGAAGGCTGATTTATTATATTATGATCTATATTATATTAAAAATGCTATATATTATATCAATTATATAACATATCATATTATTTATTATTATCTATATTATATAAAAAAGTGATATATTAATTGTATTATATAAAACATCATTTATTATATTATCATATATTATATTAAAATGCTATATATCATATTAATTATATTATATATCATATTATTTATTATATTACTATATATATTATATTAAAATGCTATATATTATAATAATTATATATTATATTATAATATATTATTTATTATATGATGATATATAATATCAAAAATGCGATAGTTTAATTATATTATATATCATATTATTTATTATATTATTATATATTACATTAAAATGCTATATATTATATTAATTATACATAATATTATTTATTATACATATTATATATTATATTAAAATGCTATATATTATATTAATTATATTATATATTATATTATTTATTATATGATGATATATAATATCAAAAATGCGATATACTAATTATATAATATATCATATTATTTATTATATAATTATATATTATATTAAAATGCTATATATTATATTATATTATATATAATATTATTTATTAAATTAGTATATATATTATGTTAAAATGCTATATATTATATTAATTATATTATATATAATACTATTTATTATATTATTATATATATTATATTTAAATGGTATATTAAAACTGTACTAAAAAGAATAGAAATCAAGGATTCATCAGAAAGCTAGGCAAGAATAAAAAAGAATAAATAATAAAATTTTGTGACTCTCAGAGAGTCCAACGCAGTTGCATCTGTGATTGGTCACTAATTAGAAGCAATTATCATGGACCAGTCACAGATGCAGCTGTTGCATTCCACAGCAGCAGACAGTTATTGTTTACATTTCTTTCCTGAGGCTTCTCAGCTTCTCAGGAAAAGAAAATCCTGGCAAAGGATTCTCATAAAATATCGTAACAACACAGCTCCACTTGCAAACAGCGTCGCCAACAAAGCATCCCAAATGTGCCCCAAAGTGGCACCCAAAGCTGTCCCCAGGGAGCCTGGCATCCCCAAAGACCTCCCAGTAGCTGCCAGCTCAGAGCTGCGAGTGACTTTCTGGGTGCAGGCACAGCTCCAGACAAGATCATGGAGGCCAAGTGTTCCCCAGCACTGCCAAGGCCACCACTGCCCCATGTCCCCAAGTGCCACATCCACACGGATTGTAAATCCCTCCAGGGATGGGGACTCCACCACTGCCCTGGGCAGCTTGGCCAGGGCTGGACAAACCTTTCCGCGAAGAAATTTTTCTCAATGTCCAATCCACACCTCCCCTGGCACAACGTGAGAGAGGTTCCTCTTTTCTTTACCCCATCTCTCCTTCAACCCATTGGGTGACCAGTTTTTCCCAGCATCCCAAACAGACACCTCGGGCTAACTCTGCTCTGCCAAACACCAATAAAAACACGGAATGACCAGGCTTGGAAGGGACCTTAAAGACCATCTCATGCCAGCTCCCAAAGGCGTGACTCGCACCGGGGGATTGGGAGGAGAAGCAGCCACCACCTTACCCGAGTGCCCGTTGAACTTGCGGGACAGCAGCATGTCCTCGGTGATGTAGACGCACATGTCGGGGCTCACCTCCATCTCCCCAGCCTGCTCCAGCTCCCGGGGGTCATCCACCAGCATCTCAATTTCTGCAGGACACCAGCAGACAGCACAAGTCAGCCGTGCCCCTTCAGAACACCCTCCAAGCCCAGGGCCTGGACAGCCCACGGCGGCGCCTCACCGTCGTCCTGGGAATCCTCCTCCAGCCGGTCCTTCCCGCCGCTCTCCACGCCCGAGGTGTGGGAGCTGCCGTGGCTGGTCATGGAGCTGCAGGTCTTCAGCTTGCGGTGGGCGCCGGCGAAGCCGTCCTCGGGCCCCATCTCCCGGGCTTTGGGGTCGGCCTCGATGCCGGAGGTGTGGGAGCTGCTGTGGGAGGCGGTGGAGTGCCGGGAGAGCCGCTTGTGCCGGATGCTGCCGGCGCTGCTGCCGCTGGCGCGCGAGCGCTTCTCCAGCTGCTCCATGTCCAGGTCCAGCGTGTCGCTGATGTAGGATTCCCGGTACTGCTTCTTCTCTGCAGGGGGGGCACGGAATCAGAGTGATTCCCACAACCCCCCCCCAGGGCAAACTGGACCCTCTGGAAGGGCATGGGTGTGCTGGCACACAGAGGAATTGTCACCCGAGCCCTGGCACAGCTGGAGATGGCTCTGTCCCAGTGGCGTCAGGGAAGGCGGGGCAGGAGATCCAAAGCTCCTGTGCTGGGCTGTTCCTCCAAGAGAGGAGGAGGAGGGAGAAGGGGAGGAGGAAGAGATGTCGTGGAAGAAGAGAAAGAAGACAGAAAATAAGGAGGAGCAGGAAAAGAAGAAAATAAATGAGGAGGAAGATGAGGATGAGAAGGAAGAAGATGAGAAGGAAGAAGATGAGGATGAGAAGGAAGAAGATGAAACAAGGCGGAAGAAGATGATGAGTAGGAGAAGCAAGACAATGAAACAAGTGGAAGAAGATGAGGAGGAGGAGGATGATGAAACAAGGTGTAAGAAGAGGAGGAGGAAGAAGAGGAGAGGAAAGAGGAGAATAGGGAAGAGAAAGGAAGATGTGAAGGGGAAAGACGAGAAAGGAGCAGGAAGAGAAGGAGGGAGAGGAAGAGAAGGAAGAGGAGGAGGAAGAGAAACAGGAAGAGAAGGAAGAGGAGGAAGAAAACAAGAGCAGAGTGGGATGAAGATAAGAATGAGGAAGAAGATGAGAAGGATGGTGAGGACGAGGGAAACAAGAAGAGGAGGATAGAGGAGGATGAAGATGAGAACAAGGAAGAAGATGAAGAGGGCAAGGAAGAAAAAGAAGAAAAAGATAAGAAAGAGGAAGAAGTTGAGGCAGATGAGGAGGATGAAGAGGAGTACGACAAGAACAAATAAGAAAAGGAGAAAGAGGGGAAAGAGAAAGATGAGGAAGAGAAAGAGAAGATGAGGAGAGGAAAGAAGAGGAAGAAGACCTTATGCTTTCACAAGGACGAGAGACACTGGGAAACCTGTGCTGAGGCAGAACCAGGACACCGGGTGAGCAGCAGGGCTCGCACCCATCCCTAAGCAGAAGAACCAGGAGCTCTTACAGGTGCGAACACCCCGGGGGAGCCTGTCCTGGCGGGACTGGGGCCTGGAGCACCTACCCTCGTTCTCCTCCAGCCTGCGGACCTGGCGCAGCACGGGCTGCAGGTTCATGTAGAGCCGGTGGCTGCTGCTCAGCAGCTGCAGGAGGTGGCGCGAGCGCAGCGGGCAGCCCGTGTAGTAGATGAGCTTCCGCGCCGAGGGCAGCCCGTCCGGCAGGATCTCGAACTTCTTGCCCTGCGTGGGACAAGGGAGGGGTCAGCCCCGAAGAGGAGGAGGCTCCGGCTCTCACCCAGCCCTGCTGCAGCTCCTCAGTAACGCCATGGGTTGTCACCACCTCCAGGTCGGTGTCCCATGCCCACATCCTCGCCCAGGAGATGCCCTGCCTGGGGATCGTGGAATCACTGAGGGTTTGGGGTGGAAGGGGCTTGGAAGACCACCTAGTGCAACCCCTTTCCACCTTCCACTATCCCAGGCTGCTCCAAGCCCTGTCCAGCTTGGCCTTAGAAACTTCCAGGGATCCAGGGGCAGCCACAGCTTCTCTGGGCACCCTGGGCCAGGGCCTCACCACACTCATAGGGAAAAATTTCTTCCCAATCTCCCATCCATCCCTGCCCTCTGGCACTGGGAGCCATTCCCTGTGTCCTGTCTCTCCATGCCTTGTCCCCAGTCCCTCTCCAGCTCTCCTGGAGCCCCCTCAGGCCCTGCCAGGGGCTCTGAGCTCTCCCTGGAGCCTTCTCCTCTCCAGGTGAGCACCCCCAGCTCTCCCAGCCTGGCTCCATAGGAAATGGTGCTCCAGCCCAGGGAGCATCTCCGTGGCCTTCTGTGGAGCTGCTCCAAGAGCTCCATGTCCCTCCTGTATTGAGGACCCCGGAGCTGGAAGCAGTGCTCCAGGTGGAGATGGTGGCACTCACCACAAACACCAGTTTCCCCACGTTTGTCCACGGGAAGTCGTAGAGCAGCTGCTTTTCCTCATCCAGGTTCTGCAAAAAGAGGAGAGGGAGCCATGGCTGAGGATTCAGGCAGGGGCATGGAGCTGAGCTGAGGCATCACCTTCACTACCTACCTGGAAAATCTGGATGCCCCGTGTTGTCAGCCCCAGAGTCAGGGAGGCCTCCACTTCCCTTTTGTCCTAAGGGGGAAAAAATGCTCTTAAATACACAATTGGCAGCATGAAGTGGTCAAATCTACCCCACCTCAGCCCACAATCACCCCAGTCACCATTCTATGATTAATGTGCCAAATTAAAAATGGAAAGCGACTTTGGACACAGGCAGAGTGTGGCAGGATAAGGGGGAATGCTTTTGAACTGAAAGAGAAGAGATTTAGATTAGATGTGAGGAAGAAATTATCCCTGTGAAGGCCAGGATGCACAGAGAAGCTGTGGCTGTCCCTGGAACCCTGGAAGTGTCCAAGGCCAGGTTGAAGCACCCTGGGACAGTGGGAGGTGTCCCTGCCCATGGCATGGGTGGCACTGGATGAGCTTTAAGCTCCTTCCCAACCCAAACCATTCTGGGATTCAATTAAAACACCCCACGCTCTCCCAGCTTTGTTCCCAGGAGAGAAAAAAACAGCATTTATTTCTCAGGGAGGGCATCCCCAAAATTCAGATCCCAACAGCCACAGGGCCAGGGCTCACCTTGTACAACCTGTAGTAGTGCACGGCCACGTCGTCCAGCCTGACGGCCTCCTTGATGTACTTGAGATGGGCTTCTGAGGCTGTCAGGGCAAACTGGTCCTTGTGCATGTTGGGGACGTGCTTCAGGATGTAATCCTTGCCCCTCTTGGCTACCACCTGTTGGGAGGGGGAGAGAAGCTTGTCCAGCTGCCCCGTGCTGGCTCCTGGCAGTGGTGGTTTCAAGGGAAAAGGGCAAATTGGAGCTTTGTTCTAGACACCTCGAAGCAAAAATAAAATAATTACAGCAGCCAGTGACTTCTTGGCAGCAGGATTTCCTGCTGGGAATTGTGCTCCGTGGCCATTCCATGGTGACAGCTGTGCTGGGGCAGGGAGAGTCACACATGGGCTCCCTGTGTGGCTGGGGACACGGGCCCAGGGCCACCACTCCTCAGTGACATGTGTGAAAAAAGGAGAAGTGGGCAGATTTTGGGACAAAACCAAGAAAAGAGATTGGGAAGGAGAAGAAAAGGCACCAGGGAGAGCTTTGAGCACCTGAAGGGGCTCCAGGAGAGCTGCAGAGGGACTTGGGACAAGGGATGGAGGGACAGGACACAGGGAATGGCTTCCCACTGCCAGAGGGCAGGGATGGGTGGGATTTTGGGAAGAAACCCTTCCCTGTGAGGGTGGTGGAGTGCTGGCACAGGGTGCCCAGAGAAGCTGTGGCTGCCCCTGGATCCCTGGCAGTGCCCAAGGCCAGGCTGGACAGAGCTTGGAAACATCCTGGGACAGTGGAAGGGTCCCTGCCCATGGCAGGAGGTGGAACTGGATGAGCTTTAAGATCCTTCCAACCCAAACCATTCTGGGATCCTGTGCCACCAGTCCCCAAAGGGAACTGATGCTAGTGGGGCAATGCCCACAGAGAATCCCCCAGGAGCATCCCTGCAGCTCACAGGGAATTCCCCAGCAGCCCCAACCCGCAGCTATTCCACCCCCACACCTCATTTATACCCAGGATGCAGCCAGAGGGCTCTGAGCAGCCCAGAGCAGGGGGCACAGCAGGATGCCTTACCCAGGCAGGGAAATAAGCCTCGGGCTCAAAGTATTTCCCGTAGTGCTTGTTCCTCTTGAAGTCTCCCAGGTCGGCTTGGAGGGCAAAGGCAGTGAGCAGGAAATAGGCTTCTTCCCTCAGCACACACTGGGAGTGCAGCACCTGCTTCCTCAGGTGCCAGTAGTAGTAGTACCGAGCTGTCCTGTCACTGGGGAGGGGACAAGGGACACAGGGAGGAGTCAGCAGCCAGGGGACACCCGCTGGGAAGCCCACAGGGAGGGCTCACCGAAGGGTTTTGCTCACTCTTCCCTATTTGTTGAAATTCTGCAAATGCACAGGTGCTTCACCAGCCAGCTGGAGCAACCCCCTCAAAACGTCTGTGCAGGTGCCACTGTGTCCCCAAAGCCCTGGACACCATTTTAGCCCCAAAGCAGGAGCTGCAGCTCCCACCCAGCCGTGGGTAAGTTCAAATCAGGCCGTGCTAAACCCCTAAACACATCACCCCCTGTGGCATTCACATCTCCTGGAAAAATCCCTTCACCCAGGATTTTGCTCCTGGGAAGCTGAGAAGCCTCAGAGAAAAGGAAAGCAATAATTATCTGATTTGCTTCTCCTGTGTTGTGCTCGTGTGGAATGTGTTTGGAGATTGTTCACCCACAGGTGATTGTTTCATTGGTTTCTGTGAGTTGTTTTCACTCTTTGGCCAATCAGGGCCAAGCTGTGTCAGGCTCTGGAGAGAGTCACGAGTTTCATTATTATCTTTTGAGCCTTCTGTGAATATCCTTTCTGTATTCTTTAGTGCAGTTTAGCATTCTTTAATATAATATAGTATTATAAAACAATAAATGAGCCTTCTGAGAGCACAGAGTCAGATTCATCATTCCTGCCTTCATCTGGGGGCAACCCGAATACAACAATCCCCACCCCCCAAAAGGCTTTGTCTGGGGGCAATGTCCCCACCTGCCCCTGTGGGAAACCGCTCAGCACCCAGCCACGCCCAGCCCCAGCTTTTGGGAGGGCTCAGCCCCCCAGAGGTGCCCGGGCAGGGGGCACGCCCTACCTGATGAGCCGCCCGTTCTCCACGTAGTACTGCACTCGGAAGTGGATGATCATGGGGGGGCCAAACTGGTCGATGCCCTGGAATGGAGGAGGTTTTCAGGCATCTCCTGAGGATCCCAGCATCACACCCCACCCCTCACCTCATCTCTCTGGGGTCAGGTCTGTCACAGCCACCCCTTGCCCCCCCACGGCACTGATGGCATTTTTGTTCCTCAGTTAAGAGTTTGGTGCCCATTTTTCCACATAAAATGCAGGAAAAGAGGGGGATTTGGATTTTTAAAGGCTGGGTGTGACAAGCCCAGGAGTTCTGCAACACTTCACTGCTGCTCTCCCTCTCCCAGACCATCATCCACCAGCACTCAAGCCTGGACACCACCCCCTCAGCACAGAAAGAATGAAAAGGTGCTTTGGGGAGCAAAAACCCAAATTGATTTTAGAATTTGAAAGAAGGGACCTCAAAAATTCTGCTGAAGGATAAAGGAGGAAAAGAAAAATCAGAGAAAAAAAAACCCCAGAGCTCCAGGGATGGAGCGTGGAGGACACACCCCCAGCTGGGGCACATGGTGACACTCAGCGTGCCAACCCCAGGGCTGTGATTTTGCACATCCATCCCCCAGCCCCACACTGACCAAATGCCCCCCCCACCCCTTGGCAGCATTCCCGGGTCCTGGGAGTGACCTGCGACGGGGACAGAGGTGGCCTTACTGCCGTCAGCTCTCCATGCAAGACCTCACCGCTGACCTTGCTGGCCTCCTTCTTCCACTCCTTGGGGCAGTACTTGTAGAGTTTCTGGGCCAGGTCCATGTACACATGCTCATTGTCTGCAAGGGACAGAGGTGGCATCAGCGTCCCCAGTGTCCCCAGCCTCCCACCGTGACCCCTTAGTGAGGGGGGATGGGGAATTGTGACCTCCTGGTCACCAAGAGTGGTAATTTTCACACTTAAGCCCCTGACTTACTCTGGATGACGCTGAGCCCGAAGAGGTGACAATCCTTCAGCCTCAGGAGGTCACACACCTGCACCAGTAACTCTTGGCACAAAATCTTCACCTGTTAAAAAAACCCTTAAATGAGCCCTGGATGCGTCTGTGCCCACCAAACCCCTGAGCAGGACCCCGGGCAGGATGGGGGTGACAGGATGGGCTGAGGGGCTCAAAAGCCTGGACCAGAGCTCTGCCAGGGGCGGGATGCTCAGAGAACCACGAGGCAGCTCGAGGTGGGGGAGGAACCCAGCACTGGGGAGATGTTTTGGGGGCAGAAATCAGAACATTCACAGTCTCATTCCACCCCACGGACACCTTCCACCATCCCAGGTTGCTCCAAGCCCATCCAACCTGGCTTTGGACACTTCCAGGGATCCAGGGGCAGCCACAGCTTCTCTGGGAAACCTCTGCCAGGGCCTGCCCACCCTCCTAGGCAAGGATTTATTCCTATTATCTAATCTAAATCTTTCCTCTTCAAGTTTAAAACCATTCCCCTTATCCTATCATTATCCACCTCTTTCCAAACCTCTCTCCATCTTTTTTTTTTAATAAGCTCCCTTTAAGTCCTGAAAGGAATTTCAACATTTTCCTGACTCAAAAGCAACATTGGGTGGGGGCGAATTAACAAAAAAAAACAAAAACAAGGAGTGGGGAAATGTAACATTCAATGCTCCATCCCAGTCAGAGCCAAAGCCCCTCCTGTTTGTTGCCCGGGCTAGAGGAGGCTGAAGAGCCATCCAGAAGGGATTAGTGGAGTGATGGGGCTCGTGCCATGCCAAGCAGCAGGTCACCCTCCCCAAACCCCGCTGCTGCCAGCATCACATCCATCAAGGAGACCCAGGAGAGCGTGAAACACCACTGCAACCTCCAGGGGAATAACTCGTGTGCATTTCCCCAGCAGGGCGAGGCCAGGCAGGCTCCAAAGGAAACCCAGGGCGTGCAAACACAACCCCGGGGGGGATGAGGGAAATGCCAGGCTCGGGAGGGGGCGTTCCTTACGTTGATGATGATGTTGAGGGAGTCGTCGTTGGGGAGGAAGATGCACACGCTGCGCCGGTCCTGCATGACTCTGTTGTTGTGGAAAGGCAGCTTGTTCATCGTGCTCTGGGCAGGGGGCTCAGGGTGGCTGCTGGGGGGCACCTCACCGGCGGGCCGGGGCGGCCTCGGGCTCCGCGGGTGCCATCCCTGCGGGAAAAAAGGGGGATGAGCCCTGGGCACGGCGCCCTCAGCTCCCCAGCTGCACCCCCCATCCTTCCCACCCACCAGTGTGTCCCCACACGGTGTGGGCTCATGGTTGGGGTGTCCCCCAAAAACTCTGGGCACATCCCACCGCAGCCACCCCACCACAGCCAACCCCATGGTTTTAGGACCAGCCCCAAAAACCTGAGTCAGCAGTTTGATTCTCCCGGCTGGGGTTCAGGAAAACCTCAGGAAAGGCTTTTCTGGCATAATTAAAATAAATGGAAGTTTATCCACTGGGAAGAACCCGGATGGGGCAGCAAGGAGCGGCGCTGGAAGCGGGAGGTTTCCCTGCCAGCCATGGAAAGGCAAGGAAATGCTGTGGGGTCTCCTGAGAGGATCCCCACATCCCTTCCAACATCCTTCCCCCCAGTTCTGGCTCTTCACTGGGGTGAAATAAAACAATCCAAGCACCAGCAGGGATTTGCAGGTCGGAATTGCCGTTCAGAGCCAACAAATACATCCTAATGCTGACCCCAGGAAATTCTCATTGCCGAGGGTGAATATTCCCAAAGCACTTTTCACCCCACCATCCACGAGAACACGAATTCCCACGTGACACCACGAGGAAGGACTTTAAACTCTGACCCAGTTCAGCCTTTTCCTAGCCCAGATTCACGCTGGCACCCGGACAGCAGAGCGTCTCCCTTGTCACCAAATATTTGCTTTGGTCTAAATGGAAGCGCCTTTGGCTTCCGAAAGCCTGGAATTCCTGCAGCAGCTCGGGCAAAAGTGCCCTGAGGTGACTTTTGTTGGTGGTTCCTGGGGTTTCGCAGAAGTTGGGAAATCTGGAGGCGATGCTTTCCCATGGCCAGGGCACTCCGGGACTGCGGCGCGGAGGCCGTGTCCGTGTGTCGCGGATTCTGCATTTCAAACGTGCACTGCATCCATGCCCTGCACTCGTGCCTTGGGATGGTGCATTGCGGCCACGTGTTGCACCCATGCATTGCATGCCTGCATCCTGGCCATGCATTGCACCTGCACGTTGCAGCCATGCATCACGGTGGTACATGATGGATTCTCTGCGCTGCATCTGCGTGCATCATGGCCCTCCACTGCATCCATGCATTGTGGCAACCATGCATTGAGCTGGAACATCGTGGCACCAATGCACTGCACCTGTGCATTGCAGCACTGCAGTGTGGCATCCATGCATTGAGCTGGAACCTCACGGCATCCATGCATTGCATCCGTGGCCATGCATTGCACCTGTGCGTTGTGGCATCCATGCATTGAGCTGGAACATCGTGGCGCCAATGCATTGCATCTGTGCAGCACAGATGTGCAACCTGGCTATGCATTGCACCTACACATTGCATCCATGTGTTGTGGCACCCGTGCATTGAGTCGGAACATCGCGGCACCAATGCATTGCACCTGTGCATTGCAGCACTGCAGTGTGGCATCCATAAATTGTGTTGGCACCTCATGGCATCCATTCATTGCATCCGTGCAGCACAGATGTGCAACCTGGCCACGCATTGCACCTACACATTGCATCCATGTGTTGTGGCACCCGTGCATTGAGTCGGAACATCGCGGCACCAATGCATTGCACCTGTGCATTGCAGCACTGCAGTGCGGCATTCATGCATTGAGCTGGAACCTCATGGCATCCATGCATTGCATCCGTGGCCATGCATTGCACCTGCGCGTTGTGGCATCCATGCGTTGAGCTGGAACCTCATGGCACCAAGGCACTGCATCCGTGCAGCACAGACGTGCAACCATGCATTGCACCTACGCATTGCACCCATGCATTTTGGCACCCATGCATTGAGCTGGAGCACTATGGTATCCCTGCAGTGCATCTGTGCATGGCAGCACTGCACTGTGGCATCCACAAATTGTGCTGGAATCTCACGGTATCCATGCATTGCATCCCTGCACAAACCACAGCTCTGCACCGTGGCCGTGCCTGGCGCCTCTCCACGGTCCCCACGCTCTGGGGCCGTGCCCGGCCGTGGCTGATCCAGGTTGGTTCCAGGGCTGAAGGAATTTGGCACGTCCTGGCCCGGCAGCTCCCGGGCACTGGCATGATGTGGCTTGTGCAGGCTGGGCTGGGGAGGGGCCACGTGCCCAGCAAAGCAGCCGTGTCCCGGGGCTCCTGCAGCACCCTCCGTGTCCTGCTCCCACCCACAGGCTCCTCAAGTCCCAGGGGTGCACAAAAGCTTCTTCCCATGGCAGCTCCGGGGGTGCAGCCAGCTCGAAATTCCAGCCATGGGCAGCACTCACTGCTGAGCTACTGGAGAATCCATCACTGGGATTCTCTCCCTCACATGGGCAGGAACACCTTCCACCGTCCCAGGGTGCTCCAAATCCTGTCCAACATGGAAAACTTCCAAGGATGGGGCAGCCTGAGCTCCTCTGGGCAGCCTGTGCCAGGGCCTCTCCTCCCTCAGAGCCAAGAATTCCTTCCCAATATCCCATCTAACCCTGTCCTCTGCCAGTTTAAAACCACTCCCTCTTGTCCTGTCACTCTCTGGCATTCTGGGGCTGTTCATCCCCACACCAGTCACTGCATTTCCTCCTCCTCCCGCAGCCTGGATTGATCCCAGAGCACCAGGGATTAAACCACACGAGCTGGCGTCAGCAGAGCATGGACACGGGAGAGGGAAAAAACCACCCAACCCCAATCCATGTATTTTGGTATTCATCTAGAAAACATCCCAGCTCCTGCTGCTGAATGGGAACATTCCATCAGCCCACCACACAGGGATGGTCCCTACAGAGATTCCCTCAGCTCCAGGTGCTTCCTGGGGGCTCTGTGAGCCCTGGGAGCTGCAGGGATTCAGCAGGGGACACACAAAGCCCTTTCCTAGGGTGCTGTGCCTGCAGCAGCCCCAGCCAGACGCCGGGAAATTCTTTCCAAGCATCTGCTGCTCGTTCCCACAATGTCGGCTTTGATTCCCTGGGACCCCGTGCCGCTGCCCTCGCCGAGTCACTGCTGCTCCAGAGGAAACGCTGGTAGGAGGCACAAACATGGAAGCATGGAATGGTTTGGGTTGGAAAGGACCTTTAAAGATCTAGCCCAACCTTCCTGAGTCCAAGCTGGAAAGATCCTGGATTGGAGGGAGAGCCCCCCTGGATTGCCCCACAGCACAGGGGCTGACGCAGATCACCCCACACTCCAAGCAGGAACCTCCACCTTGGGCAGTCTTCCAAAGGGTTTTCCATTCAAAGTCAGCTGGAAAAAACACTGGGAATGAGGACTTGGGCATGGATCAGCAGAGTGAGGAGATCCAGGTCCTCCAGCCACGTTTTCCCTGCTTTTCCCTGTTTTTCCCTGAGGAAAAGAGCATCAAAACTCCATAGGAAGGCACTGCAAACTGCTCGTGACTCCAGAGCCGAGAAAATTCCTCGATCCACTGTGTTTTCCAGGCCCAGGCTGCTGGAATATTGTCTCCCTCCCTGGTGTTGATGCCATGGGATAAATCCTGTCACAAAGCTCCGCTGCAAAGAAAACATCCCACAAAAAAAACGGGGAAAAGCAGCCGGGGCTGGCGCTGCTGACTCGGCGAGGGATTTGTTCATCCCGGGGTCCTGCAAACACATCCGAGGGCAGGCAGAGCCTGGGACGGGTTCAGATGGAGGTGCTGGAGCAGGATCTCGTCAGAAATAGAAATGTGGATGTAATTCCAGGGTGGGGATTGGACATGGTTTGAACTTGCTGGCTGAGGTGGGGTTTTCTTCCAGATTCGGTGCGTGTGAAGCGAGGCTGGGTGGATGGGCAGCGTTTTTCCCTCTCCGTGGATTTAAATGGATTTAAAAGAAGTGGATGAGTCTCCATCCTCGTGGGTTTGGGTCAGGTTTGTCCCTCTGCGGTACCCACCAGACATCCCGGTGCCCCCCATTCAATCCAGCCTCCAGGCAGATCCTGTCCATTTCTCCATCAACCAAATCCATCCCTCCTTGCCAAAACACCCACTTTTCAAAAAAACTGCAGCCTTATCAGACATTGCCATCCCTGGAGGAATTCAACAACTGCCTGGCTGTGGCACTTGGGGACATGGCTTAGTGCCGGGAGAACGGCTGATTACAATCCTAGAGGTCTTTTCCAACCTAAATAACTCCACGATTCCCTGATGTAACCCACCTCCAGGCTTTTGTTCCAGCCCTCCTGAGGCACCCCAGGGACGAGGGAAAGGATCCAGCCCAGGACCCACCCGTAGGCAGGGGCCATCCCGCAGCCAGAGGCTGCCCGGAGCGCGGGGCGAGATGGGAAGGTGAATTCACGGGGCAGGAATTTCTTGTTTTGAAGAGTCTGGAGTGGGTCTCACCCCACATCACAGGCACAGGTATGCACAGAGCTGTTATTACAAGTTTTAGGGCCGTCCCTTAATGCAGCTTCTCCGAACCCAGAACCCAGCTTAATTCCTGCTTGCGGTTGCCCCGTAATTAAAATCGTCTCCAATTCTTCATGAACTCAACAGTTTCCTCCTAATGAAGGGAGGCAGATGAAAGAGACCTTCACTGGGAAAAAGGACTCGGTTATAAATATTCCATTACTTCATCCACCACAAAAGCTATTTGGATGCTGGAAACTCAGCCTGGGCAAACTCAGCCCCCAACAGCCTCAGCAGATGCCCCCGAGTGCTGGGGGTATCCAAAACGCCTCTCCAAGGAAAATTCCTCCAGGAGCTCGCTTGTCTCCACCTCTTCAACATTCTTCCTCATCCTCCTCCCCCTTGGCTACTGCAGTGGGACAGCAGCAACGAGCAGGAATGGCTGGGCCATGTGGATCATCCTAAAAATGGGATGATGTCCCCTCCTGCTGGGGATGAGCCCCATGGGACATCACATTCCGTGGGGAAACACGGGCTGAGCCACGGCAGCTCAGGAAGCTGCTGCCCTGCCTATCTTGCATGCACAGAGCAGAACCCAGCCAGGAAGTGCTGATTTTCCATCCAGCCCGCAGCAGAGCCACCCCAGGCCTCTCCACTCCCTGACTTTGGAGCACTAAAATATAAATAAAGCGTCCCTGCCTCCGCCAGGGATGGACACAGAGATGGATTTCTCCTGGCAAGGGCTCCAGGGAGGGAGGGACAGCGCCTGCTCTTCCTCCTCCTTCCTCTGCTCCAGAACCAGCCCCTTCCATCAGATTTCCTTCCAGGAAACTTTGCCTGAGCCTTTGGGATTAGAACAATATCAGGACTGGGTTGTGCTCAGGGCAGCCCAGCTCCCCCATCCAGCTCCAGAGCCTGTCCCATGGCATTCCCAGGCATTTCAGGAACCATCCCCAAGCACCAAGAAGCCCAAAGCTGCCAGAGCTCTGATCCCACTCCCAGGATGACAGGCATCACTCCCAAGGCTGCACACGGATGTGGAGCACTGCCTTTGCTCCCCTCCCCGTGGGCAGGCTGCAGCCCACACCAGCAGCAGCTGCCATAAATCCCTTGGGATTTGGCTGCGGGATCCCTGGACCACAAAGCAGCCCCAAGGGCCAGAGTCACCATCCCAAATCCCTGCGCCACAGAAAGCACCGCCCTGAGTCTCCAAACCACGGAGCTCCCTATTTAGAAATTAAAGTCATATTTTAAATGTAATTAATAATATAATATTAAATAATTAATAACGCAACGTAAATATTAATATTAATAATATGCAATGATGAATGTTTATGTTATTTTCTATAACAACACACCCCCTAGATGCTCTGACCCTGGGCAAACCCTTCCTTCCCAGTAGGAGGCACTTTTGGGGAGCCCCATTCCCAAAATCCCACTCACAGGCTCCTCTACGTGGCATTGGTGCCCAAACCCATTCCCACTCCGGGGAATGCGCCACACTTGCTGCACACAGCGGGGAAAAACGGGATGCAAAGTGCTCTGCAGACACACAAGAACCCAAAACCCAGCTCCATTTTATGCCAAAAATTCAAATCCATGCCTGGACTATCCGGAGCTCCTGCTGCCCTCTGAGGCGTCCTCGCCTCCGGCTCCAAATCCAGCAAAACAAAGCCAAACCAAGTTCCTGATTTTTTTAACCCTGGGGCGGGCAGAGGGAGATTTGTCTTCCCTCAGCAGCGCCGCTCTCCAGTTTTCCAGCTGGGAAAGCTCCTCAGCCACGCCGCAGCCTCCGTCAACTTCCCTGCTCCGGCCACAGTCGGGGAAAGCTTTTTGGGAAAAATATCCTAAGCCCACTTTTCAGTCAAGGAGGGGAAAAAAGCAGTATAAAACTCAATGAAAGAGCAGGCAGATATTTTAACCAGCGCCATGGTTTGTATACTCCATCTGGAGTCCAAAGGCTGCCGGGTTTTTTTTTTAGCAGGAGGGAACTGACATCATCTTAATTTCAAATTCCCATTTATTTTTACATCTGGTCTGAATTAATCTTTCTCAGCGTCCTGACTTTCATGTAATGGAATAATTGCTTACAGACTCGGGGTTTAAAGAGCCTGAATAAACCCAGCTTGAAAAAAAAGAAACCCTTTTAAAACCCCATAGTAAAAATCCAGTACCTAGAACCAAACTCCAATATGCCTTCGGGATTGGGAATTTTAAACGGAACATCTCTTTCAGGCAAGAGAGCTCGAATTAATCCCAGCTCTATCCAAGATTCCGAGAGGGAGAGCGAGCCCTGTGGAAAAACACCAACACAAAGCAGCCCAGAATTAGGCAGAGCAGCAAAGCTCCATCGGTGCCACGCGGAAGCAGCTCTGGAAAAGCAGAGTTCGGCTCAGAGGGAAAAACATCCTGATGGCCAGAAAGGCACTGGCCACGAGCAGGAAGAGGAGGATTCGGGAATGGGAGATGGCAGAAAGGTGGCAGAGAGCCAGGGGCACGGCAGGGTCGGGATGTGCCTCACTCCCACGGGCGAGTCAAAGGACACAGGAACACCAAGGATGGGGCTGGGAAAGCTCAGCACAATTTCCCCGCTGCCACCAGGGCACCGGGTCAGATAAAGCCCGGCTTAGGAGCTGCATGGATTTATCCTGGCTGCTTCCAGAACGTGTCAGGGATTGGCATTCCCGGTGGGAAATGCAGAGAGGGCCATCAGAGACACCCCCAGGGAGCAGCAGGCACCCCCAGCACCTGCATGGGGTGGGGGGCACCCGAGGGTGAGGGGAGCTCGGGGACAAGGGGGTCCCACAAGTGGCTGTGACCCAGGGACAGGAGGATGCATGGATGAGAGGATCACAGGTATGGGAACCGAGAGATGGTGGGAACCACGGCTGAGGGGACCTGGGGGTCACCATGAGCCACAGAGAAGAGCTGGCACAGGCACAGAGCACCCACGGGTGAGGGGACACACTGGGGATGTGTGCCCCAGGGGACAGTTGGGTGAGTGTGGCCCAGGGACAAGGGGGCCTGTGGGTGAGACCCAGGGGCGAGAGGGGACCCACGGGCAAGTGTGACCCAGGGACAAAGGGACCCACGGGCAAGTGTGACCCAGGGACAAAGGGACCCGTGGGCAGCTGTGAACCAGGAATGAGGGGACCTGTGGGTGAGGGGACCTGGGGGTGAGTGTCACCCATAAGCAAGGGGTGTCATGGGTGACGTGAGCCGTGGCCGAGTGTAACCCAGGGACAAGGGGACCCATGGGTGACTGTGAACCAGGAATGAGGGGACCCGTGGGTGACGGTGACCCACAGGTGAGAGAACCTGTGGGTGAAAGCAAGGGGTCCCATGGGTGAGGGGACCTGTGGGTGAGTGCCACCCAGGGAAAAGAGTCCCAAGGGTGAGTGAGACCTGTGGGTGAGGGGACAAGGCGGCCCACGGGTGAGCAAGACCCATGGGCGAGTGTGACCCCGGGGCAAGGAGATCTGCGGGTGGCTGTGACCCAGGGCCAGGGGTCCCGCAGATGTGGGGATGAGTGTGACCCAGGGGTCCCACAGATGTGGGGACGAGTGTGACCCAGGGACCAGGGGTCCCGCAGATGTGGGGACCCGTGGGCGAGCGCGACCCAGGGGCGAGGGGTCCCGTGGGCGAGCGCGCCCCGGGAGCGCGCCCAGCGCCGGAGCGGGTCCGGGGTGGCCGTGGCGGTGTCGCGGCCGTGTCGCGGCCGTCGGGGGCCGTGGGGGGGTTCCGGCGGAGCCGCAGCTCCCGCGGGCGGGCGGGCGGAGGAAATGACTCGCATTCCTGCAGCCGGGGCCGCTCGCACCGCTCCGGCTCCAACTCGCCCCCGAGCGCAACAAGCGGCCGCGCCGGGCCCACCCGCGGCACGGCCCCGCGGGGGCGAGCCGAGCCGGGCCGGGCTGAGCCGAAGCGAACCGAAAGGAGCCGAACGGAGCGGAACCGGGCTGAGCCGAGCCGGGCTGAGCCGAGCGGCGGCGCGGTGCGGGGCGCCGGGCACGCACCTACCTGCGGCTGCGGGAGCGCGCTACGTGCCAGCCGTGCCGTGCCGTGCCGTGCCGAGCCGAGCCGAGCCGTGCCGAACCCCGCCGTGCCGAGCCGAGCCGAGCCGTGCCGAGCCCAGCCCAGCCCAGCCCATCCCGCCGCCCCCGCCCCTTCCCGGGCCGCCCCGCACCGCCCCGAGCGGCACCGGCACCGCCTCCCGCCCCGGCGCCGTGCCCGGGACAGAGGGGAAGGGGTCGGGGACGGGGTGAACCCGGGCTTGAGAGACGAGTGGTGGCCCCGGAGGAGGCGTGGGGAGCCGGGCAGACGCCGCCACGGCGCCCACGAAAGGCTCTGGGAAGAGCCTGAGCATCGCATCCCCCGGGAGGGCACACGGGCACCGTCCCTGCGGGATGGAGACGCCGAAGGTGCCCGGCAGCGGAGCGGAGCATCCTTCAGCGGGGAGCGCGGCCGGAGGAGGCTCCCAGGGCTGGGGAACCTCTGCTCCCGAGGGCTGGGAGAGCTGGGGGTGTCCAGCTTGGAGTGACCTTAGAGCCCCTGCCAGTGGGGCTCCAAGAGAACTGGAGAGGGAGTTTGGATAAGGGGAATGGCTTCCCACTGCCAGAGGGCAGGGATGGATGTGATATTGGGAAGGAATCCTTCCCTGTGAGGGTGGGCAGGCCCTGGCACAGGGTGCCCAGAGCAGCTGGGGCTGCCCCTGGATCCCTAGAAGTGTCCAAGGCCAGGCTGGACAGGGCTTGGAGCAGCCTGGGATAGTGGAAGGTGTCTCTCCCCGTGGCAGGGGTTGGAACAAGATGTTTTTAAAGATCTCTTCTAATCCAAACAACTCTGGGTTTCAATGATCTCCTAGGGAAGGGACTCGCATGTCCTCTGAGGGGGTCCCAACACCCTTGTGTAGGGGACCCCCCACATCCAACCCAGTATCCCCAGCCCTGGGAGATCATAGAATCCCAGCTTTTAGGATTCAGGTTGAGGCAGGAGCAGAATTAAACCCCATTCCCATTAAATCCCCCACCAGCAGCTGGATGAAGGTGAGTGGGGCTCACTCGTGTGAGGCCCGGCCACCCTTTGGAGCTGATGCACACACAGATCCCTCTCCATAGGTGACCCAGGCCCGGAATAGCAACAGCAGCAGCACCATAAATTAGCAGCAAAGCATCTCCGAGCCGCTCCTCCTTCAGAAGTGCCATCTGGCGAGATTGTTTTTGGAGGAGTTATTTATTCCTCACTTTTAACTGTCTAAAGGCGTTCCTCGGGCTGACCTGCGAGGCCGCCTCGGCCCCCGCAGTCTCTCCGAGGCTCTGGGAGAGAGGAGCCGCTTGTTCCCAGCCCTAAATAAAGAGCAGCTCTGCTGTGAACACCCTGACAGTCCTTGCTCAAATCTGTTTGCAGCTCAACAGCTCGTGCTGGGTAATTCCATTATGGGAGTGCACGGTACCGGCGCTGGGAATCCAATGTGCCGCTCTCCTCGTGGAAAAAAAACAGCCTGGCTTTCTGCAGGGCTGGAGCTGGATATCCCCTGGGTTTGGGCTCACTCTCATCCTCCTGTCCATGCCAGGTGGAATTGGGAGAGGGTTTTTACCCCACACCTCCTGCTCGAGTCCTTACAAAGCCACTGGTGCCACTGCCAAGGGCATGGAGAGCATCCCGTCCAAGCAGGGCCTGGCATTCCAGCCAGAAATGTCTTTTTCCCCAAAAAACTCCCTCTGGAAACATCTATCCTGCAGTTGACATGGGGATAACCAAGCAAAGGCTCCCTTTGGCTCATTTCCCTGAACCCACAAATCATTTTGGGGCTGTGGGGCAGCACAAGCGGGACACGGCCCCGTTGCTGCGGTGCTGAGGAGGACGAGTGGGTCCTGCTGAGCACATCCAGCCCCATCCCAGGCCCTGTGGAACACAGGGATACAGGAGCCCAGCGCCTGCCTTGCTGCAGAGGCTAAATAAAGCAGCAGGAAGAGCTCTGGGATGCCAGCGAGGCGATGCATAAACACCGACGTGGATGGCGCGGGCGCGACGCTGCTCCGGAGCCTGGGGAAAAATCTCAGCTCATTCCAAAGGGAGATGATCCCAGGGCTGGAGGAGACACTCCAGGAAAAGCCATCCCAGGCTGCAACGTGAAGAGAGCTCGGAAAGATGGACCCCAGCCAGGGTCCTCTCTGTGAGAGGAAAAGCCCAAAGACTCTGGTGACATTTCCCTCACAGTTCTGGAATTAATCTCCCTCCAAGTCCCGAGGAGCGGAAATGCAGATGGAAAATGGAAAAAAAAAGTTGAATTATTTTGGGGTTGGTTTGGGGTTTTTTTTTGCATTGCTAAGTCTATCTCAAAATAATAATTAAAAAAAAAAGAGACAAAGGTGGTGCGGTTATGACTGAAAATACCATTCCCATAAAATACACAGATTTTTCTCGCACTGGATGCATTTATATGGAAAGGACAGGAAATAGCAGCAGCTCACTGTGATCCTGCATTATCACCAGGCGAGTGTCTCCCATCCCAGAATTTCAATGCTGGCATTGTCACTGGCAGGGAGGGACACAGAGACGTGGGAGCTCTCTTATCTCACAGTGTCCCTCGGATTTTGTTAATGGCATAAAAATTATTATTCCAAAAGCAACAAAATAACAACTAAACACATCCCTCTCTGCATCCCATCCCCTTCCCAAAGGCTGGTGGATCAGTCGTGCCAACACAGGCTTGCTGCTGTTGGTGCCCAGCATCCATTTCTAGGGATTTTTGGGATGTCCTGCTAGGAAAACTGACCCTGGAGCAGCAGCACCGGGACCTCAGCGCTGCCCACAAGCCTTGTGGGGTGCATTTGGGGACAGGGGTGTCACCACTGCTCGATGACACCTGGCACAGCATCAGACTTGACGATTCTGAAGGGCCCCTTCCCACTCAGCATATTCCAGGGCTCCAGCTCTGGCTGCGGCTGGGATTTAGAAATTCCTCCCTGGACATGAGAGGAAAACAAACCCCAGCTACTGTGAGAGGGCTGTGCTGGGGCTGGGAAGGTTTCTCAGCCCATAAGGGGAAGAAATTAAATAAAGAATCCCCGGCGTGGAGCCACAACAGCCAGAGCGTTGCTATAAACTCCAGAGAGGAGCTGGAGCTCGCTCCCATTCCTGCATTTCACGGGGATTTCCAAGGAAGCTCTTCCTCCCTCCCTGCCCAAGCTGGGGTGGGTGAGTCCTTGTCCCCCCAGCACAGAAGCAACCAGGCTGGAGGGACCCTCTCCAGCTTTTCCTGGGCTCTTTTAGGAGAATTCCACCTGATTTTTGGCCATAAATACCCAATTCATGGAGATCTCGTCCAGCCTCTGCTTCAATTTGGTTTTAATATAATTAATAAGTCTGAGCTTAATAATTAATTAATAATAAAATTAATACATAATAATAGTAAATAATTAAAAGCCTGAGCACACATTGGGACCCCTCCTCAAGGGTTTTGCCCCAGTGCTGCCCCTGGGGGTACCCGCCTGCGGACAGCTCCAACTCCATCCATCCCAGCTGAATTTTGGGAAAGCTGATCCCAGAGTGCAGGAGCCAGCCCTGGATGGTGCAGGAAAGGGGGAACATCCCTGGGAGAGGCCTGAGGACACCCCAGCTCAGGAGCCAGGTGGAGAGCAGGATGGCTCCTTGAGCATTCTGGAATTTTGGCAATGCCAAACCTCCCCTGGCTCCCCAGGAATTCAGGGGGCGCTTCCAGAGGGGCTCTTTCCATCCAATTTTAGCCGAGGGAGGATTGTACTACATTTAACTGGCCCCCCAAAATCCCCCTCTATATTCACCGTGCCCAGCCTTTGCTGGGAAGTCAGCAAGGACAAAACTAAAAAGGAGCTGCATGAGATTTAAACCCAACGAGGCTGGAAAATGAGGAAATCCAGCCTGAATCCCCGAGTGCTGGAACCATCAAGGAAATCCAAGCGTGCACCGGGCAGGGAAGCATCCCCCGGCTGGGCAGTGCCGATGGGTGCGTTGTGCTGGTCTAGCCCGCAGTATTCCCAGCTCCTCCAGCCCTCATCCTCCTCAGCAGCCGCAGCCATGCCACTGGAGCCCGGGACATTCCTCGGGATGGCCGGAGGGAATGGCGGGATCGCCCCCAAACTGAATCTCCCCCTCCTCACCCAACCCGGGCCACCAGGCTGGGGTTCATCAGCAAATTATTGCTAAATTCAGGGTGAGGTGAGCAGGGATTTTCTCCGGAGTAAGTCTGGTTTTCCCGCAGCCCTATTCCCAAACCCACTCTCATTTCCCTCTTAAAAAACCCCAATTCCCCCCTCCCATCCTTTCTGTTTTGGGGGGCCCCAAAGGGCTTTTTCATGGCCTGGAGGTTATTGCTAGAGTTTGCTCCCAGCCTGGCAGAGCTGCTGCAATCCCATGGAATTGTGGTGTAGAGCAGGAAAGGGCGGTGGGGAGGGGCAGACGGGGAGGAAAGATCACAGGAGCGAGCAGGGGAATATTTTTAGCCTGTCTGTTCTGCGGCTTCAACACCACTCCATGATCCCAGCCCCATCTGACAGAGGGGCAGACACCTCAGGGCTGCTGGAACGGGAGAGAAAAAGCCCAGCAAGGGCCCCCTCAGGGGGGTCACCAGCAGCCCTGACCTACAAAACATCAGAGAATCCCCCCCTCAGTGGGGTGGGGTGGGAGGAAAACTGGGGATTTCTCTGCTGAAAAAAAAAAATTAAGGAAAAAAAGTGGAGTTTGGGTGGTGAAAGACTTCAAAGAGCCCCGGCATCCATCAGTGCTCCAAAGGAGGATGTGTGGGGGCACGTTCCCCCTGGCATCCTGGTGATCCAGCTCCTTGCCCACCTGTGCCCATGGATTTTCCATGGCAGCAGGGCTTGATTACAAGTTTGCAGGAGCCATGGAGAAATCTGGGAATGGGGTCATGAAGCCGAAGGTTTTGCTCCAAACCTGATCCAGGGTGGATCTGGGAAAAAGCTGGGAAAAGGGGCCAGGGGGGCAGGACTGGGTTTGCTCTGTGCAAAGTGCAGCAGCATCAGGAATGGGTTGGGCGTGAGGGGTCATGGACCAGCACCACATTCACACTGGGAGAACTGGAGATCCTCCAATGCACTTCCTGAAGGGATCCTAGCGGAACCCTCACAGCCTGAGCCAGTTAAATTAGGATTTCCCCATAATTTAATCATTTAATTAATTAAAATAATATTTTAAATAATTATTTTTTAAAATTTAATAATTCCCCATAATTTAATTTAATCCCCATAATCCAAACCCCAGCCCCAGCACAGAAGGACACAAAGACTCCCATCCCACCCTGTCCCTCCACCCACACCACCGTGCCCTGGGGTGGCACTGCCCTGCCGGGATGTGCTTTCCTTGGCGTGGTTTGCAACAACCCTGGTGCTAGCACAACTTTCTGGGGTGCTCTTTGAATAACCCTAACCCTCATCCTCGTCCTAACCCTAATGCTAACACTCTGCTGGTGCTGTTCCCATCCCCAGGGAAAGCAGGCGGGCACCTTTTGCCCGTGGAAACAGGACACCCGGCTGGCGCTCTGTAAACAGGATATTGCAGCAGGGAAAAGCCAGCCCAGTCCCCCCCTGCATGCCCAGGGACAGAGCAGCCCAGGGAGCTTGGCCGTGGCCCCATGTGTCCATCAGGCACCCATCAATGATTTACTGCTGCTCTGAAGAGCTGTTTGTGCTCCGGGCCTTGCCGGCGGCCCCGGCCAAGGTCAGCGCTCCATTTGGCAGGGAAGGGATGGATGCCAAAGGGGAGAGGGGAGGGGAATCCAAGGCAGGGAAAAGCAGAGCCCCCTTGGACCCCAGCAGCTCCAGGGGCTCATCCTGAGCATCGCTGCTCCCACCAGGCTCGAGGAGCCCGGAGCAGCTGGGGACAAATGGTTCCACGTTTCCATGATTTGGGATCTTAAAGCCCATCTCATTCCATTCACCACTTCCACATCCCCCTCACACCCCTCTGGCACCCCAGGGGCGCCAGGGCTCAAACCCTGCCTGGGGCTTGAGTCACAGCGGGGCTGAAAACCCCCTTTGGAAACAGTGGGAATCACTTCCCACCGGGGTCAAAGACACGGCCTAAACCCAGTCCTGGGAGCATAGACACGGCCTAAACCCAGTCCTGGGAGCATTGACACGGCCTAAACCCAGTCCTGGGAGCATTGACACGGCCTAAACCCAGTCCTGGGAGCATTGACACGGCCTAAACCCAGTCCTGGGGTCACTGACACAGCCTAAACCCAGTCCTGGGGTCACTGACACGGCCTAAACCCAGTCCTGGGAGCACCAACACGGCCTAAACCCAGTCCTGGGAGCACCGACACGGCCTAAACCCAGTCCTGGGGTCACTGACATGGCCTAAACCCAGTCCTGGGAGCATTGACACAGCCTAAACCCAGTCCTAGGAGCACTGACACGGCCTAAACCCAGTCCTGGGAGCATCGACACGGCCTAAACCCAGTCCTGGGAGCACCAAGACCAGGATGCTGGGGTTGGATCAAGCCAGGCACCTCACACGAAGGGTTCCAAAGGTGCCAGTGCTGCCAGGCAGGATTTGTGCAATTCCTCTGCTTTTTGAAGCCGCCGCGGCCTCTCCCCACGCCTGCCCAAAAGAGAATTGATTTTCACGAAATGGACTGAGGCGGCCTCCAGGAGGATCCATAGCTGGGCTAATATTTGCCTAATGGGCTCCCACAAATAGCTCGTTAATCCCTTTGTGTTTATTAATGGCACACAGGAGCCAGACAGCGGCAGCCAAGCTCCCTGTGTCCCTGAGCTCCAAGAGACCCCAGATTTTGGGGTGTCCAAGCTCCCTGAGCTCCCAGGGACCCCAGATTTCAGGGTTTCCAAGCTCCCCAGGTCCCTGAGCTCCCAGGGACTCCAGATTTCAGGGTTTCCAAGCTCCCCAGGTCCCTGAGCTCCCAGGGTTTCCAAGCTCTCTGGGTCCCTGGGCACGTTGCTGTGGTCCCATATCCCTGTATCCCTTCACTTTGGTCACCTCCTTTTTTCTCCCCAAGCCTCTCCTTCCCCCTCTCTCATTCCATCCCACCCCCAGGGCTAAAAATCCCATTTTTGGGGCTGCACAGTGAACCAGCACTGGACACCAGCTCCAAAACCACCACAGGTTTTGGTTGGGCTTTATCCCAGCCTGGTTCCCTGGGGAATCTCACTGGACAGGTGTCACTGAGAGCTCTGGCACCCATGGGACAGTCTGGAGCTGGCACCATGTCCCAAAAAGCCTTGAAACCCCCCAGCTTTAGTCATGGATTGGGAATATCTCCCTGCTGTGGCAGCAAACAGTTCATTTATGTGTTTGTTTGCTTATTTAGCTGTAAGTTAGTGTCAGAGCTCAGGAATGTTCTTGTAAACCTGTAACTGAGCAAATGCATTTGAGGGCTTGAAAAACCATGGTGCATTATTGCAGTGGATTTTTCCAGATGGGATTTTGGGGTGCTCCTTTGGCAGGGAAAGGCTGTGGATATACACATGTAAAAATTTATAATTATAATTTTTTATATATATATATATACATTAATTTTTAAATTTATATATAATATATGAAATAACTATAATTATTTATATATATATTCTATATATTTAGACGTCTCTATATTATATATATAATTTTTATATAGCAATTGGTCATTTATATATAAACCTGGGCTAGTGGAAACTTTGCCATGGGCAGGGGTTTGGAATGAGATGGTCTTTAATGTCCCTTCCAATCCAAACCATTCTGGAATTCCATGATTCCTGCTGCCCTCCCTCCCTTCCCTGCAGCAGGAAAAGGCATCATTTTGGTTTGGTTTGGTTTGAAGGGCAGCTTTCAGTGGAACCTTTCCCAGACATGCCATTTCCCCAGGAAGCAGCAGATGTGGGTCTCTGGGGGTTTCCCCTGCCAGCCCCACACCCCGTGGCACAGAGGAAAGGACATGTCTGAACGGTGACAATGCCATCCCCAGCTCTCACCCAGCAGGGTTACCCTGCTCCAAAAGTGTTTATCCCTCGGGAAGTCAGCAAAGCCCCTCCTGGAAGAACAGTGTCTCCTAGACCATCACCAAATTGAATTTCTGGAAAATGTGGCCCTGAAATGACATCGTTCCCTGGGATGTGCAGGACACCTGAAGGGGCTGAGGGGACACCAAGGCCAGGTGAGGCTCAGGGATGTGCCCTAGGTGCACAGGTGATTTCCATCCTGGGGGGTGGGAGCTCCTGGGGTGAGCACAGTGCCCAAGCCACCCACCATGGGTGGTGTGGATGGGGGAAGTGCTGGCCTGGGGTCCTGCACGTCCAGGAGGGAATTTGCTCCATGTTTAGATCCCTCTCTGCCTTCCCAGGCTCTGGGATTGTCCCAGGAGCCCAGGTTTCATTAGAGCAGACTGGGAGGGGAAGAGCTGGCTCACCCTTCCCCAGGGCTGTGTCTGGGAGCTGGTGCAAGGCAGGAGGGAAGAGTCACAGCTTTGGGGACGGATCTGGGCCACCCCGAAATGTCCCTTCCTGCCCTGGAAGCCCCCAAACCTCTGCCCCATCCCTGGAAGTGTCAAGGCCGGGCTGGATGGGCTTGGAGCCACCTGGGATAGTGGAAGGAGTCCCTGCCTTTGCCAGGGGGGTTGGAACTGGATGGTCTTGAAGGTTCCTTCCAACCCAAATAATTCTGGGATTTTAGGATTCTAGCCCATTTTGGGGTCCCACCCCAGCAGGGCAGGACCTGTGTCTGTGGGGTAATCAGGGCACCACCAAAACTTCAATCCATTCTTCCACGAGCTCACAATTTCATGGCACCCTCGAAATGCCTGGGCTCCTACCCCAAACATCCCACAGCAGCTGGACCTGGCCCTCTCCCCTTCCAAACCAAGCTGTTTATGAGCTCTGTGAGCACAATAAACCAAAAGCAGCTGTGCCTACGACCTCCTTTTATGCGATTCCTTTTTTCCTTCCTCTGAATTTTTATGATCCAGATATAAAGCCCTGGGAAAGAGAGGTTTAAAGGAGAACCCTGACACCCATTACTGCAGGGGCATGAAATGCAGAGCCCTGACTCTCATCCATCCCAGGAGATTACTTCAATCCAATCCAAATTATTTCAGTGATCCAAATTATTTCAATTCAAATATTTTTTTAAAAAAGAAATACTAAATATAAAAATTGAATTATTTCAATTCAAATATATTTTTTTAAAAAGAAATACTAAAAATAAAGCTCCTGGAAGCCAGTGATGGGCAGTGAGGGAGAAATCCCAGGTGCTCCTTGTTCAGCCTTGCCCACCTCATGTTTGCACAATTCTGGCCCGTGCCAACATTTCTTTGTCCAAGGCCTTCCCTGAAGGAAGAAAAAGGAGTGAAGGATGCTGTAGGCACCCCAGGAAAACCCTGGGAAACTGTCACCTCACTGCCACCCTGCTTGTGGCCCCACTCCCAGCTGCTCCAGCAGCACTTGCTGTTTTTAAAATTAATGCGTTTTTTGCAGAGAGATCATGGTCCTGCTGTGTTATCCCATCCTATAAACCCAATCCTGGCTCAGCCCAGATCCCATCCTGCTCCAAAGCCCAGGGACAGATGCCTCCACCTCCTGCCATGATTTTCTGCAGTGTAGGGTTCCCCCTTTGCAACTTTCCTGGTGCAAACTCAGCCCTTAGACCCCTTGCTCTCAAGGGATTCCCTAACTTTGGTGCTTTGCAGAGGGGAGTCCCCAAACTCAGCCATCCCAGCTAATCAAACCCCCAGCCAGCTCCCCTGATTTATGGAATCCCAGAATTGTTTGGGTTGGAAGGCACCTTAAGGCTCATCCAGTGCCACCCCCTGCCATGGACGAGGACATCTTCCACTGTCCCAGGGTGCTCCAAGCCCCGTCCAGCCTGGCCTTGGACACTTCCAGGGATCCAGGGGCAGCCCCAGCTGCTCTGGGCACCCTGTGCCAGGGCCTGCCCACCCTCACAGGGCAGAATTCCTTCCAAATCTCCCATCTAACCCTGGCCTCTGGCAGTTTGAATCCATTTACACCCCAAAAGCCTCCCACTGGATGTGGCAGCACATCCCACACCCCAGATTTCCACAAGCCCTCAGCACAGACTTGGAGCAACTTATTTTATGGCACCAGTGATTAGAAAGATGCTGCCTTGAAGAAAAGAAGGGTTAGGGCTGTCAGAGCAGGGATTCAGGGCTCTCTCCAGCCCCGTGGTGTTCTGGAGAGCCTGGAGCTCCCCAGGGCTTACCTGAACACCAACTGCTTGGCTCATCACCCCCAAACCAAAAATTCCCCCAAAATAAAATATAAAATCTCAAAAAGTCTCCACTTTTGTGCTCTGTGTGTGAGGAAAGAGCTGCAGCATCCCTCCCTGGAGCAGCCAGGACTCCTGTGCTCTGCCAGGGCAGCTGCCCCTGGGTGAAGGCTGGTGCCATGTCCTCATCCCCCTCGCCCACAGTGGGGATTTCCCCCTCTTTCCAGCAATATTCCCTGTGCCTGAGGCTTTCCCAGTTTCTCAGGAACATGGAATGCTGCTGCACACACAGATCTGCCCAGCCAGTGCTCCTAGGAGGCAATCAGCTGAACAAAGGAGAGAAATAACCCTCCCAGTTTCTTTTTCCGAGTATCAATCCCTGGTTTTTAGGTATCACCAGGACAGTTTCCACGGCTCAAAAAGCCTTTTCCATTCCTGCCTCTCCAAGCTCAGCAAACAGCCCTACCTGCAGAGCCAGCTTGGATTTATCCCGTTCCCATGGCTGTGTTTATGACAGGGCTGGATCTCAAGCTGTTACATGAAGAACACCAGGCCTGCCCTCCCTTGAGCTAGGCTTCACACCCAGCCTAAACCTAAACCTAATCCACATCTCATCCCTCAGACACCCCAATAACCCCGTGTAGGGATTGCTCCTACCAGCTCCTGGAATTGTGCAGCTCCTTCCACACACCATGGAGAGATCCTTTCCTCCCCAGCCATCCCAGGAGAGGACGACACATCTATGGGACCAGCAGAATCCCATCCTGGAGCTGCCCTATCCCAGAGCTGTCCCATCCTGGAGCTGTCCTACCATCCCAGTGGCGTGGGAAGCTCCCCACACAAGTGCCCAGGCCAGCCGGGTGGGGTGAGCCTGGAGAAGACATTTAATTACACAGGGCCGGGTGTTTTTCCAGTTGCAGAAGCCCAGCTGATTATTGCCTCCCTGTGCCAGGTGCCATTAGTGCTGTTTGACTACTAATTGGCAATTAATAATATCTTTGCGTGATGCAAATGGGTTCCAAACACCTGCAGATCAATTATTTTGACGCCTTCAGGTTTGCAAAGTGCAGGGTGTTTGGGGGCTTGGATGATGTATTTTTTTGCTGTGAGTTGGAAAAGTGGGTGTTTAGGGGTGCAAAAGGATCATTCCCACAGCACCTGTGGATTCTTGGCTTCTTTTTTTGCCAGGGTTGGGATTAAATACAAGAGATAGCTATTTCTTGTTGGGACTCAGATGTTTGTTAGTTCTTATCTCTGTCACAGTCTCACAAACCCTGAGTTCACCAGCACTTCACTCTCACAAACTAAAAATGGAGCCCCATCTCTCTCTCTACAAGACCTTTTAAGGATAAACTGTCCAATTAAGAAATGACACCTCAATTATTTTCACTTTTAACCCAATAACCAACCACCCGTGACTTTTTCATCCAATTACACAAAACCACCCAAAGCCATGGAGAAGGAGGTGAAGAAGCAGCAGCCTCCACCCTAAAACCTCCATCTTACTTTGTATACATTACTCCATTCTTAAACCCCAAACTCTGAGTTTCCCACCCTGTGATATCACACACTTCTATCCAAACCCCACACCCCCAATCCCAGTTCTGTCATTCCATTCTGGAAGCTTCTCCACGGCCTCAGGTCAATGCAGTGTTCTCTTGGGGGTCAGAGCCTGGCAGCACAGAAAGCCTGGAATTCTCAGCGATTCCCAGGGCTCCCAGAAGAACCCAGCAGGAGTGGCCAGCCCAGGGAATTTCCCTGGCTGACCCATGGCATGGGTGCGACGCTGCGGGGCAGGGCTGGATCTGCTGGTGCCCAGCTGATGAAAGGCCACCGGGACACGTCTGTCTGCCCATGGACAGGACATGCCAGGCTGGTCCTGCTCCAAGTGCCACGGGGGAGGAGGGAATGACATTAAAAACAGCCTCAAATCCCAACAGGAGTGGCAGCTGAGCGGGATGGAAGGCAGCATGGCACGGAGGCAGCTTTGCTTATGCTAATGGGGGAGAAGAGTCTGCAAACAGCTCCAGGTGAGAAGATTGGGCTGGGATTTTCCATGGGCAGGCAGCCAGCCCCGATCCCTTTTATCTGCTCTCGGGAATGTCTGATTCCTGGGGGGGACAGTTGCCCATCACCCCGAGGCTCTCCAGCATCCTTGAGTTGCAGCATCCATGGGCCCCATTCCCCAGGTTGGGGTTTTGGGGGGAATTTGGCTACCCCTGAGCACCTCGTTCCTGCAAACATCTGCAGGAGACTGGGGAGAAGCTGGATAAGCAGCCCAGGCTCCACCCACGATGTTCCAGAGGATTTGGGGTTATTTTTGGAAAAGGCAAGAAACAGCATCATTTTGTTTTCTATTTCCAGGGGTTTTCATGGAGGGGATTTGTGCAGAGAGGTCCTTTCCGCTCCACAGCCCCATCCCAGCAGGATCAGCTCCCTTGGGATTGTAAATAAAAGCCATGGTGGTGGCAAACCCTCCTGAGTCATTTACCTGCTTTAAATCCATCAGGATACAAAGCTGAGGTGATTTTTTCATGGCACAAGCTGCTTACACTCCAAGCTGTGTTCCCACACTGTCATTCCCTTTAATTTTGGGGGATCAGATAGTTCCTGTCCGCCCTGCTAACTCTGCTGGCTGCCCAGCAAGTCTTGCTCTGGGCTTACAGAGGCATCTCTAGGAAAGATCAGCAAGATAAAGGAATTACACACCCCAAAAGAAAAGAAGAGGCTCCCCAAGTGCAGTGGGAACACCTGCCTGGAATTGTCTCCCTGACTCCAGGACTGGTTTTGCAATCAGATCTCCCAGAGAATGAACTCACACAAAGATCGTGGAAAACCAACAAAGGCCCCATTTTTCCCCCTGTCTGGGCAATTCCCAGAGATGGGTTTGCAGACCTGGAGAGCAGGAAAATATAAGTCACTTGTGCAATGGGCTGTGTGATGCTGTCAAGTGCTCAGGGAGATCTTTCAGGGAAAAGAGAGCGAGCTGGGAACAGAGCAAAAGTAATTTTTCCCTGTTTCTGCCCAAAAGCTTTTCCTGACACTGAGCAGACCCTGCTCAGAGAACACCTCAATAAACACTTTCCTTCCCAGGCTACACATGAACTTCTCACAAAAAAAAAAAAAATCTGTGTTCCTTTGATGAATCATTTGCATTCAAGGTAATTAAACTTTAATCAGCAAAGCCAAAGAAAATGAGGGTTTGTTGGTTTTTTTTCTCCAGCAGAGATGAGATAGAGCTGGACCTGATTCCTATCAAACCCAACACTGCCCAGCTCCTCCAGGTCTCCCCATCTCCTGTGGGAAACAGGATAAGGAAGAACAAAGGGTGCAAGGAAACAGCAGGGTAATCCATGGGTTTTCCAAGTGAAATGGCAGCGCTGAGTTCACGGGGATAAAAATTCCCTGCTCCTGCCCGTCTGCTTTCTGGTGCCTCACTTGCAAACCCTCAGCGCTGGAAAAACCCCTCCCCACCCAGGCGGGGCAGCCAGGGGCAGGGGAGCTGCTCATTACCGGGGCTGGCTGGGCCGGCAGGAGTGAGGCTGCTCCCTTTCCCTTTCTGTCCCTTCCCTCTCTCCGTCCTCATCCTTGTCCCCATTCCCATCAGATTCCCATTCCTACGCTTGTTCCTGTCCCCATTCCTGTTCCCATCCTTATCCTTGTTCCATCTCCATTCCTTCCTGTCCATTCCCATCCCTTCTCCATATTCATCCCCATCCTTATGTTTGTCTCTGTCCCTATTCCCATCCCATTCTTATTCCCATTCCCATCCCTATTCCTTTTCCCATCTCTATCCTGATCCCTACACGTGTTCCTATGCTTGTTCCTGTCCCCATTCCCATCCCCATCCTTATCCTTGTTCCCATCCCCATCATTATCCTTGTTCTCATCCCCATTCCTGTCACCATTCTCATCCCCTTCTCCATGCTCACCCCTGTCCTTATGTTCATCTCTGTCCCTATTCCCATCCCTATCCTCATTCCCATTTCCATCCCTATTCCTTTTCCCATCTCTATCCCAATCCCCACATCTGTTCCTATCCCAAATCCCTTTTCCCATCTCCATTTCCACCTTCATTCCTGTCTCCATTCCCATCCCTTTCCCCGTTGGGGACAGACCCTCTCCTCCTCTCCCCAGCTGGAGTGGTTGTAGGTTTTTCAGCCAGCCCTGGTTTTTATCAGGATTTCAGTTAAATCCCAGGTTTCTTGCTAAATTCCAGCCTTTTTTTTTTTGGTGAGGACAAAGCTGTTTATGGCTCAGCCAGGCTGTGGGACCCAGCTGAGGCACTTCCCTGAGGGATAAAACTCTGGGAAGCAGAGATGGATGATCCTGATCGGTGATGTCCCTGCTCATGGGATCCCTTCCCACCCAGACCATCCTGTGATCCCAGGAGTCTGGGAAGAGCATGGATATGGAGCAAAACCAGCGCTGGGGACAGTTTGCAAACCACCAAGAATTCCTCCTGTTCCCTGCAATCCTCAGCACACTTCCCCCTCTGCTAATAACCCATTGGGATGTCACAATAACAGCCTGCACCCTTCCTGTGGGTGCAGCTCCTCTGCCACGGAAAATGGCCACAAAAATAACTTCAATCCTTACATTTCAGGGCTAAAATTGGGTCTTAGTAGGGAAAAGTCTGGGATGGACCCTGGATCTTCTGCTGGGAGCAGCGTGGGTCCCCCCTGCCACCCACTGCATGGACAGGAGGCTGTGGGAAATAAGCTGATAGGCCAAGAAATGCTTATCATGCATTGTAATGAAGAAATAGTTGGCTTCTGATTGAAATAGCGTGAAATAAATCTATAGTATATATTCACCCTTCACATGAAATTAAAAATAAAAGAAACGTTTTTAAAACACCTCTCAGTCGCACCATCCCTGGGTCAGAAAAGAGCTTAATCCAACAGGGGACCAAGAGCTGGGCCTCTCTGCAGGAAGGGTGGTGGTTTTGGGGGTGGGTGATGGGGATGTTTATGGGATGCAGGTCCCCGAAGTTTGCTTTGCAGGAAACATGGGGGAGAGGGCTTGCTGCGAAGGGAAGGGAGGAGAGGAGGAGGAAATGCAAACTAATTAACTAATAAATATGCTGGGTTGGCTCGGGGCAGCAGGAGAGCAATCCAGAGGGCTGACTCACTCTGACTCAGGCAGAGGAGTGGGATGGAATCTGGCTCAGGAGCATCTCCTGCCTCAGCCACACTGCCAGGACTCAGGGACTGATCCCAAACCTGCCAGGGCCAAGGATCCCGTGGGGAACCTCGAGGATCTTCTTCATGGCTTTGCTTTCTTTGGAGAAATCACTCTCTAGAGGGAAACAAAGCTAAATTCACCAGCTGGAGCAAGCAGCTGAAATGGAGTCAGGCTTCAGGATGCAATTCCCTGTCTCTCCATTTCCACTGTAAAATCAGACAGGTAGGAAATCCCCCCTGACACAGCCAAAGCAACCGTGGCTGTGGGAGGAGGTGATGGGGTCACCAGAGCTGGGATCCCAAACAGGAATCCCAAAGCCATCAAAAATGTCCAGAGCCAGCAGGATGACCAAAGGGATCATGGAGTCATAGAATGCCAGAATGGTTTGGCTTGGAAGGCACCTTAAAGATCATCCATTCCACCCCTGCCATGGCAAGGACACCTTCCACTATCCCAGGCTGCTCCAACTCCCATCCATCCTGGCCTTGGACACTTCCAGGGATCCAGGGGCAGCCACAGCTGCTCTGTGCCAGCACCTCCCCACCATCCCAGGGAAGAATTCTTTTCCAGTATCCCATCTGACCCTGACCTGAGTGAAGTCATTCCCTGTGTCCTGTCCCTCCATCCCTTGTCCCCAGTCCCTCTGCAGCTCTCCTGGAGCCCCTTCAGGCCCTGCCAGGGGCTCTGAGCTCTGCCTGGAGCCTTCTCCTCTCCAGGGGAACATTCCCAGCTCTCCCAGCCGGGCTCCAGAGCAGAGGGGCTCCAGCCCTTGGAACAACCCCATGACTTTCCCTGGGCTTGTTCCAGCAATTCCACATCTTCCTGATGCTGGAGACGCCAGAGGCAGCTCTGCAGGTGGGGTCTCACCTGAGAGGATCAGAGGAGGAGAATCCCCCCTTTCCCTGCTGCCCCCGCTGTGGGCTCAGCCCAGCACCCAGCTGGGTTTTGGCTCCCAACTCACACGGGCGCCTCACACTGAACTTCTCACCCACCAACACCCCCAAATCCTTCTCCTCAGCGTTTCCCTCGCTCCATTCTCTGCCCGGCCCGTGCTGGGATGGCTCTGAAGGGATGGAAGGAGCCGGGCCCGCGGGGAGGCCGTGCAGCGTGTCGGAGCAGGCCGCCAGGGAGGTGCTGCCTTCCCCCGGCTCTGCTCGCCCTGGCTTCGCCCCGTTCCTGCCCGATGACTGCCTGGGATTGCTTCACCCCACACGCTCCAGCCCTGGGGCAGAAGTTCCCCTTGGCACCCACTCCCTGCTGCCCGCGGTGCCGCCCCGGGGACGGGCACGGCCGCGGATCCACCGAGGCGTGGGGGATTTGGGTGCATGGCCTGAGATGCGGTCAAGGGTGTCACAGCTCTGCACCCCCACTCCCAAGAGGCTGTGCCAACATTTTTGGAGGAGATGGGGCTCCTCCATCGGAGCCCTGATATTCCCCCTGCACCCCACAGAAGTGACAGCGTGCTCTTGGAGAGATGAGTTCAGTGAGACAATCCTACCCTCAGCACAGGCATGAAGGAAAAGGGAGAGAAAATAATTTCTGCAATCAGCTTAGGTTTTTTCCCACCCCTGGAGGCTTTTGCATAGACTGACTTTCTTTTTTTTTTTTTTTTTTTTTTATTTGTTCTTGCTCTCTTTTTTCTTTTTCAAAATATTTTCAACCGACGCGTTACTGAAGTCGTTTGCCTCCTGACAAAACCCGGGCTGCCTGCCAGCACATATTTCTGATAATTCATCCATTATTAAATGAAATCAAAGATAGGAGTTTAAAGAAAAAAAAAAAAAAGGCATGGGAGTGCTTGCATCTAAGAGAGAGAAGCTGTTTACAGCTGGGCTGGGAGTTTCTTCCACGGCAAAAAGATCTCCCCAGGGAAAACCAACCCAGAATGCCTGCCCTGCTCCTCACACTGCAAGCATCTCTGTGTGGCCATGCTAAAGCCCAGGGATTCCACAAAGTTTTCCTGCCTGCATAAAGGTGATTCCATCCTGACTTGGGTGGGTGCTGCTGGATGCTCCCCTTCCTCAGGGAGAGCCTGCAACCCCTGGCCAGAGACAGCCCGACTGGATCAGCCGGTCCTCTCCAAACCGGAGCGAGAGGAAAATCTGATGGAGAGGGAGGGGCCCAGCAATTACAGTCTTTTCTTTTTAATAACCCTCACTGCTTCCCCGAGTCCATATTTACATCCTTGGCACCAAAGTAGTAATTAAAGTCTCTCCACTCAGGTCTAAACAACAGCAGACCCTCCTGTCATTAAAAGAAGAGGCAAAGCTGAAAATAAACCTGATTTTTATGGCTTTGGAGCCTCAAACCTCTCTCTATCAGCTGGCTGGGCAGCAGGTTTTAGGGTCACACCTCAGTGCTTTGCTAGGACATGGATAAGCTGCATCTATCTTCATGGGATGCTGGGGGTGGAGAACTATGTGGAAAACTTCTCCATGCCACTGGTCCCTTCTTGTGCCATTTTTTGGCCATTTCCACTGCCCATAAGGGCATTAATGGGCCTCGGGGTCTGCAGGCACCAGCTAAAGGACTGAGCCATGGTCGTGCCAGTAGCTGCTCGAACCCTCTTGCTTTAAAGAAGCTATCAAAAAAACCTGTGAGAAAATTAATTATTCACTTAGACTGCTAATTAAGCTGATTTGCTCTGTGAGGGCATTGAAGGAAATGAGCTGGAGAAGCTCTTAATTGTTTAAAAAGAGCAATCCTACAAACACTCCTCCCAGGCTGCTCTGCTTGCCAAGAGGGCCAGGTCCCGTGTTCCCCTGGGCCCAGAGGAGTTTCATGGAGTCATGGACTGGTTTGGGTTGGAAGAGGCAATAAAGACCACCCTGTTCCACCCCCTGCCATGGGCAGGGACAACTTCCACTGTACCAGGCTGCTCCAAGCTCCATCCAGCCTGGCCTTGGGCACTGCCAGGGATCCAGGGGCAGCCACAGCTGCTCTGGGCACCCTGTGCCAGGACCTGCCCACCCTCAGAGCCTGGAATTCCTTCCCAATATCCCACATATCTATCCCTGCCCTCTGGCAGTGGGAAGCCATTCCCTGTGTCCTGTCCCTCCATCCCTTGTCCCCAGACCCTCTCCAGCTCTCCTGGATCCCCTTCAGGCCCTGCAAGGGGCTCTGAACTCTCCCTGGAGCCTTCTCTTGTCCAGCTGGACACCCCCAGCTCTCCCAGCCTGGCTCCAGAGCCTTGGAGCACCTTCATGGCCTCCTCTGGACTCGCTCCAGGAGTCTGACAGTATCTGTGCCAACATCAACCTTGCAGATGACTTCAAATAAGGAGAGATCAGCCACGAAGCATCAAGTGCTCCTAAGCCCTTATCCCCAAAATGTGTGACCCAATGCAATCCAGAGGGGATCCCTGACAAAAACACCCGAGGAACACCTGCCATGCACCCAAATAAAAACCCAAAGGCCACAGGCAGCTTGGAATTCAGCAATCCCAGCTCATTCCTCAGGTTATGGAAGCTTGGAAGCAACAGGCACCAGGACCTGAAGGCAGAGTGCTGCACCCACTGCCCAAAGCACCCTCGGGTGGGTGGCTGTGGAAGATGGAGCTCTGGATGCCCTGTGCCAAGGGAATGGGATCTCTCCCAGCTCCTGGGTGCAGGGTGGGAGCAGAGGTGCCCCCAGGACCTCACCCAGCCTCCCACAGCAAGGAGTGGTGCCCTGCCTACGCCCAGCCTTGCCCTCCCACTCCCACCACCATTTCGCTTCGATCCCACTTAACCGGGACCTTCCCTTCTCATCCTGTAGGGGTTGGTGGAGGAAAACTCCCCGTGTCACATGGCAGAGAACAAAAGGAGCTGTTTTTAGCCAAATGGATTCGTCTTTGACAGGAACAGGGCGACGCCACGCCAGCCTCGCTTCTCCCACAGGAATCAGTCGGGCACAAACATGGTGGGTTTGCTGACAAGGAGCACATCCCGTCTGCTCCAACCCTTCCACCTCTGGCAGCTCCCAGGATGGGACAAATCTGGGGCTTGGTGCAGGCAAAAGATGGAAATCACACCAACAAAACCAAGGGAAAACCCAAGATCCGAGCAAACAGCATTGCGCCGGGAGCTCGGGGTTTTCCCCAGACCATACCATCCCTCCACAAGAATTCCAGGCATCTTCACCATTCCTGGCACAGCTCTTGTGCCAAAAATGCCATGATAAAGGAAAAACACAGCCACAAGGAGCATGGCTGCCAATGCTTGGCCAACCATGTCCTCAGCAGGAGAAGGCAAAGCTTTCCCTGAGATCCTCTGCTGAGTTTCCAGCAGGTGGGAAGGATTTCACAAGCCATGGGAAACACCTGGATAGGCACCTCTCAATCAACACCACAGCCCCATGTCTCCGATGTCCCCACCAGTACCAGGTCACCGCCTGCCCCACCACTCCCTTCAACCACAACACCACTGAAAAAGGCCTTCGTTTTCCTACCTGGTGCTGGGAACATCTATGAGTCAGGTTCCTCCAGCAGCTCCATGGCGAGCTCGGGGTTGTCTCAGCACAGCTGGAAGATAAAGCCACCAAGAGAAAAGCTCAGTGTCCTTGCAGAGGTGGCGTTTTTCAGGGCAGGTTCCTCCTGCGTGGCCGCTGGGAGCCCATCCCGCAGGAGCCGTGGGGCTCTCCACGTTCTCCTGGGCTGGTGAGGCGCCGGGATCCCTGGGAATTGTGCTCTGCTTGGAAGGACCAACCCTTTTTGACTGGTGTCCAAGCCCAAAGCGCGTGTTCTTACCTGCTCGGTGGAAGACAGGGGAAGGCTGGACCACCTTTCCGAGAAACACATGGATCTCAGCAGGGTGTGGATGTCCTGCTCCTCACCCAGTGGTTGTTTAGGAGAAAAGGGGGCTGCGAAGTTGTGGGAATTTGGAGAAAAGAGGTCGGAGGTGCGAACGCTCCCGCGGCTGGAGCCAGCACGGCTCTGCCGGTTGGTTCACAGCAGAGCTGTGATCAACAGGGATGGGGATGTCAAGCTGGGACTTGTCTCCTCGGCAAGGAAAGGGAACAGCAGAGATTACTAAGCGATGCAGGAATGTGGTTTGTTTAATATGAGCCATCAACACTGAAGAGTAAAATAATGACAGATGTGTAATCACATTTCCTGAGTCTAAAACCATGAGATCGAGAATTTAAACACCACTTTTCCCAAGATCAAGAAGAGGAGCCGTTTGGCTAAGAACTGATTTGGTTACTAATTTCCTTGGCATTAAATCAGCTGTTTCCCCAATCTCTTGACAGGTTTTGCTCCAAGGACGGGGCTGGTCCCTGGCTTGCTTTGATGTGAGGGTGAACAGAGAGGGAAGATGCTTTGGAAACAGGGATTCACCAACTGACCGAGCTGGCCTGGATCAGAGGCTCCTCAGCGTTGCTTAATTGGTTTATTTTAATGAAAGATGGCCAGATAAATTTCACATGGATCTTTATCGGGGGAGCGGCGAGTGGTGGGAGACACAAATCCAGAGCTGGGTTAAGCCAACCTTCCAAGGGCAGGATGGGGAAAGGGGAGCCCTTTCCCTATCATGGAAAGCCAGAATTTCTGCAAGGTTGGATTGCAGAAGACACGTGGCTGAGGGACACCAGACCCGTAACCCACCAAGACTGGGGGATGAAATCTCTGCTCAGGCCCTGGACATGGCACTGTCCCAAAGGTCACGGGTGCAGGACCTGGAAGGGAGCGGTTCCATGGTGGGGTAGGGCTGGGAGGGAACGGTGTCATTTGCTTGTCAGATGTTTCCATCCGTCTCTTGAGATCAAAAGTGGGAAAAACGCCGAGTAGGGAAGGTGCTGCTGGCACAGGAGCTGGCCTTAGAAGGACTCCAGTCTGCCTCTCTTCTGGATTTGGGAAGCGTGTTCTCTCTCCCAAAGGAAAGGCTGAGAGACCAGGGGATGTTCACCTGGAGAGGAGAAGGCTCCAGAGAGCCCCTTCCAGGACCTAAAGGGCTCCAGGAGAGCTGGAGACAGGCTGGGGACAAGGGATGGAGGGACAGGACAAGGGGGAATGGCTTTCCACTGACAAACGGGATACTGGGAAGAAATTCTTCTCTGTGAGGGTGGTTTAGGGAGCTAGGAAAGCCAAAACAGAGGTGCCCAAGGATGCAGGACCACTCTCCCAGGTCATGGAAAATACAAAACCATTGAAGGCCTAACAGGGAGAATAAAGAAAAAAAGTATTAATTTATTTTGTGTTTTTCTTCATGTCCCTGTGTTGAAACTTGCCGGTGCTGGTGGGCAAGTCATATTCCTGTCACATCTGGAGGAGCTGTGCTGACCCTACAGCTGATGGTGCAGAGGTGCCATCAGCTCACGCCTCCCTGCTGTGAGCCTGGGAATGTTCCTACATTTCCAGGTAATTGAACAAAGTGGTTCCTTCCCTGAAGGTTCTCAACGAGCAGCGTCCCTGTATCCATGACCACGTCCCTGCTTTCCTCCCTGACTTCATTAGAGCCCACGAAGCTGCTGTCTCCTGCCACAGGAAAGGCAGCTCCTTCCCCTAAATGGACTTTAATTAGCTCAACTCCCTGCTAGGAGCTATTTTGGTGACACACACGCTCCAGTTAAGTCATGGTTTCACCCCAAATTTTGCAGGACTTGGACACGACTTGTCCCTGGTTGGTGGGACCATGTCCAGCCTGGGGAGCTGGGCAGCAAATGCCCAGTACTGGGGTGGTGTTGCTGGTCATTGCACAAGATCATGGAATTCCAGGATGGCTTGGGTTGGAAGGGGCCTCAAAACCATCCTTTTCTTCCTCCTGCCAAGGGCAGGGACCCCTTCCACTTGCCCAGGCTGCTCCAAGCCCTTTCCAACCTGGTCTGGAACACTTAACATGGCCTTGAACTCTTACGATGCAAACAGATAACCTGAAATATAGGGAAAACATCCCGTGCAGTGGATTTGGGAGCCTGTGGAAGCATTCATGGAGCAGCCATAGGAGACAGAGCAACCTGCCAGCCCTGCCTGCGTGGAGCAGCTCACGCCGTGCCCGGGGCACTGACGGGCTCCTGGGAGCGTGGTGGCCTCCATCCAGGGCTGCCATTCCGTTGTCACTCAGAGTCACCCAGGAAGGGGGGATGCAGATGGGCTGAGTCACCCCCTCCCAGCTGTGCACAGGAGTCTAGACGGCGGCTGATGTGGAGACATCTCCTCTCGAGATACCTGCGCCACGTCCCCACATCAAAGGGCCCTGAGCTGCTCCAGTGAGGATATAATTAAGCCACCCCACGGCAAGAGTTTCTCCCAGGGCCGGCTGATCTCCCTGCACAGCTCTGTTGGTCGGGGTGGTGGCCTCTGTCACCCTCCCAGGGGGATTTGGTGGCCGTGGCAGGGACTCCTGTCCCACAGTTTGTGGGAATCGTGGCTGTTTCATGCTGGCCCTGCTCCAAAGGTCAGAATCCAAAATATTTTCCAAACCAACCTTGCTCTGCTCCAGCTTCTTGGCAAGGAGAAGGGCCCTGTGGAAGGACAGAGGTGTCAGGAGCTCCTTAAACCCTTTTCCCTGACAAATAGTCCCAAAAGCCAAGGAACTGCCTGGGCAGACTCTGGGAAGAGCAGGAGGAAGCTGAAGCCCTGGAAGTCCTTGCAAACACCAGCACAGCCTGCCAGCGACTCTCTCCATAGGTGACCAAGCATTGAAATGCAGCAGGGTGGAACTTTCAGGTCAGGGAAAGCCCAGGAAAGCAGACACATAACCAGAGGAACCAGCTCTCTGTCACTCCTTGCTGTGAAGAACACCAGAGTCTCATCTTTATCTGTCCAAAAAGCCCCAAGAAACCCAGTGCCTTGCAGGTGGGAGATGCTGGATGGTGTTTCCTCCTTTTATTGTGGATTTGTGCAGCTGGACTGTTGAACAGAGCCAGCAGCTGACGACAAAAAAAAAAAAGAGAAAATTGGCACAAACAAGAATTTAAGCTCTGGTGGGCAGGGAAAAAGGATCCCACCATGGATTCTACCTGCAGCACCAGCAGGGCCAGGTGTAATGTTGCCTTAACAAAGGCAGGGAGGGGCTACTCAGCTTGCTGTTAAAACCTAAGCTCCATAGAATATCCATAAAGCTCACATTAAAGGATTAAAGACTGGCAGGAAGATCCCACGAGGCAGCTGTCCTCAAAAAAAAAAACCCACTCCATGAAGTGCAGCATTGCTGCTGTGGTCTAAATTACAAACTTAGAGGAAATCATATATTAACAGGTGGATTTCATCCACCCAGCTGGCTCTGCAGATGGATTACCCCCCAAAAGGGCGTTATTTGGTAGGGTGATGTTCTCCCCCATACACGACTTCAACCACCTGAGCCTTAAGTGACATGTCACAGAATCCCAGAAATTATTTGGGGGTTGGAGGAACCTTAAAAATCATCTCATCCCACCCCATTTCCATGGGCAGGGACACCTCCCACTGCCCCAGGCTGCTCCAAGCCCTGTCCAGCCCAGCCTGGGACACTTGCAGGGATCCAGGGGCAGCCCCAGCTGCTCTGGGCACCCTGTGCCAGGGCCTGCCCACCCTCCCAGGGAAGAAGCAAAGCTGTCCTTGTGCAGCCCAGATGGATTCATGGTCATCTTCTGTCATCTTGGAATTGATTTCCCATTTTCCAAGAGAAGAGTTTCCCCTCTGTTTTTTTCCTTTCTCCATCCCCTATCTAATGCAAACTCAAGTGTGAACACAATTTGGGCTCCTGCAGCTGCACAACGACCTCATTTCCCAACAGAGGCAACCAGGGAAGGCTTACCTGGGAAGCGTGGTGGGATTAAAAAAGAGCACCCCTTTGAAATGTGGAAACCTTCCTTTAAGCTGGGTAAGGATTTAAGGTTAGGAATATTCTAGGAGTGAGCCAATGCAAAGTGACTTTTATGATTCATTCTGTCTCCAGCCTGATCTGGAAGTCGCTGCAGATGTAGATGGTGGGTGACATTGAGATGAGAGGGACAATACAGAGGTAAAGAGAATAAAAGGTGCAGTGACGTGATTTTATGGGCTAGATGATATTCTACAGAATATAATAATACCTGGAATATGAATACATCCCCTGCCCAGACAAGAGTTCACCCATGTGTTCATCCCATGGGATGCTGGATAGAAAACGAGAGCTGGGCATTAACATCCCTTATCCAGGAGCACGAGGGGCAGCAATTATTCACTAATTATTCAATTATTTCACTCCATGGGGTGAGCAGGAGAACCTCTGGCCCGATGCTGTGCCCCCAGAGCCATTCCCCTTCCTCCCACAGCTTTTGCAGGTCTGCTCCTCACAGAGGAGCAAAACACCAGCTTGACTTTGAGGCAGGAGGAATTACCCAACCTGACTGCCCTGAGCAGTTCCAGGGCACTGCAAATGCAGGAACTTGTCAGAGCTGCAGTTGATTTGCAGATTATTTATTTGCTTATTAGATCACATTTGGCTGATGGCTGCTGTGATCCTCCAGAGCACAAGCTCAGAGATCTTCCCTGGAGACCCACCAGCGTCTGGCTTGGTGGCCAGCTCTGAGGCATCCCTAATTAACCGGTTTTGCATTTCTAATTGAGCCCTGGAAGTCAGCCAGCAAGAGCAAGAGGCGTTCACCTGGCTGCCACCCTTTGATGACAGCAGTGGAGGTGAGGAGGAGGTGGTGGCGTGCCTGAAGCTGTGCCATGTGTCCTGTCACAGCCCTGACCTGCTGAGACTCCTGTGAGGCCAGAGCTTGGCTCAGCCTGGAGGTGTGTGGTGGAAAAAGGTCCTTCATTCCTGTCCCACTGCCTCTCCTGGCATGGGATGGGGTGGAAGGGGCTCTCAAGGTGAGCAGAGAGCACAAAGTGTCTCCACAGTGTTTGCCAAGGGAATTGCTTTGTGTCTGTTCTGGAGGGACATTCCAAACTCTGCCTGCATCAGAGCTGTTGTACAAATGGAGCACCCACCACCCTGCCTGGGAAAGCTTTCCCTGCTTGGAAAAGCTTGCCCACCACTCTGGTGCATCAGGCACCTCTTCCCATCCCACCTTCTCCCCATGGCACCAATGGTATCTTCTCCAGGGCCAAAATGTTCCTTTCCAAACGCTGTTCTTCCCATCCTACCTTTTCCTTGCACCACCAGCAGGCTCTTCTCCAAGGCCCTGATGTTCTTCCCCAAACTCTCCTCTTCCCATCCCACCTTCTCCCCATGCCACCAACAACATCTTCTCCAGGGCCCTGACGTTCCTTCCCAAACCCTGTTCTTCCCATCCCACCTTTTTCCTGCACCATCAGCAGTATCTTCTCCAAGGACCTGACATTCCTCCCCAAATCCTGCTCTTCCCATCCCACCTTCTCCCCATGCCACCAACAATATCTTCTCCAGGGCCCCGATGTTCCTTCCCAAGCCCTGCTCTCCCCGCCTTCTCCCTATGCCACCAATGGTATCTTCTCCAATGACCTGACATTCCTCCCCAAACCCCGTTCTTCCCATCCCACCTTTTCCTCATGCCACCAATGATATCTTCTCCAGGGCCAAAATGTTCCTCCCCAAACCCTGCTCTTCCCATCCCACCTTCTCCCCATGCCGTCAATGATATCTTCTCCAGGGCCCTGATGTTCCTTTCCAAACCCTGCTCTTCCCATCCCACCTTTTCCCTGCACCACCAGCAGGCTCTTCTCCAGTGACCTGACATTCCTCCCCAAATTCCTCCCCAGATCCTGCTCTTCCCGCCCCACTGAGCCCGTGCTTTGCCTTGTCCTGCCTCTCCGAGGCACGCACCCCTCTGGCACAGGGAATGCCTCTTCTTGACACAGCTCAAGCATTGGAAAAATGTGTCCCGGCTGGCTGGGGCTGGGCGAGCAGCACGCCGTGGGCAGGCATCCCAAATCCGCCTCTTCTCCAGCTCCATCCCACCATCCCTCGCCCTTCCTCGCCTCCCTCTTCCTCCCGGCTCTCCCCCGCCTGTGAAACAAGAGGGCTTTGTCTGCTCGCCCCGCGCGGAGCAGCACGAACGGCCTGAACTTTCCCTGAGTGAGTTTTTCCCCTCCAGCAGGATTCTGTGCTGTGCCGATGCCAGGGATTAACTAAGAGCATGACTCAACGAACCAGTTCAGACCAAGCAAGAACAACCCTTCATTTTTCTTCCAAGATTCTGGCTCAGCCCAGCACAGGCTGTTCTGGAGCATCAGAAAAGGGTAGTTAACTTGAAATATGACTTTTTAAACAGTTTATTACTTTTCCTGTCCTCTGTGTTGCAGCTGGCATGGGAGGCTGATGGAAATGCAGTCAAGGAGATCATTCCAAGGTAGTTTTTCCCTACATTTTCTGTCTGATTTCAAGATTTCCCTGTGACATCCTGGTGTCACAGAAGTGACACATGCCAGAGGATGCAGATGAACATTTTCAGGAGGGATGAGATTCCCAGTTTTGTTTCATAGAATCATGGAATCATTAAGAAAATACCTGTAAGATCATTCAGTCCAATGTTAACCTAGAACTAAATCCACCACTAAACCCCTTCCCATGGCTGGGCAGGGCCACACTGGAGGCTGGAGCTGTCCTTTGGGATTGAAGCTGCCATTTTCATGGAAAGTATCATCAGTGCTGTGTTTTTCCTTGCTGTCCTAGAGCTGCTTCCAAGCCTGAGAGCCCTGATGCTGCCAGGAGCTCACCAGGAACAACCTGCACTGCTCGGGATTGCCCAGGTGGGATCCCACATGTGCACTGCTCATCCTGGATGAGAAACATCTAGGAGACATTGGTGAGGCCATGGCACAGGGTGCCCAGAGAAGCTGGGGCTGCCCCTGGATCCCTGGAAGTGTCCAAGGCCAGGTTTGATGGGGTTTGGAGCAACCTGGGATGGTGGAAAGTGTCCAGGCTCATGGCAGGGGTGGGATGCGATGAGCTTTAAGGTCCCTTCCAACCCAAACCATTCCATGATTCTGGGATTGTGTCTCTCCCTTTGCTGTCTTGTGGATGGCATGGAAAAGGAGAAGGAGGCAAGGCAGGAGAATGAGGTGTGGAGCAGCAGTGCCCAGGTGTGAGGCAGGAAAGCCTCCTCAGGTTTGGGAACACCAGGGGTTGATACAATAACCCCCTGCAACGTTACAGGCTGGGGACGGTGTGGCTGGGCAGTGCTCAGGTGGAAAGGGCCCTGGGGGTGCTGCTGACAGCCGGCTGAACGTGAGCCAGCAGTGTGCCCAGGTGGCCAAGCAGGCCCATGGCATCCTGGCCTGGATCAGGAATGGTGTGGCCAGCAGGAGCAGAGAGGTCATTCTTCCTGGTGAGGCCACACCTCGAGTGCTGTGTCCAGTTCTGGGTCCCTCAGTTTAGAAGGGACGTTGAGATGCTTGAGCGTGTCCAGAGGAGAGCAACGAGGCTGCTGAGGGGCTTGGAACACGAGCCGTATGAAGAATGACTGAAGGAGCTGGGGTTGTTTAGCCTGGAGAAAAGGAGACTCAGAGGTGACCTCATCACTCTCTGCAGCTTCCTGAAGGGTGGCTGTGGTGAGCTGGGGGTCGCTCTCTTTCTCCGATGACAGAACAAGAGTCTCAAGCTGCACCAAGGGAGATCCAGGCTGGAATTAAGGAGGAAGTTTTTCACAGAAAGAGTGCTCAAATACTGGAATCATCTGCCCAGGGAGGTGGTGGAGTCACCATCCCTGGATGTGTTTAAAAAATGACTGGATGTGGCACTTGGTGCCATGATCTCGTTGAGGTGTTAGAACATGGGTTGGACTCGATGATCTTAAAGGTCTCTTCCAACCTAGAAATTCTGTGATTCTGTGATCTGGAGCACTGGAGGTTTGTCCTGCCCACAGCTCAGGCATTTGGAGAGAGGGAAACCAGGAGGTCCTTGATGGCAACCTAACATCTACACGCAGGAGAAATCCTGCCACCAGCTGGGACTGTCCCAGCAGGGAAAGGAGCCAGACCAGTTCAGGATTGCACCAGACTGGGCAGTGACCTGCGAGTGCAGCCCAGGGAGAACAGCTCCAAAGCACAGTGGAGGTGAGAAATCAGCTCCTCATGCACCTGCAGTGGGCTCCAGAGCGAGGAGGTGTCCAGAGAGGGGCACTGAAAAGTGTCCTGAGGGTGAGGAGCACACAGCTCTGCGTGTCTTGCAGGAATTTCATGTTGGAATGTCCCCAGCCCCTCTGGAGCCTGAGCAGAGCCGTGTCACCGACATCACTGTCTGTGCTCCTCATCACCCAGCAACAGATGGGTTGAGAATTGCCTCCCCTGCAAAATTCCATGAGGATGGGCAATTTCAGTGCAGTGCCACCTGAGCTAATTCCAGCCTGAGGTCTCTGACTCCCTCTGTAACACCTCCCGAGCGTGGCAGGCACCTGCTTTCAGCCTGGCAAGGAAAATCAAGGTGTCACGTCCACTTCCATCAAAAACCACCTCCCTGGGCTTCCCAGGAAGCTGATCAGTGACTGAACACACTCTGTGTCCGTGCTTGGCAGGAGGGATAAGCAGAGGGAAGTGCCTTTTTGTGCTCTGTGCATCCCAGACAGAGCAGGAGGACAGGGATGAGCCGTGGGTTTGCAACCCGCGGGATTTTCCATGGCAAGAACCAAGCAAAGCCAGAGCGGGTGGGAGGCAAGGTTTCCCAGTGCTGAAATGTTTCATTTGGATGTTTTTCTACAGGAAACTTTCCGCTTCCAAACAACCAGGGCTTTCTGTCCACTGTGACCTCAGTGGGAAGAAAAATTGCTGCACAAAAGGGACGGGGAGCTGACGCCAGGAGCAAAACCTCGGCGCTGGTCCCACGAGCAGCTCTGGGTGGGTCCAGACAAAGCGTTTTTCAGAGATTTTGTAAAAGTAGCAGAATAAAAATCCCTCCAAAATCTGGCTTTTTTCTTTCTTCCTTACTTTCTTTTTTTTTCTCTTTTTTTTGGGAACTCTAGAGCAAAGTTGGTTTGGACCCCCTACACCTGAACCTTCTCAGCTTCCTGGCTTGGCCACGACAGCAAAAGTATCCGGACCTTTCCCACTTCTTCATCTCTCCAGGCTCCTTTTGCTCCCTCATGTTAATTGAAAAAACAACACCCCAATTAATAAACCCTGCAATAATCCTGAGGGCCTCATTAAAATCCTTCCCTGGGAGGGTAGGGAGGCCCTGGCACAGGGTGCCCAGATCCAGCTGCCCCTGGATCCCTGGCAGTGTCCAAGTCCAGGTTGGATGAGATTAGGAGTGGAAGGTGTCCTGCCCATGGCAGGGGGTGGAACAGGATGGGATTTAAGGTCCCTTCCAACTCAAACCATTCTGGGATTCTCTGATGTTGATCCACCCTCATTAGTCGGATTTTATTCCTCTTTCTGCATTATTGACTCCTTTACTTTAGTGGGAATTGGGGCAATTTATATTCATAGATTCATCTATTCATGTGTTCGGGGGAGCAATTTTAGTGACTACTGATGGCCCTTCCCAATAACACCTTACCTTCTCCAGATGGAAGAGATTTCCCAAAAGATGCTTCACTGTTTTGACCCCTGAGCAGTCGATTTGGGGTGAATTTTGCTCTCCAGAGAAAGCCACCATGGATCACATCCGTGCTAGGAGCCACCCAAGACAGATTTCCCATTACAGCAGCCAACAAAACCGAGCCACGGTTTGGCAAACTGTGCACTCAAAATGCCTCAAAAAGAGTTTTAGACTAAAAAGTCCTTTTTCTGCATGTTCTGCAATTATTTCACTCCAACACTGAGCTCAATTAATTCCAGAGTACACTTGAGAGAAGAAGGAGAGAAGATGAAACCTGCACTCTAATTTTCCAGAGCATTAGGCCTGTGGCAAAACACATCTCAGCTAAGCCATCCATGAGATTTGCTTCCCAATCCCAGGCCAGGGAGTTTTCCAGAGGACACATGGGCAAGAAATCCCAGCCTGGGAATACCATTCAGAAGTGGTTTTCCAAGAAAATGCCAACCAGGTGCTTTTCCACCCTCTGGGTGCTTCAAGACCCCATCCTGGAGTGTGTTGCTCCAATTCCCCAGTTGCTGCCATGACTCCATTTCATTGCTGTAATTTGTGATGTTTTCCAAAATTTTGTATGGATAGAAACCCTGGCACCTCCTGCTAGGGATCCATGATGGAATTTGAAGGAGTTAAGGCTGGAAAAGCCCTCTAAGCTCATCAGACCCAGCCTTTAACCAGCACTGCCAAGCCCACCCCAAGTGCCACATCCACGGGGATCTGTAACCCTTCCCTTCTCCACATTTTTTTCTCAGAGCTGAACAACCAGCTTTTTGCCCAGGAAAAAAACTCTGGGAGAGGAAAAAAACAGGGAAAAGCCTCACTTGCAAAAAGAGGGTTTTCTTGGGTCCATCTCCATGAGGAGCCCACAAAGGAACTGTTGCAGGTGGAGGGTTTTTCTCCACGCCTTGGATTGCTGTTGGATGTTTGGAGCTGCTCCCTGCCAGGATTGCCAGGAGCACGCTCCATGTTTGCAAACTCGTTTCAAAAACACCTTGGAATTTGCCAGGAAACAAAACTCCAAAGAGAAACCACACAACTGGGATGAATCCTGGCCTTTTATTCCAACTCTGATTTAAAAAATGATAACCTGTCCTGTCATGGGGAGGGAAATTTGTCCCTAAAGGAAAAATCAAAACATGCCCTGGTGAGGAGGGTCAGCCATATTCCCACAGAACACCTCGGTTTTGATGGAACCATCATTCTCTGCCAGGAAAATCTCTTTGTAACAAAACACCAGCCCCTGGGAGATAGGATGTGACAGATCCCATCCATCAGGACCTTGCCAAGGAGGAGGTGGTACCAGGGCGTCGCTGCTCCAAGGGTGTGCAGGGAGATTATCCCAAGTTTACCTTGGCTCCAGAAGACCCTTGCAAGTTATCCATGTGTCTGTGAGCTGACATTTAGAGCTGGGAGGTTCTGGCTGGCCACAGAGCTCTGATCTAATTCCATTCCAGTGTTTTCCTTGCCATGAGCTCGTTCCTGGCCCGATCCAGAGTCATATTTTCTCCGGGAACAGTTGTGTTTTGGATCTCCTCCTTGTCAGAGGCTTGTCCCAGGAGGGCTTTGAAACCAGAAGGACTTTTTCCAGTTTTCAGGACTCGCAGTGACCTCATCGTGTTTTCTCAGCGCGGATCAGAAGTTGAATGTCAAGAAAAATAAAAGTATTAATCCAAAGATTAGGCTTGCAGGGAACGTGGAAAAGCAGCAAGCTGGGAAAAACAAGCCAGAAGACATGAGAGTATCAGTTCAATACCACAAGAATTAAAAAAAAAAACCTCAACCCACAGACAACCTCCCCCTCAAAAAAAATGTGAAGAATTCCCACTGCTTCACAGGAAGTTTGTTTTGCTTGTTGTTTGCCCTTCTTAAGACTAATATTTTGATTTTTAAAACTTCTGTCGTGAGCACAAGGCCACCTGTTCCATGCCCAAGAACAACCAGCTGGGTTTTGGATGGGATCCCTTTGGATGAGCCTGGTTTTGGGAGCTGCCAAACAAACTCTGCTGAGGTCCCCACCCTCATGCAGAAGGCAGGAGAGGTTGGGTTGTATCTGCACCCAGGTGCTGATTTGGGCTGGAAATGTGGAATTTGGGGAGCAGCACGAATTTTCATCCCAGCTATCAGCAAAGTGGGGTTTGATGCTGCTTCTGCTCGGGGTGGAGATGACACAAACACCCCTGGGAAGCTCTCAAAAGTCAGCTGGGGCTGTGCAATGCTCAGCCCAGCCCAAAAAGGGGTTTTTAAAATGTTTCTTCCTAATTACGATGCTCTTCAGCGACAGCAGAGCAGGAGCAAGGGCTGCTTTTCTCTCCCCAGTCATCTCAGTGCCATCTATCTCCCAACAGTTCGTTTTAATTATGCAATTACAGTGTGTACAAAGCTTTCTGTGAGCTCCAGTGGATAATTAAAACAGATGGGGAGCTTAATGGGACCAACTCCTTTTTCTTCTTTTAATTAATGTGTTAACAGTTTGTGGGCCAGCCTGTGGAGCTCTGCTCGTCAGCAGCTCTGGGGGGTCCACAAGTCCCCCCCGGTGTGTGCAGCCCTGTCGTGGGTGTGGAGGTGCTGTCCCAAAAGTGGCGGCGGTCTCCAGAAGGTCCCCACACGCCTCATGTGTCACCTCCGCGGTGTCCTGCCACTGGTGAGGCGTGGACACCCTCGAGGTGGTGCTGGATGGATGAAAGTCTTCCAGGAATGCACAGATCTCCTCCAGGCCATTCCAAGCATCTCAGGAGATCATCCCAAGTCTCTGCTGGAAGAGGAGGAGGAGGAAGAGGAAGAGCAAGAGGCAGGCATGGACATGTGAGTTCCAGGACAAAATCCACTCCAATTCCAGCCTGTGGGGATGCAAAGCGTTTTTGGGGACAAGCTGTGGGGCTCAGCAGTGGTGGAAGACCAGGGAGGGGATGGGGCAGGATAGAATCATGGAATCACAGAATGCTTTGCATTGGAAGGGGCCTTAAAGTTCATCCCATTCCACCCCTGCCATGGCAGGGACACCTTCCACTGTCCCAGGCTGCTCCAAGCCCTGTCCAGCCTGGCCTTGGACACTTCCAGGGATCCAGGGGCAGCCACAGCTTCTCTGGTCACCCTGTGCCAGGGCCTGCCCACCCTCCCAGGGAAGGAGCCCTCTGTTTGCCCAAGGTGACTTGGAACTCCAGGGTAAGGCAACAGGAGGCTGTGGAATCTTGGAGGCCTTGGGAATTAGGAGCTGAGTCCAGTTAGAGCTGATGCAGGATCAAACAGGCATCAAGTGATGCAGGTGAGAGCACCCACAAGAAAGTGAATCCCCAGATTGCCTCTGTTTAAAGCTCACAGAACACCAGGAATGCCAATGGTTCGTGAGGATGCTGGAGAAGTTCATGAGATAAAAATCCACCAGGTTGCTGAACTCTCAAAGGCCCCATCAGGAAGCCTCTGAGCTGGACAAGTGTAAACAAAATATCCATCTCTGATATCTCAAAAAGCCCAAATGGGACTCTCATGGGACAGGATGGGCTGGGAGAATTAAAGGTCTTTTCCAACCTAAACAATTCCAGGATTAATTTAATCTATAACCAACTTCAGCAGGGCAGCGAAAGTTTTGGAAGCAAAAGTGCAAAGCCTGAGAGAAGGAAGGAAGGAAGGATTTGGAGAGCAGCTCCCTGCTGTGGGTGGCTGTGGGCACATTTCAGGAGCAGCCTGATAAACTGATAATGTTTTGTAGACTGGCCCTGATTTGCAACAAGCAAATCTGGAGGAGAATCCCCTCCAGCCCACCACTGGATTGGGATAAATCCCAGCACTTCCTTGGGCTCCATTGGGCCACTGGGATGAGCTTCCTGAAAGAACAGCACTTTTGTGGGAATAATCTTCAAGCAAAAAAGTGCCTCTTGATGCCATCTAAGAGGAAAACCTCCCTGCAGAGTTTTGCTTTCACAGAATCCCAGAATCACTGGGTTGGGAGAGACCTTCAGGATCAAGTCCAACCCAGCCCCAACAACTCAACTCAACCCTGGCCCCCAGTGCCACATCCAGGCTCTGTTAAACACACCCCCCTGGGCAGCCATTCCAGAATTTTATCACCCTTTCCATAAAAAACTTTTCCTGATATCCGACCTGCATTTCCCTTGGTGCACCTTGAGACCCTGCCCAAGTCCTGATGCTCTTCCAGGCTTGGAGTGCTGAGCTCCCACCAGGAGCTCCCACACCAAGTTCTTCCTGCCAAAACCACGGCTGAGGGATGAGCAGGGCTGGTCTGAGCGAGCTGGCCAGCTGAAATAATAATCCCATGGTCAAGGGGAAGACAAGGAGTTATTCCTGAGAGCCTCGGGGTGTTGCGTGTGGATTTGATTTCAGGATTTTCAATGGCAGAGTGGCTCTGCAGCTTCATGGAGGTGCTCAGGGATGTGCACTGAGGGCAGACAGGGCTGGAGGGGACAGGGACACACACACAGATGCTGCAGGCTGGCTTTCCCCACATCTGCAGCCCAGCTGTTGGGCCACAGCTCAGCATTGCACAGCTTTTCCAGCTGAAAAATGTTAATAGCAGGGAGAGGGACACCTCGGGGAGGGAAAGCACAGCTCAGCAGCCACATTCCAGCACTGGGAGAAGCTTTGCATGGCACTGGAGGCATTTGCATGCTGGGGGAATGGATTTGGAGGAAAGCATCCAACCACAGGGATGTTCTCAGCCACGCCAAGCACGCTGTCCCCAGTGAGGGTCACTCAGCTGGGCCGGTATCAATCATCCTGTGATAAGCCCTGTCCCCCATCCCAGCTGTCCCAGTTCCCCTCCTGCCCCTCTCCAGCCACAACCCCCAGCCCTTCCATTGCACAAGGAGCTCGTTGCTACAACAGGAATTGCAAAAACCCCCATGGAAACTGCTGGTCTCAGCCAACCCCAAACTTTGCTGTATACACAGCATAAAATTTAGTTGCTTTAAACTTGCATTTTTTGGCTCAACTCTCCTGGCCACATCCTGAGCCCGAATGGATTGAATTACTGAGCACAAAATAAATTCCATCTGAGCAGGCTGCAGCCCTTGTCTCCCTGAACAAAGGCTGAGGTGTTTGCTTTGCCTTTATTTTTTTTTTTTTCCTCCTTTTTGGAAGAAAACGAACTGATTTTGTCCACGTGGAGGGAGAGAGGCTGGGACCCTGGGGAGAGCCGTGCTAGCCACGATTCCCTGGCACCAGCCAGAGCTGGAGAGACACCATCCCTTGCCTCTGGATCAGTCCCAGGGCTGTGATGATACTGCCACCAGCATCCTGCTGGCAAATGTCACCTCCCGTGGCAGTGCCACCTTTCTTGGTCCCCTCCTCCTCCTTTGGAGCAGGGACCAGGTGCTGCGCAAAGAGGGGAGGACTCTGAGTGTTCGGGAAGGAGGGACTGGGCTGCTCATGGATTCTCTTTTAAATTGGGCAGGAGGGCGAGGGGGGAAGGAGAGGGGAGTGGAGAGGGGTGGCAAAAGAGCTGGAGGGGAGCTGCAAAGGCAAACACGGCACACAGAACCCGGGCAGGGAGCGATCCCAATGATCCCAATGATCCCAATGATCCCGGCGCTGCCCGGGCCGGAGGGGATCGGGATGGGGCAGGAGGGGCTTGTCTGGACTCGGGTATGGAATGGGGCCCACGAAGCCCATCACGGCCCAGGTGCACCCCAAACCCGGAGCTTGCAGAAGGAGAGCAGAGCGGAGCGCTGTCTCCGGCAGGGAGCCTCCAGGAGGGGCGGGCGTGGGAAGCGGCTCCGCCGGCTCTGCCGGTCCCGGCGGCCGCTCCCGCAGCCTCCCCTGAGCCCGCAGAACCATCCCGGGCTCTCCTCCATGGAAAACACCTCCACAGGGTCCCATCCAAAGGGCCACCAGACCCCCTGGCCCATGGAATAAACCCCCTTGCTGGAATAAGCCCACCAAGAGGTGTGACCTCAAAGCAATCCTGCATGAGGGAATCCCCCAAAATATGCTTTGGGTACCCCCAGTGCTGCTCTCATATCACAGTTCCAGCCCTGCAGAAGTGCTCTGGGAAAGGAATCTCTGGCGAGTTTTCCTTGCTGAGCCCTGATTTGCTCCAAGGAGCCAAAATGCTTCGTGATTTGTGCAATTAATTCTCTGCTGGGGGCTCGTGGGGGCTTCACCTGCTCAAGGAGAGCTGCAGCTGGAGAGAAGAACTGGAACACGTGTCTGCCCAGCATTCCTTGGGGATATTGTTTATTGGCTTTACTATTCAGTGACTTTACTATTTATTGACTGTACTATTTAGTATTTACTATATTCAGGTTTATAATAGTCAAGCCCTTTTTGGAGGAGAAGAAAAAGAGACCAAACAGGGTTACCAGGTTACCAGTGACACTGCGGGGTTTGTGCTCTGCTAGGGCTGTGGTGACCATGCTTTGGTGTCACCCTCCAGCTGTCCCCACTGTCACTGTGCCTTCTCACAGCTTCTGAAGTCGGCTGGGAATAACGGGACAATGGTTGAGGATGTAGGGATGAATCTGGGCATTCATCACATCCTGTTTGGCACAGTGAAAGGGCAGGAGTCTCCTCAAGGACACTCTTACCAAAAAGGATGGATGGCCTGGAGCAGGACCATCCCTTGTGGGTGGGCAGAGCCATCCAAACCCTCTTGCACATCAAGGTGTGACATCCTCGCTGCTGGGGCTGAGCCACGTGGAGCGAATTCTTCCTCACGCTTTCTCAGGCCTGGCATTTAATGAGGAATTAATTACCACTTAATGATTTGCACACACGCCGTGGAGGTGGAGCAATAATCACCCAGCTCCTTTATCAAAACCCACATCTGGCCAGGAGAGTTTGGCACAGCTGTGGCTTTGATCCCAGCTGCCTGTGACTGCCACGCCCCAGCACTGGGTCACCTTCCCTGGTGTGCCATGGGATGATGGAGCAGCTCCCAGGGAGCTTTTCCCAAATCACAGCATGGCAGTGACATCACCACTTCCACAAAATCCCAGAGTCATGGAATGATTTGGGTGGGAAGGGACCCAAAAAATCATCCCATTCCACCCCTGCCACTGGCAGGGACACCTTCCACTGTCCTAGGCTGCTCCAAGCCCTGTCCATCCTGGCATTGGGCACTTCCAGGGATCCAGGGGCAGCAACAGCTTCTCTGAGCACCCTGTGCCAGGGCCTTACCACCCTCACAGGGCAGAATTTCTTCCATATATCCAAGCTAAATTTCCCATATTCCAGTTAGAACCCATTCCCACTTGTCTTATCATGACAGCTCCTGATGAAGAGTCCCTCTCCAGCTCCCCTGGAGCTCCTTGAGGCCCTGGAAGGGGCTCTGAGGCCTCCTGGAGCCTTTCTCTCTTCTCTTCTCTTCTCTTCTCTTCTCTTCTCTTCTCTTCTCTTCTCTTCTCTTCTCTTCTCTTCTCTTCTCTTCTCTTCTCTTCTCTTCTCTTCTCTTCTCTTCTCTTCTCTTCTCTTCTCTTCTCTTCTCTTCTCTTCTCTTCTCTTCTCTTCTCTCTCCCCAGCTCTCCCAGCCTGGCTCCATCCCCTGGAAATGGTGCTGCAGCCCTTGGAACATCTCCATGGGGATCTCCTGCCACCAGGCCACCCCAGCCCCTCCGTGGTGAGCAGGTTAGATGGTGGTGAGTTGGAGAGAGGATGTCTGTGAGAGAAAAATATTTAAAATAGCAGAAGGCTCCCTCCTCTTCCTGATCCACTGAATCTCCTTTTCCAAGCAGTGGAAACCTGTCCTTTAAATCAGGGCTGTTATTACAGTAAATGGGTTTGCAAACAAGGATGAGAAAAACAAACAAACCCAAGCGCCAGCCCTCCCTCTTGTCATGGAAAGAGGGAAAACAGCAACTCCCCGTGGCCTGTGGCCTCCATCCCAGCCCCCCTGGAGCCCAGAGCCAGCCTTCCAGTAACTGCAGCTCTCCCAGAGGCCTTGCTGCTGTGACCCCATCCCAAAATCTGTCAGCTGGGAGCAGGCTCTGCTTGCTGCGTGCCCGCTGTCCTGCAGGGCTGCCACGGGGTGAGCTCCAGTTCAGCAGTGGGGCAGGAAAAATCCTCCATGGAAGTGGAGGAAGGATCAGGGACCTTCTCAAAGAGGTTTCCAAACCACAGCAACACAATCAAACACCCACTGCAGTGGGACAGGAAAAATCCTCCATGGAAGTGGAGGAAGGATCAGGGACCTTCTCAAAGAGGGGATTTCCAAAACACATCACCACAGTCAAACACCCACTGCAGTGGGACAGGAAAGATCCTCCATGGAAGTGCAGGGAGGATCGGGGACCTTCTGAAAGAGGGGATTTCCAAAACACATCAACACAATCAAATATCCACTGCAGTGGGACAGGAAAGATCCTCCATGGAAGTGAAAGAAGGATCAGGGACCTTCTGAAAGAGGGGGTTTCCAAACCACATCAACACAATCAAATACCCACTGCAGTGGGGCAGGAAAAATCCTCCATGGAAGTGAAAGAAGGATCAGGGACCTTCTCAAAGAGGTTTCCAAACCACATCAACACAATCAAATACCCACTGCAGTGGGACAGGAAAGATCCTCCATGGAAATGGAGGAAGGAGCAGGGACCTTCTCAAAGAGGGGGTTTCTGTAGGAATGTGCCTCCTGTGGATGGAGTGACAAAACTATTCTTTGTCCCTTTAAAAAGGAAAGAAGCCCAGAAGTTTCTCTCCTGGGTGAAAAGGTATCTCATAGGCTCGGGGGACTTCACCTCAAACTTAAGGATAGCTAATTGGACAGGAGCCAAAAAGTCCTGCCTGGGAAATGTACTAGAAAAAGAAGAGAACAAAGAAACTAATGGCTTTTGTGAGGTGTTTTACCAGGAGGGAGAACTTCTTGCACTTGGCTCGGTTTTTCTCCGTTTGTTATTTTGCCTTTTATTAAACCTTTTTGTTTCCGACACTGCAACAGAACTCATCTTGTTGATTTTTGTGTCTCCAAAGGTAGCTGAGCTATCTTGGGTGTGATACAGACCTCCAAGAGCTTATGAGACCTGGCTCAAAGAGGCTCCTGTATCGGGTTCCAATCATCACACAATCACACAATTTTTCCATCAACAGAATCAAATGCCCACTGCCATCCAGCACAGCCAAAACAACATCCCACAGGCAAAATTTTGGGATAAAATGGGAAAGTTCATCCATTGAATAATGGAATTCTCCTCCAGGGAGAGACAGCGTGGGGTCTCCTCTGGCCCCACAGCCATGGCACAGATTTGTTGTCCTCAGGGCTTGGCTTTTCCCAGTCCCAGCAGCAGGCACAGCACGAGGTCAGGATGCACCCCAGGATTCTGGGAGCTGGGAAGCTCCAGAGGAATCTTCTGGCAGCCCCAGCAGGAGGGAGTGAGGGAGCTGCAGGCACATTCTGAGCACACAAAAGCATTCTCCTGACCCCTCATTATCCACGTCTGAGGAGCTGGTGCATATTAAAATAATCCCTTCAAAGAGACTGGAGGAGACGAGCACTGAAGTATTGATGAGCCAAGCTGGCACAGGGATTGATCTTGATGGGTTTGTGAATTCTATTAGGAACTTTAGAGCAGACACCCAGCACACAAACAAGTCCCCCTCGCTGGGCTCTGAGGGCTCCCCATCCCAGGATGAGCCAAAGGTCCCCTGATCTGACCCCAGGCTGGTTCTGCCTCATCTGCTGCTCTCAGAGCCTTGGAGACAGAGGAACAAACAAGAGATAAGGGCAGAATTTGATGCTGCAGATAAACAACAACTAAAATCAGAGGGGAAAAAAAGCAAAGCCTTAAATGAGATTCCACTTGAGGAATGCCTCCTCTGGGTTTTCTCATGCAACACCATGGAAATCCCCCACATTCCCATCTTTATGTCTCTCCTCCTCCTAAAGCCAGGACAAACCTTTGCTCCAGCAGAGCATCTCAGCACCCAGGAGAGGCTCTCACCACTCCAATGGAAAATGTTCTTCCCCCAGAGGGTGCTGGCACTGCCCAGGCTCCCCAGGGAATGGGCACAGCCCAAAAGCTGCCAGAGCTCCAGGAGTGTTTGGACAGCTCTGCCAGGGGTGCCCAGGGTGGGATTGTTGGCAATGTGGGCAGGGCCAGGAGCTGGGCTCTGATCTTTGGGGTCCCTTCCAGGTGAGGACATCCTACATTCTGTAATTCCATGGTTCCATGACCCTGACCCAGTGCAGCTCTGCTCTGCTCTCCTCCAGAATTCCTCTCCTCCAGAATTCCTCTCCTCCAGAATTCCTCTCCTCAGAATTCCTCTCCTCAGAATTTCTCTCTGATACAGATCAGAGAATTTTCAGGACTCTGCTGTGAGACTTGCTGTGTCTTGTTTCCAGGCTGGCTTGTGTCTGCTGCCCTGGCTGGGCTTCACACAGAAACCAGATGGGTATCAGCAAGGGTTTAAAGTGACCCCCAGTCCTTCCTGCAGATAAGCCAGGGTTTAGGGGGGAGCCTTGCCAGTCCCACAGCTCCGGGGCACTGACAAACATTGAAATCACTGAAAACTGCAGCACAAGCCCAAATCATCTTCACCCGCTCATTTTAGGGGCAGAGAGGGAGCAGCTGCAGGAATCCCTCAGGAACCTGGAGTAGGATCTCCCCTCTTTGAGGGCTCCTGCCCTCACAATCAGCTCCTCTTTCTCCAAGCAAACTCTGTCCAGGCCCATGGGATCTCCTCATCCTCACACTTGGGAGAACAAGGAGGCAGAGAAATAAATGTCCATTATTTTCATGATCTCTTCAGTGCCTGGATTGTCCTTTTCTCCTCCTATTTTTTCCAAAGTCACATCTCCATCTCACTTGGTTCCTCGGGAGCAGAGCTCTTCCAGCAAAGCCATGCCTGCTTTCCATGTGGAAGCACCCTAGGACACCCCACATCCCCCCAGAGCTGCAGCCCCCCGGTTAGGAGGTGACTCCTTCCAGCTCTGATCCCTGCCCTTGTAAATCCTGGGAATGCACGCAGGGAGCAACTGGAATGAGGCCACCTGGGGCTGCTCTGACTCACCACGGACAGACCCAAAATATGGGAACAGCCCAGAACCACCGTGAGCAGATTTACAGCCTGGCTGCTGCTCTCTGCCAGCTCCAAGGTGACTCTGTCTCTGCAGGGAGGACATTTATAGGGCCACAGCTCTTTCCTCCCACACCTGAGCTGTCCTGGAGGTGACACAGAGCTGTGTTCCTGGGAAGGCCAGGGCTGGAAGGGACATGAAAGACCACCCAGTCCCACTCCCTGCCATGGGCAGGGACACCTTCCACTGTCCCAGGCTGCTCCAATCCCCATCCAGCCTGGCCTTGGACACTTCCAGGGATCCAGGGGCAGCCACAGCTCCTCTGGGCACCCTGTGCCAGGGCCTCACTGCCCTCACAGGGAGGAATTCCCAGTTCCCAATATCCCATCCCCAAGTGTCACTGGTGAACTCTGTACCTGTGCCCAGCATCCACAGAGCTGCATCCCTGTGGCCCTTGTATGCACGAGGGGCAGGAGGAGGTGGGAGAAGCCCTGGGGCAAAGAATTCCCAAAGCTTTGGGCTGCAATCAGCCCACAGCAGCACTGGGCAGCGAGTGCTGCAGCACTCACAACGTGCAGGCTCCGTCCTCTGCCAAGAGCCCGCAGGAAAGCCTGGCACAATCCCACACAGGGAGCAGCCCTGGCACAGCCCCAGGGGCTGCCCCTGCTCTGTCTTTCCCTCCCTCCCTGCCCCCAGAGCAGATAAATCCCAGACAATCTTCCTGCAGCCTTCCTCCATCCTGCAGTGTGGCAGAGCTGCTGTCCCCCCTCACACCCCCAGTGTGACCATCCAGGAAAGCTCAGCTATCCCAAAATGCTGGAAGCACCATGAGCTTGGTGCCCTCCCCGCCCTCCCAGCCAGGAATTCCCAGTTCCCAGTCTCCCATCCATGCCTGTCCTCTGTCACTGGGAGCCATTCCCTGGGTCCTGTCCCTCCTTCCCTTGTTCCCAGCCCCTCTCCAGCTCTCCTGGAGCCCCTTGGGGCTCTGCCAGGGGCTCTGAGCTCTCCCTGGAGCCTTCTCCTTTCCAGGTGAACATTCCCAGCTCTCCCAGCCTGGCTCCAGAGGAGCTCCAGCCCTTGGAGCAGCTCCGTGGTCCTTCCTGGACTCATCCCAACAATTCCTGCCCTTTGTAGGGAAGCAGGGAGCCTGTGGTGCATCACCCACAGCTCATGGCCGTGCTCTGTCAGCTCCAAGCAGGATGTTGCGTTCCCAGACGTGGTTTCCTCTCCCCATTCCATGACTCCCTGACTCTTCTCCTGGGCTGCATTTGAACCCCCCAGCCCTGGGGCCGTGGCTTATGCAGTGACTCAGATCCCAGGATCAGGGCTCAAAAGGAAATCTGCAATTCAGAGCAGCTCCAGGACTCTGAGAGTCTCAACTGGGAAGTGGGAGAGGGCAAAACGTCAGACATGGCATCAGTGACAGGGACAAACACAACTTTGAGTGTTCAACCAGTTGGATTCAAAGCAGTGACATCTTCAGAGCTTCAGCCCCCACCATTCCCACCAGGAATTCACCTCCATGGGGGATCCAGGTGCCCCATGGGATGCTGCAGAGCTGGAGAGGATGTGCAAAGGTGGGAAACCTTTTCTGAGATCAACCTCCAGCCCCACTGAGAATGCCATGGGATGCTGGAGCATTTGGGTGGGGGTCAGAGTCAGCAGGATTGCAGGAAAACCTTCTGGATAAAGCCAAGCTCCAGGAGCTCCACCTGGCAGCACTTTTGGGATTTAGGTGGATTTCTGGATTTAGGATTCAGGCATCACTTTTTGATGAAGGTCTGAAGGCATCCAGTGGGAAAAGATCCCCATCAAGTGCTGCTTCCTCAGCCTTGAAGAAAATAATTGCAAGAACGAGCAAGCTGACACAGAACAAATTAATTTGGGAGATAAAGTACAAGGGGAGAGCTCCAGTGAGGGGAGGGGGAGGGTGAAAGTGTCGACTCCCCCAAGGGTGAGGGATGTGACAGATTGAGGGAGCTGAGGTGGGGTTTCATCCAGGAAGGAGCAGTGACAAGCCGGTCACGAAGAGGAAAGGAGAAACAAGATGGGAGGCTCCAAAACTCAGAATTTCTCGTGAGTTTGGGTGGGGATGTTTGTAAGGCAGATGAAGGAAAAAAAGAACAAATCACAGGAGAAAAATCTACCCCATCAACACATTTTTTTGCACTGCTACAGCATCACGTGTGCCATGGGAGAGCCCTGGGGTGCAGAGCAGCTTTGGGAGGTGCTGGTGTCACCCCCTGGGTGGGCAGCACAAAGCTCAGCACAGCCCCAGGCCTGGAGTTCCACAGGAAAACCTGGAAAAGCAGCTGAGAGCTGGTCCTGGGGAGCACCAGAGGAGGCACCAGATGGTGAAAATGTGTGATAAATATTGCAGGAGAGCCTGCAGGTGTCTCTCCACAGGCTGGGAGCAGGGATGAGGGAAGCGCTGCACCTATGGTCTGGGAATGGCCACGGCACAGAAGTGAAGATGCTGGAACACCAGGAGGAGCTCCTGGCAGAGCCCAGCCTGGGACAGCTGTTGGTGAGGGTGCTCCAAGGAACACAAAAAATTTGGGAATGAGGTTGGGATGTGCTGGTCTGTAGCTGTCCCAAGAAGAAAGGGAGAGCAGCAGCCATTTGTTCCCAGCAGCTGGCAGGACACAGACTCTCATGGAATCATGGAATTGTTGAGGTTGGGAAAGCACTTGGAGATTGTTGAGTCCAACCATCCCCCGGCACTGCCAAAGCCACCACTGTCCCATGTCCCCAGGTGCCACATCCACATGGCTTTTAAATCCCTCTAGGGATGGCCACTCCACCCCTGCCCTGGGCAGCTTGGCCACGACTGGACAAACCTTTCCATGAAGAAATTTTTCCCAATATCCCATCTCAACCTTCCTTGGTGTAGCTGAAGACTTTTTCCTCTTGTCCTGTCCCTGTTCCCTGGGAGCAGAGCCTGACCTTGCTCCTCCCTCCTCTGAAGGAGCTGTGGAGAGTGAAAAGGTATCCCCTGAGCCTCCTTTTCTCCAGACAAAACAACTCCAAGGGCTTTGAGCAGCCCAAGGTGACCTTGGCATCACCTGGAGGAAAATTCATGGATGCTGTTCCAGCAGCAAGCTCTGCTCTCATCTGCCTTCCCAAATGCTCCCAGCACCTGCTCAGAGGGGCTGGGAAACATTTTGGGTTCTCCAGAGGGGTTTCCTGAGGAGCAGGATCATGGATCCAGGTCTGCACTGGGGACGCTCATCCTGGAACAAACACAGAAGAGAAACCCGAGAGGTTTCAGCAGGAGGCACGTTTGTACCAACGCCTGGGAAAAGCCCTGGAAATCGGGGAACACGGATGTTTGGGCTCCAGCACCATCTGGACAAGAGCTTCCCAGTGAAGGAGGGACTGCAGTGAAGCCAAGCCATCGGAGGGAGGCTGGGAGCTGCCCACTCTGCCAAGCTGCTGCCGAGGGTTCCGGGCCAGGAGGGATTTCCTCCCTGCTGGAGCCAAGTGATCCCGATCTCCCATTGACAAACAGGGCTGCATCCAAGAGACAAAGAAAATGAGCTGTCAAAAGGCAGGCTCTGTGGCTCCCCAGTGCTTGTTCCAACAGAACAAGTCCCTTTCCAATGGGAATGCAATAGCAGGTGTGGATTTTGGGGGGAATTAAGGCCCAGCAGGGACAATCCCTGCTCTGACACCCTCGAGGTTAATGCCACACCTACAAGCAGGACCCCTGTGGGAAAAGGTGCTGATGAGATAAGAGACAGAGGTGACAACCTCTGCTGGTTCATCATGGAATCAGTGGTCTTAAAGGTCTTTTCCAGCCTTAATGATTCCATGATTCTCCACTTTCTTTCCAAAATAAGGAAATTTCCAAGCGTGATCACTTTGGTCCAATGAATAAAATAAATAATTTTTAAAATGAAGCAATTCAGCACTCGTCTGGTTTAATGTATTAGCACTGGCAGTGCTAATGACAAATGTGAT